>NC_139571.1:27154520-27754520 GCF_965112155.1 Podarcis liolepis
ATGTAGTCCAAACTTGGGGCTGTTTTTATTAATTTAAGGCTGTTCTCTTATGTCAGGAGTGCTCTGATGGTGTTTTCTGCTTGGCAGGGGGTTGGACTCGATGGCCCTTGTGGTCTCTTCCAACTCTATGATGCTATGATTCTTAATATATTGAGTCTATGGAACTGCCTGAACAAAGGGTGAGAGCACAGACTGATCTAAAAAAATTCATTGTCACTGTTATGTACTGAGTTGAATAGGATCCAAACTGCAGCAGCCTGATTGGTCCTAGAACAATAGGATCCAAAATGCAGCAGTCTGATTGGTCCTAGAACAATAGGATTCAGAATGCAGCAGTCTGATTGGTCCTAGAGCAATGCAGCAGTATGATTGGTTGGCAGGAACCACCCAATCATGCTCCAGATAGAAGTGAATCCACAACCTGATTGGCTTACAGAAGAATTCTGGAATTAGCCAATCATGTGCAGCCCATTGTGTAAATAATGTATATAAAGCAGATACTGTGAGGGGACTTTCATTCATTCCTCCTCACCACTATGAGCTGAATAAAGAGCATGAAATCACTTTGCGACTCTGAGTATATTTCAGTCACTCACTGAACAAGGTTTAATTGATGGTTTGTGGAATTGGGGCATGTGAGAAGAACTTGAATGGTCTTGAAATAGTTGAGAAATCAAGCTAGGAGAGATTGGGTATCCAAATATAGACCTTCCAGTTCACTTCCTACAGTCCTAATACAGGTTTGCATACATACATGCATGCATGCATACATATATACATTTAAACAACTACCAGACTTTTAGAAGACATCTGAAGGCAGCCCTGTTTAGGGAAGCTTTTAATGTTTAGTAGACTATTGTATTTTAATATTCTGTTGGAAGCCGCCCAGAGTGGCTGGGGAAACCCAGCCAGATGGGTGGGGTATAAATAAATATATTATTATTATTATTATTATTATTATTATTAACCTTTACAAATGGTAGTACTTTAGTTGCTGATCAGGTCCATCCCTGGAGAGATCTCAGGAGCTTTTCGTAATGAAGTTGCACACTTTCCTTTGAGCCATTGCTTCAGAATGAACTTTGGTTAGATGTGACGTTGGTAACTTACTTTTCTGCACCCTGTTGACTAGTATTCCTTATTCACATGAAGTCTCTTCTTAATGCTTCACATATGGGCATATTTTACAGATCAAATGGATTTAATCTAATATATTTCTCAGTGTGCTTATCAGTTTAACTTCTGTTCTACATCATGGGCATAAATTAAGAGGTTGTTCTCTCTCTCTCTCTCTCTCTCTCTCTCTCACACACACACACACACTCACACACACACTTGTAAGATGTATTTCTTCAATTAATGCTCTTACACTGAGTCATTGACATTCTGTGGTTTCTTCTCTTACACCAAGCTGAGAATCAGCCATGCTGAGGTTGATGGACTTCAGACCAGCAAATGCATTCCTTCCATCAACTGAAACATTTCTATGTTCATACCTTTTAAATCTGCAAGTACTGGTTTAAGAGAGAAAACAATGCTTTGTGCAAATGGAAGATACAATTAAAACCCCTTCTGGGTTAGATCCATTTACACTTCTTTGAAGAGTTGGTCTGATGGTTGGTGTAAAATGAATTTAATTGGGTTTGTTATTCAACCCCAGTGTGAGTGTAGTGGTTAAGAGCCAGTGTGGTGTAGTGGTTAAGAGCGGTAGACTCGTAATCTGGGGAACCGGGTTCGATTCCCTGCTCCTCCACATGCAGCTGCTGGGTGACCTTGGGCTAGTCACACTTCTCTGAAGTCTCTCAGCCCCACTCACCTCACAGAGTGTTTGTTGTGGGGGAGGAAGGGAAAGGAGAATGTTAGCCGCTTTGAGACTCCTTCGGGTAGTGATAAAGCGGGATATTAAATCCAAACTCTTCTTCTTCTTCTTCTATTCTTCCCCCTTAAAGAACAAAAACACCCACCCCCCCGCTTTTCTAGATATGATGTTTTCTAAGGAAGAATGCTTTCTGTCTATCAGATAACAATCTATAACTTGATGGTGATGAGAAGTATTAAATGATCATCTGTATTGCAAAGTTTCCTCATTTATTCTGTTTTCTTGTGGTGCATAACCACCGTGGCTTCCCACGAATTAACACATAAAGAGTAGATGCACAGAGTGAATCATAACCCACTTCTCCCTCCCTCCTCCAAACTTAACTAGCTTAGTTCCAGCTTGATTTGTGGATTTCTGCCATGCAAATGGAAAGTGTTCTTGGCATGTTTGAGTGACATTTCAGTGACCCACTTTCTGTTGGAAGGAGGCAAGCCAAGTGTTTTGTTTTGTTCCTGGTATTCTTCCCCCCCCCTCCTTTCCACAGAAAACAGCCATAAAATAATACCTGTGATGATTATTTGCAATCAAACTTCTCAGAGGTATGTGTCTGATGAGAAGCTAATCTTGAATTCACTTTGAACCTTGAATCTGATGTCTGTCTGCTTTGCTGAGGAATTTCATTTTTTAATTGATGGACTCCAGGCTATTTCATTGTAATGCTTGCGTATAAAATTTTTGCTGGGAAAGGGCAATTCTGTGTTGGCCCTTGGCTTAGAGTAGGGTTTACCAGAGTAGTGCTCTTTCTGTTATAATAAGTTCATATGAATATGTATGTTAAGAGTATCAATAACAATAAATGTAATGTGATTATTTGACATGGGATCGGTTATGAAGCGTCTCTTCCATAAACAAAAATAAGAGAGCCAGTTCAGGCCCCTGATATAGGAAGGTGGGAAGATAACTTCTGAGATTCCATTTTGAGGATAAAATTGCTTGCATCCAGTGGGACCTTGACTCCACTGTTATAGCAAATGAATCTCGAGAGGTGTCTAGTCATGTTATGTTGGATGTGTTTCAGTTAGTAAGGCTCGAGGATGTAGAAAAGGTGCTTGGATTGGTCAGGGTGACCACTTGTGCCCTGGACCCTTGCCCATCTTGGCTGATAAAAACTATCAGGGAGGGGACAGCTGGCTGGACCAGGGAGGTGATTTACTGCCTCTCTGTGAGAAGTGGTGGTCCCTGCCTGCTTGAAGAAACTCTCCCGATTCAGAAAATCTAAGTAATTACCAGATAGTTGCCAATCTCACCTTCTTGGGCAAGGTTCTTGAGCAGGTGATCACGGCCCAGATCCAGGCATTCTTGGAGGAAACTGTTTTGCCCAGTTTGGGCACAGAAACTGCTTTGGTTGCCCTGCTTTTGTCTCTGGAAATATGTTTTTGCTGATTCTGCTGAACCTCTCAACAGCTTTTGGCATCCTTCTGGAGCTGTCCAAGTTAGGTGGTACTGATTTGCAATGCTTCCAGTCCTACTTGGATGGTCATTTCCAAGGGGTGATGCTTGGGTAGTGCTCTTTGGCCCTGTGGAGCTTTCAGTATGGGGTTCCTCAGGGTTTCATTTTATCCCCCATGCTGTTTAACATCTACAAGAAACTGCTGAGTGGGGTCACCCAAAGTTTTGGAGTATGTTGTTAGCAATATGTTGATGGCACACAATTATACATCTCTTTTACATGTGCAGGTGAAGGGTTTTTGGGAAATGATATATAATGAATTGAAAAGGATGTTTAAACTGACAACCCCTACAAAACCCAAAACCTTTTTTTTACTAGGAATAATGGGAACAGAGGTCCCAAGAAAGCTGACTAATATATTTATGCGATAACAGCAGCTAGAACTTTATATGCACAGAAGTCGAAAGGAGGAGGATTACCAACCAAGGATGAATGGCTTATAAAACTGATGGACTATGTAGAAGTTGCAAAATTGACTGCTAAACTAAGAGGACATAATGACAAACTTTTTAAGGAAGAATGGAAGCAATTGATGGGTTATGGAGGGGTGGGAAATGAAGAAGTTGTGTATGTATATGATGATAAGTGACTTAATAAAAAGTCCTCTGCGTATTTAGTTGAAAATTAAGTTCCAATGGGCTTGGAGGTCCTTCCTTCTGAGTAAAAGTGGTTAAGCTAAGGCTGCTATTTCCAAGCAATGACTGTTGGGGAGTGAGCTCTGTTCTATACAGGAGTAGCTAATACGGTGTCCTCCATATTGATGATGTTGAACTCAACCTGTGTCATCATTGACCATTGCCTGTACTAGCTGGGGCTCATGCCAATTATAGTCTAACAACATTCTCGAGAGCACTACCTTGGCTATCTCCGAAACCTATTTTGCTGTTCTGTTTCGTAGAATTAATTGCAAGTTGAAAGAATGTTTGAGTCCAATACTATTTCATAGACTTCTGTTAGCAGTCTAGAGTGGAATTGAGTTTTCTCTGTCAAACTGAATGTGACTGGAATCTGTTTCAGTACTTGATGCTGCCATATCTTCTAAACAGGGACTTGTGTGATTTTTCTCTGAACTTCCACATTTCTTTAATAATGGAGATGTGTATAAGATACAGTGCTATGATTTAATTTTTAGAAGTACAGGCAGAATGCTTATGACGGTTGTGTCTGGGGCTTTTGTCCAGAGGCTCCTGATTACTTATGATGTGTTTGTAGAGAAATGCAGAATGTCTGTCAGCCAAACTTATAAGTACAATTGGAGGCTAATTCTTTCCTTACCAACTGGGGATATAGTCGTGAAACAGCCTAATCAGATGAATTTTCCTTTGTCTAACAAATGTGCCAGCATTATGGAAGTGTAACAGTGACAACCTGAGTTTCTTTTTATTTATTCATCAAATATATACCTCAACCTTCCTCCAAGGAGCTCAGGGTGAAAAATGGAGGCATTCCCATTTTATTTATTAAATTTAGGTCTCAGAGTGGCTCACAGCAACAAAACACAAGATTTAAAACATAAAATACATAATGAAAACAGGGTGGGGGGAACCACTTCAAAGTAAATTGAGTGTGAGTGACTAGCCCAAGCTGAGCTGGAGAGCTGTCGATCTGAGTGAGAATTTGACTCCATGGCTTGTCTTTAACTTGCATTTGTTGCTTTTTTAAAAACGTTCCAGGAGCATTTAGATCAGTGGAATTATTGCTTGAATTATCTAGAACAGTCTGTTGAGTGGGCAATGTGATATGGTTCATCTGGAAGTTCCGGCTTTGGCAAAACATATCCTAAGGAAATAATCAGTTTCAATAACATTTATGGAGTTTTCTCTACAGGGTCCTGTAAATCTCTAAAACGATGCTCATCTTCTGTGGAAAGCTGAATAGGTGAGAGAACTTACAAGGTTGTAAGTCATATTCAGGAACATACGAGCCAACTCTTAGGGGCTGAGGGGTCTTTGGCCTCCCTCCAAAAATATTTCAGGTGGCTGGGGGCCCTCAAAGTTGATGGGCATTGCCATTCATATGGTGTGTGCGCACCGTGTCATGTGATTGATTATGCAGGGTGGGGCTTACCTGGCCCCCCAATATTAGGATTAACTTAGGACCTTTATTTTCAGTGGGTCTGTTCCAAGTAAACCTTAGTTGAATGCAATCCATGGCCTCTTCAGCTGTACATTTATTGGATAAAAGGCACAGCCTTTATGCTGGAGCCTAAGGCTCGACCTGTTCAGACTGTGCATACCCCTATCTCTCCTGTAATCTTATAACCAGGCTTTTGGTGAAGAAGCCCAAACTAATGGGATTTTGCCTATACCATTTACCCAGTTCTCCTCCTGGTACCATAACAAACTTTTTAGATCCCAATTGAGAATCATCCTCTCCACATTTTTTGCAATTGGATTTTTATGGGGTGAAGTTTAAATGCAAGAATGTTGTTGTTATATGACCACTGTTTGGTATGAAAATGGGCCAGTGGTCCATTGCATGGCCTAATCATCAAGGTTAAAGGGGGTTGCAGTCCAGAACCATCGCTCTGCCACCCATGAGCTGTGCAGTCTTCAGAACTTTAAAGACCTTGACTTGAGTGGCAATGATAGTGAGAGATGATGGGGCCAGAGAAGGCATGATTTTGGTCATTTCCTGTTATGTTTTCCCCATTCTTCTCACTGCAGGTTTCTCCTTTTTTTGGCTCATGTGCTCTAAGCAGATTCTAACTTTCCCTTCCCTATACCACTGCATTGTGCGCTGAGACAGAGATCCCAGCCGTTGGAATGAAGAAGAAAAGTTGCCCAGGATCAGTGTTATTATAAAAGGTCATAAGATGGCTTAGCCATTTTACCACTCTGCCTTTTAAAGTGAATTCTCCCATTTTTTTTAACCAGCATGTGGGAGTAAAGGAGTCTTGGGCCATTAGATTCCTTGCACTCCTGCAGTATATTTCAGGAAGTAAACATCTGCCGAATTCTGGGAGAAATTGTTTAACAGAGTTATGAGTTTTCAAAAGCCCTCTGGAGAGAAATATAAATATGTGTCCAGTCCCCAGCTACTCTCTTTTGTAGCTGGGCGTATGATCTAGCTCCGAAATGTGTTATTCATATTTATGTGGCCCAGGGAAGAAATCCATGTTGTTGCTTCGAGCATTATAGGCTGTGCGCAAAGACAATGAGTTATCATTATTATTCAAGTTGTATTTCTAATATATTATTTATATTGTTGCCCAACAAGAACTAACTTCTTTGCAGTTGCATGAGAAGTAATCTTAATAGATAGTGGATTTGGAGGGGGAGGGGAGAGAGAAATGGAAACCCTTGTACATACTGCAGAAGGGATAGAGCACACAGTGAGTACTTCTGTGTGTTTCAATACATTCTTGTATTTCCATAGTTCTTCTCTTATCTGGGACATCTTGATCAGGGGAAAAATATTGGTACATCCCTTAGTCCAGGCTTCCTCAACCTCGGCCCTCCAGATGTTTTTGACCTACAACTCCCATGATCCCTAGCTAGCAGGACCAGTGGTCAGGGATGCTGGGAATTGTAGTCTCAAAACATCTGGAGGGTCGAGGTTGAGGAAGCCTGCCTTAGTCTGTAGTCAACATGTCAGAGCACTGGTAAGGGAAAGGGTTGAGGCAATGGGTCCCCCTTTGCTTCTCTCTGCTTTCTTATGCCCCCTCCTTTTCCAACATGTTAGCCGAAAATGTCTCCTATCTACCTCAATGGTTCCTTGGGAATTTTTCTTTGAGTCTCAACCAATTCTGTCTGCCATCTGGGAGCATATTCCAAACCTTTAGTCATGCTGCACACAGTGTTCGAAATTAGCCAGGAGCCAGGCGCCTTTTGCACCTGGCTATTGGTCACTTGCCAGCAAGTAAAGATGGCACCTAACATCTCCACCATCTGGAGGTGCATGTCCCTGTCAGAAATAGCTGAAACAGCCACACACTTCTCAAGTCTGAAACGGTTGTGGTTCTGTCACTTCCAACTTCATCAAAGATTCCAGCATCCTAAAACTCATAAGGTTAATTTCTTGGTGACAGCAATTGAAACCAGTGGGAATTTCAGTGTAGTGGCATCCCAAATGGTTAAGAGAAGGAGTCATCTTTGAATGCTTGTCCATCTGGCAAAGAAATAAAACCTTTTTTCTGTGAAAAAAGTAAGGCTGAATGATCAGATCTGGATGGAATATTGTTAGACTGAGTCCTCAGCAATTATTTCACTAGTAGAAATAGCCCATTGTATTTCACTTCACAGGGGGGGAAACACAAAGGACTCTTCCATGATGCAAATCAAAATTACCTCCCTGTGTATTCACATTGTATATTATAAATATCATGCTGGTTTTTATAAAAGCGACTTTTTTCTCCTAGCAATTGAGATACTCTCTGTTACATAAATCAGTTGATATCTGCAAGACCTATATTTTCCAAAGCTGCTTTAAAAATAAAATAAAATCTGTTTGTCTTTGTTCTCTGCTGGATGTAAGCACAAAGCATCAATGTTATTTCCAGCCCTACTTTTTTCCAGGAATCTTGTGATGGAGGCAGGAGTATAACTTCAGTAAAAGAAAATATTTATTGATGCTACTCTGAGAATTACATCGCCAACCTAGACTTTATTCTCCCTTTCCTCCACTCCCTCCCCCCCACCCAGCCTTTATTTTAATAAGAACCACAAATTGAAATGTTATGGCACACATTGTACTTTTATTGCTTTCTTTACTGAGCAAGTGAATCGGCACATTTCATTATGCTATAATGTAATCTGGTTATCGTTTTCAAAAAAATTTAGCAGGAATTTCTCTGCAAACCTTCCTCAGCAAAGCCTTTTAAGGCATCCAGAATTTGCCTTTCAGGGTTTGGTCTGCTCATGAATCCCAGTGCTCCAGGAAAGCTGTTGCATGACCTTTCAAAGTATGAAAACTATTTCAAAAATAGTGACATGTTTTGAGGTGGTTTAATACATTTGTAGCATGTTCCACTGTGTGCTTTTTCATCGGTGATTAAAATGGAGGATATGTAACAATGATGGCTTTAAGACAATGGTTTTCTGGGCGAATGCTTGGTTTCCTTTGAAGCTTATCAGGAATCCTCGAAGAGAAGATTTATAATGCTGGCCAAGTCCTCCTGAATACATCATGCTTGTGGCAATAGAATTTCTCTCTGCAAGATGAGTGCTTGATGTTCTAGAGGAAGACCTCAGGCCTAGGCCAAATCTCCCCAGGTCACACTCCTCTTTGGATGTGCTCTGTACTATCAAGTATACTTGACAGTCCTGGAGCATCTCTGTGAAAAGTAATAAAGTCTATTGATTGCCTCAGTGTCACCCTCTGACTGCATTGCTGGAATATGAAGGAAGAGGCACTTCCATTGCTCCACCCACTTTCTCCTCTGACTCCACCAACCTCGGAAGGTTGCCTCTGTTGCCCTCAGATTAAAAAATGTTCCCCAGCCCTGTTCTAGAGCATTATCTCCATTCATGGTGGGCAATAGTGACTGGTCTTAAGACTGGTAACAGAGCGTGGCGTTGTTAACACATCTCTGTCATGTAGGGGAGGCATCTCTGCACTGAAGGTTTGTTGGTACCTTCATAAAACTTTGGTATTAATATTATTGGTATTAATACTCGGGAAGCTATCTCTGGAGACACTCTTTATAGCACAATTTGAGATCAAGTATTTCATATCGCAAATATATTTTCCCCATATTAAAAAGTCCTTGAAAATGTCATTGTAGTGTCCTAACGAAAGGTCAATCAACATGTGTTCATGGAGTGCTAAGAATTTGACATCACTGGAGTTCAGTCTTATTGCTTGTTTGCTTCATTCATTTTTCTTTCAAGGAGCTCAAGGTGGTATATATGGTTCTCCTTCCCATTTCTTTCTCACAACAACCCTGTGAGGTAGGTTAGGCTGAGAGAAGAAGAAGAAGAGGAGGAGGAGGAGTTTGGATTTGATATCCCGCTTTATCACTACCCGAAGGAGTCTCAAAGCGGCTAACATTCTCCTTCCCCTTCCTCCCCCACAACAAACACTCTGTGAGGTGAGTGGGGCTGAGAGACTTCAAAGAAGTGTGACTGGCCCAAGGTCACCCAGCAGCTGCATGTGGAGGAGCGGAGACGAGAACCCGGTTCCCCAGATTACAAGACTACCGCTCTCAACCACTACACCACACTGGCTCTCTAGAGAGACAGTGACAACCCCCAAGGTCACCCAGTGAGCTTCATGGTTGAGTCAGGATTTGAACTCTGGTTTCCAAGGTCATAGTCCAACATCCCTGGGATGAGACATCATTTCTAGCCTCAACATATTCTTGTCCTTTCTGACATTGTTTCTACAATTTGTATTTTAAGGTCTGCAGCGCTCTCAAATTACAGTTCTCCCACCTTTTCCCCCAGTTCTTTCCTCATACAATTCTGACAGTTCTATTAGCAGCATGGTTTTAATTTGAGAAGCATTTTTCTTTTTCTTTGTGGAGGGCTGGTTTGACCATGGGATATGGTTAGAAAAATGTGAGTTTCCATGCACCCTGCTTTCACTGTCATCAGCAGGACAGCTTGTTCCTCATGCTATGAAAACAATGTTGACACTTTATCAAGGATAGGTAAAGCAACCTGGCGTCAGGCGTTTAATGACTCTCTAATAAGGCAAATGTCTAACATGGGCAGTTAGCACTAATGACTTCCTTAGCACACAGTGTTTCAAGAACTTTGTCCCACTCCCAGACATTAATTCCTTGCTTCCATGCATCATTCAGAAGTCATACAACCACAATTCAGAAAGAAGGAGGAAGACGGAAAGAATGAGGAATGGGAATGTGGTCACTTAAAGCAGATTGGCGGCTCTCAAAACACAATTTCTTGGTAACCACAAGGGGCATTAGCTAGGGAATGTGCAAGGAATGCCATCCTAAAGTACGCACATTATTGTCTGATTCCAGCCCAGCGTGGGTTGGCTTTTTAGCTGAGTAGTTTCCATAATACCGCTAGGGAACACACTTCCACTTGCTAATACCTGCTCCTCACCCCACATATCTATCAGACATATCAGACATATCCTGGAGTCTCACTGTTATCTTCTGCGGACAATGCATGGGCCTTACTTTTGTGGCTGTGCATTCCAGGGATGATCAGTGATGGTGAGCAATGGTTTTTCAGGCAAGAATGTTTGTCATTGTGAAGGTCCTCAAACAAAACGTTTCCCCCAGGCCATCATCTGAGGCTAGGACATTCCAGTTCAGTGGTTGTTTTTAATAGATCCATAGTTATAAGAGAAAATGTAACAGCATTGCTTTTTCCTGTTGGATCTATGCTGTCATAGAGGCCCTTTTTTTTGGGGGGGGGGGTCTGGAATATACCGCTGTAGGCCTGCATGGCTATTCTTCTCTTTTCCTTTGTTTCACCTTCTCCTGGATTTATGAAGATGCTGAGCACTGAAGGCTGAGCTGCCATTTTGCATTATAAAAAATAATGTGTAAATGGGATGATTCAAAAGTGAATGGGAGTTAAATTTGCTTTGATTTCACCCCCCCCCCAATTGCGTGTGCTAATATCAACTGTTTCATAAGATAAATCACTCATTCCTCCAGGGAAATAGCATAGATCTCACAGGGCAGCAACTAATGGCCAGGACTTGAAGTTGCCACTGCACTGACTGGTAAACCAGGGCTGAGGAAGCTGTGGCCCTCCAGAAGTTCTTGGACTCCAACTTCCATCAGCCCTGAGCAGCATGGGTAATGGTTAGTGATGGTGGGAGATGTAGTCCAATCTGAGGTGGGGAGACACCAGTTTTTTGCTGACCTGTGCTGCTCCACAACCTTCAGCAGCAATAAAACTGGGACCCATGCCTTGTATGAGTGGAAATGTGTTCTGTTTATGGAAGAGAACCTTTTAGATCCAATAGTTTTATGTTTTCTTATTTTATTTTATTTTTAAAAATACTGGATTTGGTCAGCTTTCATGGGTAAATGTACAGTGGTACCTCAGGTTAAGAACTTAATTCATTCTGGAGGTCCGTTCTTAACCTGAAACTGTTCTTAACCTGAGGTACCACTTTAGCTAATGGGGCCTCCCGCTGTCACTGCACAATTTCTGAAGCAAAGTTCTTAAGCTGAGGTACTATTTCTGGGTTAGCGGAGTCTGTCACCTGAAGCGTCTGTAACCCGAGGTACCACTGTATTGAGAGAATCTGTCCTAGGAAAAGAAGAACATTAATCTTCAGGATAATTTGAAGTTCATCTCTTAGTATCCACACTGCTATTCATATATTTTGACAATTTGCAGATAAAATATGGATTATAACTTCCTTTAAGTAACAGCGGCAGACGTAGGCATCTGATGATATAAAAAGGAATCTGCAGGGGGGGGTTTTTTAAGATTAAAAATTGTGAGAGGTGAGGCTGGATCCTTACTTTGGTTGGCAGAGAAAGTAGACAGCATGTAAGCTACTAAAGTTATGCCAGTGACATATCTGGTGTTGTGCAGAAGACCCTCTTGAAAAATTATCCAGTTTTCCCAACAAGCAAACACCCTCCAGGGAGCCTCAGCCAATCACAGGCTTCTATTGTACCATTCTTACATGTGTTTTCAAACACTGTTTGTCACATTCACACTTTACATTTACAGTTGTGCATTTAAAACATCCAAGGTGGCTCCATGGATCTGTCTGTGTGACTCTTGGCTTTTTATCTTATTTGCATTAAAAGGCATAATGTTTGCAACCAT
Organism: Podarcis liolepis; assembly: GCF_965112155.1. NCBI lineage: Eukaryota > Metazoa > Chordata > Lepidosauria > Squamata > Lacertidae > Podarcis > Podarcis liolepis. Next base: position 27,166,561 of record NC_139571.1, read on the forward strand.
ATTGCAGGACTGACTGACGAATACACTGCAGCCTTGAAAGCAACTCAGGTCCCCATTTAAGGGTTCTGTTTCTTCATGCAGTGTGAATCTTATTTGCTATGAAGCTGTTCCTTAGTGTAAGTATGTCAGGGTTTGTGCAGCTGGTGAACAAAGTGTGTCACGATCCCATCTGACATAGGCCTCTTCTGAGGAAAAGGCTTGGGGCACTGTGGAGAACCTTCCCCCAACTAAAGCCTTGCCCCCCGTTTCCATTTTTCGGAAGAGTGGCAAGGCATGAGTCTGCCTTGCCACACTTCTGAAACTGAGCCATTAAGTAATTTGCTTCACTTGAATTTAGCCATCTGCATACCTTCCAACATTTCTCTGATGAAAATCAGGACATCCTATAATCAACACCACCACTACCATAATCTCTGGGCGTCTTCTAACATAGGTATATAAAAACATAATGGAACATGAAACATTATAAAACTTCTGTATACAGGGCTGCCCTCAGATGTCTTTGAAAGGTTGTATAGTTACTTATCTCCTTGGCTCGGGGGTTGCATAACTACATACCCACCAACATTTCTCTGATGAAAATAGGGACATCCTAAGGAAAAGTGGGACATTGTGGGATCAAATCAGAAACCGGGACTGCTTCTGTAAATCCGGGACTGTCCCTGGAAAATAGGGACACTCTGAGAACTCTGTATACTGGTACCTCAGGTTAAGAACTTAATTTGTTCTGGAGGTCCGTTCTTAACCTGAAACCGTTCTTAATCTGAGGTACCACTTTAGCTAATGGGGCCTCCTGCTGCTGCCGTGCTGCCAGAGCACGATTTCTGTTCTCATCCTGAAGCAAAGTTCTTAACCCGAGGCACTATTTCTGCGTTAGTGGAGTCTGTAACCTGAAGCCTCTGTAATCTGAAGCCTCTGTAACCCGAGGTACCACTGTATATGGTCGTGGCAAAAAATGTATGTGTCTGGCTGGCACTTCTCACCCATTTCCCTGCTCATAAAAATTAAGAACTACGTTTATGCTTGTGTTTCCTAAATGTAGTGAGGGAACCTTCCATTAGTTTGATAACTTCTGATAAGGTTGTCCCAGAGTGGTGCAGCTATAGATTTAGCTATGCAGAGTAGTTCTGTAACTTCATATTTTTTATTTTATTTTTTCAAAAGCAGATGCTATACCTGTTGCCTTGCTCTGGGAGGGGGAAAAACCAACTACAGCTGACCTTAGCAGACTGGGTCAGCATATACTGCATTCTTGTTGAATTGTCTGTTGGTTCACAGGCTCCTGGCTAATGAATCTTCAAGTGTCACTCAAGATCAGTTAGAGTGCAGTCAATGCTCCTTTTTTGTCCCTTCTAGTCATCTTTTCTTTTTAATAAACCAACATTAAATTACTCACAATGGACAAGTGTGGCAGCTGGCAGTGTCACAGAGGGACAGCAGAGCATATTGCTCAGAGGGCAGACTTGCAAAAAGCCAGGAGGCAGCTATTCCAAGCTTAGGTCTGGCAAATACTCAAGAATCACATGTAAATTTGGGGCACAGGAAGAAACAGAGAAATAATGCTTTGGGGGGTATGAACCCGGGCATTTAGCACTCCTGAATTTTCAAGCTTATAGAGTAATGCCTTGACTGTGATTTGAAGGGGAGAAGGAGAAAAATATGTGCCGGTAATAAACGAGTGGAGGGATTCGATTTTACATTTTTATCTCTCCACAGACCATGAGTTAATGCTAAGACATGTGTTACAGTCAGCTTTCTGACAACTGATGCTGTTGCATAATAGTTATTGCAAACCTATTTGAAGGCGATATGAATATGATCACCAACTTCTTCTATAGAGACAGTATTTTAATTCTTGAATTAATTTTTAATTAACAAATCTTGTACCATCTGAAGCTTCTTTTATTTGAGGGTATAAATGCAAAAAGCCTCTTCCTTTCAAAACTTCATGCACAGCCCACAAAAAGGATCCTAGAGGGAGGGGTTTTTTTTAACCATATCTCAGGGGGAAGAGGAAACTTGGCAGACGCCATTGGGGATGAAGGACTTCCTTGGACAAGGCTGGGCTGGGCTGGGCTGGGGTGTCTATTTTAAAAACTTAAGTTTCACCACCATCACTAGTAGCTGCCATGTGTCTCCTCTTCTCTCCCCCCACCCATGTCTCATTAGGAGTCTCATAAGGAATGACATATGTCAGGATACTGTCTTTCAAGAGGCATTGCTGGAGCAAGGGGAAATCGTCAGTCCCTGCTGACTAATGTGAAATAAATTGGCTAAGGAAGGAAAGGTTCCTCTGAACTCAAAGCACCCACCCACAGTGGGGAACCTTCTAGAAGAGGCCATTTTGATGACTCATGAAGCAGCTGCATGCAGAGACAGGGTCGTTGGATCTAACTAAATTGGTTTCTTTTGTCCAGTAGCACCTTAGAGACCAACTATGTTTGTTCTGAGTACAGTGGTACCTCGGGTTACAGACGCTTCAGGTTACAGACTCCACTAACCCAGAAATAGTACCTCGGGTTAAGAACTTTGCTTCAGGATGAGAACAGAAATCATGTAGTGGCAGCGCAGTGGCAGCGGGAGGCCCCATTAGCTAAAGTGGTGCTTCAGGTTAAGAACAGTTTCAGGTTAAGAACGGACCTCCAGAACGAATTAAGTTCTTAACCCGAGGTACCACTGTACCCAGAACAAACATAGTTGGTCTCTAAGGTGCTATACTGGATAATTTTTTTCTATTTATTTTGACTGCGTCAGATCAACACGGCTACCTACCTGAATCCATTGGTTTCTGATATTGAGGAAGAGCAATTTCTTGGTGGTGAAATCCAAGCTTTGCACACAGAGGTTGCCAGGTTCAGTCCCCAGGAATGCCAAGCATAGCAATGAAAATGCTCTCATTTGAAACCCAGTTGGTAATTTTAAGGTAGACAGGCAAAAATGCTGACCCCAAAGAAGGCGGATTCCCATGTTTCTTCCTAACTTTGACCAAATCGGAACCAGTGTCTTCCTTAGAGAGAATTGACATCTTCTCCACAGTGAGCATTTCCTCAATCTCGCAGATGTCAGACTTGCTTGACCCACTTATATGTCAGCAACCTTCCTCCTGATTTTTTCTTATTCAATACACACTTTCACTTAATAGATTACATTTGAATAGCAAACAACTTCATATTTTATGTGTCATCTTAAATATTCATAGCAGCCTGTTGTCTCGGGGTAAATACCATATTTTTTCCTTAGTGATAGCACTTTTAGAAATGAAATCTGCACACGCCTGTCTTGCAAAAACAAAAAACAAAACAAAACCACGGTTCTGGTGTCCCAGATGGTGATAAATTTAATTTTAAACAAGATGACTGCAGGGTAGAAACAGAGTTAAGGGTTGCTTGTGTCTAGCAATCACATTTCATATTTATAGGCTGTGTCAAGTGCAGGAATTGTAGTGCTGTTGTTGTTTTTAAGGAAAGGGCTATTGCCCCTGCTTTCCTTGGTTTTGATTATTCCATGAACAAGTATTGGGAAACTAATCCAGTTTATGAGGAGGCTTCTTTTAAGGTGTCGGAGATGGTAAAATAAAGGATTGGGGTTTGACTAAAAAAGGTTCACTCGGTGCGTTTGAGTCAGTAGGGGCATTCATGAAGATGAGAGAGAGGGCTTGTCCATACATCCACTTGTCCCAAGCCTAGGAAGCACAAGTCTGAGTGGTTTTCCAATTGACCTTTGCACTATCTAGTTAGGGGTCTGAGTGGGTTTCCCCTTCCTCTGCGGCTTTCTTAGGGAAAAATCTGCTTTTTAGCTCCAAATCAGAGCACATGTCAATCTGTGGATAAATGTGAATAAGCCCAGAGAGAGCACTTGGAGAGATAAAACTTCAGTTTGATGCTAGCTTGTAAACAACCCAGATCCTGTGCTTGGCATCAGAGGCCCTTCTCTATGTCCCCCATCCCAGAGAGGTTTGGAGGGTGGCAACAAGAGAACTGGCCTTTTCAGTGGTGGCTCCTCAGTTGTAGAATGCTGTCCTCAGAAAGGCTCATCTGAGGTGCCAGGCAAAAACATTCCTCTTTACAGAGGCCTATGGCTATTAAATAATCTATGGCCTGTGAAAGCATGGGGACTGTTATTATGATCACTTTACTATTAGGCTGTCTGTCGGTATGTTTTTTAATTATGTTTTTATGACTGAAGTTCTGTGATGTGTTTTTGATGTTGTACACCACCCTGGGACCTTTTGATAAAGGATGGTATATAAATTGAATAAATAGTAATGATAATATTAGACGACTGCAGTTCTACTCACCACAGCTCATCACTGATCCCAGGGCTTCTCTTTGCATTGCAAGGGAGAGAGTTTCTCTTCTAAAGCCCTTGCACTTTGCAGAAAGTTTCAGGGTGTGTTGGGCTCTTGTTGCATTTGCAGAGACGTTTGTCTAAGGCGATAGGAAGTTGTAGGAGTCCCCCCTCTCCCCAACCTGTCCAAACGTTTGTGCAAGTCAAAAATCCCCCTCAGAAATCAACCAACCAACCAACCAACCAATCTTTATTGCAGTCAAAGACCAGACAGCAAAGTTAACATCATTTGCCACATGTGCACGATGAAGAAGTGGATGCAATTAAAAATTCCCTATAAACTTACATTAAAAATAACCCTCCTTCAGCTAAAATCTGTATTCCAGAGATTAAAATCAGTACTCATTCGCCGGTCATCACTGTCACCACAGCCTGCCTTGTTCTCATTGCAGAATTTTTCAACAGGCCTGAAGATATCCAGATCTTTACCCCCTCAGAAAAAAATGTGGAGCCTTCTTCATTTGCCAGAGAGCACAATGTTTCCTGTGTGTAACACTTTAGAGAAGGCAAGCAGCAGCAGGAGAAAGTCTTGTACTGTTTCTTGCCATCACCATACTGCATTGCAAATGAAGGGAATCCCTGTTTCTCCCCAAATGCTGAAGTTGGTAGCAAGGACAAATGCATACTATCTGGCTGGCCAAGCTGATGTTTGTGGACCATTGGAAACATGGCATTGAGTGCAAATGTTCAGGGCATCCCAAAAAGTAGGATGCTTAAGGAAAGGCTGTTGTGCATCCTGCTCTTCCTCCAAGTACCCCATAAGTTAGCCATCACATGGAATCCTTGCAACAACACCTGGAAAGGAATGTGGACAACTGCACTGATGGAAAAACTGGCACAAAGGGGGAAAGACAGGAACAATGTTTTAAAAAGACAAAAGAAAAAAGCTTCAAGTGACATGGGATCTCTTTATTACAGTGGTACCTTGGTTCTCAAATACCTTGGAACCCAAACACTGCAAACCCAGAAGTAAGTGTTCTGGTTTGCAAACTTTTTTCGGAAGCCGAACATGCTCCGTTTTGAGTGTGACACTTCCGTTTTGAATGTTACGCTGAGGTCTGTCTGTTTTTGCTATTTATTTTGCATTTTTGTGGCTCTTTTTTTGTATATGTGACTGTGTGGAACCCAGTTCAGCTACTAATTGATTGATTGATTGATTGATTGATTGATTGATTTAATTGTGTGACTACAGTGCATTGTTTATTGCTTTCATTTTATGGATCAATGTTCTTGTTAGATAGTTAAATTCATGTTAAATTGATGTTTTAGGAATTGTTTTTAAAAGTCTGGAACAGATTAATCCATTTTGCATTACTTTCTATGGGAAAGTGTGCCTTGGTTTTGGAACGCTTTGGTTTCGGAAGGGACTTCTGGAACGGATTAAGTTTGAGAACCAAGGTACCACTGTAATTGTACCACTGTACAAAAGGAGCATAGCTTGCAACCACTAGCCACACATGGTCTTCTGTGGAATGACTGTGTAAGGTGACACTACAAACGAAACAGGAGAATTCTGCTCATAAGTAAAGAACAAGAGATATTTTACAGGACAGCAGAAATTCAACCAATGCTCTCACCTATATATTGCTTACGTGTTTATGATGTTATACTTTGTTTTTGCAAAAAAAGCCAACCATATAAAGTTTGTTGTTGTTGCTTTTAAAAAAGCTCCCTCCCTTGTGAAAAAGAGTGGCAAATTGTAAATTATTTAATGCACTATTGCAGATTTACCACCATGTGGGAGGGTGCCATTTTGGGTTTCCTGCCTCGGGCACCTAAATGTTTCAGACCGCCTCTGCCTCAGAGACTTATTTGTGACATTCTCTCAATGCTTGCAAAAAAAAATCAATGTGCTTCTAATCCCTCAATGCCATTATTTCTCTCCCCCACCCCCAGCCACTTCTTTATTTTTGAAAATATGTCCCTTACCAAAGGGCAAACTGCAGCATTCTTTAGATTTATTTTTTCCCCCAGTCTGAAGCCTCTTCCCCTTGCTTTTAACACCTACATGCACTGCATGGTATTTGGGAAAATATCTCTCTCCTCTTAGCATCAACAAAAAAACCCTTCCGGTAGGCAAGAAAAGCCATCAAAAAATGCAAGTTCCAAGCTGCTCAGCACTGTTTGTCAGAGAGAGAGAGAGAGAGAGAGAGAGAGAGAGAGAGACAGAGAGAGAGAGAAACTCTCGCTCTCTCTGTCTCTGTCTAGTGTCTTGTCCCTTTCAAGGGGTCTCATATATTTCCCCCTTTCATAACAGTTTTCAGAAAGCTCCTGTTGTTTAAAAAGAGCGTTTTTCCTTGTTACCAATGTACATGCCATGCAATTCTGAGGAGGAAAACCCTTCAATTAAACAAGCTTTGCAAATAGGTGTTATGGATTATGTGTTGTTAGCTAGCCGGTAGGAGGCGATGAAGTTTATTTTCCAGTACTTTCTGTACTCTTCCATTAGTGCTTTTAAAATATGAATGAAATTAAACTTCAGGGGTTTTTTGTTTTTTGTTATTGCTTCCTGAATGGAGACACGAGCACAATTTTGCTGTATATGCAGGGCATGATTATGTAGGAGAGGCTTGAAATGCCAGTAAAGAGGTATTTTCATGTTGGTGCTCTTCTAGCGGTATTTGTTTTTAGCCTTGTTATGATGTAGCTCTTTTAATATTCAGTACATTTAAGAGCTCAGAGTTAAGGGCTGGGGGTGGGAAATCATGCTATATATGGAATAAAGAACAAGAGCAGCGAGCCATATTTTTCAGTTACAAACTGCTGCAAGCCCAGAATGTTGATTATTTATTTTCTTCTCTATCTCAGCTTTCCTTTGGATTCATATTTGCAGATCCAAGCACAGTGGGTTAGTGATTCAGGTGGTGATTTTATAAAGGCAGAAATTACTACAAGACCGTAATCTGGGCTTGAAATAGGCCACAACTTTCTTGATTACAGATGTGTTAGGCTTTGGCATAGGCACTGGGTGAATCAACCACCCCTCCTGCCGATTGTTTACTCTTTCAGGGTCGATCCTGGGTTCAGGGATCTCCCCATGACACAGATAAAATGAAGTGGTCCCACCTGAGTGCCAGTAGAGTGTTCTTTTTTTTTTAAAGATATTTATTCAAGTTTCAGTATATTACAAAAATAAGAGAAAAAAAGTAAAAGAAAAGAAAACAAAAACAAAAATGAAAATAAAAAGTAAAAACAGTTAAAAACAAATCAATCTTTCTATATCTTATCTTTCATTTGCTTGTTTCCCCGACCTCCTCACACCTCCCTTTTTTGTATTCCAGTTCAAATTAGTTAATTCAGCAAATCCTTTCCCTCTTTGGTTTTATCTTAATCGTTTATCTTTTATTATAACTTTAGATTATCACCTGTTAACAATCCATTTTTACATATTCCTTTATAACATTGCTGCTAAAAACCCCTTAACTTCATTCCAACATCATTCTAACATTCATTAATTTTACAGTATTTCTGTAGATAGTCTTTAAATTTCTTCCAATCTTCTTCCACCGACTCTTCTCCCTGGTCTCAGATTCTGCCAGTCATTTCCGCCAGTTCCATATAGTCCATCACCTTCATCTGTCATTCTTCCAGAGTGGGTAAATCTTGTGTCTTCCAATACTTTGCAATAAGTATTCTTGCTGCTGTTGTAGCATACATAAGGAAAGTTCTATCCTTCTTTAACACCAATTGGCCAACCATGCCCAGGAGAAAGGCCTCTGGTTTCTTCAGAAAGGTATATTTAAATAGCCAGTAGGGGGTTCTATGGCCTGGACTACTAGACAGAACTCTCCCTCTGGACCCCTTTACTGGATTCCCCTGAATTTTGATCCTGATCTGAGGGTGGACAGGGCTCCCCCCCCCCACGACCTCTGTACAAACTATTGATCCAACCTTAGTTGAGCCTTGCACGAAAGTTTTACATCACTCAGACCTTAACAGTTTCTTATGAACGGTTGCTACTTTCACCTCAGTGGTATCCTCTTTGTTCCTTACAGAGAGCTCCTGTACAGGTTTCTCCCTATTAATATTTAGGGCTCTTCCTCTGTCCATTTCACTTCAGACAGATCACACAGACACAACACTGTCCTCAGCAGTATCCTGGGAAGTCTCTCTCAGCAGCCATTCTGCCGCACAGAGAGAGGGAGAACAGAGAGCAGTTAGAAAACAACAGTTACTGGAATAACAGTCACAACAGAATGGAATTTTTCTCTCATGTGACTCACAGTCAGCTAATCACATGAGAGATACTGCCAGAGGGGGGAAATTCCACGTTAAAAGTACACAGTAATTTAACATAAGTAAGCATTCCCATTTCAGGAAATTAAATCGTTATCCTTAACAGTTTATGGATCTTGGGTGGCAGACACTAAATTTCAGAATATTCTGAATGAAACTTGCTTAACACCTTCAAGTTGCCGAAGGAGGTTCTCCCACAAATCAGAAATAAGTTTTCTTTCACATGAAGGGAATCATCAGGTGGCGAAAGGGAAAATAACAAACAAGCAAAATATTAGAAACTTTACAATGATAAATTAAACAGGGCTGTTACCAGCTTTTGGTTCTTGCTGAAAACACAAACTGCTGTGATCACTGGCCTCATTTTATTGCCTCAGTTGGCTTTGATAGCCACTGGGACCATGAACAATTGAAAATATGCCACTTCCTAGATCTGATTACTTCAGACTTTGTGAGGCCCACTGAAATTCCATCTCAAACATAAGACACATGACTTGTTTTCTACAGCTTGTATTCAAACACATGAAAGCAATTGTGTCTATCAAGGCCAAATATATTTATGCAAATAGGATGGCTTCCTGCCCAGCTAAAACGATGTTTACCAGCATGAAAGGGATGATTGCGTGCACGGGGTGGCTTCCTGAGAAGCATGACCTTAGCAGCCTTTGTGCTCTTCCAAGAATGACCAGCTCTCCCGAGAAAATAAAGCATGTTTACCAGACTCCCTTACAAAATGGCACAGGGCTTTCAATTGTACACTCAGGCTGTGATTCAAAGGGTGCAAGTGGCTTGTGGTAACATATTGACCCTGTGAAGCTGAGAGATGACTGGCCCAGGAACTTTATGGCCTGGCCATAGGTCTTCCCTGTCTTAACTCAAGAACTTTTAACCACTGAGCTGAAAAGACTGGTACCGTGTTTAAGAATGCTATATTTTCAGCGTTTGCGAACTGGCAATTTTTTTTTAAAAAAAGGTAATTCAACAAAACATATTATCTTAAAACATATCATCCTTAATCCCCCCCATTTCCTCCCTCTCCCTCCCTCCCATTAAACAACCCACCCCCTGGCTTCCCTCAGTTCCAATCTCTGGTTTCTCTATAAATGCTATTCTCTGCATGTTACAGAATTGTATAAGTCCTTAATTTATTTAACTGATTATTATCAATAAAAAGTTTGTGAGTGTTTATTCAAAGCCTGCCAGGGAGTCCAATTCACTTTGTTGCATCTTTAGATATTCTGTAAAAGGTTCCCATTCCTCTTTAAAGTCACAGTTATCATTGTCCCGTAGTTTATGTGTCAATTTTGCCAGTTCTGCATAGTGCATCAGTTTCTCTTGCCATAATTCTTTAGTCGGGATTTCCTCAGTTTTCCATCCTTGTGCTATTAAGACTCTCGCTGCTGTTGTGGCATACATGAAGATTTTTTTCAACTTCTTTGGCATGTCTTTTCCTACAATCCATAACAGAAATGCTTCAGGTTTTTTTAACAAATGTTAGATGGAACGTTTTCTTCAATTCATTGTATATAATTTCCCACAACTGGCAATTCAAGAAAAGCAGTTCAGACTTATCCGTATCTGCAATGCAGTGAATTGGCAAGGCACTTATCCATATGGTTAATAGTATGTATCTTCAACCTTTCCAGACCCAGGACCACTTCCAACCCAAACATGCATTTGGGGACCCATTTCTTAATCATTTACCATGTATTTGCCTGGTGGTAGCACTCTTGCTGCAACCCACCAAGGATCAGGCTGTGGTGCCTTAGTGGTTCTGCACCCACCAGTTGAAGACCAGTGGTCGGAAAGGCAAAAGGAGGGCCAGCTGGTATTGATGAGTAAATGGCCTCGGCCCAGTATACCTGAAGGAGCATCTCCACCCCCATCATTCAGCCCACTGAGGTCCAGCTCCGAGGGCCTTCTGGCAGTTCTCTCCCTGCGAGAAGTGAGGCTACAGGGAACCAGGCAGAGGGCATTCTTGGTAGTGGCGCTCTCCCATCAGATGTCAAGGAAATAAACAACTATCTGACTTGTAGAAGACATCTGAAGGCAACCCTGTTTAGGGAAATTTTTAATGTTTAATGATTTATTGTGTTTTTAATATTCTGTTGAGAGCTTCCCAGAATGGCTAGGGAAACCCAGCCAGATGGGTGGGGTATAAATGATAAATTGTTGTTGTTGTTGTTGTTTAAGTAAAGAAAGTGCCTGACTTTCAAAACGAGTACTTGAGTTTTCGGAAGGAGGACACTAATACCTGCTTAATAGTTTCAAACTGTTACAGTAGTCCAACGTGTGTTCATCAGCACCATGGACAGCGCAGAGCCCCAGTGATTCCACAACTCTGCTGTTCTCTTTAATGCAAGGTTTAAATAGCTGTTATTCCAATGCAAACATGGAAGAATGTAAAAATGTCTACTTAGCGTATTTAAGAGAAAGCAGTATCTTGCTCCTCAATTCAAATGTAGGTGGTACCTGTACAGTCTTTCCTGGGGTCTTGGAATATACCTTCATAAGATGCATGATCATCTACTTATAGTTTGCTTGCTTTTGGAAGTTTTACTATTACCCAACCATACTGATGGGAAATGGAAGGATCTTTAACTGGATAGCAGGGCTAGCCCTTAACTCCACTGTCATTTTTTGGTTAAATACTTCAAGTACAATTGTGCAGGCATGAATATCCAGCATGGAAGTGTCACATAACCAAAATCCCATTCCCAAATGTGTGCGAAAAATGGACAAATACTTCAGTCAACATGGTATCATAACTTTTGGCATACAACATAGTGTTGCATTTTAAGAGGCTACGGTAAAGTCCTTGCTTTTGACTGTTATAAGAACATTGTTGCCATTTCAAAGGACTTTCTGACTTTCGTGCAAAAGAATCCTGTAATATTTAGGGATTTTGTTTTAGGGCTAGATTCAACTAAGAAGGTGAGCTAGTCAGAACCAGCACAATAAGCTCTGTTAGTGCAATGTTGCTTTCCTCCTCCTATCCCTTTGTGTTCTGAGAGCCAGTGTGGTGTAGTGGTTAAGAGCGATAGACTCGTAATCTGGGGTTCGCGTCTCCGTTCCTCCACATGCAGCTGCTGTGTGACCTTGGGCTAGTCACACTTCTCTGAAGTCTCTCAGCCCCACTCACCTCACAGAGTGTTTGTTGTGGGGGAGGAAGGGAAAGGAGAATGTTAGCCGCTTTAAGACTCCTTTGGGTAGTGATAAAGCGGGATATCAAATCCAAACTCTTCTTTTACTTCTTCTGTGACCTCAGATCAGCTTTGTGGGGGGTCTGCAGAACCTTAAGGAATTGTAAAATGGCTCAGATGTGCATGGGTATATTATTTATTCATTTTTAGGCTTTGCTTGCTTTTTGATCATCTGGTTTTTAAAAGCGGTTCGTAATAGTTTTGAAATATGTTTTTTATGACCCTATGCCCCAAAACCTCGGCTCTAACTATGAAAGATTGTTGTTCTACATAACAGATACATCCGCAGGATCTTAAAAGTTACCACTCAGCTCACTATTTTGTAAAGCAAGAACAAACAGCGTACCATTTTGCTTCATGTGGGTGTAGAGGGGGGGAAATGAAGAAGTTGAGCATACAAACCTTACCGTTTCTCCACCATCATCTCTGCAGGCACAAAAGAATTGTCGGTCTCGGTAACCAACCACGCATATGTTAAAAAGGGCTTGCTATGACTTCTGTTTATGCTACCCTTTGATATTTTTGTCCTTGAGAAAGATTTCATTTTGGCATGATGCAAGTACTACTTATTGCTTAAAACATGGCTTTTCGGAAGTCCTGACCTTAAGGTATCCAGAAACTTTTCAAGTAGGAATGAAAAAAAGACTTGATTTATGCAGTCACCCACTGTGTTTCAGGTCATTAGTCAACATCTTCGTATTTTAGCTGAATTGGAAATGAGAGTTAGATAAGAATGCCAGCTAGAATCTATGGTTGCTGGCGGTGCCACTGTGATAATATATTGCTTCTACACTGTTAGTCTTCTTTCCCCTTTTCCTTTTTTGCCCGAAGCAAGTAAACATTCATTATACTGAATGGTTTTTCATGGGTGCTAGAGGGTGGGCAGGAGGTGTGTGTGCCACATTCTTAAGTGAGAGAATTGGAGCTTCATATAGCACCCAAGGGTTTGGGGATTGTAATCTAATGCTTATCCACCCATTCACAGTTGCAGGAGGCAAATGGCATGGAGCTTGAGAAGGTGCAGCCACTTGTGGATTTACACCAGCGTAAAGCTCAGCTAGGCTTTTGGGAGTGCCCTGCAGTCTTGCACACTACTTTCTCCTCACTCACATACCTCACTCATCACCTTGGTTCTCAAATGCCTTGGTACTCAAACAACTTGGAACCCAAACACTGCAAACCCAGAAGTACGTGTTCCGGTTTGCAAACTTTTTTTGGAAGCAGAACGTGCTCTGTTTTGAGTGTTACACTTCTGATTTGAGTGTTACACTGAGGTCTGTCTGTTTTTTCTACTTATTTTGCGTTTTTGCTGCTCTTTTTGTTTTTTTGGCTGTGTGGAACCCAGTTCAGCTACTGAGTGATTGAATGTGTGCCTGCAGTGCATTATTTATTGCTTTCATTTTATGGATCAATGGTCTCATTAGATAGTAAAATTCATGTTAAACTGCTGTTTTAGGGGGTGTTTTTAAAAGCCTGGAACAGATTAATCTGTCTTGCATTACTTTCTATGGGAAAGCGCACCTTGGTTTTGGAATGCTTTGGTTTTGGAATGGACTTCCAGAACAGATTAAGTTTGAGGACCAAGGTACCACTGTACTCTTCTGCCAGCATCCCATTTTTATAGACGATTGCCTGTTTTCCATTTCAGGGTGAAATATGGCAGCTACAGTTCTATCTGCATCAGTACTGGGATCCCATTGCTGCAGTAGCAACCTAGTTCTATATAAATTTGGGGGTGGGGGTGGGAATTCCTTCGCTGGATGAAGAAGACTGTGTGAACCCATAGGATGCTCCCAATGACCAGGGTAAGGTGATCTGGCAGTGTGAGCCTGACCCTAAACCTGGGATATGTTGAAAGTTAGCTTAATCGTGTGATGAATTTAAGTGCCAAAATGTCTGGGGAATCCCTACTCGTAGTTTTTATTCAGCCTATGCTGAAGCCTTAAGCTGAGTCAAGCTATTTTTCCATCGAACCCAATACTCTCTACTTTAGGTGTAGCTAACCCACGGGCCTTATCTACACCCCCTCTCCATCTCAAGGTGCAAGTGAAACCCTCAATTTTTGGGTGGCAGCTGTTTTCTCGTATTTAGATAATACTCACCTTTACTTCCCATTCATTTCTCATGGTTATGGGTATCCAAAATAAATATTCCATAGAACAGTAGTAGTGGTAAAAGTGTGATATCCTGTGAACTGCCCATCATTTCTTAGTGACGGACACTTCTGCAGCTTATAACACCAAGGGAAGGTGTATGGAGGCTTCAATAAACACTTGGGTCACTTTTAACTTCTAAAGCCTGTAAAGTAAAAGATGGAGAAGGATGGGCATCCTGATCGTGGTGTAGAAGTGGACAGAGAGATTTAAAGCTCTCTGTCCCAGAACTGCAGCCAATATGGAGGCTGCTGTATTAGGAAAGGGGGGCGTCTGTATCGTGGGCACTGAGATGGATGGAGAGGTTTAAACCTCCCCATCCATCCCAATGTCACCATCTATATTGAGATTTCTCCCTCCCACTGCTCACAAGACTGATCTGTTGCCAGCATGTTATGGATCCCCCCCCCCATTATGTGAATGTACAAACACACTGGTGTGATTCCGGTATGTGTGGCATGCCAGCTGTGAAGTGACTGTTCCCACTTTTTGGGCACACTTGTGTGAAGGCCCTGGAGGGTTTGGAATGTGACACTGGGGCCCCCGGGGCCAAAAGGTTAGCTACCCCTGCTCTGTTCCCAAGTAGCTACAGCTCTCTGTGATTTGGGGCAGACTATTTCCTAGCCCTTCAGCTTGAGATCCTTTTAACTGCAGAATATGGGACCTTCTGTGTTTGCTCTGCTGCCAAGCTATGGCCCATTTCTGACATATTTTATTCTATTCCATGCTGTTGCAAGCACATGTCTGTTGACTGAAGCCACCATCCATGCAAACTTCCAATAGCGTGCTCATGTTCTGTGAACTGTGAATCTTGTCAGTGCAAGTTAAGGAAAGTGACATTTTTTCATTGGACATATTTACGCTAGAGAGAGCATGGAAGCTTGCAAGTTCAGATCCCTTCCCTTCAGCAACCTGGTGCGTTGGAGAACAGTTATCCAGCATGGTACTCTCCAGAAGCTATTGTATCACAGCTTCCGTCATCTTTGACCATTCACTATGCTTCCTGGAACAGGCACTATATTGGCTATCCATGCTTTTATGCTCTGACTTGAGTATCTAAACTGCTAGCCAGTACTTGGTTAGTGGAATAGAGATGTCTTGCTCTTTATCATGAACTTTGAGAAGAAAGAGGATCCCAGCAAAGAGGTGTAGCTGGGACTGGACACACTGGGGCAAGCTGGGGGTGGGGAAGGCGAGATTGCTGTAGGAAATATTCACAGGGTGATGGAAGATGACGAGGGGATGCGGGGTCAGTGCACAGGAACCAGAGCAATGGGACCCATCCCCAGAGCCTGAGGAGCCCCTGTCTCCACAAACACAGCAGGCTCTGAGGCATAGGGAGTAGCAGGCAGAGCACTCCAAGAGGCTGAGACAGGCAAGGGCCCACAGACCAGCTCCCTAGCTGGCCAGATGGAGCCGCTAGCTCTGCAAGTTGGCTCTTCTCCTCAGCTGGAGAAGACTTAGAACAGGTGAGGGTCAGATGCCTCATCAAGCCCAGATGCTGCAATCAGCATGTGAAGTATAAAAGGGAAGCAGATCTGAGTTGCTGTGTCTGTTCAACAGCCCATGTTGATGGACCTCAGCTTCGATGTTCTAGGATAGGCATGGCCAAACTTGGCCCTCCAGTTGTTTTGGGACTATAACTCCCATCATCCCTAGCTAAGAGGACCTGTGGTCAGGGATGATGGGAATTGTAGTCCCAAAACAGCTGGAGGGCCAAGTTTGGTCTTGCCTGCTCTAGGATCCCTGTGGGACTGTGCTTCAGGTTGGACTTTGGACACATGGCTTAACCCTGGAGTGGGGACTTGACATACTGACTTGCTGCCAGGTAGGCCATGGGTTTAGTACACTCTTACTACATGGGCATGCCATCCATCCCCTTTGCTATTGTGAAACAGTGGCCTATGTGTGTACCGCTGTTAACTCTTGAGTTGATGAAAGACTTTGAGTGCCAGGTTATTAGGCACAGTGTTGAGACACTGCAAATTATAACCCACAATTTTTTTCCATATAATTGTATAGCTGGAAGAGACCATGAGATTCATCTAGTCCAGCCCCCTGCAATGCAGGAATCTTTTGCCCAATTTGGGACTCGAACCCACATGTGCTATAGATGTGCTGCCCAGCCTGGGGGGCCATCATGGACTTTGGTGGTTGTTCTGGGGTTGTGTTCTAGTACTGTAGTAGAATATTTCATTTCTTGATACTGGAACGTGTACATTCTAGCTCCTTCATCAAAACAGCTCATAATACTTGGTAGCAGACACACCATAGCTTATATGCTCTCACTGATAGAAATTGGATATAATAAGTTATTTCCTTATTACTTTATGTCTTGGTATTTCTTGACATATTGGATCTTGAGCATAATAGCAAGCCATAAGTGCTCTGATAATAAAAAAAAGAAAAAAAGGGAGACACGAAAATCTAATTACATAAAAATCTGAAAATTGAACAGGCTTCCTGATAATTAACTGCATCTCACTTGAACCTGCCTGATGTTAATCATTCTGTTTTATTATAGGATTCCTGTTCAAGATAACATAATTTAAGGGGCCGTCAGCATTTCTGATATAAATGGCTCCTATTGCAATGTCATTGTTTGAGATGCCCAAAGCAAGCAAAGCAATATCTCTTATTGGACTGATTTCTCTTGGTGAAATGATTTTTTTTAAAAAAAAAGAACTTGCAAAGCTGTTCAGATAGAAATAGAGGCAGAGGTGGAATCCCAAAGAAATCAAAGTTTCATTCAGCACAGACTTAAATCTGAAATTTACATAAAATTGTACATTCTGTTGTAACAAAAAAACTCTAGATTTTCCTCTGTTAACCCTAGATCACTTTCACATCTTACATTTGAAGCACTGAGATACCATTCTAAACAGCCATGACTTCCCCCAAAGCATGCTGGGAAATATAGATTGAGAAAGGGGCTGAGAGTGGTAAGGAGACTCCCATTTTGATTCAGTGCTACAATTCTTGGAATGGTTTAGCAATCACCACTGGCAGGAAAGTATGGAAATTATACCTCTGTGTGGGGAGAATAGAGGTCTCTTAACTACTTCTAGTACTCTTAAAGAAACTATACTTCCCTGCACTCTTTGGGGGAAGCCATGAATGTTTAAAGTGCTTTAGATATATGGTATTAATGCAGCTATATCCGAGGCTGAATCCCAAAATGGTTTTCGTCCTTCTAGGGGGACAGTGGACATGATTTTCACCACTTGACAGCCTCAAGAAAAATGCATAGAGCAAAACCAACCCCTGTATATTGACCTGGCTAAGGCCTTCAACACTATAAATTGTAATGCCCTATGGACTGTCCTTCTGAAAATTGGTTGCTCAGATAAATTTGTGAACATCCTTCGGCTCCTCCATGATAATGTGACAGCAACAATCACAGATAACAATGGCTCTCAAAGTGAGCCATTCACAGGGGGATCAGGTATTAAGCAGGGTTGTGTTGTCGCCCCAACTCTGTTGTTTTCATTGTCATGACCCTAAACTTTGTTGACTTTGAAGACGCTCGACCTCAGGACGAAAGGGAGAAACGTGCTAAGAGGAAGGCATGTTTGGCAAACCCTTACTGTGATCAATTCCCATTTGGAAACCTATGTCCCCACTATGGAAGGACATGTGGATCCAGAATTGGCCTCCACAATCACTTACTAACTCACTGCTAAGACTGTTCATGGAAGACAATCTTACTTGGCTACGAATGCTCACCAAAGAAGAAGGTACTTTGACATAGGTGGTATAAGCAGTTGGAGTTTGTGGCACTCCTATGTAAAAACAGACCAGCCCCTGAGTCTGGCTATGCCATAACCCGAGCTATGCCTTATTCCCCTATCCCCTACTCTGCTGCTTTCTTCCCATAGGAAGGCAACCTAAATCAGGTTGGAATATTTGTTCATCTAGCCCAGTGGTACTCCAGCATGTTTGACAAAAGTCTTTTACATTACAGTACTTGCTTCATTGTCAAACTTTCCCAGGTTCATAGAGCCAAGTCATGGGGCACTCTGCATGTACTGTGCAACATGAGCTAGAGAGGCATTATTCAATGTGTGGTGTCTGCCACTTTTGTGGGCTGACCTTTTGTGAATCTCTCATGGGGGAAGCTATTTCTAGGAATGTGACTCTGACTTTCTGTAGTCATCTACAGAATTTGGAGCAAATGATTCAGCAAAGGAAACACAGCCCAGAATAACTAAGGAGATAGTACAAGAATACTTGGCCAGTTTAGATGTATTCAAGTCTCCAGGGCCAGATGAACTGCATCCAAGAGTATTAAAAGAACTGGCAGATGTGATCTCAGAACCACTGGCAGTCATCTTTGAGAATTCCTGGAGAACAGGCGAAGTCCCGGCAGACTGGAGGAGGGCAAATGTTGTCCCTATTTTCAAAAAGGGGAAAAGAGAGGACCCAAATAATTACCGCCCAGTCAGTCTGACATCAATACCAGGGAAGATTCTGGAGCAGATCATTAAGCAAACAGTCTGTGCGCACCTAGAAAGGAATGCTGTGATCACCAATAGTCAGCATGGATTTCTGAAAAATAAGTCATGTCAGACTAACCTGATCTCGTTTTTTGACAGAATTACAAGCCTGGTAGATGAAGGGAACGCAGTGGATGTAGCCTACCTTGATTTCAGCAAGGCATTTGACAAGGTGCCCCATGATATTCTTGTAAAGAAACTGGTAAAATGCGGTCTTGACTATGCTACGACTCAGTGGATTTGTAACTGGCTGACTGACCGAACCCAAAGAGTGCTCATCAATGGTTCCTCTTCATCCTGGAGAAGAGTGACTAGTGGGGTGCCACAGGGTTCTGTCTTGGGCCCGGTCTTATTCAACATCTTTATCAACGACTTGGATGATGGACTCAAGGGCATCCTGAGCAAATTTGCAGATGACACCAAACTGGGAGGGGTGGCTAACACCCCAGAGGACAGGATCACACTTCAAAACGACCTTGACAGATTAGAGAACTGGGCCAAAACAAACAAGATGAATTTTAACAGGGAGAAATGTAAAGTATTGCACTTGGGCAAAAAAAATGAGAGGCACAAATACAAAATGGGTGACACCTGGCTTGAGAGCAGTACATGTGAAAAGGATCTAGGAGTCTTGGTTGACCACAAACTTGACATGAGCCAACAGTGTGACGCGGCAGCTAAAAAAGCCAATGCAATTCTGGGCCTCATCAATGGAAGTATAGCATCTAGATCAAGGGAAGTAATAGTGCCACTGTATTCTGCTCTGGTCAGACCTCACCTGGAGTACTGTGTCCAGTTCTGGGCACCACAATTCAAGAAGGACACTGACAAACTGGAACGTGTCCAGAGGAGGGCAACCAAAATGGTCAAAGGCCTGGAAACGATGCCTTATGAGGAACGGTTAAGGGAGCTGGGCATGTTTAGCCTGGAGAAGAGGAGGTTAAGGGGTGATATGATAGCCATGTTCAAATATATAAAAGGATGTCACATAGAGGAGGGAGAAAGGTTGTTTTCTGCTGCTCCAGAGAAGCGGACACGGAGCAATGGATCCAAACTACAAGAAAGAAGATTCCACCTAAACATTAGGAAGAACTTCCTGACAGTAAGAGCTGTTCGACAGTGGAATTTGCTGCCAAGGAGTGTGGTGGAGTCTCCTACTTTGGAGGTCTTTAAGCAGAGGCTTGACAACCATATGTCAGGAGTGCTCTGATGGTGTTTCCTGCTTGGCAGGGGGTTGGACTCGATGGCCCTTGTGGTCTCTTCCAACTCTATGATTCTATGATTCTACGATTCTATGATTCTATCTGCGGAGGCAGGTGATGTGTAGTACTCAGTAATTGTAAATGTTTGTGGTGGGTAGGGCTGGGACCTTGAAGGCAAGACAATGTACTGATTAGTGTTGCAAACACACACACACACACACACACACACACACACACACACCCAACCCAACAACAGACACCTTGCACACATGAATTCACAGTGCTTTAGCTGTATTCAGGTTTGTGGCTTAGAGGGTGCTCAGACATTTGTCCTTTGTCCCTGGTGACGCATGTCTGTCTGTCTCTTTTTTAAAAAAGAAATGGCTTGGAATGCCTGATTCAGAGGAACTGATTGCTATGGGAATAATTGTATCTGGTGTGTTAGTGCATGTATTGGGAATGAGAGAAACTACAGAAAATTCCCCAAAGGGGAATCTGGTCCTCCCCTTGGCAGCTTTCTCTGCTTCCCAGAAAGCCTCCCTAGAGCATTTGGAAAACCTGCTGAATGGTGTGTGATTTGGCATGGCCACAGTGCAGAAGGAGAAATCTTCTCGAACTGGAGCTCTACTCATGTGAGTTATCTCTGTTTGGGGTGTGAGCCTCCCTTTCCTAACATGGTGTTCTGTTCCCATATCATTCAGGAATTTCTGTACAGGGAAACTTTTAATATTTGAAGTTTTATTCTGTTTTTAGTCCTCTGTTGGGAGCTGCCCAGAGTGGCTGGGGAAACACAACCAGATGGGCGGGGTGTAAATAATAAAATTATTATTAATATTCTTATTTCTCCCAGTCTTCTAGGAAGGATTGGGAAGCTGCGGGTGGGAAGAAGTGATGGGAAATTTATTTTCTGTTCATGGGTCTGAGGATCCAAGCCTACTGGTCCTTAAGATGTGTTAAGATAGAGCACACTATTCCTTTCTCTGTTTTTTAAAAACATGTTGTTGCACTAATTTATGAAGCAATCTTTTCAGAATCACCAGAAAGCTTCTGTTACATTAGATCATTACTTGGATTCACCAACAGAGAGTGAATGAACTTCAGCAGTCAAGGCTTGCTGTTTTAGCTGGGGGTGTCCTTACTCCGTACAGTGCTGGGATGTAATCTTATGGAAAACAATCCCTTTACTTACTGTTTCAGGTTGAGAAAAGCTTAAAAGACCATGGACTTAAATGAAAGTCATTCATTTTTATCTCCATGCTTTCGCCTAAAGCTACTCCAAGATTGATGTCTGTATTATGAAGAGAAAGGCAGGAATAATGATTTAAAAAAGAGGTAGCAGGTGCCGTGTACACATTGGTGCTGCCTTGCGAATATAGTAATATAAAATTGAAACCTTACCTTTTTAATTATTCTGAGATGTTGGGAAATTATCTTCTCTCAATTTACCAAGGATGACTGGCTGATTGCTAAGTCTCTTCTAAGAGTGCTTCCTAATTAACCTGTCACAGTAAGGGCTAGTATTGTGTGTTGCTCTCCTCCACCCCAACCCCAAGATGTTCTCTGCAGCATAATGTGTCATTAAGCTGCATGTTTATGAAATAAAATAAGTAAAGGTTGGAGTGGGGAGAAAAACAAACATTGGTATGATATGAAGTTACTAATTTTGTAGCTGCAACACATGGCGGTCTCGGAGAGGAGAATTAGAACAAAAAAAACACACACAACTAACATTATCCTTGCATGCAATTAGTCATTTGTAGAATCTTCCCTATTTCCATGGGTGTTCCATTACGTGGGGAAGTGTTGGTGTGTTGAGTTGATATTGATGGCTTCTAGTCATGATTGGCTGTATGGTACCTTCAATTCTGAAGTTTGCCTCTGAAGGTGCATTGAAGGGGAATATGAAAATGCTCTTGTTCTCTTAGCCTGCGTCTGGGGTTCCTGTAGACATCTGGTTGACCACTGTGAAGAACAGAATCATAGACCTTTGTTCTAATCCAGCAAATAACTTATTAAGGTTGTTTTTTCCTGCAATGAGAGGCATTCCACCCCCCATGAAGGTTATCAAAATTTGATTTTGTGTTTGGATCCTAGCGTTTGTGTGCATCATTTCTGTTTAAAGACACACACACGACTCAATTGTCATCTTTTTTTAAAAGCAAAACAAAACCAGAAGTGCATATAGACACACATTTTCTTCTTAACAACCCCCTCCCCCCAAACTGCCCCCCCCCCAGTTTGCTGCTGTGCATTATGCTCAGCAATTACAATTTTCAGTTCTTTTTTAAAGTGCTGGCTGGTTGGTCTGTTGTGTTATACGGGTTCTTCTCCCCCATCGTGTGCAGTAAGCTTCACTGCAGCCAGAACCAATTTTGTGGATCTGCAATAACTGTTTGGGAGTGTGTGGTTATAGTCAACCAACTGTGAATGTGTGGTTTGTTTCCTCTCATACAGAAACAATGGATAGTTTTTGCACCCATACACACAAGAGTTTGTAAGGTTTCTGATATAAGTAGCATTGTGAACACTGCAGTGCATTGTCTGTCTGACTTCAGGTTGGTAGAATTTTATATATATATTGCAGGGATGGGCAATTTTTTAGGCCCATGGGCACATTTAGATTTTTGAGTGAGTGCTATGGGGGGCGCAGAAGAAAAATGCACCTCTCTTCCAACTTCACCTCTATGTACTTCTCAGTACATAGAAAGAGGTAACCACTGTTACCACTTCATGACCAAGTGGCAGGCATTGGGGAGGGGGCAAGGCTTGGAATTTTCACATTTGCCAGGGGTGAGACCTCGAGGGTGGCCCATGGGCACCATGTTGGTGATCCCTGTAGTTTAGGGATGCTTTTCATTCCTTTTGTTATATGATTGTGCAATGGGCTCTGTCTTTGGTCTGTTTTAAATAGGGATAAAATTAAACGTATTAAGGTACACAAATGATCAATTGTCTCACTAACATCTGGGAGAGATGACAGCGCCACCCAGACTTAATTCCTTGAAATGTTATTGCGGGTTGTGTCCTGCAATATGAGATTATGGTTCAAAGCAAACCAGGGACTTCAAAGGCACAGAATCAGCTGGGTAATATGTACCTTTAAGTGGTAAGGATTTGAGGTCCCTTCAGCTGTGCTAAGGCTGTGCGAATTGAGCTGTTGCATGGGGAAAACACATAGGAGTGGGATGAGCTCCTTAAATGGTTCCAGTTACTGGGGTGTGCATTGACCACATAGATTGCCTTATATCTGTGTTTGTAGTGTTGGGATGCAACCTGATCTGTTTGCATCCAATCTGTATCGCTGATTCAATTTCTTATTCAGGTCCAAATCAGATCTGTTAAATCCAAAACTCTGCTTTTCTTCCACCGACTGTGAAGGAGAATTTATGGTTGGGGATCTGTTGAGGATATCATCAACCCAATGCTGCATTTTTGAAAGACCCAGGAAAATGCTTAATTATGGATTTGTTTAATGGGGTTATAAGTATGCATGATAAGACTAGTTATCTTCCCAATCAAAAAATTATTTCTTGCAGAACTGTACTTTTTTGTTTGTTTGTTTTTGCATTTGTAGGTCAGAAGGTTATTAATAAATTCCTACCATTGGTTTGTGTTCATTGACATGGGAATCATTTGATACGGACCACATGGGATCTTGTTGTTTCCTCTGTTGATTCTGCATCTTGAGGTATATTTGCCTTGCATTTGATTTGTTGAGATTCCATCGCAGCAGTGCTGCACGTTTAGGAAACCTCTTGTGATGACCTACAGTTTGAACAAATAAAGTGGATGTTATAAACCGTTCTTCTTATAACTTTTCTCTTTGTATCGCCTACTTTGATTTGACCTGAGTGGAATAGCACATTAAGCCTTCAGTCGAAGCTTCTAGAGATTGAAACAGGGGGATGGAAAATGAGGTGTCGAGGGTCAATAGTCCATAGTACTGAGAGGATTAGGCAGTCTTAACTGATGAAAATGCAGTATTGGAAAAGAGAGACAATTTTTCAGCCATATTCCCTCTTGGCTAACCTTTCAGGAATTGCGTGTCAGTAGTAGTGCTGGAGGAGACTCTTGAGAGTCCCATGGACTGCAAGAAGATCAAACCTATCCATTCTTAAGGAAAGCAGCCCTGAATGCTCACTGGAAGGACAGATCCTGAAGCTGAGACTCCAATACTTTGGCCACCTCATGAGAAGATAAGACTCCCTGGAAAAGACCCTGATACCGGGAAAGATGGAGGGCACAAGGAGAAGGGACGAAAGAGGACGAGATTGTTGGATAGTGTTCTCGAAGCTACCAGCATGAGGTTGACTAAACTGCAGGAGGCAGTGGAAGACAGCAGTGCCTGGCGTGCTCTGGTCCATGGGGTCACGAAGAGTCGGACATGACTAAACGACTAAACAACAACAGTGGGCATGGCCAAGACAAAATTGGGTGTCACCAACCCCCAAAACACACACACAGAGAGAGAGAGAGAGAGAGAGAGAGAGAGAGAGAGAGAGAGAGAGAGAGACTGTTCCTTATCCCCACAGGTGTTTTGTCTTTGTCTTTTTTCTTTTTAAAAAGGCATATCAGCTTATTTTTTCAATATTTGACTGGCCTCAGTCCCAGATTGGGGGTGATCTTCCTGGAATTAATGCTTCCCTGATCCCCACTCTACTCTCCAGTAAGATTACCCCCGTTGCTGCCACCACAGACTTGAAAAATAGATATTGGAGTCAATATAAAGGAGGGGTCAGCAAACTTTTTCAGCAGGGGTCCAGTCCACTGTCCCTCAAACCTTGTGGAGGGCCAGACTACATTTTGAAGGGGAAAAAAATCAACGAATTCCTATGCCCCACAAATAACCCAGAGATGCATTTAAAATAAAAGGACACATTCTACTTGTGTAAAAACACGCTGATTCCCGGACCGTTTGCGGGCCGGACTGAGAAGGTGATTGGGCCACATCCGGCCCCCGAGCCTTAGTTTGCCTACCCATGATATAAAGCGTTTTCCAAGCTTGTTTGTGGTACAGCTAAAGTTGAGAAGACACTGCAGGTTGTATCTGACCCGTAGCCTAGCAGCTGCTCATCCCTAAAACTTAGAGCAGGCTTCCTCAACCTTGGCCCTCCAGATGTTTTTCACCTTCAACTCCCATGATCCCTAGCTAACAGGACCAGTGGTGAGGGATGATGGGAATTGTAGTCTCAAAATATCTGGAGGGCCGAGGTTGAGGAAGCCTGACTTAGAGGGTTAAGGCATTGCTGCATAACTCACATAATGATACTGAGAATGGGGCTTCCTAAAGCATGTTAGCCTAATATGCATGTGCAGACTGGGCAAAGCATGTTCTCCATAACAGAGAGCATGTGTTGCGGTGGGGGCCTGAAGGCCACCCCACTGTTGTTGGGCAAATTGGCCACATGCAGTGATTGGGCAAGGAGTTGCTGGGGAGATTGTTTTGTTGCAAAATGGTGGGAGGGGTCAGAGGTCTTAAATACAGGGGCCTTCTCTTGGGCTGCAGGGGGGGGGGGTTCGTTGTCCTCTGACCTTGCTATTCCTGTCATGGGGTCGTCTGCCTTGGGTCAGGGGCCTGGTAGGAATTTTGTCCTTTTGGCTGATTGGCTGTTGCCATTTGGTTTTTGCCTAAGGTAAAGGTACCCCTGCCCGTACGGGCCAGTCGTGACCGACTCTGGGGTTGCGCACCCATCTCGCTTAAGAGGCCGGGGGCCAGCGCTGTCTGAAGACACTTCTGGGTCACGTGGCCAGCGTGACAAAGCTGCTCTGGCGAGCCAGCGCAGCACACTGAAATGACGTTTACCTTCCCGCTATAAAGCGGTACCTATTTATCTACTTGCACTTAAGGGTGCTTTCGAACTGCTAGGTGGGCAGGAGCAGGGGCCGAACGACGGGAGCTCACCCCGCCGCGGGGATTCGAACTGCCGACCATACGATCGGCAAGTCCTAGGCGCTGAGGTTTTACCCACAGCGCCACCCGCGCCCCAGTTTTTTGCCTACTACGTAGCAAATCGTCACAACTTGTAAGGTTGGCGGTTAGGCATTAGTTAAAATTGGTTGGTGGAGGGGTAAGTGCCTGCATGGTGCTGCATAGGGAATTCCGTTAAAGGAATCCAGGGGCTTGCCATCCCTTTCGTCCTAGTCCCTGGCATCGGACTTGGGTCGTGCAAGCCCCCGGGGGCATGAGGGTGAGAGATGAGGGACTGGTGGCCAGCTTCTTTTCTCCCCAATATGGTTCTCCCTGACTCGCTTCCACTGGAATACGGAGGTCAGTTCTGTCCCTGGGGCAAGGACAGATAGTCTTAACCAATGCCTAAGCAACCACTCACGCGTGTGTATCTAAATGAAGTTGTGGCCAAATTCATGCCAAAAACCTTAAACAAAAATTGATGTGTGAAGTGTGAGTTATTGGGGTGGCCTGGGGACCTCGACGCGCAATTGTGGCAATCAGCAGCAAGAACAAGTACATCTAAGCAGTAAGGCAGCAGTTGGACCGGGATTGCTATTTTTATTCCCACGAGAGGGATTTGCATCTAAGGTTAAACATTCTAGGTTTTTTTTTTAATGCTACATGTCCCTACATATCTATAAAACTAAGGCATTTCATTAATTTTGGTACCAAGAAGTGTCCAAAGAAATAGATGGTAATTGAAATTTAAAAAGGAATAACACTTCACCGCTACATTTCACATGGGGGTGTTGGAGTAGATTTGTGTGCCAGAGATCCTTGCGTGCTTTCTCTCCCTTGATTGCTAATGATGTTCTTTTAATGCATGATCAACAGGCTTGATGGAAAACATTATGCAAACTGAAGCTCTCCGTTGCCTTTTGTACCTAGTATGGATATGTGATGCCCTGGGAACATGACCCACAGCAACTAAGCACAGCACTAACAATTCCAATGACTGCCAGCCATTTTGTGAAGGAAATTTCAGTCTCCACCCGTTCCTGCTATTTGGAACCAAGGTGGCATGCCACTTCTCCATTTTTAAAATATGTATCAGAATCCAGCCCAATCTGAACCATAGACATTTTAACAGTTGGTACCAGCAGCTGGTACTTCCAGGAAGCTGAGGAACTGACTGAGCATCGCTGGCCTCTGCAACATTTGCTTTTTGCTGCTTCCAGACCTCCTCTGAAGCCAGGTTATAGAAGCCAGCTATATGCCATCTATTAAGCCAATACTGGTTTAAGTATATAAATACAAAGCATAGTTCATGGCATAGGTGAGAGAACCCCTATGCCATGAACTATGCTTTGTATTTATATATTTAAACCAATATTGGCTTCTTTTGGTAATACTAAATTTATTCTTTTCCCTTTTTTTAATTGTTGGTCTTTGTCATTTCTGAATTTACTCTGTGTGTGTTGTAATCTGCTTTGGGTGCCCATCATGGGAAAGCTGCATATAAATAATCTGTCACTCAGAAGCATGGGTTGGCAAACTAAGGCATGTGGGCCAAATCAGGCCCAATTGCTCTCTAGATCCGGCCTGCGGACGGTCCTGGAATGACCGCTTGGATCGGCTTGACCGTTTGGGCTTCGCCATTTTTTTGCAATTTTGGGGGGCGCCATTTTTCCCCTCCTCCCTCCCTCACACACACTGCGACAGCGCCTCCTCCCTCCCTCCTCCTGGCTTCTCCCCGTCCTGCGGAGGAAGGGAGCTGGGCTTTGATGGGTGCCAGCCAATCTAAAGCCTTGCCATGGCTCAGACTCACCACGCACCTGCCAACCTCTCCATCCATGGCTGTGCTGTGGGCATCATGGCGGGTGCATCATGGGGCTTCGGCTGGAGCTTGGCGCACCTGCTGGCCCCGCGCATGGCACCTGGGAAAGCTGGCCCAGAAAGAGAGGTGCTGCCACTGCCTCCAGCTCCCAACCGCTGGCAGAGCGGAGGAGGAGGTAGGAAAGGAGGGGAGGGGAGGGGCTGGGGGAGAGAGGGGGAGAGAAAGAAGCCCCCCTCTGCCGCATACATGTGTGTGTGCGCGCGCGCAGTCCAGCCCACCACAAGGTCTGAGGGGCAGTGAACCGGCCCCCTCCGAAAAATTTTTGCTGACCCCTGCTCAAAAGGTTCCCAACTTCAGGCAGCTTCCCTCCATGACTTGCAAGGCAATATGATTTTCTCCACAACTTACTCCATGACTTGTAAAGCAGTGAGAGAGGCGAGGGAGAGCAAGTTTGCCTGCCTTTCTGTAATTTCTGTCTATGGTAGTTACACACAGCCTCACAACACTAGATTGGGAGGCTGGCAAGCTTATGTGATATCCTCTTTTATCCCACAAAACATGTTATTGTTTAGAAATGGGTTGCTTTAAAGCAACAAAGATTGCTGGGGAAAACAAATGTGCACAGGGCTTTATTTTTCCATTTATAAATTGGACGGATGGAGCTGTCACCGAGACTTGGATCAGTTTCAGAAGATTTATTGCCCTCAATTTAGATTTATTCATTTATTTGGGTGAGGGTGGGGTGGGAAGAAGGGCAGAGGAAAAGAGTGACTGATAGCAGGGACTGGGAAGATAATTGGGCAGATGGACATGGAGCTCCACACCTGGATCTCAACAATGTCTGACTGGAACAATCGGAATGCATGACTAAGAGACGAACAGGATTTGAACAATATGAAGTTATAATTACACATAAGGGCTTCTTATAATGATTGATTGCTCTGAGCAACAGCTGCTAGGACTTCATCTTTCCTTCACATACATTATGTGGCAGCATAATTGAAATGATGGAACATTTTACAAATGAGCATGACTGACGAGAAGGAAACAAAAGCATTGGGAGTTATGTGTGATTCTTTTCTCTTGTTGCTTTTGTAGTAAACATACTCCCAAGGAATCCAGATGGTGAAGCATATAGTGTGTGTACACACACACACACACACACACACACACACACCAAACCCATTTGAAGTGATGACTTTGTCCTGTTCGTTTGTATGGGAACATTCAGATGTGGGAGGAGAAAGAGGAAGGAAAAAGCATTTCTACTGAAACTCTCTAAGAATAGGAAGAACTGAACCAGTGTCCCTTGGTTGTCTGATCTAATTTTGCTGTTGATATATCGTCTGTTATTACATTAAGTTGTATTTAAGGCAAACTATACATTACTTTATTTTAATGTTGTTTCTCTGGGACAATGTGAACAACAAAGAGTGGGTTATAAATAAATTAAATAAATCATACAGCCAGTGACAATTTTCTTGTAACATAACTGGATCAGTCATACTGACTCAGTTTCAAATGAGCTTTGTAGCAGCAGCTCATTGTCAACTCTTGTTCATCTGCTTTATTCATTTTCTGCAATCATAATGAACTTTAATTTTAGAGAACTAAATTACCTGGACATTATGCTTGCTCTTCCCCACTGTGTCGGTCTTTGGCATGATATGGGAATGAACCATTTATGGTTACTATGCAATTCTAGTTTATATCACCAGTGTGAAATACTGGTTCCATGTTTCTTTAGCAATAATTCAGTCTGCGAGAATTTGTAGACATGGAGAGCTCCTGAAGGAACCTCCCTGTTTCTTTCACCGACATTTATGCTTCACTAGAAAGTGTTCTAGCTTGTTGGAGACACTTAACTTTGAAAAGAATAGACACTTTTCTGGAGGGTAGGATATTCTGAATTTTTCATTTACGGGACGGATGGAGGACTTATGGCCTTCCAGAATTTGCTGGAGTACATCATCCACCTTGGTCATTCTCGCTGGGTCTGATGGGAGTTACAGGACGTGTATGGTGCTGTGGTCTAAACCACTGAGCCTCTTGGGCTTGCTGATCAGAAGGTTGGCAGTTCGAATCTGCACGATGGGGTGAGCTGCCATTGCTCCCGTTGCTCTGTCCCAGCTTCTGCCAACCTAGCAGTTTGAAAGCACACCAGTGCAAGTAGATAAATAGGTACCACTGCGGTGGGAAGGTAAACAGCGTTTCTGTGCGCTCTGGTTTCCGCCACGGTGTTCCATTGTGCTAGAAGTGGTTTCATCATGCTGGCCACATGACCAGGAAAGCTATCTGTGGACAAACGCCAGCTCCCTCGACCTGAAAACAAGATGAGCGCTGCACCCCATAGTCGCCTTTGACTGGACTTAATCATCCAGGGTTCCATTAGCTTTAGCTTTACCTTTTTGCCTTACAGGTTAATGCACAGGTTTGGATCATAGCTTACTGTAATTGAGTGTGATTGAAGACTGAAAAGGCACAAATATTAGTTTAGCAATGGTGCAGCCATCTACTGGAACGATCACTGATTGTTCCTCATTTGCTTGCTGTTGTGTATCATGCCATGCCCAGCACTCATCCCAGTTATTCAGTCAAATGCTGATGTGCTTGCTATTCATTTTCTCCATTTGATGCAATTGGCTTATCTGTACAACAACTTGTGTTATTATGAGTTGCAGCTGCTGGTTCTTTTTGCATATCAAGTAACTGTTTGGAAACCTGGTTCTATATTTGGAATACTTAGCCATACTTACAAATCTGCAGCATTAATTCCTCAATAATGTCATGTCAACTATGCTGAATATATTATAATGAACAAAATAGCATGAGTCTCAAAAGAAATATCCCCTAGATTAAGATGATTAACAGATTTTGGAGAGAAACGGAATAATGATGTTTTTCTTCTTTCCGTAGGTTTCATAATAGGGATACACTGTGTGTACATAGCTAAAAGTTTTTGAAAAGTCTGCCTTTAGGAAATGCTGTCTGCATGGGCTTGTCTATCCAGGAAACCTTAATCACACGCCATAGCATCAGTGTGTATTGAAGGATTCTGAGGGATGTTTTAGGGCTCATGTACAGCTCACTTGGGCCATAAGTCAGGCCTTCAGGGACTTAGTCAGAAAGGTCCTTTTGTGTTTTATCTATATAGGGACAACATAGGAAGCTTCCTTTTGCCAGGTCAGACTGTTTGTCTACTCTGCCAAGCAGTGACTTGGTGAATCACAGTTGAATTCTGAACCACTATGCTGGACTAGCTCTGTGCAGGTGTCTTGCAAAGTAACACCATCAATTACTATTTTAAAAAATAACAATAAGGAAAAGGATTGTGTTTTCTTATGATAGGGTCAGAAATCTCCCCTTTATGTATGTAACAACAGCAGCTAGGATTCTATATACGCAGAAATGGAAGGAAGAAGTTCCAACCAAAGACGAATGGATAAGTAAGATAATGGTTTATGCGGAACTGGCAAAATTAAGGGAATCTAATGATGAGTGTTTTATGGAAGAATGGATGGCTTTTGGAGAATTTAAAGAACTATAGCATTATGAATTTACAAGCAGGATTTTGAGCTATGAGCAACAGAAGTAATATTGTGGTTATGATTTGATAGAGAGATGATAGTGCAGCAAAAGGGGAGAAACAACAACTCCACAGAAAAAGGGGTGGGAAGTAGACAAAAATAAGAGAAAATATGAAATTGTGTTTTGACTGTATGTTAAAAATGTTGAAACTCAATAAAATGTAATTTTTTAAAAAAAGGATTGTGTTCTGTTGTCCTCCAACACACAATGAAGTTGGCTTCAAGAAGGAAGTGATGGAGTCATTCTTCAGTTTATGACCTATGTGTAGAACCAAGGAGATTAAATTTATTATGTGGACAGTCTTACATTATTAATTTTATGGCAGTTAATCTTTTTCTCCATATTTAGCACAGTGCAAGTGATAGAAAAGGGATTTCGTTGCCAACCAGACTCATTGGGGAGAAGAGATGTAAAATCTAATTTTGTAGTGAAGAAAATACCCCATTGTGCTCTTTGTAGGTCCCAAGGGACTGGACCTCAAAAGAAGTGGGTTTCATTAACATTTCATTTCATAAGATGCTTAGATTATAGCTGTTACTTCAGTTGAGTAGTCATGGTTGAAGCACTGGAAATACCAAAATCAATTCGGACAGTTTAGAGCGGCGGTTCATGGAATGGTTTCTATATCAACTCATCTGTCGAGGAGCTATAGAACAGCAGATTGCCATTGAAGCCATGCTGCCACCATGTTCGGCTCCACTCCCTGACTCTTCTGACGTCCCGCTGTGACATTGGTCCTCCCAATCTCCCTCACAAGTTGATGCCTCTTTAAAGGTATAAATGAAAACTCATATCTGTGTATCATTTGGCTCACCCAGACTGCTGTTCAGTGTGGCTGGCAATCTTCCTCTACCTCCATGTTGTCTTTATGAGGTTCTGCTCCCAAATCATTGCCTTCCCACACTTTCCCACCCCTCGGTCCATATTTTTTCATCCCAAGGATACAAACAGTGTTGTTTGTAATACAGTGGTACTTTGGGTTGCAGATGCTTCAGGTTACAGACGCTTCAGGTTACAGACTCCACTAACCCAGAAATAGTACCTTGGGTTAAGAACTTTGCTTCAGGGTGAGAACAGAAATTACGTGGCGGCAGCGGGAGCCCCCATTAGCTAAAGTGGTGCTTCAGGTTAAGAACAGTTTCAGGTTAAGAACGGACCTCTAGAACGAATTAAGTTCTTAACCCGAGGTACCACTGTAATAACAAAATTCTGTGCTCATCTCATTCAAGGCTCTCTGATCCAGTGGAGGCTTGCATGGACAGAAAGAAGCAGGTTTTTGCAAGTTCCACCTTTCTCTTGCAGCTCTCAATACCACTTCCCAATGCCATGGGGGGGGCGCCCCGGTTGACATCCCTGAGGGGGTTGACAACCCCCCCACGGCGGCGATCCACCATGCAGGATCACACACCCCCGGGCATGATCGCCGGCATGCCGATTGCACCCCCGAGGGGATCGCCCCGCCCCGGGTGCACGGCATTTGCGCCGCTCCAGGTGCCCGAGCGGCAAGCCCTGCCACTGTCCCGAGGGCTTCCCCAACCCTTGGATCAGATTTGAGGATGTGGGCAAGGGCTGCAGAAGGAAGGGGAAATGATAGAAATTTGCCTCCTAGTGCCCCTGTCGGCACTTGCAAATTGTGTTTAATAATAGAAGGGATATGGAACAGTCCATCAACCATCCTTCATTTCCATCTGTAATATGTGTGTATGTTCACAAACCAAAATGGTGGCTGCTTTTTTCTACCACCCTGAAGAAGCCATCTTCAGCTGGCTGTTAAAGGGGTGGAGAAAGTCAGACCTCCATCCTAGGTTTTGGATGTATACCTAGTTTCTGTAACCATAGAACACCTTAATTATGCTGAGATACCCAAATATAGGTGTGACACATACTTCTGTAGATTATTAAAATGTTGTCTTTTTTTAAAAAAGCCATTTCATTCTGTATTTGTGGAATCTGTGACTTCTGGATATTCAGTTTGGTAACCACTGAACAACACTTTGAAGTTGTGGCATTCCCCTTCTTTTAATTTGACAACTGTAACAACAACAACAAAAAGTACTTAGTTTGACTTTTTTAGAGTGGGACTACGAAGTCATTACATTATTATTGGAGAAAAGGTAATCTGTTTACAGTGGTACCTCGGGTTAAGTACTTAATTCGTTCCGGAGGTCCGTACTTAACCTGAAACTGTTCTTAACCTGAAGCGCCACTTTAGCTAATGGGGCCTCCTGCTGCTGCCGCGCCGCCGGAGCACAATTTCTGTTCTTAACCTGAAACAAAGTTCTTAACCTGATGCACTATTTCTGGGTTAGTGGAGTATGTAACCTGAAGCGTATGTAACCTGAAGTGTATGTAACCTGAGGTACCACTGTATTTCCAGGTTCTGAGTCAAGTAAGATACCTCATGACAAAGGGAGGAAAGGAAGTTCACAGTAAAATGTTCTAGAAATTCTGGACAAAGAAGTATAACATGCAGTAATTTGAAAGAACATGGGGTTCCTATTGCAGTGTCCCATGGCTTTATACAATAGTGGCTTTTGTGGGGACTGTGAAGCTTGAAGTAGGAGATTTGAATTCTAGCCATCCTTCATACAGTATGTCTTTTGTCACATGCTGTCCCGGTCACATTATTTAAACAGTAAACACAAGTAAACCATTAAAAAAAAACATGTTTTTTCTCCCTTTATGATTGCCGATCCTCCTGCAGTAGCTAATGTGCAGTAGTGCTAATGTGCAGTCCCTTAAGCAGAGAAAAGTCAGACAGGATGATAAAAGATGGCTGTGGTTCCTAAAGGAAACTCAGCTTCAATCTGACATGACTTTGTGCAGAAAGAAAATCTTGCTTTCTGTATGAATAGATCTCCACTGTCTGCATGTGACATTCTTCCATTGTCTCTCAGAAGAGCATTTTCTATCAGTGAAAAAGTGATGTCTTGGGTAGTGTGGAGAAAATGATACATATCCAAAGCAATATAACTCTAGATAATCCATAGTCTCTTTGAAGGTGCTCTATTCTTCTCAAAATGTTTCATTGTGTGGTTGAGCTGCAATTTGTAGAGCACAGTTTTGCAAAGGGGTTTTAAAAACCAGTTCCAGAGTAATCTAACCAGTTAAATCCTCCGCAATGCATTTTTTCAGTAGATAATTTAATTGTTTTGTGGGGTTTGAGGAAGTGTTCTCACATCAATCCAGAATGATTTATCTACCTACTAAGCTTTAACACCGCCACCCCTTTCATGACATGTCATTTATTGTACTGTTTGGACCAATGAAAATTGTTTTGTCATAAACTATTTTTTGGAAACCTGTCATTTTTTTCTCTCGTTTTCATCTTTTTGGGAAAGATTAAAACCCCTGGATGTGGGATCTGCCTACAGTTTGGCAGACCTAATCCACTCTGACTGCAGGTTTCGTCCGCTTTTGCGAAGTGGGGGCTGGTGGGAGAGGGAACTCCCATCATCCCTAGCTAGCAGGACCAGTGGTCAGGGATGATGGAAATTGCAGTCCAAGAGCAGCTGGAGACCCAAGTTTGGGAAACCCTGCTCTGTAATATACAGTCTTTTTGCATTTTTTGCCAGTATATGCATTTTTGCAAGCAGTTTCCTCCAAAAAGAATGCATTTTGTATATTGTTTTCACTAATATGGACATTTTCCTGTGTGCTTTTCATTAACATACTGTCAGCTGTTCAACAGTGGAATGGACTCCCTCAGAAGGTGGAAGACACTCTTTCATTGGAGGTTTTTAAGCAGAGGTTGGATGCTCATCTGTCATGGATGCTAGAGCTGAGATTCCTGCATTACACTAGCTGACCCTCAGGGTCGCTTCCAACTCTACAATTCTATGATTATACACAGGGGTCTTACATTCTTTCATTTGGAGGACTGCATTGCAAAATTCAGTGCTATGGAAATTTTGAAGGAGAGTTGTGTTTTGGTTCACATACTGGCTTGGGAAGAGTAAAATTGATGGGCTTGTCTTAAAATATAAACCAAGGGCTTATTCACACTTACTTTACCCCCCTCCCTGCTCTTTCCAGGCAGTAGTTTGCGCTGTAACGCTCCTTGACTGTGTATGGGTTTGTTTGGGGTTTTTTGTCCCGAGCATTCCCCACAAAAACTCACTCTTTAAAGCTGAATCAGAGCAAATGTCAATTCAGGTTTTCTACAGTTTTATGTTTGCTCTGATTGAGCTTTAAAGAGTGTGTGTTCCAAGTGGAAAGCCTGTGGCTAAAATAAAGGCTGCTGAGACATAAAGCTTTAAATTGGGGACCTTGCCTGGAAAAAGCAGAGGAGAGATAAGTGTGAAGAAGCCCCAAATGAATATCTCCCCATTTCTGTTTGTACTGCTCACCTCTGGCTCGCCACAACAAACCAAGGAAAATGCAGATATGCCATATCCCCGCTCCCCCACCAATGTTCCTATTGTAAGTTTTGTTTATAAAGCTTGACTTAAAATGTGTACAAATAATCTCTAGAGAATTTGCTGCATTGCATATTTCTGGGTTCTTGTGGAGTCAGTCCAGAACATGTCCCCTTCATGCCTATGGGCCCTTTGTTGCCTATGTCATAGGCATATTACACTGTAATATGCTTTGGCTCTCAAACTTAATCTCTTCGACTCCCGAAACCTTTCGAAAACCAAGGCGCGGCTTCCGATTGGCTGCAGGAGCTTCCTGCACCCAAGCGGAAGCAGTGATGGACTTTCGGCTTCCTGAAAACGTTTGCAAGCTGGAATACTTACTTCTGGGTTTGCTGCATTCGGGAACCAATTTGTTCGGCAACTAAGCCATTCAAGGACCAAGGTACCACTGTACTTGAGAAAAATGGAAATGGTGGGTGCTTGGTGTAAAGATCCTGAGTGAGAGGCAGGAAAGGGAAGACCTCCCAGGGTGAGAGACTGGGAGAAGAAAGAGAAGCTCCCAGGTGAAAGCGGGGAGGGTCCATGTCAGGCTTTGGGGGCTCGGCTTCCTCTCCCCTTGGCCGAATAAATGGTTAATGAACACAGCAAAAGAACAAGTGTCCGTTCTCAGAGTGCAGGTGCTCCCAATTAAGGTTCTGCCCACTTCCCTCTAGTCACTTCCGTCCTCTCGTCTCCTAGCCACCTGATCTCTCAACTTTTGCGAAGCCGCCTTAACTAATCTCCTAGCCTTGGGACTGAGAGGCTGCACATCTTCCAGTGAGAGAGAGTCTGCTAGCTCACTCTCTTGCTGTTCACCTCCCAGTTCTGCCCAACTATTGTCTTCTGAACTGTGCCCCTCAGCAAACCATTGTTCCAAATCAACACTACTCCACTCCTCCTGTGGAGTTTCAGGATCCTGGCCATGAGCAGGGGAAAGGGTAGGCTCCCACCATTCCTCATCAGAGTTGTACTCCTCAGCCTGGTCTCTGACAGTCCACCACTTTCTGTGTGAGACCAGGGCTAAGAGCTGCTTTTGAGGAAGGACTCTTGTATTTTCTCTTCTCTTTCTCTCTGTTTTTGCTTTTCTTTATGTAGGCTTCTTATGTCTTTCTGTATTGTGAAAAAGCTTTAATGAAATCTTACTTAAAAAAAAAAACAAACAGAAATTTTCTATATCTTAATCTTGATCATCAAGTTTGCTTCTCTTCCATCTTCCATTCCAGTTCTCACCTGCAACTGCCTAGCATTTAGTTTGCTTTTTGTTGTGTGTCTTTAAAAACTAAAAACTAAAACCTAGTAAAAAAGTACTATTTCCTGCCTCATGATATTTTCGACAGCGACAAAAGTAGATGGCAGGCTGAGCAATTAATAAACACTAGAACTTTTACAATAGCACTAGGTTTTAGAAAGAAGAACTCCTGTGCAGTCATCCACAAAAGCATTATGGGAACATAATTCTTTATTACATCAGTGAGCCGGGAAGGTGACAGAGAGTGAATGGGCTGTAGAAGTTATTCAGCCACTAATGTGACATCATATTCTACAATGAAATACAATATTGTTACAGTTCATGACATCTTCTGCAATGATACAGTGTCTAATTATAGTTTATGACATCATGCTGCAAAAACATGGCTGTAAAATGGTCAGAATTTACAGGTCTAGTTTGGACACCATTTTGTTACAATGTCAAATCCCAAGGAGGCTACTCGAGGAGCAATGTTTTAAAACTTCAGCTTAAATTTTATTCCTTTCACTTTCGAGCTGCTACCCCACAGGGCTTTGTATAACAAGAATGTGGTTACTGGCAGAATATTTGCAATAGACAACATTTTTCTTTAAAATAAAAATCCTTGTTAGTGTGTATTTGTGTAATCAATACTATTACTTTGTGTAACTCTTCTGCAACAAAGGTCTTGGATGATTCAAAGAGAACGTGTTGTTTGTGTAAGAGAATATTGATACTTGGTGTTACCCTGAAATGAGTCTTGTTATGTAGCTGCTGAAAAGAAATCTGTGCTTAGTAGGGGTTTTGTGTTGTAAAAGCTTGAATCCTTTCATGAGGTAACAACTAGATGAAAATTATGAAGAGGTAAAGTCAATAAATCTGTAACGTTTTTGCATAGACAAGAGATGATTATGGCAGGAACTTGAATGGTTTGCGAAAGGCTGGTAAATAATGTTTACTCGCTTGTGCAATGATGGAACTACTGAGGATGGAATTGCTGGCAAATATGCCATGTGTTTTGTGTGCCAGGCATCTTTTGAAGTTGATTGAGAGCAGGGGAGAGAACTAAAATGATTTGCTTTCCTCCCTGTAGTTTTATCATAGAGGTTTCTCTAGGAAAGTAACTTTCAGCATTTTGAATGATGAGGGAAGGAGGTAGAGAGTTTCAGGCTTGTGTTCTGTTCACTTGCACCAAAAGACACAGAAACTAAATGGAAATTAAAGTGAAAAGGCACATGCACAGACCTAAGAGCTTTAACAGCCAGCATTTTCCAACCAAGCAATACAACCAGAAACTTGACCAACTACATTCTTTCTGCGGCACCCCTGTGGGGCTCAGGAGCCCAGTTATGACACCCCTTGCCTGCAGAGCTGGCAGTCTCTTAAAAAAGGTAAAGGTAAAGGACCCCTGACAGTTAAGTCCAGTCACAGGCGACTCTGGGTTTGTGGCACTCATCTCGCTTTACAGGCTGAGGAAGCTGGCATTTGTTCGCAGACAGTTTTTCCCGGTCAAGTGTCCATCATGACTAAGCCGCTTCTGGTGAATCCAGAGCAGTGCATGGAAACGCCGTTTACCTTCCTGCTGGAGCGGTGCCTATTTATCTACTTACACTTTTTGGTGTGCTTTCAAACTGCTAGGTTGGCAGGAGCTGGGACTGAGCAACTGGAGCTCACCCCGTCATGGGGATTCGAACCACTGACCTTCTGATAAGCAAGCTCAAGAGGCTGTGGTTTAGACCACAGCAACAACCGCATCCTCTCTTACCCTCAAATACCCTCCCTTGTGAAGTGTTCCCTCAGCCTCCTCTCCTCACCCCTCTCTTTGGGAGTCCTCTGAGCAACCACAGCTGCCGCCCCTTGTCTCTGAGCTGTCCCCTTTGCCCCCAAGAGAGGTCCCTCCTCACACTGCCCCACAGGGGCCTAGGAAGCACACTTTGGTCAGCCCCAGTGACACCATTCATATGGGGAGCTTGTGGCCAGGGCTGCTGCTGCAACAAATAGCTGTGCAAGCCTTTGGGAGGCAGAGATGCAAGAGAACATCAGAGGAGGGAGGGAGGGAAGGAAAGGAAGAAAGGAGGAGAGAGGCCAGGGCTGCTTGCAGCACCTCTGACCACCATTCAAGGCCTCTTACCATTTTTCAAACACCCTCCCTTGTGGGGTGTTCCCTCAGCCTCCTCTCCTTTCCCCTCTCCTTGGGAGTCCTGCAGTTGCCCCTGGTCTCTGAACTGCTCCCACCTCTGCCCCAAAGAGAGGTGCCTCCTCACACTGCCCCACAGGGGCCTGGGACTTGTCTGCCCATTCCTAACAGCAAGGGCTGGAGGACTGGCTGGCTGGGCTCCCTCACCCACTTGTTTGCTTGCTTACTCCAAGGCCACCTCAGCTACTGACAACCAGCACCCCCGGCCAGCCCTAGAGGCACCATTCACCTGCAGAGCTTGTAGGCAGGGCTGTTGCAATAAACAGCTGTGCAAGCCTTTGGGAGGCAGAGACATGAGAGGGCATCATAGGAGGGAGAGAAAGAAAGAAAGGGGGACAGAGGCCAGTGTTGCCTAGGGCTCCCCTGACATTCATTCAAGACACCCCAGGGTGCCATGGCACACTGGTTGAAAACCACTGCCCTAAACCACTGCACTGGGACTGGAAAATCCTGGTTAAACCATTCCCTCTTGTTAGAAACTAGACCTGTCAGTCACAAAAGAGTTCTCCTTCCTGCACCCACCCCCTCCGCCCACTTTATAGACCTAAAATTGTGTACGATATGCAAGTTGTTATTCTAGAAGGAAACAGATGTGTGTGTTAAAATAAGATTGGGTGGCACAAGAGGTTTTCCTTTTCTCTAAAGTATTTTGGTCTCTGACAACTGTGTTAGTAGTTCCCCAAGGGAACTGTAGTCAAGTTATGATGGATGATAAAAACATCTGAGCGAATAAAAATTGTGAATCTCTAATGAATGTCAGAGCTAACTGCTAAGATTCTGAGCATGAATAAAATGGTGGCGGTTCAGTCACATTTCCAAGTCTGCTTCTACATAAACCAAGACAAACCTCTGCTTCTCTTTAGGGGTGATGGTTCAAAAATTGGTAATTTGTCTCCATTTTGGAAAGGGCATGAGAAATGTCAAATAGTTTATCCAGGGGGGAAGGGGACGTGAGACAAAGGTGAGTCAAGTAGGGGTTGTTTGGGGGATTTGGGCCTTTGGGGTCCTACTATTTTGTCCACTCCACACTGTCGGGTGATTCTAAATAGTTTTTCAGAGTGGCGTGGAGAATATTTGGCTTCTCTGGTAAATGAGGGGATTGTTAAGGACTGGTTTGATAAACACCTAAGGCATTATTAAGTTTATGACACACTTCAGCTACTTTCCACTGTCTTTGACTTGGGTGTGTGTGTGTCTTGGGGTACTCTTTTGGCCTGGCATGTGCTCTTTGATGAATAGTAGGCAGTGGGAACAGGGTGTGCATGCCAGGTTCACATACTCAAGGCACCCATAGCAAAGAGGGAGCATTTACTTCTAATCCCT
Organism: Podarcis liolepis; assembly: GCF_965112155.1. NCBI lineage: Eukaryota > Metazoa > Chordata > Lepidosauria > Squamata > Lacertidae > Podarcis > Podarcis liolepis. The sequence goes on from NC_139571.1 coordinate 27,206,658, forward strand.
GCTTGCATGGCCACAGTGGGCAGCTGTGAACATGCCCAGGAGATGGAAGAAAGGAGACCCTTCTTATTTACATATGTTTAATAAATATAAACATTTTACTATTTAATTTTCCTCTCGATACATTTTTACAGGCATGCTGGCATCTGTACAGGTATGCTGGCAAAACCAAATCTATGCTCTTTGCAGACAATTCGCATGTGACTTTTGCATGTTTCCAAAATAGTTGGCACTGCTCCTTCTGAGTTGTCCACTTGGCAGCTGCATTTTGTAGTTTCCTGGCCATTTATCCTTGTCTGCTCCTATTGGCTTCAAGGCTATTAGGATAAGGCACTCTGTGAATACTCAGTGCATTGACCTCAGAGTGTACCTGTTCACGTCCGCCGTAAATTTCTCTCGCTCCATCTAGTGAGCAAGGGACAGAGTGAACAGCCTTGCGGGTTTCAGTTGAATTATTTGTGCACAAGCATGTGCTCATTAATGTGAGAAAGTGTTTCCACATTCTGGTTCTAAATATATCTTCAGGGAAAATGAGGTGAGAAAAAAAAAACATTCTTTACATATTCCACCTTTCTTCTTTTGAGTATTTCATTTCTGTAGCTGGGGTGGAAGGAAGTAGTAGATTATGTGTGCTAATAAGTCTTTAGGTTCACCATGAATCCTCCTCACCAAGAGGTTATTTCTGCCAGCATGGAGGTGACAGTTGCTGTAATTGTCCAAAATACTGGAGGCATATCCAGTCTGGTTAGCACTTCTGAATGCTGCTTTTTGGAGACATATCACAGAAGCGTTTAATGCGGGTTGTTCTGGTGTCAGGAGGTGCTGTGGAAAGTATAGGACAGGGAAGAGGGGAGAAATGTTGTTTGTAAGGTGCTGCAAATGGAAGAAACCATGTGGCTGATATTATGATGACATGGTAACTGACTTTTTAAGCATACAACCTATTTCATGGTTAAATGTTTACTGTAGTACTTCAGATTACCCTCTCCCACTGTCCTACAAATGTTTTTTTACCTGTTTATGGAAAACAACACATCAGCCAAAAGGTTCTAGCCTAAGCTTCTGTCTAACATGATGAGCTGATTGATTTCTTTCATGTAATTCACCAATCTGCTTTCTGAAGTGGCATATACATCCTAGCAGCAGTTTTATCTAGTAAGTCTCTAAGTCTTTGCATCTTCTCTTATTTCAGTTACTGAGTTATATCATCAGAATTCAGTCTAATTGCTCTTGGCTACTCCTATAGGATTGACAATGGTAGCAATTATCTGTAAGAGATCTCATTGTGTTGGGAATGTAAAATGAAAATAAGCCCAATTATTTCTTCCTCTTTTTATGGTAAACAATGTTCCTTTTAGCTTCTGGATTGAGATATCATTTTATTTTTGACAAATCTCTGTGTCTGATACATAGTGTGCTTCCTTTTTTAAAAAGCAGTAGAATCTTGTCTAAATTTCCTTTGTGTGTGTGTCTATGTATACTCATATATGTATGTGTCCGTGTATGCACACAGATACACCCCCACAGTGTATATTACGAGTATACATTGGCTTTATGGGTATCCCAAATTATGAGATAAATTTCTGAGTCAGATTGTGCCATTAACAGGGTGTCTTGACTTGGGTCAGGGATTCCCTCAGCCTCTGCATTACTCTGTGACTTTGACCTTCTGAAAACAACAATTCCGCCCCCTTCACATTAGTTGAATGGAACTAGGCTGACTGGGAAACATCCAGAGTTCAGGGCGTGGGGTGGAAAGGAGAGGTGTGAGGTGAGAAGGTTCATTTTGATGCACAGGTCTAGTTTTTAAACATGGTAAATTATTTCCACAGGGCACGCCAGTCACAGGGAAGGATTAAAAGTTGTTTTTCACATAGAAAAAAACAATTGTGTCACTGCTTGGGGTGGGGGAGATCTCTTTTCCAGAAAGAAGAGGCTATATCCTAAAACAAACAAACAAACAAACCACAAAAACCACTAAGGGATGGAAGAAGCCAATCACCCACCAACAAGCCTTCAAGAAGTGCTCATTTCTGGGCGGGGTGTGACATTTCCCCCACCATAGCCCTATATGTGAATCCATGTTCTTTCCTACTACCACCATGGTTTGTTTTTCTTTCTCTCTCCCACCCCTTATGATTATTTATTTTACCCTGTTCTTGTGGGGGAACTGCTGTAGCCATAAAATTATAAGACATGGCAGTTTTCACCCCCACAGAAGGAAGTAACCATGCCTGCAAATTTCATCCTGAAAATAGAAAAAAAGAAATGCTCTCAAAATCAAAGTTATAGATGACCATCATCAAACATCCTGGCTGTGCAACATGACAGGCTGAATTCACTTGGGAGAGGCTGATCTGCCTGCAAATTTCATCCACTTCTGTGGAAAGAGAAAGAAGTTACAGCCTTTTTAAGAGCAACTCCAAAACAGCTTCCCAAACCTACAGATACAAGTTGAATCTTGTGTTCAGTGCACACCCCTAGCGTATATGTGTGTGCTGACTAATAAAATAGAGATACTAATTTTTTTAAAAAAGCAAAACGTTTCAGCTTACACCTTCTTTACCCTGATCTGTGGATTTGGTTTGGTTTTTACTTGTTACTATGTTATGTATTTTTGTGTTTTTTATATTGTAATCCACCCTGTGATCCTCAGATGAAGGGCGGTATCAAAATATAATAAAGAAATGAAATAAAATAAGCAACTTGGCTACAGAATCATCAGAACTGCTTAAAAATGCAGAAGCTGAAACAAGTTGCTTTAAAACTTTTAACACCTGTGTTTTCTAAGTCACTAGGATAAATGGGTTTTTGTGATTAGCTGCACCTTAAAGGATCAAGAACAGACTTCTCTGAGGTGTTTGATGCTTTAAAAGCACTCAGAGATGTGTACATGTGAATAGAATAACTAGTCAAATAAAGCAAGATTGCACTATGATTGCAATAGAACAATTTTAAAGCACATTGTCTAAATGCTGCCGCATATGCACACCCTTTTCAGTATTTTCATAAAGAAGCCAAACACTGTCGTTTTGTGCAGGAAGACCATAGGAACGCAAGGTGTATTCAGAGAAAATAGTAAGCTCTTTCATAACAGCAAATTATCCAGACTCTCATATGGAGTTGTGTTGACAGCTTTGCTCTTTTCAGTTGTACTGAAGACCTGGGTCTCTGCAGAAGCCTGGAATCAAGTTGACATGAGGGTCTGGCTGTAAAGGGATACACTGTGTAGGAAAATATTTTTGGTGCACACACTGTATGGTAAAAAGTTTTCATCTTTGGATTAGAATTTGCATGAACATCTGCTGAAGTTATTGTATAAACCACTGGTGACATTATGAGGGAGCTGTGGACATGAGCAGAAAGAGAGGGCCTGAGGAACGTAAAAGAGGAAGTCAAACAATGTACAGGGTGACCCAAAAGCAGATATACTGCTTTAGAATCCACTTTCTTTGTTCTTGGCTCAAGTTTGCTGTCATCATTCATAATACCAGTAAAGAAAACCCATCCTTTTATCTGACTTCTCTATTCTTTCCAACTGCCAGCCTCAAATTTTACTGCCACTTAATTGTGTGTCAGTTATGTGTATCCATATTATCTGTTGTGATGAATTTCATTGATTCAACTGTATAAAATGTAAAGGTGAAGGACCCCTGGATGGTTAAGTCCAGTCAAAGGCGATTATGGGGTTGCAGCGCGCATCTTGCTTTCAGGCTGATTGAGCCGGCATTTGTCCACAGACAGCTTTCCATGTCATGTGGCCAGCAGGACTGATCCGCTTCTGGTGCAACAGAACACCCTGATGGAAACCAGAGCGCTCGGAAACACCCTTTACCTTCCCAGTGTATCTACTTGCACTGGTGTGCTTTCAAACTGCTAGGTTGGCAGGAGCTGGGACAGAGCAATGGAAGCTCACCCTGTCATGGGGATTCGAACCACCGACCTTCTGATCGTCAAGCCCAAGAGGCTCGGTGGTTTAGACCACAGCGCCACTCGTGTCCATCAACTGTATCTCTACTTCTGTATGCCTATTTTTGGCGTGCCTCTACATACACAATACCATGTCTGCATGTGACACTGTGTAATTAATAATTCAATTCAAACCCAGAAATGACGGGAGAGAGCTGGAGAGTCCTTGTGGAGCCCCTCCCCGGAGCCTGAAGAAGACATCAGTGACGGCAGAGGAAGCCCCAAAGAGATAAGGGTTTTGTTGATGTTGCTTAGCCTCCCCGTCTAACAGCTGATGTGTGAAGTAGCGCAGCAGCAATGACAGCCACTTTCCCATGTCCTTCAGCCTCTTGCTGGCCCCGGAGCTTCAATTCTAGTTGTGAATAATTTTGGATACAATTATTTTTCGTATGGATTGAAGGGAGAGCAGCAGACAGAGTGTTAACAGGGTGTTTAGAGGAGGCTCTTCACTTTACATGATTTCAGTTACGAACACTGGGATCCAGAACAGGACCCCTGTGTAAGTGAGGGACACCCACACTTAGGTTTGAAGTGGCTTTAGATGTTGCTTGAGATTGAAATAGATCAGAGTCAAATGTCACGTTGAGCTTCTGTGAATTCAGTGGTCATATAGGTGAGTCATAAAAAGCCATGAGATACAGTTTGCATTTGTGGAATAATTCCTCATTCTCAAAATAGTTCTCTTCCCTATAGATGTGGATTCTTGCAGATAAGATCAGAGGAATTACTAGTTTGTCCTTCCTGCCCCACACATACATATGTTAGTCATAAGTAACATTTAAAAACAACAACAAATCACACACACACACCATTTGCATAGGCACCTGGAGGTAATTTTTCCTTACTGCAGGTGTAGGGGCAAGGGGCTATTTCTAGACCTAGGTGTAGATTCACTGGTTGGTGTTTATTATGGTGTTAGCTAATAGGCAAATGCAGTCCTTGTCACCCCAGAAATGGTGCTATACTTCAACTCTTTGCCCAGGCTGGTGTCCTGCAGGTAATTTGGACTACAACTCACAACATGCTTGACTGTTCGTTCTGCTGGTTAAAGCTGATGAGACTTGGAAAACGAAATGTCTACAGAGCATCACTCAAGGAAGACTGCACTCGCATTACCCAAAGCAAAACAGTGTACCCCAGATTCAGCTAACCTGGTGCACTAGTGGAAGCTATCACAGGGGTTCCCATTACCACAATGGGGCTTTCACTCTTCCCTCTGCATGTCCCCCCGCCCCCTCTCAAATCTTCCATGTAGGGCCAGGAGAACCCCCAGAACAGCACTTGGTGGGAAAGGAGAGGAAGGATTACTCCATTTGGCAAGCAAAAATGCTAGGGTAGGCAGAACAATCCGAAGAGTGTGACATTGAATTCCACCCTGTGAAACTAAAACTTGTATTTCATGTGTGTGTGTGTGTTATCTGTGGTTCATTTCTGCTTTAATAGAGCATTTATTTCCTATTGTGCATGCCATGAAATTCATTTAGCTGTTTGCCTTGCTGTTTTTGTGGGAGTTTAAAGTGTTGGAATGTCCTTCACAGAAGCCATAAAAGTCATTCAGTTCATCATTAATCACTTATTTTTATAGATTTCAATTGCTTATGCACTGGTGTAAATCAAAGCAAATAGCTTATGAAGTAAATACCTTACTGCATAATTGGGGTATTGTCTGATCATTTATGACTACGTTTAAATCCAGAATATGCTCTCCACTTACCATTCGCCTTTGTTCCTAGGATGCAGGCATTTCTTATAATTAAGTAACTCTTGGATTCAAGGTAAATTGATGGTTGGTGAGGCATAAAGGATATCTTTCTGCTTAATTTTCCTCTTCTTCTTCTTCTTCTTCTTCTTCTTCTTCTTCTTCTTCTTCTTCTTGCACATTTCACTATATTCAGTATTGTGTGCCAGATTCCTGGTTTTGTTATTGGGCTGCTGAAATGACTTCTAAGCAACTGAAGATAGGGCTGATAAGGGTTTTCTTATTTTTGACTCCTTCATTGTTTGGCCTTTAGCTGTCAATTGAATCAGAATGAAGAAAACATTAGAACACCTCTTAAAACTGACGAGGATTACCAAACTGTGTTTTCCAGATCTCCTTCGAAGGTGAAATTTGAGGTTGCTTTCAAGCAAAATGGTCCCAGATACTTCCAGTAACAGAATCATTAAGGGACCAGTCCTGATTTCATTCCAAAAATGTGTTCACTCCTGATGCACCCGCCTCCCCAGTGTTGCATTTTGGAAGTCACCTGAGGCAGCAGTTGGTGCCACCCTGATAAAGTCATCCAGTGAGCCTCATGGGATTTGAACTCTGGTCTCTTAGGTCCTTGATGAACTCTCTAACCACTGTGTAATTATTACAGGAGACAGATATGCTAGTTTTCCTATTACTACTACAACATAATACTTTAAAGTGTTTAGACTTAGTTCTCAACAATTTAAACATACCAAAGTGCAGGTCAGGTGATTTCATACAGGCGTTTGCAGATACCGTGGTACCCTTTATTCCCAAACTCCGAGTGTTAGGCAGAGTGATAAGGAGTAGCATTGCTGAAAATGTTCTCAAATGTTACATGCGCTTTGCAGGAATGCAGCACTAGATCATGCTATAGTGTCCATAGGACACTTATCGTTTGGTAGGTTTTGGTCCCTATTCGGCACAGCCATATTGACACCTTTCAGCTCTGTTTTGCGGGGAAGTAAGTAGACCTTGGGATTTAACTGAAACTACAGATTACATTTCCACAATGACATTTGTTGAAATATCTTCTTCTTCCCAACCCAAGACGTAGCACGACCATTTCCATTGTTAGCATTTGTATATCGTATAGGAGCTACTTAATAGCCATGCATCCGAGAAGACAGTAGAGATATACACGGATCTGCCTCATAGTAAATCAGAATTTTGGACCACTGGAGGTCTCCATTTCTCTGGCATTGTGTTTCCACAAAGTGGCCAGGCACATGCCTCCAAAGCAGACTGTGAAATTGGTGCCCTTCCTTCCCCTGTTGTTCCTTTCCAGCACAGTGGTACCTTGGTTCTCAAACTAAATCCGTTCTGGAAGTCCGTTCCAAAACCATGCAAAACGGATTGATCTGTTCCAGACTTTTAAAAACAGCCCCTAAAACAGAAATTTAACATGAATTTATTATCTAACGAGACCATTGATCCATCAAATGAAAGCAACAATCAATGTACTGTACTATAAAATAAATAAGACAATATTGTACATGATAAAAGTTTAAATTATTATTTTTCTTCTAACCAGCACTGATGATAGTCATTGATTGGATGGGGGGCTTTTATCCATTTCTGCAGTCACACAATCAATCAATCAATCAATCAGTAGCTGAACTTGGTTCCACACAGTCACAAAAACAAATTAACAGCAAAAACCTCAAAAACAAAAAACGCAAAATGAATAGTAAAAACAAAAGCACCAAACTTAATCCATTCCGGAAGTCCGTTTGACTTGCAAAATGTCTGAAAACCAAGGCGCAGCTTCTGATTGGTGCAAGTGCCCCAGAAACAATAGCCAGCAGCTGCATCAGATGTCCGGCTTCTGAAAAACGTTCGAAAACCGGAACACTGACTTCCGGGTTTTCGGCGTTTGAGAACCAAGGCGTTTGAGTACCAAGGTACCACTGTACTGAATTCTTCAAGCAGCCCTACCCCTGATTCACTGAATGCCAATGCTTTTCATCTTCCTGAATGCCATATGTCTTACAATGTAAGCTGCCTTTTGGCAATGAATTACCAGCTTCATCTGTTGCTCCCTTGAAATCTATGATGAGCAGCAAAGATTTTCCTGCCCTTTCCCAAGGACTGCTTGTGCCACCAGGTAGGGTACCTGTACTTATTGAACAATGCAGGAAACTTTGTTTCTTTTACCTTGGGCCGATCAACACTAGGCACAGAATCAGACCTGCCAGCCTGCCTGCTAATACCCCTCCTACAACACCTTTCAAGGACTTGTTCTGTCATTCCCGCTGCCTGAACCCATTGGTTAGGTGCTTCTTGGTCCAATGCCACAACTGGTCACAGCTAAGAAAAGAGTCTATCCTCTTAATCATGATGGTTCAATGGTAACAAAAGAGATTATGGATTGTTCAGTGAATGCATCTCTCATGTGGAGAACTCAATCAATGTTTGGGTGGTAAATAAGGAATGTATGAAATTCTCCTGCACGTAGTGGATGGGGAATGCTATCCAATTTGGGGGCCCATCGGGAAGAAAATATATCACCACTTCAAATTAAAAAAGAATAAATCATGGTACAGAAGTGTGCATGCATGACATTAATTTAAATTCTCAAAAGTGGGATGCAGGTTTGAAGTTCTGTCGCTGGCCATCTAGATGCTCTCTTAATTTCAGAATGTTTATTTATTTATTGCTTGCATTTATATCTCAGTTTTTGGCATCTCTTTATATGAAGCATATTCTTTACTCCTTAGTCTTAGGGCATTTATTTGTTTATGTGTGTGAATTTCAGTCCTTGAAGGGAATCCTGTGTGTGTGTGTGTGTGTGTGTGTGTGTGTACACACACACACACATACACACCTATGCAAACATACTAGAGAAACTAGAAGCTTTCGCAGGTAACAGTAGATGTATATCCTAAAGGTACCTAAAGCATGATAAATATTTTGATTTTTGCTATTTCGTGTACTTTTAAAGCAAGCTTTCTTTAGAAAGGTTTTGACTGATTCATGAGGTCATCAGTAGTGGGAGGAAATGAAAGGAAATCTTTAATTCTATCTATTCCTACAGGCTACTAATCAATTTAACATCTATTGCTGGCAATTATCTTCTGAAGCTGGCTGTATCCCGCAACGCTCCAATCACATCCTGCGGTTTTGCAAAGTTATCTTTTAGATAGATCTACTTAGGAGAAATTGGCTTTTTTCATATCTGGTACTTTTAAAGCTTTTTTTTAAAAAAAAAGTTTACAAAAAGAGTGTTAACTTTAAACATAAGCTGTATTTCTCACCTTATGATGATTTCTACTGTGAATTCAATGTCATTGTAATTTTGTTCTGTTTCATTTAGGTGAATACAGTGGTGCCCCGCAAGACGAATGCCTCGCAAGACGGAAAACTTGCTAGACGAAAGTTTTCCATTTTGGAGGTGCTTCGCAAAACGAATCTCCTATGGGCTTGCTTCGCAAGACGAGAATGTCTTGCGAGTTCCTGCGGGGGGGTTTTCCTCCCCCCCTTTTTCTAAGCCGCTAAGCCGCTTATCAGTTGATCCGATAAGCTGATAAGACGCTAAAAGCCGCTAATAGCGCTAAAAGCGCTAATAGCGCTAATCCTCTAATCCGTCAATGGGCTTGCTTCGCAAGACAAAAAAACCGCTAGACGAAGAAAATCACAGAACGGATTCTTTTCGTCTTGCGAGGCACCACTGTACTAATTTCTTTCTCAGCAAACTGAATTTGTGGGAAGGGGGCTTTTGATTACCAATTTTCTGAGAGATTTAGCGGTTGGATTGGGATTTCTGTATTGGAAAGTGGGGCTGTTGTAGCACATGAATACAGGACATACCAATATGTTTTCGGTGTGTCTCCAGGGTAAAAAGAGTTGTCCCTGACTTGAATGGGTTCCCAGTACATACAGTGGTACCTCGGGTTAAGTACTTAATTCGTTCCGGAGGTCCGTACTTAACCTGAAACTGTTCTTAACCTGAAGCACCACTTTAGCTAATGGGGCCTCCTGCTGCTGCCGCACTGCCGGAGCACAATTTCTGTTCTCATCCTGAAGCAAAGTACTTAACCTGAAGCACTATTTCTGGGTTAGCAGAGTCTGTAACCTGAAGCGTATGTAACCTGAAGTGTATATAACCCGAGGTACCACTGTAATAGCATTTTTGCACACCTTTCAGTGTCACAGTGACCTCAATTCTCTGAAAATTGATATTTATATAGCTAAAATGGTATCATTGATACACAGGATACAGGCAATAGCAGATTTGGGGAAACTAAAACCTAAAGATTTGTAGGAGTTAAAAATGATTTAGGGGTGGAAATGTTAAGGGACTGGTGGCCCCCAAAAGCTCAGTGATGACTGAGCATGCTCAGTAGATACTGAGCGGTGATAATTGCGGGATTTGTTTATTTCATTTTATTTTATATAAAAAATACTGATTGATTGTAAAAACAAATAAAATCATTGATTAAAAACAATTAAAACAACTATGTAAAATATTGCAAAAATTGAAATTGATGAACTAAGAAACACATCAGCATTCTAGATATCTGGGTAAACTTGTCTAAACAAAAACATTTTTAGCAGGCACTGAAATGCGTACAGTGGTACCTCAGGTTACAGACGCTTCAGGTTACAGACTCGGCTAACCCAGAAATAGTACCTTGGGTTAAGAACTTTGCTTCAGGATGAGACCAGAAATTGCGCACTGGCGGCGCGGCAGCAGTGGGAGGCCCCATTAGCTAAAATGATACCTCAGGTTAAGAACAGTTTCAGGTTAAGAACAGACCTCCAGAAAGAATTAAGTTCCTAATGCGAGGTACCACTGTACAGGGGAAGGCAGCTGCTTGCTATCAATAGGCAGAGAGTTCCAAGGTGCCACACTAAAATATCGGATTTCTTTCAAATGTAGAACAGATATGATATAGCACCTGTAACACTGCCATTTTTGCAGAACAGAGCTGTCAGGTGAGCATATATGGAGCAAGACGATCTCGCAGGTAAACTGGTCCCAAGTTGTTAAGGGCTTTGTTTACAAAAGTCATCCATCAGGGCAACCAAGGCTGACTCAGTCCCATGCCCAGGCTTGAACCCAGATTGGAGAGTGGCCAGAGGCGGAGCATGCTGTTCACCTGGGAGCGGGGTTAGCCACCCGTGGGGGCAGGGCTAGCATCCTAGGGAGGCACCACCCATGGCGAGCATCCCCAGGGGGGCAGGAATGACAACCTGGGCGGGTCGCACCCACCGCACCCTCTACCTCCACCAGTGAGAATGGCATGAATGGAGAAGAACTGAGGTGATTGGGATGGAGTATTCCGCAAAAGGGCACGACTGGCTAGCTGGCTGAAATCTTGTACTGGAGCACTCCGCACTGCAAATGATGTCACAGATCCCACTTGAAATCCAGAGTTGATAATATTCAGTGAATCCTTGAGCAATTTTCACTGAACTTAGTTTTGAAGACGTCAGAGCCTGTTTTAATTGCTCTTGGTAGAAATCTTATGATTTAATGTCTTCATAATACACTTATCACTTCAAGAGTGAGGTAATAACGGCAAGACTTCAGCAGTGAGCCATTATTTGAGGTGTTGATGTTCACGGTGCACTGTTTCTTGGAGAGTAAGTAAAATTAACTTTCCTTTATTGTAAATAAGAGGATTGATAAGAGAAAGTACAGGCGGAACCTCTGCAGGGCCGAACCGCTGAACCACATCTCTGCAGAAGTGCCATGCCTGCAGCACCTGCACGGAAGCTCGTGGCTCCGGATGCAGGGTCTGCCCTATTTGCTCCCAGTCCCTGAGCCGGAGAGACCCGCTCTCTGGATACCAGGGACACCGGGCATTGATTTCTTGCAAAAGAGCATTAAGTGCCTTGCAGGAACAGGGATGCCGTGCTTTTGAGAGCAAATACTGGAGATCTTTACGATGTTGCAATCGTTGGGCAGAAACGGAACTCCCCATCTTCCTTCCTTCATATACTCACCGGGGTCCTTATAGAGGATGCAAGGACGTGTCTGTAGCTCTTGCCGAGCAAAGTGAGTAGTCTAGCCCCAGAGAGTTGAGCACCAGATGAAGTGAAGGCCCAAGACAGATGTTGATCATCATGTGAGCTGCGCACAGGTGGGCTGGAGCGAGCTGCTGCCAGTCCTGTGGAGCCTCCTTTTATTGAGACAAATGTGCAAGCTAGGCAGATACATTTTGGGGCTGTGACCTTTACACATCTTCCGTCCCAAAATCGTGGGGTGGTACAAAGCTATTTTGGCACCTGTTCCACAGCGTCATTTTTCCCCTTGCACAGTGTATGACGAAGGAGACAAAAGGTCTCAGGGACAAAAGGTTACAGACAGGACACCGCTGACTGCTGAGACTGCAAAAGGTCAGACATAGGGGACGATGTTCCGACAGCCGTTGGCTTGTCTGAGGGGGAGTTTTTCCTGCACCTCAAGGTCACGCATGCAGGCAGACCGTGGCTGCCTGCTGGTGGGGAGTGTGCTCCCTCCGGACCTCACTCTCCACTCCGCGATATCCCTACACCCTCCTCCTTCCATTTCCTGTGGGGCAATAGAATTGGATTTAATCCCACACCCCTTCAACTCAAATGACACCTGTGAAGGAAAATAATGAATTAAAGAACCAGAGAGGGGGTGATCCAGTCAGAATTTAGCTGTGAATAATTTTTATAGAACCTTATTGTCACTGGTAAAAACCAAAGTCAAGATGATCCAATGGAAGCAATATAAATGAACACCAGATACAAAGTGCCTCAAACACACACTGTTTTTAGTAATCTTTACAGCATCTCTGAATGGTAGAGGGCTAAAATGCTTGCTTAGCAGTGAGTTGTTGGCTATTTTGAGTTTTGAACTGGGGAGTTTGTGTCTCATAGTCTTGACTATGTAATATATGTTGCTTTGTTGCACTAAAATAGAGTTGTTAAACATCTAAGTGGTAGGCACTGTACAATACAGATAAACATAATAGATTTTAGCTAAGGGAAAAGTTATAGTTGAGATAGAATGAGCTCCAGGAGCCTTGGTTTTGCGTGCTCCTTAGCAGTGGTGTAGCGTGGGGGGTGCCAGGGGTGCCGGCCGCACCGGGCGCAACATTTTTGGGGGCGCGTTTGGCCGGCCCCCCTCGAGGAAGCGGGAACCTCTCCAAGGCGCAGCGCGCCGTCGGTGGAGGAAAAGAGCCTCGCAGCAGCAGCAGCAAAGCCGGGAGGAGGAGGAGGTGGAGCGAGCCTGCTAATTGCTTGCTGGGAATTAAGCGGCTCAAAGGCAAAGGAAAAGAGGTGGAGCCGCTGGCCCGGCCGGGAGGAAGCTGGAGAGAGCAGCGCGGCAAGCGCACGTGACGCAAAGGGCCTGCCCACGTGCAGGCTGAGCTCCGTGTGGCGGGGGCGGAGGGAGGCGCTCGCTCTTTCCGAAGAAGGACCCGGCTACTGGATCAAGGCCACAAGGGCCCATGTAGAGTGAGTGGCCAAGCAGACGCGTCAATGAGAAGCACTCAAAGCAGGACCGGGGCACAAGAGCGCTCTCCCTTCCTGCTGTTTCCAGGGGGTGGAAGCGTCGCTGCCTCGAGGGCTTCCGAGATACCCTGGGGTGAAGTCCCGTTTCACCTTCTTGGGAGTCCCTCCAGTGGCGTAGTGTGGGGGGTGCAGGGGGGGGCAGGCGCAACATCTGGGGGTTAGGGTTAGGGGGCGCAAATCCACGGGTTAGGGGGCGCAAATTACTTGCCTTGCCCCGGGTGCTGACAACCCACGCTACGCCACTGCTCCTTAGCAAGAACAAACTAGGATCTGCAGTCACAGAATGACTGCTCTGTTCTCACCAGCTGATGTTCAAACAAACCACTGTTCCCTGAGTTCAGACATCAGGGGAAACTGTGGTTAGTTTAAACAGGAAGTGGAAGCTTCTGATCTCCTCTGGCTCATAGAAGATGAAAAGAGGTGTGTGAGTCCAAGGCGCACCATTTTTCATTTATGCAGTGGATAACAATGGTTTTCTGTTGTGTCTGTGGGCAGGGGAAAGGTTCAACACCATTCACACTTAAAGAGATGGCATTGGTTTCATTCTGTCTATCTTATCACTAAATAGGGCCTTAAATTTGTGAATTTTTTCTGTTTCCTTCATATTTTTTATGTGCTTGCTGAAATGAAGGCAAATACAATTTATTTTTAAACCTGTAATGCAATTTTCCTATAATGTCTTGTTCTAGCTGTCTTGTAACTTTGAATTTGCTGCTTTGTTAAATTTAAAGGCTTACTGCTTGCAAATACTCTAGATTGGGCAGAAGTCATTTCCCCATGTGATATACAAAGAAATGGCAGTTTTGTATACTGATTCATTTGTAAATCTTGGCATGACTAATTTCACTTTACCTCCTTTATAAGTAGAAATGTTTTGTTGAGGAAATCATTTTGTTTTGCTTCCAAGCCCACAAACCCTTTCTCCTAAATGTGGACATCACAAAGTTAGACGATGAATGCAAGATATCCATTTTTGTCACGGTGTGTCCAATGTACAGCCAAAAAATTATATAGAGAATTGATACAATTTTTCCTGTTTGTATTGTACTGCACATGGTTATTTTATTGTTAACTGCCTTGAGATCTTTAAGGGCAGTATATAAATATTTTTTGATGATGCTGATTTCTCAGAAAGAATGGCTAGGAAATTAATCTGTTTCTAATATCCACCAGTCTCCCCCTTTTTGTGTGCAATATCCTGTATCCCTTATATATTACAGCCTTCTAGCAATAAAAAACTCATTCCTATTTGTCAGTTGCATAGGATGTCAAGAAACAATTCATTTATATGGGGAACATATAATGATTACCTTTTTTATACTTCTCCCAGGTAAAAGCAATTTGGATATAAATAAATCCCTGAGTACATGATTCCATTTTCTCCTACTGGGGTCTTCCCACGCCTCCTGTGAAATGGTCTCTCTCTCTCTCTCTCTCTCTCTCTCTCTCTCTCTGTGTGTGTGTGTGTGTGTGTGTGTGTGTGCTTTACAAAATGAGCCAAATACTGTATATAACCTTTCCTGCTGCTTTGATTACTGCAAATATTACTGTAAAAGCATTGTCCCATCCCGCTGGCCCCTAAGAATTTTGAAAGAAAGGATTGACAACAAGTAATATTTAAGCTTGCTAGTAGGGTTTACTCTTTGGGAGAAGAGAGTGAGAGAGCTGATATCATTACTGACTTTCACGAACAAGTGCACTTGAAACTAGATAAGGAATTTTCCACCCATCTGGGCTTAATGTTGTCCTTTCGGTTTGATACATGGATCCTGCCATGCCCAGGTTTATGTTTTGTGGACTGCTCTACAAATCCAGGTCTGAAGTTATTGTGTCTTACCTCTTCACGTTGGGGTGGGATGTGAAGCGGACCAGAATCAGGCATGCATTCAACAGTTGTAGGTGTATGCTTTGTGCAAGGCAGCTATGAGGCTTTTGTTCAACACCAGTGACTCCAGCAAGGCCTTCTCCCGTACATTGTTTCTTCATCATGTGAGGTAATACTGTATAGTGCATGAATTGTTTTACAAAGCCCTACATTTTCCCTTGTCCCAACCTGTTGTAAAAATATGCTCTACCATTGCACTTGCCACCATTTCTGATACTGCCTTCCCCAGTTTTTAAGGTGGGCAAGGTTTGAGATATAGGTTGATTGCAGTGTCCTAGCTGATACGCTGTAATTACCAGACGGTGTGCTCTGTCTTACTTAATGATGCATCGGTTTACAGGATTTGGACTTATAGCCTGCTCCTGCCCTTAAGGCATAGTTGCTGTCCTTGCAAATCAGTTGCCAATTAAAAGCTGTATCCTGCCTTCCAAGGTCCGCTATAGCAAATGCTTAATAATTAGTTGCTGTGTATTAGAGCAAAACTAATAATTTGCTTGGCATATTTATTTGCTGATGTGTGAAAAGAATGACGGGAACAGATTATTATCACACCCTTGGGTAGATTCTTCATTGCAATAACATTGGGCCATTCTGCTGTGGTTTTGTTTTGTTTTGTGGAGCTATACTGTTAAATATGTTGGTAATTCACTGTGGAGGAAATTCTGTAGGAGATGGGATCTTTCGTCTCCATCCAGACTTTTGGTTCTGCAGCACCTTCCTCTATCCTGCTCCTCTTTCCCTATGGCATTTTAGTCCCAATGATTTTCCTTAATTATAAACTGCAGTGAAACTTCACATCTCATTTCAAGCCCTGAGTCCATCTGGAAGTATGATGGGTAAGTGCCAATAACTTCATATGGCTCAGAGTCTCTTTCCTGGTTGTGCAAGTATGTTCTCTGAGTTAACCAGAATATTCTTGTTCCCCTCATGAACATATAAGAACTTGGAGGCCTTAATTTAGTGCTGTTATTGTTGGCCCTTGCACAGAAATGCTCTCAATAGAGCCCCTTCCCTGAATGGACACCCATCCTTGTCATTGTTGCCACTGCCCTCTCCCTCTGGGCACAGTCCTGGATGAAAGAAGGGTGTGGCAAATGGAGATGTCCTCCTGCATCAGGCCATAGAGTCACCAGTGACAGCTAAACAGGACAAAACAGCAAGGAAGAACAGAGCCTTTGTGTCGGCAGTGGACTTTTTCCTGGGGCATGTGCCTTGGCCTGTACCAACTACAACAACTTCTGACATCCAACCCAGGTTGATGAATTTATGCCTCTTTTTTGTTTTTGTCTTTACCGAATGCAAGTGCCATTTTACACCTATGATGATGATGATGATGTGTGCATTTGTGAGTGAGTGAGTGAGTGAGTGAGTGAGAGTGTAAATAAATCCTTGGTCACGTGTATGTTTTCCTTCTATAAAGTTGGGTGAACTGAAGAACAGTATTACATGGGCAATATGATCAGCCAGGGAATCTCAGGTTGATACATTTCACAGTGTTCTGACTGACCTGGTAGCACCATGATTTTTCTATGTACTGTGGCCTAATGTGAACCCACTAAGCATGCATTGTGTTCCAAGGAATAACTTGCAAAGGGGCTGGGTAAGTAAACAGCAGTTCATAGCTTCTCATTGCATTTCACTGGAACTCCAAAATTCTTCATTCCTGCTCCCCGCCCCCGCCCCCCTAACAAGATCTAACAGGATCTAACAAGATGTGACACTAACGCCTTATGGATTTATTTATTTTGAATGATGCCTTGGACAATTTGCATTTTGACTCCAAATTTAGGGTCAACAAGTGGGACCTACATGAAAATATTGTAGTGTAATCTCACCACCTAACAACATTGCTCCTGTTCAAGGTTCTACTCCACCAGCCATGACCTCTCACCCAAGATACTTCATTCTATCCCCCCCCCCCAACTGACCCTCAACATTCTGTGAATACTGAGCACCCTCAGTCATCGTTGGGTTGTTCTTTTTTGGGGTGGGGGGTGCCTTCTTATATTTTCTTTTTCGAAGGTATTTTTTTTGTACTTCTGCAAACCTCATTTGCCCCAAGCATGCTTTTATCATTTTGGTACCCACTTACTAAATGCACTAAGACCAGGAATGGTTTCATGTTAGTCGTTCCACGCATGAGATGCTAATCCAGCAGAAGTTAAAGAAAAGAGATAGTCTGGAAGTTGAAGTAAAAGGCCTCCCTTTTCAAATATGGCATCAGCTTAGTCTCTGGACAGAAGACAGAAGAAACACTATCTATGGCAAACATTTCATAATCTGACACCACTCCTACTGTCCTTCTTAACATTTATTTGAACTCCAACAATGTGCTCCAGTTGTACATAGAACAAACACACATTTGTCAGTCACATGGGGCTATGCTTTAAGTTGCAGGCACTTATTGTTAAAAGACTGACAGTTTAATAATTATCTAAATGCCATGAGTTTGTAGGTATGTCAGGTGATGATAAAAAAAACTTTCCAAAGAATAAAAAACTCTGCAACATAGTACAGTGGTACCTCAGGTTAAGAACTTAATTCGTTCTGGAGGTCCGTTCTTAACCTGAAACTGTTCTTAACCTGAGGTACCACTTTAGCTAATGGGGCCTCCACCACCACATGATTTCTGTTCTCATCCTGAAGCAAAGTTCTTAACCTGAGGTACCATTTCTGGGTTAGCAGAGTCTGTAACCTGAAGCGTCTGTAACCTGAAGCATCTGTAACCTGAGGTACCACTGTATTGTTAATTTAAACCTCTCAATTGATGGTAGCCTGCAGACTGTGGAATAAATGCAAAGACACAGAGATGGATTTCGCTTACCAATTTTGGACCATAGTTTGACTGTTTGTTTATAAAAGTATTTATAAACTCTCAACTCTTTTAAAAAAATCATGCTGTACAATAAAATAATTAAAGCATCATAACATTGCAACAACATAAAGTACAAAAGAGATGACCATCACAGAATCAAATTAATGCTGTCAGAACTCTTTAATGCTTTCTGGCATGCAACCTAATGTGAATGGTCTCTTGATATGGTCAGCAGCTCAAACTAACATAGCTTGCCAAGTGCTTGCTATGAAGCCAGAGCAAATGAGAGTGACATGCCTAGGGCATGCCTAGCCCAAACTTTTATAATTTGCCTTGCTTGTGGCTCAGCCCTACATATGACAAAAGTTTTGAAGAGAACATTTTATTAGTAAAATCGTAGCTAGTACAGGCAACAAAAGTCTAAACGATTACAAACTATCCAGTTAAATAAGATGCTTGAAGTTGGTCTGTACTTGATCAGGCAATTGAAAGTTTATTTCTTGGTGGCAGCCAGCTGTTAAATTTGGCTTGTAAGCTTATTCTGCAATGAAACCAAGTTTGGGTTTCAATAGGCAAACTGAGATCAATGATTATAGGCTTTAAATAATTTTATTAGGGAGAGAACATCATGGCTCAAGTGGAAATGAATTGCATATTTGCCAGATGATGAATCAAATCTGAGTATTTGTTTGCTCTGTCTCCTTAATTCAGTTTGAATGTTTAACTTAATTTGTTGCATCAGTTTGTAATTTGGGGCTGTGTGGTTTGTAGCTGATAATTTCGACTCTTAGTCTTGCATCTGACAAAGCTTATTTCATAACAAATTTGTTAGTCTTTAAGATGCTGCATCTTCATATCTATTTAGCCCTATTTCGGTGTTAGTTGGAATCCATCTGTCTCGGGAGACAGTGGAGGAGTGTGCTTAGATGAAGGTGTCCATTTGTGTTGCTGCACAGTTACAATCAATGAGAGAAGGTGGGCTGCTAAGCCAGCTCCTTCCAGCCCCCTACTTCTCCACCCTCCAATCTTCCTCCAATCTTCCTGATAGGTTAACTTCTGAAGTTTGGGGAGGGCTCATGTACCAATGGATATGCCTAATCAGGGTTCTAAAGTGCATAGGGCAGCTGAAAAAAGGGGATGAGGGAGAGAGGGTGGGACTTGACAGTACACTGAACTCTCCCTTGTGTGATTGCCATTGTATGTAGACACCAAATGCCCAAATGGACCTTTTGTTTTGGTTTTTTCAAGACATTTTATTAGTTTTGCAAAAAAAAAAAAAAAATACAAGTAAACACTTATCAGTAAAGTCAAACTGTATGTGGAGATTCTCCGAATCTCGTGACTTCCCCCCATCCAATCATTGGAGTTTTATTTCAACATCTACAACTGTATATTAGTCCATATTCCAGTTTTTATATCACACCATATTGTCCGTAATGTTTTTTACACAACAAGTGAGTCAAAATCCTTCTCTTGTTTCCATCTGCTTACAGTGATCTCCTAAATAACTTATGGATTTTCCCCATCCCGTTCTTTTATAAAGTTTTTAATCCTCTTGATTTCTGAGTTTTCCAGTCAGCTTTGCCATCTTGGCATAGTCCATTAACTAGATTTGCCATTCTCCTCTGGTAGGGACTTTGTCGTCTTTCCAACTCTGGGCCAATAACATCCGCAGGACTGTTGTTCCATACATAAAAAAGTATTTTCTGCTCCTTCGGAATGTCGGTACCTGTAATTCCTAATAAAAAAGCTTCTGGTTTTTAAACAAAAGTTATTTGAAACATTTTTTTCCATTTCATTATATATCATCTCCCAGAAAGCTTTTATTACCTTACAAGTCCACCACATATGATAAAAGGTACCTTCTTTTTCTTTACATTTCCAGCAGATATTTGAACTTGTCTTATACATTTTTGCTAACTTCGTAGGAGTCAAATACCACCAGTACATTATATTTTCATATAATTTTCTTTCAGTGTGGAACAGCTCAAATAGACCTTTTGGTGTGAAATGATATAGGATAAATGAAACTCTTGTTATGCAAACATCAGGTGTTTGGAGAATAAGTTTCTATTTACCTTCAGCTACATGAGGGCCATTTCTCCACCACTGCTGCTTGAATTTATCCATTCTGAAATTTTAGGTAGAACATCCTATATCTGGCTTTGTACTAATCTGTCCATTCTGATTGCTTTCATTTTTTCCAATCTTAAACTCTGTTCACCTCATTTCTTTATATATTAACTCAAAGTTTTGTGTAGGTGACTAGAAGCATCCCCAGATCTCAGCTGCCAAAGGACTCACTTCACCGAAACATCCAACTTTTTATGTTGGCTTTCTACCAATGTATTTGTTGGCCTATGAAAAGTTGGTTGTCGCTTTTTTTGTTCAGGGTTTGTTAGGGGTCAAAGGGGAAAGTGGGTGGAGCAGCTGATGGGACTCTCATTTTGGCAAAGTAGACTACATCCCACCAACTCAAAAGCCAGAGATTTCTTCTATACCTCTCCCACCACCATTCAGGAAGTAGAAGATATCATAGCTCTTCAGCACATTCTGCCAGGTTGAAGCACTTGAGGAATGACAGAGGAGGGCCAAAGAGGGTGTGGCCTGGACTCCCAAAGGCCAGATTGAGAGTCTTGGAGAAAAAGAATGCAAGAAGTTCTCTACAGTTGATGTAACCTTTTTCTATCAAGCTTGTAGGTCAGACTTGGGTAATCAGCCCAGATCTATGCTCCACTGAATGTCATTTTAAAGAAAATTCTTGGCAATCTTTTTCTTGCTAACTGTATTAAATTTCAGCGGGATTTTTCAGATGTCCAAATGTCTAAAGAAAAAAAAAAGACAGCTATTATCTTATCTCTTTCATCTTATTACTGGCTCCTCTTTCAAGTGGTGTTACTCCTGATATATATTTAATCAAGGAAACATGTTTTAGGAGCAGAAAATTAACCTGGTGATTTCAAATGTTCAGAAGTAAGGAGTTCTTTTGCTTGGAGTGGGGCAAATTGTCTGATTAATTTCTGCTTGCTCACTCTTATCCTGTCCTGCCCTGTCTGCTTGATTTGAACAGGAGTTTTAAAGGCTCGTCCCCCAGTCTTTGATACATAGAATTAGTTTGCTGAACCAAATGAAAAGCAGCCCATTTTGAACCTGCGTTCATGCACAGTCTTCGTTTGCTCAGTTTAATGAGCAAATATGCCTTCAGACAACTGTCAGCCTACAGTATCTGATGCAAATTTAGTTGTCATCTTGTTGTCTTCACATGCCAATAGCATCAAGGAGTAGGTAGTTGCAAATGATTTGGATTTAGGAGTTTAAACTGCCTTAAATGAAATGTAAATCTAATGGGAGACAACTTGATTCCATAAGTTAATAGAAAATCAGGACTACTGATGGCAGCTGAAAGTTACAGCTTCATTTATGAGATTATGATTCCCAACGTTACCCCCAAAATCTTGTTTTGAAGAAAAAGAGTGAGACAGTTTAGCACTTCTGGACATTGCACTGAGTAGTGTGTCAACATTCTTCTACTTAAACATTGTTCATTTCTTGGGATGAATTTTATTTGGTGTTGGATCACCTGGAGTCTAGGATAGGAAACAATTGAGAACTTTTTTAAAAATAAAATGCAGTTTAGCAGTTCAAATCGTTGTTGTTGTTTAGTCGTTTAATCGTGTCTGACTCTTCAGGACCCCATGGACCAGAGCATGAGCACTGTCTTCCACTGCCTCCCACAGTTTGGTCAAACTCATGCTGGTAGCTTCGAGAACACTGTCCAACCATCTCATCCTCTGCCGTCTCCTTCTCCTTGTGTCCTCCATGTTTCCCAACATCAGGGTCTTTTCCAGGGAGTCTTCTCTTCTCATGAGGTGGCCAAAGTATTGGAGCCTCAGCTCTTGAAAATATAGGCTGCTGCCTAAATCTTTGATTACCAGCCACGTGTGGTCTGGTTCTCCATAAGTGCTTTTAATTTATGTAAATGCCTATTTGGATTAACTTCCAATTGTATGCCATTGGGCGACCATAAAAAAAATGATAATTTTAATGAACCGCGTTGGAAAGTGCCCTTGCTGAGTCATAACGGTGGTAATGAAAATGACATAAGGAGCACGACCCAACCGCAATTCTAATTTTCATGAGTAGACAGTCATTTTAATGTTAAGGCATCATTACCGGTGCATATGCTTTTGAGACATGGGACTAGAACATAATTGTTTATATGCCACCTCTTAGGACAATAGGTGGAAAATTATGGCTAGCAGTTGCAGCCAATTCTTGGAAGAAGTGGATTCTTTGTTCCAAGCTGAATGCCTGCTTAGTTGAAGTTAAACGCGCCTGTGTCGATACCACTGCCTACTATATATGTTTCCATTTGCATCACTTGCTTAATAGAAGAAATCTGAGAATGCAGAAATGTCAAAATAATTCAGAAACTACTGTACACTTCTCTTCCAAAGATTCTTTCCCTTCTGATGTCGCAAAATTGGTGTTCTTGTTAGGTATAGTAATTTAATTCACTGAAGTCGTAAATGCTTGTATGCATTACTGTGTGTTTAAATTTGATGAGTTGGTAGCTGAATTCTAGTAGTTCTCATGTTGATTGGCTAATGTTAGTCACATGGGAGGTATTTGGTGAAGGAAAGACTCAATTTTATGTGAAGCAAGATGACTGTGTTTTAGAACCCACTGTGAACACTGTTAAGTTGAATAGATTGTTAGAGTGTTACTTCTTGACTTGAAAGAAAGAGAGCAAAGCTGCAGGATGAGGTAAAAGTGGAGCTCTCTCATAGGAGTTGCAAGGCATGGCCTGAAATACAAAAGGCTGAGTGCTGAGCTCTGGAAAGAGAGGAAAATACAGTTGTTTGGAAGTTAGAAGAAGAGACTGTCAACCCATGCTTTGAAAAGCATTTAAGTGCAAATGTTATGTTTTAATTCATCTATAACTATAGGTTTCTGTAAGTTTTTGAATGTTAAAATCTGGACATTGAACCAAAGGGTGTCAGTCTTATGTATGATTTGACCTTCCTAGCTATGTTTTTGCTACTCTTACTTCAACACTTCTCTAGTCTGGAATATGATCCAGGACCTCTAAACTAGTAATCCCCACACAAGACACACTTTTGCACCACGGGAATTCCATAAGTTTCCTATGAACCCCAATAGCCCATCTACAGAATACGCTTTGCCACCTTCCAGTCAGCTCTGCTGGGCAAAGTCTTCTGTTGCATGATTCAGGTGTTCACAGTGTTAGAAGGTGCCACTGTTCTTCCTATTATAATTATGAATGCTGAGCACCAGAGAGGCTAGATACAGTGCACAGAGTGTTATCAGATAAACTTCTGCTTGGAGCCAACACACAAAAATCAGTGGACAAATTAGTCACGACTAACTGCATGGATTTCAGTAGTTCTACTCTGAATGCAAACAGATACCACACAGAGCCAAATAATTGGAGAGTGCTTTGATAAACTGATGGTATTGGTTACTATGAGATCTTGATTTTTGAACATAACCCTCTTATTTCAATACATACTAGCAAAAATTGCTGTTTAGAAATGAAATTAAAAGATATAATATTAGGCTGAGTACAAGAACCATGTGAAGATAAGATTTAAAATGCTTCATGTATAACTATGCTTTAATTATTATGGTGAGTGGAAAACATGATTAAGTTTTGAGATTTGACCCTGCATAACATTCTTCCAAAACTGATAGAGTTACTTTAGATGATTAAGCTAAGACAAAAATTCTCATGTGGCCATAAGCATTAGCTTATTCTTCATTGTTTTTGTGTGCTTATGTGATAAGGGATTGGTAAAAGTGTGGTTTATATTTGATGTTTGTTTTTGAGGAGATTAGGGTAGGAAATCCAATTAATTAGCACCTGTATAGTGTCAGTGCACCATAAAATGTCCATGGGAACATTTTAATATGGCAATTTATAAGAAACTCTAATTAGTAACTATTGCTTTGCAAAAATGAATTTCCCCTTTCATGAAACTTTGTGTTTAAATGTAGCAAAATTATGGGGCCAACATTACCTCTTCAGCTTGTGAAATATATGTAGAGAGTTCCAACTCTCTTAAATGATAACACTGATATTAAAAACATAAGGGCAACATTTGGATGGCATGCTAAACCATCAGTTAGCCTGAGTGTCCTTGGGTTCACATGCTCCCACCTGGTGTAGTGGTTAAGAGCGGTAGACTCATAATCTGGGGAACCGGGTTCGTGTCTCCGTTCCTCCACATGCAGCTGCTGGGTGACCTTGGGCTAGTCACACTTCTTTGAAGTCTCTCAGCCCCACTCACCTCACAGTGTGTTTGTTGCAGGGGAGGAAGGGAAAGGAGAATATTAGCCACTTTGAGACTCCTTCGGGTAGTGATAAAGTGGGGTATCAAATCCAAACTACTACTACTACTGCTACTACTACTACTACTATTCTTCTTCTTCTTCTTCTTCTTCTTCTTCTTCTTCTTCTTCTTCTTCTTCTTCTTCTTCAGAATGGCCATGAGGACAAATTCAGAAGCTTTTGTTTAGGATTTTGCCTGGCCTTTGGCTTGGAGCCAATTTGATTCCCTCCCTCCCTCTCTTTCTTTTTTCTTTTCCTTCTCCTCCTGCAATGAGGCTACATTTTAATATTTTAATGTTCCATTATTTTAATGTTGTATTTTATTTTTGTTTTTAAGTTGTAATCATTCATCTTGTTTTTATTATTGCTTGTAAGCCGCTCTGAGCCCGGCCTTGGCTGGGGAGGGCAGGGTATAAATAAAAAATTATTATTATTATTATTATTATTATTATTATTATTATTATTATTATTATTATTAACTGTGACAATCCAGCTTGACAATCTGTGGTCAAGCAAACATGGGACCTAAAGCTTCTACACTCTCCCTTGCAGACACACTAAAGGAAAACAAAGGGTGTACGAACCCAAGGATCACTGTGGATCATTCACGTAATGCTAAACTATGGTTTAGTGTGATGTCTGAATGTGGCCATAGTGTAAGCAATCTATGTTTCTCTCTGTTTGAGCAGTAAGTTTCCTGAATAGTTATTTGATTTTGTTAAAACCATTCTAGGATATTATTCTCTAGGAAGAACTCTAGTAGAACTG
The DNA here is from genome assembly GCF_965112155.1 of Podarcis liolepis. Lineage (NCBI taxonomy): Eukaryota > Metazoa > Chordata > Lepidosauria > Squamata > Lacertidae > Podarcis > Podarcis liolepis. Next base: position 27,231,667 of record NC_139571.1, read on the forward strand.
CTGTGCTTTTGTACCCTTTATATGGTGTAGTAGAAAAATAAAGTGATGCTGAAGTTGTTTTCATATTGTATCCTAAGCATATATCTGAAATTTTCTCAGCATTGTCAGGGGGGCCTAAGTGAGAAGATCAGTACTGATGGGCAACCTGCCCTGAAAGATAGCTTTCTCATTGTTTCCCATCTCCCCCCTGAAATATGCAGCTGCGCTAAAGTCTACCTCATAATTGCTATTCAGTTGGGGGCACAGTACGTAACCTGTGCATGCCCCCTCATCAAAGAAATGGATATCTCTCCTTCCCTGAGGTGAGAACACAAGGAAGCTGCACTAATTTTTATTGATGCTGAAAAGGCCTTTGACAATGTATCCTGGCAATTTCTATTAGGATGCATGGAAACAGAAGGGATAGAGGGCACCTTTTTGGAGGGAATAAAAGCTATCTACTCAAGCCAAAGAGCAAAATTGATTATTAATAACGACTTAACCGATTCTTTCGAAATCTCAAAAGGAACTATCTCCTTAGCACTGCTTTGAATACATCCCTTACTATTTCTGCTATTTGGATAAATGTACAGGGGCTATTTTGTTAATATGCTGTCTCTGCTGTGGTCTACTGGAATAAATATCATGTTCCATCCATTCCACAATACCTTTCATTTTCTTCACCTGGAGTGTCAAGGCATAGTCAGAAGGTAAAGCAATGGGCAAGCTCATTTTTAGGATAACTCTGCTCTGTTCTGCCTTCAGCTCATGGTCCAATGGACAAGATTGCCTTGAGGATAAATGGCAGCTGAATCCATAATTTTAGCCACATAACCTTTAACTAGCACGGATACTTCATTACACTATCTGTGGACAGGGGTGGAGGAAATTTTCTTTAAGTCTGCATTTTTAAGAAAACTAGCAAAATTCTCACCTCAGACAATACATGGATTGGAACTCTTCTGGATTTTATAATGTGACTGTTGGCTCAAAAAACCCCATACCAGATTGCAGGAAAGTATATTTTAGGATATAATATGTTTAGAAATACATACAATGGGATGCAATATTTTAATATGTATTTTACCATTAAATACATATCTAAATGCAAACTTTTGTATGGATTAAGCACACACACACACACACACACACACGAAAATGCAAAACCCACATGGAATGGCTTTATGAACGCTTGCAACATTGATGTGGACCTAGTGCTGAAATGGAAGTTGTAAATTGAGGAACTTGTGTGCCTTGCACTTGCTGAAAATGTATTAATCTACCAGGGGTGCCTGATTATTATTCTTTCTTATATTGTGCAAATCCATGGGGTTGTGTAACATCCAGCTATGCAATGCAAATTGGTCTTGGATCTCTTGCTGCTAATTTGGAAATGCCTTTCCTCTTATAATGTGGCTGGTATTTCAATCGCCTTTGGACAGGGGGAAAAAAAACCCCGATGTGTGCATTTCACTGCTGCACATAACCTATGTTGCTTTCTTTAGGATTAAGTTGACAGAAGCATATTGGTTTCTGCAGAGAGGCCTGCTTTTTTTGTATGCATCATGAGAAGCATTCTGTACGCATATTGTCTGAATGGCAACTAGCCTAATAATAATAATAAAAATCTTTTGTTTATTATCAGGGTAGCAGTGTTAGAAAAAGGGAATTGCATAAATAAATGTGTATCATTTTGGTTTGAAAATCTGATTTTCGCAGCAAAATACAGAGTGTTTATGGCACGTTTAGAGCTAGGTTGTATCTGCTGGCACAGATAAGAGCCTTTGTTGTCATGTTTTGGGCAGGAGACAGGACAATCTTGTGTCCCATAGGAATCGTAAGGTGCTGACATTAAGTAACTCAATGTTCCTTGTGCTGCTCCCTTTTTTAAAAAAACAGAAACAAAATTACCTCGTGCTACCCCCACAAGAGGTAGCGATGGCTTTCAGCTTGGATAGCTTAAAAGGGTGATTAAACAAATTTATCAGTGGTTACTAGCCACCGGTGGCATAGTATCAGGGGGGTGGGCACAGGGGTGGTTGCCCTGGGTGCAAAATTTGTTAGGGGTGCAAAACTTCAACACCTTCCTCAATAAAGCTACACGCTTCCGTCACTGGGCTCCATTGAAAATGCCTTCTCCATGCAAACTAGGAAGCGACCTCTCCAGAGAACAGAATGACTCTTCTTTTCTTATCTCTGTGGCTGTGATCATCTGGGTGATGTGGATTTCTTAGGCAGTTGAACGCGGATGCATATTCCATCCAATTTCCCTCCCTCCCTCCTACTCCACACGGTCCCGGGCACTGGCTGTTGGCAATTGGCCCCCTCAGGAAAGGCTGACTCCTCTTCCCAGGCACTGGGGCCTCTTGCCGATGATCTGCCCCTGGCTGGTCTTCGCTCAGTCCAGGGAGATCAGTAATAAGTGACACCTCCCTTTTGCAGCAACAACAGGAAGGTCTCAAGTTACACTGAGAACACAACCTTGAGAGCAGCGTAGGACATCCTGTCTCACGCTCAGTAGCATCAGAAGAATCACATGTTGTAAACAATGTGCTGCTATCACGCAGCTGGTGAGCTCTCATATCCCAACACTGGCAACCCACACTACACCACTGCTATCCATGATGGCTATGTTTTCCCTCCACTGTTGGAGGCAGTATGCCTTTGAATACCAGTTGCTAGGAATTGCAGGCGGGGAGAGTGTTGTTGCACTCAGGTTCTGTTTGCAGGTTTCCCTTGGGCTTCTGGTTTACCACTCTGAGAACACGATGCTGAGCTAGATGGAATTTTAACCTGAACTATTATCTACTCACTTACCTCTTAGGCTCAGTAGTGTTTCTTACTTGCTAAATCTGAACATTAACTGTTTGGCTTCCACCAGATCTGCAGGCCTTCAGTTTTTGAGTTTTGCATTAGAACCTCTGATCTGCAGTTGAACTAATGTGGATTTATCCTTGTTTATGTGCATCATCTCAGTGCGTGGCTCCTGTGATAGCTCAGCAAGTGAAGCCAGATATCTGACATCTTTCGCCCCCCATCCTTGCTTGCCCACCACAATTTTGCACCATGCAGTAGAGTTCTAATAACAACAACACCCATGTTGATGCCACAAGATGGGAATCTGGTCACCGTGATCCAGGCCTGGGCATACTGAAACTCTGAGCCACCATGGTGAGCAATACCGAGTTGTTAACGAAATTCAGCATCAGTAGAAGCTTTAGTCCTAGTATTTAGAACTGGAAAGGTTGGTAGGGAAGAAAAGGCAGCTATGTCGAATGTATGATATATGTTGTAATTTGCTACCAAGAGTCTAAACGTTATCAAAACGCTGCAGACTTTTCTTATTTTAATAAGCAATTCTTCCTAGCTTAGGCAAATCTGACAGAGCCTTGTGCTGAGCCTCCTCTTCTCAAAGGTGACTGTACCCTCTGCTTTTCTAAGGGCTTGCTATCAGGAAAATGCTGGCCTACAGGACGTCCAATTTAAGCCAGATGAAATGGGCAATTGTATTTGCTTAGTCACACAGCTTTTAAGGCTTGCAAGCCGAGGCTGTTTGGGCTTCCTCAATCTTTTTTTGGGGGGGCACCCCCATTGTTGAGGCTGAACTCAGAGGCAGGTACAGAGCGAGGTCAGGAAATCACGTCGGGTCACCTCAATGTTCTTTAGAATATGGGGCCTCTGTGCTGGTACATGTTCAAACACTGTGCTGGGCCATATTGAGATGGGAGCAAACATCATATCAGCTCTCCATGATCTGCCTGTTCAGGAACTCAAGCCTTCATTCCCCATAATGGTCCAGCACACTGAAGGGGAAGAAGAAAACAGAGCTCATATATGCCTATGCCAGTGATAGGCAATGTGGACTCTACACTGATTTTTGTTGGACTCCAACTTAATGTTTATTTTAATTTATTAAATTTGCATACTGCCCTTCATCCACAGATCTCAGGGCTGTTCACAAACTAAAAATGCAATATAAAAGCACAAAATACATGATGAAACAAGAACCAACCAATACCCCCCTCCCCACTGCCCCTTCCTTCAGCTATACTAGTAGTTAACTGGTTTGAACAAAAAGTGTCACAATGATACAAGAATCTCATCCTTTTCTACAAAACTCAGTCTGATGATCTGTAATTAGGTGTCTGTGGATCTACATGAGAATCTGTATTTTAAGGTGAGTGTATGTGTGATATATCAGCAATAAAAATATATTTTACTGGCTCTGAAATAACACTTCAGAATTCTAGGGAAATGGCAGATTAATCTCAAATGTCATCAACAGTTCATACTTGGGAGAGGACTGCTAATCTCAAAGCAAATTCTTTATGGTGGAGCCAATTATCATTGGTTCATGGGGCCATTTCTTTTTTAGAGAGAAGGTTAATAGTAGTTTAGTTCTCTTGCAGGAGCTATTTTTGCTGCTGCTATGGCTGTTCCAACTCTGGTCTGATCCTCATTTGGAGGAAGCACTTGACCCACAGGTTCTTAGTTCAGGAAGCATGAGGAAATGGTGGTTTAAGATACCATTTCCAAAGCTGGACATAAAAAGCCCCCTGGCATATGGCTCAACTGGTAAAGGTAAAGGGACCCCTGACCATTAGGTCCAGTCGTGACTCCTTGACCAAATGCATCAGTGATGACCCTAACATGTACCCCATGAGCAGAACAGTGTGTGATTATCATCTCCAGATCAGGTAATCTTTCCCAGTGGCACTGTCTGTAAGGTGCTTGGAGAAGGCAGCTATAGGAAGCAACCAGCCTTGGCCAGAGGTCACTGGGAACTAGCTCCAAAGGTTGGGAATGGCTTGGGGAACAAGAGAGTAGCTACCCTATACACAAGCATCTTTCATGCCTGCCTCACACTGGCTTATGGAAGCACCCACTCTGGCTGGGAAGATAACTGAGCCATAGGGCAGTTCTCAGTAGCAACCTGTGCTAAAAGGAAACTGGCATTTAATATAAGCAATGCACATTAAAGTATCAAAGACAGGAAAGTTCTGTCAAGTGACATATTAGATTAAGTAATATGGAATATATTTCTACCTTTCAATGTAGTTGTTTTGAAAAAACATGCAATCATTGACATAATTTGCTAGCATCAGCATAAGTTGATTATGCATCTAAATTAATTAAGGATTCTCCAGACTAATTGAATTAAAATGCAGACGAGATTCACCGAAAATGTCCTGGTGAATTAATCTTGCATACAGCTGCAGAATGCTGGTTTGGCCAGGAGAAGGATGAAACCAAAATGTGATACATTGCCAATTAGTAGAAATTTCAAGTGGTCCTCAGAAACAATGTGTCTTTCAGAGAGAGAAATTCTGTTTAGTTACTGCAAAACAGTTGTGAGACCAAAGAGGTCTCCAGGATAGACACCCTTTGAGAGATTTCTTAGTTGACAAGTTTAAATAAACAGTTGGTTATCTAGGCACAGGTAATCTCTCCTGTGTGGGAGTTTCTCTAGATCCATAACTCCATCCAGAAAAGAACCTTAAGTCCAAGTGTGTCATCTCCTTTTGCTATGCAGGACAGAGTTATCAGTTTGCAGAATACATTTGGCGTAGAGTTTTTGATGTGATGTAGATGTATTGTCACAAATAATCCAGCCAGACCCCTTGTTGTGGTGGTGGTGTTTAAATGAGACCCCAGAGCTTTGTGTAAGACCTAGGCTAGAACTTCTCCAGACCTTGGTGAACTAGAACACACATAAAACGTAGACTGGAACTCTCCAACATTACAGGGAGGGTGTATCCCTTTGGGGCCTTGAAGCCGTCCTCACAGGAATTTCATCATATGGGATGGCCAGCTCAACCCCACCTCCCACTGTATCCAGCCATGTGCTTTGTTCAAGCACTTCATGGTGTATCCAAGCCATTTCCACAGGTATTGCAACAAGAGGTAGAAACTTGGAAGGCCTGTCCAGAGAGAAATGCCTTTTGAGGGCATGCACTGAACTTGGCAAATTGCAGCCTAACAAGATTAATGTCTGAGGGAGTTTTATGATCAAGCGAAAGGAGGAACTTATTATAGAAAGTGCCTTGCAATCTTATCTGGAGGATTCAGTTGTAGGAGAACCACCAGGAAATGCTGTGAACATTCGTCTGCCGTACCTTTTTTTTTTTTTTTTTTTTGTATGACTAGGTAATAGGTTGTACTCATCTTATTGCTTTATTGCTGGAGCTCCAAAGTTTTGCTCCGCATCGACCATTCCTTCTCAAATGAATTTTCTACATTGTTATATTTGTCCATTTTATACACCCGCTGTGCATCTCCCCAAAGGTGGATAAGTTCATTTCTAGGATTAGGCATTGTTTGTCTTTGGAGCACAATGCATTTGAACAAAGGGTCTGGTTGCTGCTGCTGCTACTATTAGTAATGGATTGTGTTTCAAATGAATTTTATTGTATTGTTATTTTATTCGGGGGTTTTTTTTATCATAAAGCACCCTGTGCAAAGGGTGGCATATAAATCACCTAAAGTAAGCTAGATAAACTTGGGGAGGAGGAGACATAGGGAGCTGTGGAAAGGCGGAGACAGCTGCCTCATAGGGACAAGATCTACCAGGAAGAGCTGCCTTCTGGATTGTCTTGTTTCTTTGAATAAAGAGTTAACTTTATTGACGCTGTGTGAGTTACTGCTGACCTGCTCTTGGAACCTTCGATACTGAGTCGTCACTGTGTGTTCTCTGAGTGCTGAAATATTTATTTGTTCACTTGGACCAGTGAAATGTTGTTTAAAATAGTTCAAAAAATGGATGCACTATTTATAAGAAAAGTGAGTAACATATGCAGAAAGAAGACAAATACTTCTTGATCACATCTGTAAGCAGGTATAAATTTAGAGTGATGCCATTACTCTTATGTTTACTCAAAAAAAAAAAAAAATCGGGGAAAAAATCATGGTGGCAATCTCTGTCCATTAAATGTTTTTATTCCCTCCATGGGGAGCTAGGCAGGAGAGGGTCGGTGATTTAAATTTGGAATTCATTAGGTTGCCCAAAGCTTGAATTCCCAAATTATCCTTCACCTACAGATAGCTTTTAATGGATATATTTGGCATGCAATCCTGTGCAGCAACAGTAAATGGAGTTATTGATTTACTTGAGTACGCACACATTCATGAAGGAAAGGGTTTAATGTATTGCTTTGAAATGGCAGACAGGAATTTGCAGGAGAACGGTGTAAAAAATGGATGACAGGTAGGCAAAGATAAAAACAGTGAAACTAATTGACATGCTGAGAGTCTGCTCAGTCCTGTGATGAATCTGGATTGAATACCTCAGCTTCTAGCCATGTGCGTGGCTGTCTTTTTAAATTGGCAAGGCTGCTTCCTGGTCAGGCATGCCTGTCTAGCTTACATCTATTAAAGTTAGCAACTTTAATATTCTATGCCCAGCTCCGCTCCCTGTTCCATCTCTTAATGTTCAGCATTGCAGTGGTTGGAGGAACACTCCGTATTCATGCATATTTGAACATGATGCTAAGCAACAATTGACCACTGCATATGGGCTTTTGCATTTTCCCACCCATCTTCTCTGGCATGGCTCAAAAGTGGAGATTGGGAGCCTTTGCTTCCATTTTTCAGTAACTGTAGTTTAACATTGCACGTGAAACCTAAATGGTGATGTCTAAACTTCATATTTATTGAGAAAGGCCAACTCCACAGACCAGAGCTTGTAGCTGACTGGCTTCAGGAAACCACAGTTAAGGCTAACCACAGTTTGCCTGGGTTCAGATGTAACACTAAACCATGAGTAGTTAGAAAGAGACACAAAAGCTTCCGATTTCTCCTCCTATCCACATCAGAAGAGGAAATGGGTTGATGAGCTGACTTATTTGTGTAATGATGACCCCTTGTTTATTTTTAACCTCCAAATTATGTCGGTGTATGAGATTTCTATGCCTATGCATGCATACCCACTACAGTTAATAATTACTAAAAGTTTTTTAAAAAATATTTTGTAATGTATTTAATGTGAATTGTGTTCTGCTTTATGTAGTGTTTTGTAAGCCACTATGGCATCAACTTTCTGATAACAGGTTTCTGAAATGGTGAAGGAATGACTAATGAATACAACAGGTAATCGCTGCTCCAGCATAACAGTCTGCAGAATTTATCACAAGTGTCATCTTTGCCATAGTGAGAGTGCCCTGGCACCATTGTTAGTGGCTGGCAAGGCAATCTATGTTGCTGACAGTGTTAAAGTCAAGGGGGCCCTTTGTAATATAACAATACTGATATATGCGGTGCTAAATTTAGGATTCTGCTAGGATCCTGAGCCAGAGCTGCCTTGTAGGTTGTACAAGTGCAAGTGCTTTCTCCCTACTGTCCACTTGCTTTGTCCAGCTGTTCAGCAAGGAGAGAGCAACACTGTTTGCTCACCCTCACCACAAATAAATAGAAGCAGCTAGCTCAATCAGCAAGCAGTACCTCACTGTCCCAGCTGTTCTCTGCCTCCCTTAGCAACTTCTGCTGATGAGGAGTGCACAGATTGACTCAGTGCCAAGGTGTCACTCGAGACACTAGAAAATGAATGCTTGGAAGGGATCTTTGCTTCCTTCTATTAGTTTGGGCTGCCAGGAAAGGGAAAGGAGGCCAGACTGTTTTCTGGAAGAATGGGGGCTTGATCTGGCACGTTTACTTATCAAGCATGTAACCTGCAAATCCAAGGCTGTATTACTATTATTTCTGCACCATCATGAATTTCCTCTATTTCTGATATCTGTATGTGATTTTGTTTATGTCTGAAAGAAATATTTGATTTCTGAAAAGGTGCTCCTACTCTAAACAGGTAGACCACACTTTTCTGAAAGTTATTTTAAGTACTGATAAATCCAGTCTTCATCTGTAGAACTTCTCTTATGGGGTTCTATAAGATCTGCAGTGAGGAGAAAGTCAAGAATAGAATTTGTTGATCCTTGGCTGCCATCAAATGTGTAGTGGTAGATCATAGTATTTGGTCCAAACTTTTTGGACCAAAAAGATTTTTTTGTGATCTTCAGGGATTGGGTGAAATACATACTTTCAACTGGCAAAAAACAAAACAAAAAATTGCTACCAGTTCAAATTGCAGAAAACTGCAACAAGTCAAAGCAGCCCAGGGACATTTCTAATTCAGAATGGCCTGCTGAAGCCCTCTCTGTTAAGTATAGTAATTTAATTAACTGAAATTGTAAATGCTTGTATGCGTTGCTGTGTGTTTAAATTTGATGGGTTGATAGCAGAATTCTAGAGAGTTATCATGTGATTGGCTAATATTGGTCATATGGGAGGTATATAGTGAAGGAGAGACCCCATATTATGTGAAGCAAGAGTACTGTGTTTTCAAATCCACTGTGAACACTGCTCAGTTGAATAGAGTGTTGCTGTGTTTCTTCTCAGCTTGAATGAAAGACAGCAATGCCGCAGGAGACGGTAAAAGTGGAAATCTCTCATAGGAGCTTCAGGGCATAGTCCAGTTGAGATACAGAAGGCTGAAAGTGCTGAGCTCCGGAAAGAGAGGAAAATGCAGTTGTTTTGAATTTAGAAGAAGAGACTGTAAGCCCATGCTTGGAGAAGCACGTGGCTGTAAATATTACTTTTTAATTCATCTATTACTATAAGTTTCTGCAAGCAAGTAAAGTTCTGCAAGTCTGGACATTGGTTTAATTTCCAAAGAAGGATGTCAGTTTAAGCTTCCTAGCTGCAATTTCACTACTCTTTCTTCAACACTCTCCACACCATGACATAGTGTGGCTCCTATTATACTGTTCTCAAATATGCCTATAAACAGTTTTCATTGGGAAATGAATGGACCTATGAAATATTTTTTCTCAGAGTTCCAAGGGCAACCGAGGCTGTCAATCTTGTTGCTACAGAGCGGTGTGAGTGAGGAGGAGTTAACGAGCTAACTCTGATATTTGAGAAGTCAAAACATGTTTCGCCAGTATTGCTTGGGTCCTTGGTGTGAAAAGGAACAGTGAGTGAATATAAAAGAACATTTCGTCAAACTTCATTCGGTTCCCTTGTTTTCACATGTACTCCAGGCAATGAAACACAGGTTCTTCCCCCTTCTCTCCTGCTGTTTCCTTATTCGCTTTCAATGCCTGCAGACTGATTTTGAGTCCGATGGTATAATAACGTCAGTAATAACTCAGTCACATGTTGGTGCTTTCCTGTAGCAAGAGAGCAAGCCTAACATCTCAACTTAGAAAAGGAGTATAAGGGAAATGAAAGCATGTAGTCACATTTCTGGCATTTGGGTTAATACTGATGAACCCAACTCCCTGCTTCCATTCACCCTGCTCATCATCTACTTCTTGGTTTGTTTTCCATTTGGACACCTCTTAGTATCGTACCCAAATTTAGTGTGATGGTTCCCTTATCCTAGGGTTGCCATATTTCAAAAAGTATGAACCCAGGGCATAACAAACAGGACTGACTTGCCTACGATCCAGGACAAAGCGCCGCCTTTTAGAAATTTCTCCCGGGCGCTTCAAATCCCTGTAATGTCGGGGGAAATCCATACCTATGGCAGTCCTACTGTATCCAGGCTATGTTAGGACACAGTTGGATGCCAGTTTGAATCAAGATGGCTGACTGAACACTATTTTGGGGGGTTTCATAGAATTCCCACACAATCCAGGTATGAGGCTGCTAGTAGAGTATAATTTCTTTATTTCGTACAATTTATTTTCTGCTTGACTGACACAAAACAAGTAATAAGAGTGGTCAAAATAATCTGCAAAATGGTTTAGCCTAATGTTGCTGAGTTGAATACAACATCGTATTAGGTGAGAAAGAGCAAGTGATGTAGGCTTGCTGGTAATTCCACCTGGCTGCAGCAGGAGAAGAGGTAAGAACCCAAGGCTCATGCCATTGGCTTACCTGGGAAACCAAAGAGCTCCATTTGCTCTTCCGTAACAGTTATGTAGCAGCAGCCCTCCTATCTGGCTGCTGCAGAGGGAGAAATGAGAAGAGGCCATTCCTAGAAATGGATGGACCAGTCTTTTTACTGTCCATGCCAGTTTCATATCTTCTTATGCATAAGTTCCTTTCAGCATTGATCTGCCATTTTCCATTTTAAAAGATCATTCAAATTCATATTTAAATTCATACAGGGCCATCTTTACCTGGGGGTGCAAGGGGTGTGGGGCACCCGGGCGCCAAATTCTGGGGGGCACCAGGCACCTACCCCTCAAGCCACCTAAGCTCTTAACTACCTACCTGTTGTGAAATAATAAATGATTTTGATCAAGCTAGAAAAACAAAATACATATATACCTAGGTATTACTGAAATGTATACCTACTGTTTCACTAAAGGACTTTTGACTTTGTGTGTTCATTTACCAAAGATGTGCCACGTCAGCAGCGGCGCTTGTCATTCACAATGGCGGCACTTGACTCAATGACGGTGCTTGTCATTTTCAATGGCGCTGTGCACACAAAATTAACTCTTACATCAAAATATGTTACGTATTGCATTGAGCTGTGCTGCTCTGCGGCAGCGGGGTCTGCGGTACCTTTTACATGACTGATGTTTCGCCTAAGTAGGTGCCTAAACAATATTTATAAGTGTAAGTGTGCTGGTGTTGTATTTGTTGTTTAGTCGTGTCCGACTCTTCGTGACCCCATGGACCAGAGCACGCCAGGCACTTCTGGTGTTGTATACTTAAGTGTATTGTAAATAAAGGAGCAAATAAAAAAGCTATTTTTCCTCCCTTCTTTCGTAAACAAGAGATAATGTGTAAGCTGGATGTCTGACATAAGCATAATAACAGTTAATTTGGGGGCTAAACTAAATTTGGGGGCGTTGGGCGGATCTTTGCACCCCGGCAGCGCATATGCTAAAGACTGCAAAATCAAGTTGACCAGGATAACTCCCAGAGCTCAGGAGCTGTGGGTGGTCTTCTTATTTCCCTGAAAACACTAGATTTTGATCACAATAATTTTCCCAGGGTACTCAAATCATATTCATAGTTGCAATGAACAATCAGTGGTGATTCAGCACATTTGGTATAGCATTGTTGGTGGGGGGAAATCTTGGGGAGGATCACAAGTGCTGTAAACATTATTGAAGGTAAATTCCATTGAAATCATTCATGTCATGTTGTTTGGATCAGACTTTAAACTGAACAATTATGAGAACTTAGGATTTCTTAGCCTATACTAGCTTAAGGATAAGAATATTAGACTGTTTAGAAGAATCACTTGCTCAGCATTTTAGAGGAAACAGAAAAGGTAAGTTGGTAGGTTATGACTGGTGAAACTGTCTTTCAATATGCGTATTCGAAAGACGGCTCATATGCCTAAGAATTAAATGATATTTCTGTCATTTTATTTTTGACACTTCTCCATGAGAGCTGGCGTAAAGATTTGTTTGATGAAGAGGAAGGATGTAAAATGCTAAAAGGAGTCAAGTCAGAAATCACACCCATCAATTGATGAAGTTTTTATCTTAGAAATTGCATTTGTGGAAATGTATTGCTACTGATAATAGAAATTCATACTGACACCTAGTTTGAGACAGATGGAATAATGATATGCTTATTAGCATTTCTAGCAAGGCAAGCAGTGGTATATACATATGGATGTTTGAGATGTTGCTTAAATTACATGCTTGTAGATGGAGTTGTGTCAAAAAAAATCAGAATTGTAATATGCTGTAATAAATTATGAAAACTTGGCATTAGTAGTGACTGCAGAACGAGGGGGAAAGCGAGAACAAGGGGAAAGTTGAGATGCCTAGAATATTGGGGGGGGGCATATGTGTGAGATGAGGTGGTGATGAGTGAAGACATATTGGGGTCAACAACATACGCAGAGATAAATCATTTGTGTTCCTGGAACTGCAACACTTCAGACTACAGCTGGGAGAGTATGCGTTTGAATTAGCATTGAAAAGGAGTCCAAAAAAGTTATAGAACACCTCTTCACATACTGCCATTGGTTACATGTTGAGACTTCAAAAAGAGAAAGAAAGAAAGAAAGAAAGAAAGAAAGAAAGAAAGAAAGAAAGAAAGAAAAGTATAAAATTCATTCCAGATTACAAAAGACTTTGATTCTTCCTTAGCAAAGAAAAACTTTCCATGCCCTCAGTTTAGAAACTTCAACTAGCACTTTCTGTTAAAAAGGAATTTTATTCTCAGCCACAATTGGTACAGGACTGGGAGGTTTTTCCCAGTGGGAAGCAAAGTTTTTTTACGTGTTTCTTCTCTTTCACAACTTGACGGGAATGGCATCAGTTAAAGGTAAAGGTACCCCTGCCAGTACGGGCCAGTCATGTCCGACTCTAGGGTTGTGTGCCCATCTCACTTAAGAGGCCGGGGGCCAGCGCTGTCCGCAGACACTTCCGGGTCACATGGCCAGCGTGACAAGCTGCATCTGGCAAGCCAGCACAGCACACGGAACACCGTTTACCTTCCCGCTAGTAAGCGGTCACTATTTATCTACTTGCACCGGGGGTGCTTTCGAACTGCTAGGTGGGCAGGCGCTGGGACCGAACAACGGGAGCGCACCCCGCCGCGGGGATTTGAACCGCCGACCTGATGATTGGCAAGTCCTAGGCGCTGAGGTTTTACATCAGTTAGGGTGGCTCAAAATGGGGGTGCCCTTCAGGGGTCCTTGAGGTGAATAGCCCCAGGACCTAGCTGGGGTGGGCCAGGCTGATCACTAGTCATTTTGAACCTTCCAGTGGTCTCATTCACTTGGCCTTATGGGACTAGGTGACTCCCAAGAGGATATCTGGCAAGTGTGCCATGATTATGGTTGGGCTTCAGATCGGAAGCAGATCTAGCCCCCTCTCTACAGTGCCATTGCCAGTCCCACCTTAGCCTGCATGTTGAGAAAGTTGTGGACAGTTTTCACCCGCACTTGTCTCTGAGTCACTTACTGGGTTGCGTCAACACTTGGGGTACAAATGGGGGCTTGTCTAAATGACTGTCATTGCAATCAGCTGATCAGTGCTTATAACAAGCTTTGCTGTTAAGGAACAATCAGGAGCACACTTTAAGGCTTCAAATTGTTCCTTTACAGCCACTTCTTTCCCTGTCACGTGGCCCAGATTAAGACCCCATGCAGGGTCTGATTTGGCCCACAGGTCTTCTCCCTCTTCTGATTTAAAACTCTAAAATCAATTGGCATGATTCATCTACAAATCACATATTCCATCCCAACATAATTGGTACTCAAGACAGACCTGATTCTTCTTACACAATACATCTGAGAGTTTTCTCTACAAGTGTAAGTTCTAGAAATATGACTTTTGTGGGTGACTTCTTCCATGTACTAATCTTTCAGAGAAAAACATTAATTTATTAATTTCTGAAACGTGTATACTGCCCTTCAGATGAAAATCTCAGGGCGGTTCACAGCATAAAGTTCAAGATCTTTGATATCATTGTACTCATCTCTAGGATGGAGGACAGAAGTCAACTTTAAAATTGCAGAGTAGTCATCTTGACTGGCATTCACAAGAGAATTGCATGCTGAACTCCTGCTTCATACATAAACACACTGGGTTCAGATGGATAATCTTGCCCAGGAGAAACAGTCAGACTTCAGGTCAAGCTTCTGAGCTTCTCATATTTCGACATTCAGAAAAAGAAATACATTTTGTAAAAAAAATATTAATATTTTTTAAAATTTTACATTTGAAATTAAGCACCGTTTATTCTACCATACATTCATTAACTTCCCTCCCTTCCTCCCCTTCCAAGGTTGATTTAACTTATCCACCATTCCTGCATATTTTAATATATCCAAGCAATTTAATTTCCATATCTTACATCAGTTCAAACTATGTTATGCTCTTCAAATTATTTTTATACTGCCAGCATTTTTAACTGTACAAAATTATTTTCAATATACTCAACAAAAATTTCCACTCATCTTTAATTACCTGTTCTTCTCTTATTCTACTTGCTAATTCTGCCCATTCTATCATCTTAAATTGCCAATCTCCCTTACTCGGAACCTCTTTTACTTTCCATTGTTGAGGTAGCAGAATCTGAGCCGCTGTTGTTGCATACATAAATGTTTTTCTCTGACTCCTGGGAAACTCTGAACAATTCCTAGTATAAATGTCTCTCTTTTTTTGGGGGGGGGGAGTTGTTTGGAACATTTTTTTTAATCACATTATATATCATTTCCCAAAATACTTTTAACTTTTTTGCATACCCACCACATATGGAAAATGGTTCCTTCTACTTCTTTACATTTCCAACATGTCTTGATTCCACCTTATACATCTTAGCCAATCTGCTTGGAGTTAAATACCATCTATGGATCATTTCTGGGTAAATCAATGTTGTTATTGTTGATCTAAAGGAGCATTTGAGTCTATAAGCAAGGGAACATTATGAGCTATAACATATTGACAAAGGGTTGTGGTCATTGATTAATTCTCTATAGTTTGTAGATGTTAGAACTGCAACCTCTGGAAAACCATCTTAAGTATTCCAGCCACCAGGGGAATTAAACAGATGTCATGTCCTTAAAAAGAAGAAGAAGCTTTTAATAAAATGGTTGATTGTAACCCTAAGAAAGAGAATCTCCCCCCACCCCCCGCATAAAACATTTCATTCAGCTTTAGAAAGACCATTTTACCCTATTCCCAAACAAACTGGAGTCATATGTGGTTATTGCTTTAGGAAATGTTTGGCAGAGCGAATGCTTGAACATTAATTATGTTGAGAATGAAGGTATTGCTTTTGCTATGACCTACAGTGAAGACATTAACTAACAGTATGCACAAAAGATGTAATTCCTTGAGTTCTACCTTTAAGAATTGTCTCCCTTCTTCTTTTTATATAAAAAAATAAGCTTCAGAAGATTTGGGAAGTATCCTTCTCTGGAAATACTTCAGAAATGAATGATTAAGGACTATCCTACCCTTTCTCTCCCATTTCTTTTTTTCAAGTCTCCCATATCTCTTTCATTCTTTTCCTTCCTATGGGCCAATTTCTGTAAATTGGCCAATTGTTGCCGGCAGTGGGAGTGGTAGATTTCTTTGAAGCCCACACTAAAAGCTTCCTCCTATTACAGGATGTCACCATGCTGAAGTAATACTCTACGGGCACGTTGAAAAGCTCTCCTTATTGACGGAAATTACTGTCAAAGTGAATATAGGGTGATGAGACAAAATGGGAGTGGATGGTGGCCACTGCAGCACAAAGAATACGGCAGTCCCAATTTTGAACTAGCTCCTTTGTGGAGAAAGCTTTTCTGTCCCCGTTCCAGATCCCTTGGTATGGGTAAATAGGAAAGGGCCTGGTAAATCAATAGCTTCCTCTTTCCTTGAGAAAGTTTTTTTGTTGAGTTTTTCTCAATAAGGAACCACCGTTGCAACATTTTATTCAATAGCAGAGGAACAGGTAGTTGTTAAAAGCTTTCAGCAGGCCTGGCGTAAGTGACTGGTTGTGCCGCTGCCACCGCCACCCCCCATCTTAATCATTGCCACCAGCACCACTCCTGCCCCAGTGCCATCTTTGTCTTCTCCATGCCCCCCTTCATCCTTGTCTTCTTTTTACTGGTATAGAAAAAATAGGGGTGGTTGGCTTTTGCTACTCAACTCCCCAAGGGACTGAGTCCCGTAAGTCCATGATTGGTCAGAGATGAATGAATGGGGGCAGGATGCAGTGAAAGCAAGGCAGATCTTTATTTTTCTGTTGCAATAGAGTTCCCTCCCTTCCTTGCAAGGAGGCAAGAGAGCCAGAACCAAGAAGAAACATCTCTTTTAAGGGTTTGCATTTTGGCATGAAGAAGAAGAAGGGCATCTCCTCTACAAAAAGTCAGAAATTACATCACACGCAAGGTGGGGTTACTGTGGCTCAGGCAAGCCAAGGTGTTTTATTCCTGAGGATTTAGCAAGTTTTACATAGTTCCAAACATAGTTTACACAAAACATTAGCATTTGATAAGACAATCAGGATGCCCATCAGACATCCCTCAGTGCATATCATCTGGGCAAACAATGACAATTCATACAAAGGAGGTTCATAGATATAGGAAAGGAATCCCTTCAGGAACTTTCCCTGATTGCTACCTGCCTACCTGTTCTCAGGCGGGGGGGGGGGTAAGGAGACAGAGGAAATATTTGGAATCTTTAGGCGAGCCAAGATGGCTTTTAGATTGCTCTCCTGTACTATTTTAGACATGTAGTTTATATATTTACGTATGTGTGTTTACCTTGTGCAAGTATCAACATTTATTCTATATTTAAGACCTTAGAATTCCTGTAACATTAAAAAGGTAAAGGTAAAGGGACCCCTGACAGTTAAGTCCAGTCGCGAACGACTCTGGGGTTGCAGCGCTCATCTTGCTTTACTGGCCGAGGGAGCCGACGTTTGTCTGCAGACAGTTTTTCTGGGTCATGTGGCCATGACTAAGCCACTTCTGGTGAAACCAGAGCAGTGCACGGAAACACCGTTTACCTTCCTGCCACAGTGGTACCTATTTATCTACTTGCACTTTGACGTGCTTTCGAACTGCTAGGTTGGCAGGAGCTGGGACCAAGCAATGGGGGCTCACTCCGTCACGGGGATTCAAACTGCCGACCTTCCAATCAGCAAGCCCAAGGCTCAGTGGTTTAGACCACAGCACCACCTGCGTCCCTCCTATAACATTACAAAGCCCTTTATATCTTTGCTGCCACATTAGTGGCAGTAATAGGGGCTTCTGCTGCCTTCCCCCTGCCTTGCCTTGCTCTGTGATAGCCACTATGGCCTTATGGGTGAGTTGGCCAGGAGACTGCCTGGCCTGTTGCAATATAATGTGGCGGCTAGAAAGTTTTGAATATTTTCTGTCACCTTAAAAATATATCTATCTATCTATCTATATTAGAATCTATATTTTCTATATTAGAAAAAGACACTTTGATGGATATGTATTTCTGTATATCTTTGAAGTATCAATAAATTTTAAAAATGCCACAAAACCGCCACACCAATTATACATTCAAAACAGCCTTTCTGACTGGTATAGCAGCTCAGGCACTCTGCTGGCTGCCATCCTCTGAAGGACCTTGTTGACCCTTTCTCAGAGTGAGGTAAGGCAAGAAGGGAGTGGTGCCCCATCAGGTGGCTGGTCATCCACACAGCTAAGATAATAATAAAATTGTGGGGCACTTGGAGACACCAAGTTGTAATGAAGTGAGCAGGAGGCATTTGGGGGCACAGCTCCCAGGCTTCACCACCTGAGACAGTTGCATCACTGTGTCTCAATTTTGGGCTAACCTTGGCTGTTAATACATGATGAATGCAGGGGTAGCTTAACATGGTGTGAACTACAATTCGTATCAGCCCCAACCAGTATGGACAATGTTCAAGTATGATGGGATTTGTAATCCACACTATCTGGAGAGTACCACATTGGCTACTCCTAGCTTCAGGTCTGTGACATCTAGCTGATTATTTTATTACCTGCAGAATCCTTTCCAAGAAATTGTGTTAGTCTTATTAACGCTAATTTCCCTTCCTTGTGTTGGAAGTAAAGCAATAACCTTTGTATTCCCTTACCTGGACCAGTGGGGAGTGGGTAATAGACAAAAAGGCAACCTATTGTTCCCTTTGCTGGTTCTTTCTTAAATTGCTGTTTGTTGACATGTAGATTATTTCTCAGGCTTTACCAATTTCTTCCTCCTCAGGGAGTTAATGTTAGTGTTTACCTCATGAATGCTCCTTGACCATATGCTAAGCTTGTACTCAGAATGGCTTTGTTTCTAAGGAGTTATAAATCCTAAGTTTCTTTTTTACCTCAATCAGAAGTCATACTAGACTATCTGGCTCTGCATTCTACTGCTATATATACCAATCTCCAACACTTTAAAGATTTCTCTGAATCTTTCACCTAATGTCCAAATTCACCTCATAATTTCTTGAGGTGAAATTTGGTAGAAAATATAGTCAAAGGAGTTCTAGTGCTGCCACAAAGTTTATAGCATCATCACAAGAAACTTGTGACTTTTCTTGCCAGGTGCTAGTTGGTGGCACTAAGCAAAGCTCTTTGTCGAGTTTGAGAGACCTCCGGCAAAACGTGGATAGAAAATAAATAAAAATGATTTCATAGTCCCAAACCTGTGATTCATTAGCAGCATTGGAGGACTTAGAACATATCGAAGGCTTTCAAGGCTGCAGTCCTTTGATAGAAATAGATTGCAAACCCACTTTGGTTTTAATGGAGCAGGAATTTCTAACAATAATGTGTTTCTTGGAACTCATCTAGGTTTAGTTTTTAAGTGTGTGTGTATGTGTGTGGTACAAACCACTGAAAAAACTACATAACCTCCCCGTATTTCACATAGCTCAATGACAGAGCTTATTCCCTGCATAATATAGATGGTGCAGGATTAATCCCCACCATCTACAGTTCAAAAGAACTCAGCAGTTAGGAAATATGTGATACCTTGAAGACGCACTCCCGATCAGAATAGACAGCACTGGACTACATGGGCCAACAGTCTGACCTCAATATGAGGTACATGCATCTGCTCATCTGGCTTATAATGGTTATGTGAATGAGACCTATGACATATTTTTGAGGTTGCGTCTCCATTCCACTGTGTTTCAAATTCTAATGTGAACACACTTCACCTATAACTTGTCTTCATTTCTTTAAACATTATGGTATCTTTGAGAGTCAAGAATACTAATGGGTTTTCCTTGTCAACTTAGTTTATGACCTGGACCCAATCTGTCATCTGAACTTATGACTTAAAAGAAGTTCCCTCACGCAAGATGGCAGGCCTATTGTTTCAGACTAGTGAGATGTCAGAACAGCAAGTGAAAGTATTAATATTTATATCACTGCTTTTCAGATCATAGCCTTAGTTCCCAGAACACAACGAGCAACGTCTTTACTAATTGGCTTTCAGGCAACTGGGTCTGAAGAGTTTTGTGCTTTAGGGAGAGCAGCGGGACTGTCTAACCTATTTAATTAGATGCCAACATTGTAATATCTGAATTTCTGAGAACCTCAGATCCTGGCTTCTATGGGAATTGCACTTCATATAGCGTCAGAATGCATTTGACACATTACAGATGCATGAGAAGAAACTTTGAAGATGTGCTTAACAAACAAGTAAATGGGTAACAGGTGCTTAACTGGGTTACATCAGCAACCTACTGTAGCCCAGTTTTCTGATGCTGGCAACAGAACAGTGGATCATGGCAGAGAGTACTTATAGGGTTCCATTGTCTACTAGCTCTAGTAGTCAGCATCAGTACTATGTGCAGTCTTTGTTCACTTATCACAGATTCCTCAAATCCAGTAAGGTGAACAAGTTTCTTTAAAAGGCATTTGCTTCGCTATTGCCAACACTTCCTCGCAATATGAAGCTGCCATGGCTTTTGTGGGGGCACATCTTATTTCTTGTTGGGTGATAGTGAGGCCAGTTCTACAAAATACCTTTTTGATGAGGTATGCACACAAAATTTAACCTGGATACTTTCTGGAATGGCGTAGACAAACCACATCTAGGCTAAGCCCATGCATTTCAGCTTTGCATTCTGTATCCTCAGTTTAACAATTCTTACAAATAAAAATTAAATTGGTGAATCTTGAGATTCCTTCTCAGGCAAACCTAGGTTGGAGTTTTGAGGAATGCGCTATGAGTTTGGAGAAGCTCAGAGAAATTTCGGAAGTGGGTTCTGAACATCCTTAAGAGAGAACCGCACAGGTTTTAATCAAGCTGTGCTATGGTTGCTGTTAGGAATGAATTATTCAGTCAGTTTCTGCTCTGTGTCAGACTTGCATGTTCATAAGTCTGTTTCATCTTTTTTCTGAATTACACTGTAGTAAAAAAGAAGAAGAAATATTGGCGCCAGAATAAAGATATTAAAGTATTAAATACTGTTTTGACCTTTTTTCACAAAGTAAGAATTCATACCGTTTATTTATTACCAAGCACATATTTCTAAACACATTTTGTCATAAAATAAAGACTTTGGTATTTGTCTGATATGAGAAAAGCATCACAAAATCAAAGATGTGCAATATCTAGAGGGGACAGCAACCTTTTTCAGCCGTGGGCCGGTCTACCGTCCTTCAGACCATGTGGTGGGCTCGACTATATTTTGGAAGAAGAAGAAAAATGAACGAATTCCTATGCCTCACAAATAACCCAGAGATGCATTTTAAATAAAATGACACATTCTACTCATGTAAAAACACGCTGATTCCAAGACTGTCTGCGGGCCGGATTGAGAAGGCGACTGGGCTGCATCCGGTCTCCGGGCCTTAGGTTGCCTACCCCCGATCCAGAGGATAGTTACTTGTTGTGTGTGCTGACTACACAAAGTGTGTATATATAGCTTTGGGTAGCATCCTTATTATTATTATTATTATTATTATTATTATTATTATTATTATTTTAGCTACCTTGTGTCTTTCCAATTTCCTGCAGGGGGTTGGACCAGATGACCCTTTGAGTCCCTTCCAACTCTACCGTTCTATGATTCTATGACTCCAGCAGTAACACAGTTGGCAAAGTGACCATCGGCTATTAATTGAAGGGGAAAAGGGCACATGCACAGTCCCATCTCAAAGACGACCAGTGTTAAGTGCGCTCTTCTGATTGCCATGCTTATTATTCATCCTGTAAATTAATTGGCTTATGCAAGAGTGAGAATCTCATCATATTTGCATATACTGAAGAGAGAGAGATGCTTAATGAGGAAGTGTGCTGTCAGATACAAAAGCCTTAGGTTGCTGAAATAGGGAAGCTGGTGGCCAGCTAATATAGTTCAGCACAGTTTCTTGATTTCAGGTTCCCCCTCCCACCAGACACGTTAGAAAAAGAAAGATTCTTAAAGAGTAACTGTTGATTAGAGTTGGTGCATTCAGGTGGATGGTTCTAATTATTGATCTGGGGAGAGGGGTAACATGTGAAATTCAGCTTCTGAATATGCTAGAGAGAGACGAGAGGGAGAATCAACTGGTAACAAGAAATATACAGAACTGACAGTGGACACACAAGCATCTGGTGTGACTCAGGGATGCAGATAGTCATTGCAGTGAGTTGACTCCTAACCTTTGCATATACTGCAAAGAGCCAGTGTGGTGTAGTGGTTAAGAGTGGTAGTCTCGTAATCTGGTGAACCGGGTTCGCTTCCCCTCTCCTCCACATACATCTGCTGGGTGACCTTGGACTAGTCACACTTCTTTGAAGTCTCTCAGCCCCACTCACTTCACAGAGTGTTTCTTGTGGGGGAGGAAGGGAAAGGAGAATGTTAGCCGCTTTGAGACTCCTTCGGGTAGTGATAAAGTGGGATATCAAATCCAAACTCCTCCTCTTCTTCTTTTGTCAGGAGTGCTTTGGTGTTTTAAGATTTCTTGCTAAATTTTGCTGTCTGGTAAGATTGGGTAAGGCTATGAGAAGGAAAGTGTTGGTTGCAGGTTTAGATGTTGCTGTCAGCACATGAGCAAGACTCAGCAACTGCTTCCTGTGCCCTACTTTCCACACTATCCTATAAAGAACCACCTTGCATTTGGCAAGACACATTCTTTCACTTTTAGCAACTGAGTAGGACGAAAGTCATTAACACTGACAATGTTGTCATGACCTCTTCCTCATACTGGTTAGTAGCAACCCGCCTTCTCAAATGTGGTGCAAATGAACAGTTGTTGTTTTAACTCAGCTGATCATGAACCTGGAAGGTATACCAAAAGCTGGATTATTATTTGTATGGTTTGATTAACACAGAAGTTATAAAGAAAATGGTGCTCTCTCCATGAATTCTTAAGATTTCTCCTTTGTTTTCTAACAGGTGATCCTTCTGGAAACACTACAAAATACAGAACTTTGTTCTCGTGTGTCTCTCGATGTACGTCCAAGCTTGAATGAAGAACACGAAAACTACTTTGCTTTACGGTAAGCTCACAAAGACTTCAGACTGTGTCTTGCTCAAAAACTTTGGATCAATGTAAAAAGCATAGCAGATGTGTAAAAAGGCATTAGTAACTGCTCTGGCATCAATCTTCCTCATGATGTAGCAGCCAAGTGCAAAGCAACCTGAAATCCTTTCAACAATTTTACCTGAAGTCATTTACTTGGGCAAACAATAATTTGCATGCTTGTGAAATGATGTAAACAAAAGAGAACAAAGTTGTCTTGGATGCAAATCCATAGACATTCTTGCAGTTCTTTTATGTTTGTTCGTTAGACTATCTTTTTGAGCACATGGTAACTTTTGTTTTCAGAACTTTTAGTTGCGTGTTCAGACCTCCCTAAATAAACACACATTTGACTCAAATTTTAGTTTTGGGTTTTGGCAGAATTTAGGCCACAACTTTATTGATTATAGAAAGTTAGTGGTTGCATAGGCTCTGGTTCGACTAGCTCCCTGCACCCTTGCAGGTAGAGCTGACCCAGAGCTCTATCATAGGTCAGCCTACCTGAGGTAGGCAGAAAGCCCAGGAACGGACTATGCCCACTCCCCAGATGCTCCCCTGGACTCAGGCACGGGCACAACCCCCTCTTGGGGTTTGACCAAACCAAGTTGAGTTCCTGGATTCCTTTAATGGAATACCCTTCACATAGGGATGGCAAGACCGTTCTCCCATCCCTGTCACCTGAACCACTGCCTATCCGCAACCTTACAAGTTGTGATGATTTGCTATGCAGGAGGTGAAACCCAAATGGCAACAGCCAATCAGCCAAGTGGGGAAAATTCCTGCCGTGCCCCTGTCCCAATGACAGATGACACACAACGGCATAACAAGGTCAATTGCAAAATGCCCTAAATATAGGGAGAGGTGGGCAGGTGTTCCAATGCATGAGCTGAAAGAGGAAGCTCTGGGTCACGTGCATATATATAGGTCCCTCGATCTGTTTAGACTGTACCCCATTGGCCAGATTAAACCCAGCAATGAGGGACCTACCAATCGGGTGTTGTGGCTTTCCAATATATCCACCCACAACACAGGAGGTCAGTCTCCAGGTCTCACCGCAACACTTGCCCTCTTTGAGGTAGGACACGCTTTGCTTCATGTAAACATGCATGATAAACATCTGGTCTTACAAGGAATTTAGGGATGAGAATAAAACCCCATTATTTTAAAAACTGTTTTCACCCAAGGCTTTCATTTTTCAGTGGCAGCTTAAGGGTAAATTCTGAAGCTGAACTTTATTTATTTATTTAAAAATAAGTGGATCCTTTTATTAACTATTCCTTGTTAACTCCATAAATGATTAAATTCTTTCTGGAAAGGATGACAAATGAACCAAGCTATCCAAATCATGCTCATATTAATTAAGGACCTTTTTCTTTTTTAATTAAATGAGCTAGCTACAAATCCAGCAATTATATTTGAATATCTCAACAGCAGAAAAGATTTTTGTGTGTGTGTTCCACTCTCAACAAGGTGATATATATATATATATATATATATATATATATATATATATATATATATAATCTCACATATGACAGTACTGAATTGCAGTTTATAAGGGTGTTTGAACAGTGGCTCTTGCCTTTCACCTGTCCCCAAATTCATTCATTTCCCCCCCCCAAAAAATTATGATGGATACCATTCCAGTATGGAAAAGGTTGTTGTCCTGTATAGGATTCATTCATTGTCAGTTCACTGGTATTCCCTTTGCATCACACTGTGCTTCCTGGTGATTGGTCACTGCTAAGGTGGCATTTAAAGTATTTTGACTTCAGATGTAAGCAATAATCTTATGCAGTGCTCCCCCCCCCCCGATGTGTTGGGGGGGGGACTGGCTTGGCAACACTATTTCTCTTGCTTTTTGCAACTGCATGGTATTCAGGGTAGCACTAAGATGAACATTTCAAAAGCATAAGGATCTTTCCCCACCCCTTGCCTTGCACAGCCTCAAAATCTGTTGTGGTCCCCCCTCCCCCCAACCCTCAAGAGCAGATTTGGGGATGGTGCAGGGATGATGGGTAGGGAAAGAGAGAGGAGGAAATCTGCTTTTGCTAGTGTTAATTCTTGTCCTAGCATAAGAAGTTCATTTAATGCACACCCCCCCTCAGGTGTTCTAGAAGATTATTTGGTTTCTGGGAAGTTAATCCTGTTGTGTTGCCCATCACGGCAGGTCAGTTGTTGCTGTTCCAAGGAGAGCTTGTAGTGACTGACTTGTTCCAACCATGTTTGGGAGTGATCTGAAGTCTTTCTGGCCTCTGCCTCTAATTCATCTCTTCTGGGCTGTATTCCCTTTTTGACACAGGCACTTCTCCTGTGTCCTTCCTACCCGGTGTGTTCCCTGTGCTGCTGAACTTAGCAAGGTACAATGGGAGACACTTAGTTCCTCAGGACCAGGAGAAGTCCCCTGTGACGGTGATAACTCTGGAGCTTTAGCATCAAGTTCAATAGGGTACCTGATTTGGGGGCATTGGTTCCCTGATCAGGTTGCAGAACCTGGAACCTGGTCTGGGTTCCTTTGTTGATGACACCGTAGTCTCCAATTCAGTGTCCAGATCACTGCTGTATCCTGAAACCATAGCATGGTTGCTGACAATTGCCCATTGGATTTAACCAAAGGGCTGTTTGAGCTACATGGAGCAGTAAGGTTTTAGGAAAAAGCACGTTGGATCAGAGAATGATTAAGAACTGCCAAACAACTTTGTGTCCCTGTAACAGAGTCAAAGGGGAGTTGTGTGTATATACACTGGTATTTCTTACTTTATCTTGGGCTGATTGTAAGATGACGTCTCTCCTTCTCCTGGAACAGCAGTGGTACACTTGTGATTGTGAGATACTTGGCATAATTAAAGCTACTGCTGTGAGTGCTAAATGCAAATCCACCCTCCTCCAATTGTTCCAAGAGTATATCAGGACTATCAGGTTGACTCCACTTCTGCCCATGGATCTCTTGTAATTTTAAATGCTGCTAATGAATAGCTCAAGTTCTTTCTGCAGTGCTTTGCCACTTCATGTCTCCAAATGAACTCCAGCTCCTTGTCTCCCTCTGCATACCCACCCATTGAAAGACTCCTTATACATACACACACACACAAACACACACAGCCTCCCAGACACATACTAGACAACTTTTCCCTACTTCCAAGGGCATTTTAGGCAGAAAGTGCATAATAAAATTAATTGCGGAAATCTCGAGGGTACCTGTCAAAAGACCTGAAGAGTTCGGCCTATGTAATTGGCATTGTGTATTCAAAGTAAGCCCTTGCAAGCAGCAGGAGCCTTGGCCGTACCACAGCTGCCAGTTAAATAGGGGCAATCTGCTGCTAATGGAATGCCTGTCAACAGTTCTGCACAATTATCTGAGCAATTGGTCACACCGGCAGCGCTCCACTTCCCCCTTCTAGTCTTGCACGTGCATCATTGGGTGCGAATTATGCTGCTGGCGCATCTTGGCTAAGTGCCTGTACGGGGCCAGGATTTCATACAAGCTCCATTGGGAACTGCAACGATACATGGTAAAGAATATGGCATGTGTTTATATACCTTGCACCTTCTCTGTTGAAGCTTGGAAGGCTTCTCTCTCCCCCACCCCTTGCCATTTGCTTACATGGCAAATTCCCCCCTCCCACTCTTACTTCAAAGCTGTTTTTTTTGTCTTTGTATCAGAAAGGCACCTGGCCAATTTGGTTGCCAATAAATAAATATTGCTGCAAAAATTTCTGAGATCATGGTCTTTCCAGCGAGTGGTTCTTGTCCAGCTTTGTTAATTGTCTTAATTTAAATGTTGTGAGGATCCTATGCCCTTTAAAAAAAAAGTGGGGTTTTTTTGGGGGGGGGGTTGTTGGGTTGTTGTTTTTATTTTGATTATGTATTTTGCCGTTTTCTATTTTGGTTTTATTCTCCAGGTATTGGGTGGTATAATAATAATAATAATAATAATAATAATAATAATAATAACAACAACAACAACAACAACAACAACAACAACAACATGTGGGGGCTGGGGGAGAGAAAAAGAACCATATTCCTGTTTAAAGAGTACGAAGATATTTGCTGAGCTATCTGCTCCAAACAAAGTCTGGGCATCTGCATATCTCCTCCATTGCAGGACACGCTGACGGCATTACAAGTTTGGAAGTGAATTATTCCTGTGCCCCGATTTGTGATTATTCTGCAAAACTGGACTAATTATCCATATGGCAACTATACATATAAAAAGAAATTCACCATTTCCCTGATTGACTGTTGATCAATTTACTGGCCAATTTTACACCCAGGGAAGTGGGGGGGACCCAAACTGTTTTAGGATCATTTTCAGAACCTGGTCATTTCATTCAGATTTCAAACATGGTCTGAAATCTAGTGATAATTCAGGCGGAGGGGCTTTTTCTCTGGTGGTTTCCCAATTTACGGAGATGTCACCCTATGAAGACTCATTTTAACAAGTGGTCATGAACAGTGCTTTCTGGGGGTACTCAAAGGTACGTTTAAAATGTTTAAAATGCAGCACTTACTGTGACAACTTCACTTTTTTTAACCCCCTTTTTTAAAAAAAGACTGGTCAAAAGAGATGTTTATTCTGATAACCTAGGGAGCTGACAGTACTATTATTTATATCACATTCCCTGGTAACTTATAAATGTCTGGATTTTATTCTGTAACCCTGTGTTTGTGTGTGTTGGTCAGCTTTACCTTTTACACAACCCAACTTGAAGTCTTTGGGGGGGATACAAATGTAAAATATAATACATATATTGTTTGATCTTGTTTCTTTATTCTGGTGTCCAATAAAATAATAAAGTCCCAGCCAGTATGGCCAATTTTCTGGATGATGGGAATTGAACTGATACATAGAATAATTATAATGTAAGCATCCAAGATTCTGGTATTTTGAATTAAAATGTTTGGGATAGAATTTTATTATTATTAATTTTGTGGCACATTGGAGCCTGGAAATTAATGTATCGATCTTCTCATTTATCTTCAGAATTAGCTCATGAATTAAGTTATACTGTGTGCATGTGGCTTCCCCAGTGCTATGCACCCAATGACTTCCATGGCTAGAAATATACTTGTTGCACCCATAGCTGTCAAGCGTCCCTTATTTGGCGGGACAGTCCCTTATCCCAGTGCCATGTCCCGCTGCTGTCCCTTATTGATGATGTCCCTTAAATTTCCCAGGTTTCAAAGGAAGCATCTCCCTTCCCTCCCTGCCGGCCAGGGAGGAGGGAGGCTCCAACTGTGTTGCTTGGCTGCGTTGCTCACCCAATAAGAAGTCTAAGAACGAGTGGGGGGTAGAGCTTGCATGCCTTGTGCTGATCAAATCGGCTACGTTGCCTGGGGACTCGCCTTTGCTCAGCGCTTCCCAGCGGAGAGGTGACGGTGGTTTTCCTTGAGGCTAGAGGCTTCGTTTGGCTGCTGGCTGGGCTTTCTGCCTTTGGCTCGGAGGGGCTCAGAAGTTGAACATACCTGTGCTTGGAAAATCCCTTATTTTGGCTTCTGATCCCTTATTTTCGAGGCTGCTGGTCCCTTATTTTCAAATCTGTAAGTTGACAGCTATGGTTGCACCCCTACTGAATCTCTACTCCCCAATCCACAGACTCACCCTCTTGGTATTCCTCTTTAATATCCTGAAAACAGGAAATCATATCCATGAATTGAATCCGTGGAGTCCACCACTATTAATCTCTAGAAAGTATCCAATTAAAACAACAACAATAACACAAAACCCCATTCAGCAGTATAAAATTCAATTTTGTGCTGTCTCTGCATCCTCTTTGTGGCAGTTATGCCAGCAGGAAATGGAAGTTGTACTGTCAGTTGTAATAAGTAATCTCCATGGGATCTTGCACAATTACCTGTAGACTCATTACAGCTCTCCAGAGTTGCAGCTCATGCACCTCCTGTCCCGTGGAGACTCAGGAAAATAAACCCTAGGCGGAAATTCAATCCTCGAGACTCTTCCTTGCATAGTCATTGGAGCAAAGAGCTTTGTCAGCACTAAAGTTGAGTTCAATAAATGGCTAAATGGTTTTTCAGGATACGCTGCATTCATGGCAAGTTGTGGCCAAGAAGGATTCCCACACACACTCTGGCTGAATTATCTGTGGCTATGCACCGGATTGAGAAATCTGTTTTTAAGACCGCTAAGATAGGTCTGACTTGTTTGAGTACTGTATTTCAAGTTACTAGAAACTTGTTTTTATTTTTATTATTTATTTTATAATTTTATATTGTGATTTTATCTTGTGAACCGCCCTGAGACCTGTGGAAATGGGGCAGTATACTAATACTAATACTAATACTATTAACTACTATAGACATAGCTGTGCTCTTTGCTGATGGCATTATCTAGCTGGAGAGAAAATAAAAAAATTCCTTCCAGTAGCACCTTAAAGACCAACTAAGTTAGCTCTTGGTATGAGCTTTCGTGTGCATGCACACTTCTTCAGATACCTGATGGACTTCCATTTCATGCGGCTCAATGTGGTGCCTTCCATGGTTCCAGTTACAGATAGGTAGCCGTGTTGGTCTGCCATAGTCAAAATAAAAAAATTACTTCCAGTAGCACCTTAAAGACCAACTAAGTTAGTTCTTGGTATGAGCTTTCGTGTGCATGCACACTTCTTCAGATACCAGATACACTTCTTCAGATACCAGATACATCTGTTACATCTCCCATTCTTTGGGAAGAGGTCCATCATATAATGGGAGCAGTTTTCCAGGTTTAAGTAACTTTGCTTTGCTTAGTACTTAATGGTTTGGTATATACCTTTTTTGGCCTAAAAGACTCCCCAAAAGAACACTAATACATATTGCAAAATAAATATACAATAAAAGTATGTTACGTTCAGTAGAGGAATCAAAACAGTATAACACAGCATCAAAACTTAGTTAAATATTTAATAACTGGATGTTTTACGGGCTTTCTGGTAGACTCAAAACATGTCCTGATTTAGTACAATGAAGGGCATGAATGTTCCCTTCCATTGGAGGACTTCTTTTGTTGTCCTCACTGTATGTTAGGGAGAAGTTTCTGCACAAGGCTGAGCAGCTCCTTGAACCTCTCATATATGAAATCCAAGCTTTCTGCTGTGAGTTGGGACATTTCTGCCTGCATGTCTGGTGCTGAAATTGTGTATTTAGGGATCTTTTCATCAGCTTATCTTTCTGACAGAGTTCTTATATGCACATAGTTTTTGGAGTCAAGTCAGTGGCAGCTTTCAGTAGGGTTGTACACAGTCACTAACCCATGAACAGCTCTGCTGGACTTCACCTTTGCCCAGGAGGATTAAACAAGGGGGCAAAGTGTGGTTGTCCTTATTCTATTCTATTCTATTCTATTCTATTCTATTCTATTCTATTCTATTCTATTCTATTCTATTCTATTCTATTCTTAAGCAGATTCTATCATTGTCCAAACAATTGTATCAGCTTTCCCATTACTATGTTGTAAGTGTAGATTCCTGGTGATTACTCTTGGAAACCAAAGTCTGCTACAAAACATCTGAAAGTGATAACAGAGAATTGTGGCCTATTATCTTTCTTTAAAATACAAGGTATTCCTTGGCAAAAAAAAGAAAAGAGGATATACACTTTAGCATGGTAATTGGTCTTCCTCTGTGTTTCTGGAGGCCTTGCTTGTAGAGAGCTAATCTGCAATAAGATTCACACACACACACACACACACACACACACACACACCAAATTGCTCTCTTAAAATCAGAAATATTTTGAATCTAAGTGGTTCTACAGTTTGTTGGATTCTTCCATGTGTCATTTAAATTGATTGTAAGACACCAGTTAGAGGAAACAGTGCTGTGATTTGGAAATGGGAAACAAAAAATCCAATTCTAGGAATTTACACGCAGTTCTTTTATTCCACACTAGTGGAAGTAGTACAGAGTATTTTAATAGTCTCTATATCCACAGAGACTAGGGTTGGGATTTAGGGCACTATGCCAGACACCCTCAGGTTGAGCTGGGTCTTTGAAGCTCTCCTGAAATGATGAAAGACTCACCAGTGTGGTTCCAACCGCTTGCCATAACTTTCCCCCTTTGTGCCTTGTAGGAACTTGTAATATTTACATTTACTTTCTATTCT
The DNA here is from genome assembly GCF_965112155.1 of Podarcis liolepis. Taxonomy (NCBI): domain Eukaryota; kingdom Metazoa; phylum Chordata; class Lepidosauria; order Squamata; family Lacertidae; genus Podarcis; species Podarcis liolepis. The sequence goes on from NC_139571.1 coordinate 27,262,623, forward strand.
ATTCTATCTAGCCCAGCTTCCATCAGCCCTGGGCCATTGGAACTATCTGTCTGGAGCTCATAGGAGCTGAAGTCCAAAACAGCTGGAGGCTACCGGGTTGCAGAAACTGATCTGGCCCTTATATACTGATAGAGATAATATACCACCCCTTTGTAAAAAGATTTCCTTCACCACAAGACCAGGGCCAGGATGTTTTGTGATTCTTCCTGCTAATTTTTGCTCTGAAAGAAAAGCACCAAAATAGTCTGTTTTTCTTCCTGTTGGGGAGGGATATTTGGGACTCTGCCTGTTATGGTTAATTTGGCACAAAAATGCATAGCAAAAGTTTGCTTTTTTAACAGGGAAAGCAATCTTTTTGCTGATAGGGTTTTTCCATAGGCATCACAATTATTTAAAGAGTAGCTTTCCTTTATTAGTATAAACCGTAACATCTGAAATAGCCGACCCCGGCTTTAATGAAGTACGTGCCGTGCTCTGCTGCAAAAGGATACGCAAAGCCTATTCTTTTTGTTCCCTGAGAGATGAAGCTCTCGTGGCTGGTAATTTATGATACTAGACAAAAAGAGAACATAGCTTGCTGTGCAGAAGCAGAAAAATGCTTAACAAGCAACAAAACAAGTAGCTAAAACAGCAGCAAGACAATGCAACTTGTCTGCTGGTACCTTAAAATGAAACCACAGATTAAGAGCTGTGTGTTGTTCCGTTACTATCTTTTCAGTGTTATTAAGCGCCAGTGTTGAAGCTCCTCACATGAGGTATTGTTATATTTGAAAATACATCTATTCTTATTCATGGGAGGGAGGGGGAGTGTAGCCTATTCTCCAATTTGATTGTAACTGAAACTATTTGAAGGATAGGTTAAAAATGAAAACAGAGCATTGTGAGTAGTATCAAAATGTCTTCCTTCATTTTTGACATCATGGAAATGCATATCCGTTTGCTAGATCAGTGTTCAGGCAAAACACAATATCTTGGTTCAAGGGTGCATTGAAGTCGGGCCAGAAAGCTCTTAAAAAGGGCATGGGACTGGACAGCTGAGGGGCATGTCCCAGGGAGTGTCCTGAGAGTTGGACAAACAAGTCTGGAGGCCTGCATTCAGCCTCTGTGCATCAAGCTTTCCACCCTTACATTAGATGATGACTGATGGGGAAATGTTCTAAACTGCAGCACAGTCCCTAGGGAGTAGACCCTACTGAACACAGTGGCAGTGCCAGATTTACGTATATATTTACAAGGTATGTAAGCTAAACAAGGTATAGCTTAGGGTCCCACTCTCTTGGGGGCCCCTAAAAAAATCAGGGGGGAAAACTGGATGTACATTTCCAAAATATAAGATAAAAAACAAATAAAATAAAACCTACATACAGCAACTGAGTTTCATGTTGTGTAGGCTACTAAGATGTAAGTACTGGGCCCTGCCTCACTAGCCTGCTCCCTAAAATATCACTGGTTTGCTCATTTCTAAATATAGGGTGCCTACATTCTGCATGTGCAAATGGCTTTCGATACCTATTAGATCCATAAATTACCATATTGTGTATATTCAATACAAGAAACAGCGACAATTTGTTGTTGACAAAGGACAGCTGGACATATCAAGGGCCCCATTATCTTCAGTAGCTTAGGGCCGCATCAAACCTAAATCCGGTCCTGCGCATTGGTACTCATTCCTGAATTAACTGCTTGATGGGATTTCAGATAATCCTAGCTTGAGCTGTATGGAGATCTGTGTGTGCAACTGAATATTGGATGCATTGCAGAAGTGATTTCTCACTTAGCCCATGCTAAAGATTTGGAGTCCCTTATGCAGTTAAAGTTAAAGTTATTTTAAGAAGAAGACATATGAAGAGCTGGCTGGACCAAGCGATTGGACCATTTTGTCCAGCAGGGGTGCCAACTTACTAGCTTACTTTTATGCAGACTTCATTAATTTCCATTGTATAGTTTAAATCATGTATTACAGCCCTACCCTAAGCTGCCTGAGACAGCTTAGTTGTAATATCATTTAATTTATTGTTACATTTTCTACGTCGTGTGCCAAAATGAGTTGACCTATTTTATGAATTGGGGGAGTTGAGCATTTGGTTTCCCCCCTCAGGCAGACAATTGCATTGGAACAGCCTGTTAACCCTCTTTTCTAAATAATTTGCTGAATTCTGCTGTGGACTCACATTGGAACAGCCTGTTAACCCTCTTTTCTAAATAATTTACTGAATTCTGGTGTGGACTCACATAATTAGGAACTTTTAGAATCTGTTCAGGAAAGGTAATGCAAGGCTCCAACCTTAGTTCCATTGCATCATTCAAAAGCTCGATTGGTTTGCAAATAGGTTCCTCCCCATTCCCTGCAATCATCAAATGATACCCCGCTCTGTATCACCTCTTTTACAGATTTTCCTTTTTTTGAGGAATTTGATCTTTGTGAATTCTGCTCCACTCCTCTTGAACTCATTCATGAACCAGAGCCTCGTGACCAATTAACATGCAACCTGTTTTGATATAAAATCCTTTTACTTAAAAAACCCAACTGTTGAAATGTTTAATGTAAATGGATTTTTGTCCCATGGTTTTTAAAAATGGGATGGAATGGTCTTATGGCACACAAAAGTGACACAGGCCATAAAATACACATTTGTGTGGGATTTCAGGAATAACTTTTTTGATTCTGGCACCCAAATGTTTGAGCTCCTCCCCTTGGATCCCTCACAACCAATTTTGAAGCCAGGTCAAGACATATTTTTAATTCACTTGGCATTCAGGCTGGGTAAGTATTTAAGAGCAGCATGCTAAAACACCTGACAGCATGTCTTAGAAGAAGAAGAAGAAGAGTTTGGATTTGATATCCCGCCTTTCACTCCCCTTCAGGAGTCTCAAAGCGGCTAACATTCTCCTTTCCCTTCCTCCCCCACAACAAACACTCTGTGAGGTGAGTGGGGCTGAGAGACTTCAAAGAAGTGTGACTGGCCCAAGGTCACCCAACAGCTGCATGTGGAGGAGCGGAGACGCGAACCCGGTTCCCCAGATTACGAGACTACCGCTCTTAACCACTACACCACACTGGCTCTTATGAGGGTGTTCTAAGGTGGTTTTATTGCTGTTGCTGTTTGTGAAATAAATGTAATCTTATAGATATCTGTTCAGAAGTAGGACCAATTGAGTCCTGCAGGAATTACTCCCGGGTAAGTGTGCTTAAGATTTCAGCCTTGGTGATTTTAAATTTGGTAGGCTTTTATTGTAGTGTCCTTTTATCCTGACTGTGTTTTAATTGTGCTTTCATTTTTATGTGTTATTGTTTATCAATCACTTTGGATTGAGGCAAGTAATACTAATAGCTAAACATATTCTTATCGACCACTGAGAAATTTCTGCTATGAAAACTGAACACCTACATGAAGGATTTAGACCTACTATGTGACAGCTAGACCTATCATTTCAGCCTGACCTGTGGTCCAAATGCCTTACTAAACATTAGGATAGAATGCCCTTTAAATATCCTTTGCGGTTGGATTGCCATCCTTTGTTCACTGGTTGTTGATTTTTATGGAGAGCCTGGGTGATATCTCTGACAAATCAAACCCCCGCACATGGCTTTAAATATTGTTTTTGTTTCTTACTATGGTGTGTATTATATTGCAAACCGCCCAGTGATCCTTGGATGAAGGGCGGTATAGGAATTGAATAAATAACAATTATAATATTTATTATAATATAATTATAATAAACAATTATAATAAATATATAATAATAACAATTACCAGCTTGTCCTGTGTGGAGAGGCAAAGCGCTATTGAGGCTTTTCAGATCTGCTGTGATGAGGGGATAAGTGAATCAGTTTTATGACACATGCTGTGAGCCCTGCGATTCTGACTGGCTTGAGGCTGGGGTGCCAGTTGCTGTCAAATTAGAAAGAAGAAAATGTGGCGACTGTGGAAGGCACTGTCAGCAGGGAGCAATCTGAGAGGAAGAATGCCCCCCTCCCAGTCCTTTGCCTTTCGAACAGTGTTTCCCAAAGTTGGGTCTCTAGCTGTTTATGAACTACAACTCCCATCCTTGCTAGCTAGCAAGACCAGTGGCCGGGGGGAACTGGGGTTCATCAGGGTAAATGGGATATGGGGGTGCTCTGCAAGATGTAAGTGTAGCAGGCAGCCCAGCCCATATCCCTGCATGCAGGGTAGTTCTCTGACAACCTTTCAGTGTATGGCCAGTGACACCCATATATATAACCCCTTTAAGAGGGGGACCCTGGAATCGCCGCCGCAGGGGGGTGAGTCACCACTTCACGCCCCCCCCCAACCATATAGGGAAGAAAAGACTAAAGGATCCCACCCAAGCCATAACCACCAAAGTTGTGACGAATTGCTACGGGGAAGACAAAACCTGCCAATGCAGGGAAATTTCTTCCCGGTCCTTCAACAGCAACCAGTCAAAGACCGTAGCAGCGCCCGCTAAACAGGAAGAAATAGTTAACCTGCAAACAAGAGCCACTAAACAAAGGGAGGGTAGGGAGGGTGAATCTCCAGAGCCGACTGCCTGGCTATTGTCGGCTCCACCCCCTATTTTAAAATAGGGCTGGCCCCACCTCCCAGCAAAAAAACTTGATTATTGAGGCTGGGTGTGAACCTCCAAAAATTAAGACTGAGAGGCAAACTGGCCCCTGTTTGCCAGTAAGCTCCCTGGGAACTGAAGCACTATGTGTGAACCTGCAAAAGGCACCCACAGTGTAAAGTGTGAGTGCTCACTATTTGAAAGTGAAACCATGACTTTATTTGTGCTAGCTATTTCTTTGATACAAAGAGGTAGAAGATACTTTTGTTTTGTTTTGTTTTGTTTTGTTTTGTTTTGTTTTGTTTTGCTTTGCTTTGCTTTGCTTTGCTTTGCTTTGCTTTGCTTTGCTTTGCTTTGCTTTGTTTTGTTTTGTTTTGTTTTGTTTTGTTTTGTTTTGTTTTGTTTTCAATGAGCTCATCATGAAGTGCCTAAAAGTGTCTTTCTAATGTACATGCCTAGTGCCAGAGTGCAGGTGTCGTATGGCATCTGATCCATAAAGTTTAGCATCAGATTAGTAGTCTTTTAGCAAATGAGTGTGTCTCCCTTTTGACCTATGAGAACAAAATGTGTGAAGTGTGTCGCACTTATAACTTTTATTGGCAAAGCTGGACTAGTGCCTAGAATTTGGTCAGTGTTGTTAGAACAAAAGGTGATGATAGACGGCGCATGAGAATGCCCTCTGTGCTCCTGCACGGAGACTCTTAACTAGGTAATTTCTCATCTCAGACCTCTAAAGTACAATCTATACGAGATTGATTATTCTCAAAAACAATGAAGAACATAATACTCTGTCTTTGGATGCTGTGAGAGAGAAAAAGGATTCAGAGAAGAAGTTTTTAAGTGTGCAATTCTGTGAAATGACTATTGCATAACCTAATAGCTATTCTCCTGGATCCCTGATTACATCTTTACAATTGCCACTAGACCTCACAGAGATCAGCAGCAATTAGAATTGTATTCCCTTTAAAGGGAAATTATGTGTTTTAATGCTGAGTGTTTAATCTCAGAAAACCCAATCCTAATATTAAGGAGGTCTTTCTAAAAACTAGTCAGGGATAGTTTTTATTTGCAGTTCTGAGCATCTGTTCACACAGTTATTTCTGAATTGAAAAAGTCATCCCGTGGTAACTCAGGAATGAATATGAAAGACAGCTGATGAACCTGTTGCCTTCCCCCACCCCACCCCACCTCGCTTAACTTAAAAGCAAATGAGCAAAATGTGTTAAGTCAATCTGAGGGTATATAGCCGCAAGGTACATTTTTGGAACACTTGGAAATTCAAGCTTTGTAACCCACCTTTCCTCCTCAAGATTGTCAAACGATCAAAAGAAATGTAGAAAGCATCAATTTAAGTGGGTTGCTGTGGAAGATGAGGAAAATCCAGAGCTTACACAGATAGGGGGAGAGAGGGCAAGACAACAACGGCACGCATGAACCTCAAGCAAATGCTGATGAGTAAATTATTACTACAGGCAAATTACTCAACACATTTCACCAAATGTCTTCATGAGAAGCAACAACTGAACATTTTCATATATCAAAAGATGGTTCCTAGAAGCTTTTGTTCAGACCACATCAGGCACACGAACCAAAATGGCTAGAAAGCACATTTTGACATATGAGAATGCTCAGTTCTATAACTCCTGATGAAAACGTTTGGGCAAAAAGCTTTGGGCAATTCATTTGTCACCTGCCTGGGGTTCACCACTCTTTTTCTTTTAAAGTCATAGAATCATAGAACTGTAGAGTTGGAAGTGACCCAATAGTCATCTAGTCCAACCCCCTGCAGTGCAGGAATCTCAGCTAAAGCATCCATGACAGGTGGCTATCCAACCTGACATTTCAATACAGCCCATGTATAATGTCATTTTTGCTGCATGACTAACATGGTGTAGACTGAGGTTGGCTGCTACTGTGTTATTTCATTAACAAAGGGATGGGGTGGCACTGCAGTCTGAACCACTAAGCTTCTTGGGCTTGCTGTTCAGAAGGTCAGTGGTTCGAATCCCCACGACGGGGTGAGCTTCCGTTGTTCTGTCCCAGCTCCTTCCAACCCAGCAGTGGTTCGAATCCCCACGACAGGGTGAGCTTCCGTTGCTCTGTCCCAGCTCCTTCCAACGCAGCAGTTCGGAAGCACATCAGTGCAAGTAGATAAATAGATACTGCTGCGGCGGGAAGGTAAACGGCATTTCCGTGCGCTCTGGTTTCTGTCAGTGTTCTGTTGTGCCAGAAGTGGTTTAGTCATGCTGGCCACATGACCCAGAAAGCTGTCTGTGGACAAACGCTGGCTCCCTCGACCTGAAAGCAAGATGAACGCCGCAATCCCAAAGTCGCCTTTGACTGGACTTAACCGTCTAGGGGTCCTTTACCTTTTACCTATTTCATTAACACTTTTAGAAGAGCAATGTGTGAACAAGACCATTGGCACTTTCTGATGCTTAGCGTCAAACCAAGGCTAAATGCAGCGCATCTTTTGGAGATAGTAACATCCTTATGCATGTTTCGTGTTCTACCATGTCTTTAGTTTCTTCCCCCATCATACGTTCAGCTGCCGTAACTATTCAGCAAGGGGAAGAAATGACACTGACATTAGAAGCCAGAAAACCCACTGGAATTCAGATGAATCCTAAGAGACATCAATAACCATTTGAAAGCCAAGAAGATGAAGATGAAGTCATCACCTTTAAAGCTTCAGCTTCATCTTAGATGTTGTTATCAAGAGCTTGCACAGCATCTGAGTTTACACACTCCATTTGCTCTCATTCCGTATGCAGACTTGCAGGCATATCACATATTTAGCATTTGACAACAGTGGAATTGCTGCATCTTACAAGGAATCCCAGTGTTGTACAAGAATTTCTATTAGCAAGGTGTTAAATGCAGATCATAGGTGAAGGAATATGAATTATTTTGATCTATATCGCATTAGAGCAATGAGATGCATAAATAGAGACACCACTTCCATTCCAAGTAGACTCAAAACCCTTTAAGCTATCACCCATATGTCACCTATTTACTAATCCTATTATTGTCATTAATCTATTGGTACCTTGTCTTCTACTTATCTGTTGTTGTGCATAGCAATGGGCTATAGGGACAAGCATTTCCCCTATGCTACTCTATAATTTGTCTCATCCTTGCCTGCTTACACCATCAGAGAGGCAACTATGAAGGAAGACTGATATAATAACGCTCAGTGGAGCTGGTGGTAAATATTTAATTGCATGTTTTCATTGTGCTCTGGTCCATTGCCTTGTGCAATACTCAACATTAATTAAATTCTAGGCGAAAATATATGAACTCCTTTGGGGAAACTAAGTTCTAGCCGAAGAGATTCTGGCTTCTCCTGTTGGGTAAGCCTTCAAATGTATCCTGGCTTTGGAACGATTGAGCAAAAGCATGGGGAAGACAGGCTGGATATTAGCTGAGGAGTCACCAACTTTCTAGCAGTGGAAGCTGTGGCTTCTTCTCTTTTTCTCTCTTGCATATAGTGGAAATCTGTCTATTAGGGCAAATGGGGCACTGCCCCACTAACCTCACTCTACACTTAGCCAACCCCTACCTGCCTGTTCTTATAATACGTCCTGGGGTTGCTTTGCCTGTCAGCTTTGTCTTCCCCAGACTCAATGTTGCCCTTGTTAAACTCCGCAAGACGAAAGGTGGGCTCTGCTTATCATGAGCTGTGGTTGTGGTTCTGCCTGTCTTTGGTTCTGGCTCCACCTACTTTATAACTCAGTTGGTTAAAGCATAGTGCTGAAAAGGTTGCAGATTTGACCCCCCCCCCTTTACAGGACAGCTGCATTCTAGTTCTGCATTGCAAGGGGTTGGACTAGATTGTCAAGGGGCTGACTGGAAGACCAGGTCATTCACAGGCCAGAGAGGGAGACGCGAGGCTAACGTGCAGTTAGTTTCTTTATTAAGGAAAGGAAGAGGCTCATAAAGGCAAGTCACCTTAATGAAGAAGTTGCTTGAACTGGCATGCAGCCCCTCTTTCACTCTCTAACCCTCTGAGTCAGGCTCCTCCCCTGTAATCTTCTGCTATGGCTCATCTCCCTGTGTCTGTCTGGCTCGTGGCTCGACAACATGTAACATCCTTCGCATTCTAGGAGTAAGATGGGTTAGAGAGCCTTCGGCAGAGAGGCAGTCATGTTGGAGCTGCAGGACAGATACAGGGTCTGGCTCCGCTCTGTCATCTGTTGAAGCCTGCATCCAAAATGGAAAACTCACCTGTCTTCCCTCTGCTGGACCACCTGCCTACTTCTGCCTCTTTGTGATCACTCAAGCTGCCTGCTTCTAGTACCTCCCAGCTTCTCTCCACCTCTGAACTGTGGCCCACCACCAGGATCCAGGATCTAAGTCATCTTCTGTGCCTTCCCTGGGGGGGCTTTTGGTTGGTTGATTTCCACCACTCTTTCTCATCTGTGTTCCTGACATAGATGATCCTTGGGGTCATCTATAATTCTGCTAATTCTCTGATTCCTGCCTTACACCCCACCTGTCCAAATTGTCCTGTTGAACTCAGTGCTTCTTAGGAAACATCCTATGGGTTACACACTAAAATCTCCTACATTTGGGTCAAAGAAAAGACATTCTCTGGAGCTGACATTTGGATTCCATCCTCTCATGAGATGCCAGGTAACTGGAGCATTGAATGTTGACAGCCCCATGTTAAATTTTTACAGAGCATCATTCTTATTCCTCTGCGGAATAGACAGCTTATAAATATTTGATGTCTCAGCTGAGAGCCTCCCCAAAAACCTCATCAGCGTTTTTCTCAAGACCAGAGGGCCAAAGAAGAAATTCCCAGAATCCCCCATCCATCAAGATTTGCGGTGTAGAATTTAAAAGCAATTTCCCTGAAGCTCTTTTAGAATTGGTCACCTCCTATGATGCCTCTGCTGGATATTCTCTCTCTCTCTCTCTCTCTCTCTCTCTTTGTGTGTGTGAATGTGTGTGTCTTTCCTCTGTGTCTCTCTCATTTCTCAAACATTGAGCCTTTCTCCCTGATTATATGCCCCTGTTTCCTTAAATTTGTAGGGTATCTTGATGCCTGTTCTAACAACTGTTGTCCTGCTGTTTCTGCTGGCTGCTCTCTGCTTAAACCTGTCAGCCTCCTTTACTTATACATCATGGAATCACCTTGCAGCTGTTTTGTTCTCTCTGAAAACTGCTAGTCTACCCAGAGCTGCTGATTCAGCTCTTTTCCCCAGCCCACCTCCCAGCTGTCTTGCTGTTGTCTTGTGGAAATATCTTCCTCCTGCCTGAAATAGCTCATCCCCCCCCCCCTTCAAGGGCAAAGCAAAAGAAAAATGGGCCAAAGTACAGTTTTTGATGTGGACCCTTCTTTTAAACTTTAATATCTGGAGCACATTCCATATATACGCTAGGAAGGTCAATTCAGTTATTTGAAACTTTATAATATACTGTTGAATATATTATATTCTCTGAGGTAGAATACAACCTGGGTCCTTTAAAAAGAAATGTTTGTGTTTATTTTCCTCACACTTACCTGTTTTTAGGTTTCGGGTTTTATTTTATTGTTATGGGAGATCAAGACATATACGATAGGCTCAGAGCAGACGTTAGTAGTGGCTGTAAATCAATATATTAGCCTTATTTTTAAAGGCACACAGTGGCACCCTACATGTTGGCATGGTCCCATTCTCCTCCTTTTTTAAAGCCTACTTTGAGTTGTGGTCAAAGTGATTTAGCACCTCTCAGGGCAATGTGGAAGGCTAAAATAATGTTTAGATCCAGTCACCCCATGCTTTTCGGAGTGTTGCTGTCCTGCTACCCACCACAGCTAGATAAACCACCACAATGAGTGCTCCCCACATTAAATGGGGAGCGCCCTTTGTGTGGTCACACACAGCCCCCTGGACCCTATGCGGCACCATTAGCGCAGGCTTGGCTTCACCTTCCCCAGGTGGGATACCTGGAGGTCTCTGCCTACCTCTGCCAGTTGCCCAATCCCACCTGGGGAGGTGTTGCCAAGGTGATCAGGCCAGGTAGGGGGAGGGACCATGTGCCCACACAATAGGGGGAAGATCTTACCTGGGAATCGTCAGTTGGCTCCAGAGCTTCTCCCACCCTACCCACCCTCAGTTAAGACTTCTTTTCTCCTCAGGTACGCGGGCGCTGCTATGTCAAGGTTGCTGTTGAAGGGCCAGAAAGGAATTCTCCTACATTGGCAGGTTGCCTGTCCCGTAGCAAAATGTTACAACTTTGGCGGTATCAGGCCTTGGGTGGAATCCTTTAGTCTATCTTCCCTAAATGGGAGAGGGCGTGCAGCGGTGACCCAGGCCCCCCTCCTCTTTGCAGCAGTAATACCAGGGTTCCCCATTAAAGCTGTTGTTTGAGGGGAGGCTTTGGCCATACGTCGACAGCGGCATAACAGGGGCGGGCTCTCTCTGCTTGAACATATGTTCTCCAGAGCCAGCCCACCCCCACCCCCACACTGGATAACCCTGATGTTCCCCAGATCCCCGGCGGGAGACTGGGAGGGATAAACACCCAATGCCTGAGCCACATCTGAAACATAATAAAGTTGTGGCCAATTTTAATCCCATAGCATGTTGTCTTGAGTCGTTATTCCACACTGGGGCTGCTCAGGGTTTGGATGACTCTGCCTGTCCACACAATAGAGGATTCCTTTCTTCCACTGAGTGCAGCCAGTCTGTTTCTGGGTTTTCATGTTCATTTACCTTTTTTTGTGAATGAACAACCTTATCCCCTCCTCCGTACCTGGAGAATCCCCCATCATGGCAAAAACACTGCCATTATTATTGGGTTTCTCCAGTACACCTCCAGACAGATAGGTGCTCGAACAACTGAGCTCCCTCTTAGCAGATATGCTAATAGATACGTTCACCGGCACCAACATACTTGACACATGGTTTCATTTCATTTAGTTCACACGCCATGTCACTCCAAACTCTGCCTCTTGATGAAGTCCTGAACCATCCAATTAACGTGTGCTGGATTTGAAGGAGAATACAAAACTGTGAAGTCTCAAATGGCAAAGCTTTCTATCCAGATTGCCAGCATAAAATGTCAGAAGTATGACCAGAGCTGTATACATATTGCAGTTCCTTGAGGAGTAGCATGCTCTGGGAACTGTAGAATGTTGAAGATGCAGTTGAGCATCACTTGAGGAAAAACAAAGGAAACCTAGTAGTAGATAGGTAGCCGTGTTGGTCTGCCATAGTCAAAATAAAAAAAAAAAATTCTTCCAGTAGCACCTTAAAGACCAACTAAGTTAGTTCTTGGTATGAGCTTTCGTGTGCATGCACACTTCTTCAGATACACTGAAACAGCTAGGAAACCTAGTTAGTCCACTCAGAATCCTAACATCTTCTGGCAGATCCAAGTGTCCCAATTTTCCAGGGACAATTCCAGAATTACAGGAGCCCACCCCATTTCTGATTTGATCCCAGAATGCCCCAGTTTTCCTTTTTCCTTCCCTCCATGTCTCGGAGAACAATTAAAAGTGCAAAAGCTGAGTCCTGCTTATACTGAAAATAAAATACCTCCACAAAATGAAGGAAATGGTGAAGCTGGCATACAAAGCCCTTCCTATGATTTTTGAAGGAAAAGGTCACCAATCCACTTTAATTTTTTTTAATAATAATGCTTCCGTAGCCAGCCATTTCTTAGGAAATGTGTGGCGCAATAATTCCTGTCTTGTAAATGGAGACTTACACTGTCTACTCAGAAGTAAGTCCCACTGTATCCAGTGGAGCTTACTCGCAGGTACCAGGGTAAAGATTGTGCAACCTTACACTGCAATCCTAGGCATTTTTACTCAGAACTAGGGCTTCCAAACATGATTTACAAATGTTTAACTTGTTACTATATTGCCAAACTGTCTATCAAGGATGCTGCTAAGCATTTATATATTGCCTTTCTTACATGTGGATGTAGCATCTAATCTAATTGCTAGAACCCATCTTTGATATAAATTAGCCAATTCTAACACCAGCAAGTATCTGCAAGCTGCCTTGAGCCTGGTTTAACTGTAGTGAGGAAAATGTAGCCATAATTTTTTCAAAAACTGAAGTGATGGTCTGTTGAAAGAAGCCCCTCACATTTATCTGGTAAGGAGATAAGTGTCTGACTGATCAGTGTTGGATCTTTAAATATATTGAGGTGTTTTTCAATGAGACCCTTTCTTTGAAGGCTCATGTGGAAAAGTTCTAGAACAACTGTATGAAACCTTGCTGCATTAAAAGTGGGTTTTTATTAACCCTGCCTTAAAACCTTTCTAAAGTAAAGTAGCTCAAATTCTCTATGGAGCTGATGACTCTTGGGTTGTAGAACTGGGAACATTGCAAAAATCCTTCTTTAAAAAGCTTTTTCCTTTGTCTCCTGACAATCCAGCAACTTTGATTCAGGCTGAGGTGAGACTCCATTCAACTAGAGTCCATGCATGTTGTTCCCTACTTAACCAACTTTGCAATCTGAAAGAGACCCCAGATAGCCCTCAAAACCTTGCATTATGGTATATTATAAATTGTAAATCTTGGGTCACAAGTCACTTCAGGCCCTTCCTTAAACTGAAAACTTGAGATTATATATATATAATCTCCTATTTGATAGGGAATCAACTTATATTCTATTTCCTCCCCAAACTGGTGGAGATAATTTTTAAAATGGCAATAATAGAACCTATTATCATCAGGCCATGATTATTTTTCCCAAGCTTAGGCAAGCTTTCATGGCTACTTGCTTCCAAATGAAGCTAGTTGTCATGATCAGCAGCAGATCCCATTGGACCCTGTTGGCACAATGGATTTGTATTTGGAGTTTCTGAGGTGGAAGATCTACCATACCATAGTTTGTTTTGCCCTTTAAATCCCTTGATGTTGATCACCTCCAATCAAGTCATTTCCCAGAAAACAAGGCCATTCTCTGAAGCTCACGTGCCCATAGGCTATCTCTTTGCACCTTGACAGCTTTGCAAATCTGAGTGAAATATACTCAGAGTCAAGAGTGGATTTCATGCTCTTTATTCAGCTCATAGTGGTGAGCAGGAATGGAAGTTCCCCCAGGATGTCTGCTTTATATACATTATTTACACAATGGCCCCCACATGATTGACTAATTGTGGGATTCTCCTGTAGGCCAATCAGGTTGTGGATTCACTTCCACCTGGAGCTGGATTGGGTGGCTCCTGTGGACCAGTCATACTGCTGGCATTGTTCTAGGACCAATCAGACTGCTGCATTCTGAATCCTATTGTTTTAGGACCAATCAGACTGCTGCATTTTGGATGCTATTCAACTCAGTACATGACACTGAGCAAATGATATTTTAGATCTGGAAATTAATTGCAGTGGTGATGTTTCAATCCACTGAATCCATTTATATATCTGGTTGTTTTCTTGTTCATTGTTTCTAAGTTCTAATGTTCAATGTTTCTAAGTTTTAATCTCTCTCTCTCTCTCTGACCTGTGAACGACCTGCTCTGCCTGTTGGCCCCATGACAGACACATTACATGGGGAAGCCATGTCAGCAGTGCAGCACTGCCCGTGTTGCCAGCCCTTCATGCTATTGAGTTTGCTTGAATTTTTCAAATAAGCAGTGCAATTTATCTCTTGCCGGAGGTCTTTCTGATCCTCTTGCACTGGAAATAAATATAATATGAATAAGTCTCTTATTTCTGACGTTTTCACTGGCCCTACATACAGAGCTAATGATTTATTTCAGGTTTTTTTAAAGGAATATTTTTAGACCAGAAATTTGAATTGTGTTGACATGGTGATTCATAATATTTCCATGTCTGTAATATCTGCAATAATAATAGTGTTCCAAATGGTGGTGTGAACATATTGTGTATGAATGCTGCTTCTTGTTTGGGCTCAGTGTTAAAAGCTAACCTCCCACTCGTGTGTATGCAATCTCTTGAAAGGCAGTGGAAGATAACAATATGGAGGAAGAAATGTGTCATGTTTATAGGAGATTCTATATTTCCCAGATTCCCCCCCCCCTTTATTTTTTGACAGTTCACATCCCACTGCATTAAACTCAAGTTTTTTGCCCTAAAAAAATCCAGGGAGGAGGAGAAGAAGCGATCCCAACCACACACATTTGCACTCTCATTCTGATTATCTGCACTACAATATTCTGCACCATTTCTGCATGCCATTTCTTCTTACTCTCTTGCTCCCTTATTACGAATTGTCATTACTTCTTGGATTTTGTTTTGGCCAATTTCTTTAAATACTGTATCATGTAAGTAGGCTGTTGAAAGGTTTAGCGTCTTAAATAATATGGATCGATTTCTGAAGGGAGTCTCTTCAATAAATACACTTAATCCTCCAGCTTGCTAAAAAAATATGCCTCAAATACATTCTACCTCTGTGACAAGGAGCTTCTAAACTTATTGTGTTGAAATTACAGTGGTACCTCCAGTTACATACGCTTCAGGTTACAGACTCTGCTAACCCAGAAATAGTGCTTCAGGTTAAGAACTTTGCTTCAGGATGAGAACAGAAATCATGCTCCAGCAGCGCGGCAGCAGCGGGAGGCCCCCATTAGCTAAAGTGGTGCCTCAGGATAAGAACAGTTTCAGGTTAAGAACGGACCTCCAGAACAAATTAAGTTCTTAAGTGGTCTTTATCAACTCCTTTCCTTGTGTCTGTTGCTCTGATAAACATTGCTGCTAAGACACAGACTAAATATATATTTGTTCATCTGGGCCTTTGAGAAAAGAATGTCTAGTGTAATGTCAGCTGGTAGTATTATTTGGATATAGTTTTTGAAGGATTTATTTGAAAGGTATTTGTATTGCATAGATTGTGTGTTTATTATGCTCTTTGATGCCATCAGCTCCCACAGGAGGAAGGGCAGTATGAAAATGAAACAGATAAACAGGGTTTTTTGTGGGGGGTGGGACGACACACATTAAATTTGTTAGGTTTTAATTACTAAATTCAGTTGGCATCTGAATTTATTTGAAACTTTGCAATATATGAAATTGTTCTGTACAGGCAATTGATTTGTATATAGCTGTACTGCCCCCTGTTCAGGAAAAACCCCCACAATAACCTCTCCTAAATGCATCATTAGCAGTCTTCCACATCCAAGCCTCACTCCCATATATACAGATAATCCCCAGTCAAACAGTTATTATAGAGCAAATGTTTTGTCTACAAAAATGCATAGCAGTGTTGAGCATAACTTACAACCAGCTCATTCATCCGCCTCTATCTAGGGCAGTATAGCATCATAAATACAGCAACATAACTGCTCCCTCCCAGTCTGTCACACACCATGGGGGCCGTGATCTACATTGGTTCAGTCTCTGATACTGAGTGGCATTGTTGTAAGCCCAAAATAGCATATCTCCTGAGTATATGCCAATAAAACTCAGAAACGTGAGGCATTAGGAGTCCAGTGTTGTTTATTGCAAAGCAATAGGTTACAGTAGGATCCTTCTGCAAAACTTCAGCCCTGCCCGCTGATCCAGGCAGTGGTATTTATAACGTTCCAAGCAAAGCATTTCAATTTCAATTTTCACCAATCATATACATCATTACCTCATTTCACATTTTACACATGCACAATAAGCACAAGCAATTTCTACTGATTAAGTTCTGATTCCCACTGTGTTCTGTTACATTGCATTAGTGTGCATGTTGGGAATCTGTGTTACTTGTAGCCTTTTGCACCATGTAGCAACTTAAGTTCTAGCTTTGAGCTGTATCTTTGTGATTCACATATTAGCTGTATTTCTGCCCCATTTTTTGGGGGGGGCAGCAACTTGCAAAATTATTAGTTTCATAAAGTAACAGGCTAAAGCACACTCAAGGATTTACAGGGGTACACATTATCACATTTATTGTGGTCCTTTGGGCCACTACCACAGCATCAGCAACACTGAAACTCACAAGAACATGGCAACCCAGACTCTTGCTCTGGGCCACAAAGCTGTATTACCAATCAAAAACAGCGTCCTGGTGACTGGGCACCTAGGAACAGGGTTGGCAAGCACATGGAATGGGAACTTCCCTGAACCAAGATGTTTCACCAGCAGCAACAGAAAACACAGAGGGTCAGCATCTTCACTGTCCGCATTGCACTGTGCATGTTTCTTGTACACATTAGTTGACTGAAGAACTGCATTGCAAAACCTGGAGAAATGCCAGACTCAAAAAGATGGCTGCGTTTTGATTTGTGCACTGTTTTGGAAAGAGTAAATTACAGGGCTTTGCCTTTAAATATGAACTGAATGGGATTTCTCCCCTATTGCTACCCTATATCGAGTCAAACTGTGTAGTCCAGGTAGCCTGGTATTATAAACTCTAGGTTCTCAAAGTGAAGTTCTACTCAGAACACTCTGCCCCAGAGATTCCAGGCTAATCTGATGACCGACTCTCTGAATGACTGATTACTTCCTGCTGTGGGGATTGTCTGCATTGATAATGTAGTGCTGAAAGAAATTAAGCAGTGCTGATTCAGCACAAGTCAAAGCATTTTAGCACTCACGTACACCTGGAAACATGCCAGATCTTTCTCAGTTATCACACTGCAACTTTGGAATCAGTTACTCATCCGGGAGACCTCCCTGATTATTTCAGACACAGAGCAAATTAGACATATTTATTCACCTTGGAATCTCTAATGTATTTTTTTCTGTCTTGTTGCCCTTATTGATATAAAATGCGATTTTATTATGGCTGTTTGTTTTACAGTTAGCCCACAACTTATGCAGGAGTTACGTTCCGGGGATCATGCCTAAAGCCAAAATCACATACTGTATAGTCAAAATCCATTGGGTTCAATGTGGCTGAGTGGCTGGGGAAACCCAGCCAGATGGGTGGGGTAGAAATAATAAATTATTATTATTATTATTATTATTATTATTATTATTATTATTATTATTACTATGGCAGTTGGGATTGCTAAAGTCCTTTTAGCAATTCCACCCCTTTTAGTTTAATTTTTAATTTTTGCCACACGCATAAAGCATACGAGTTAAATATGTGTAATTTGTGGGCTTTACTGTATGTGTTTTTGTCATTGTTTGATTTTGGTTGCCAATGTGGGGAAGCTGCAATAAAATGTTGCAGTGTGTCCTCCTTCCAGACCAGTGGCGTAGCGTGGGGGGTGCAGGGGGGCGGGGTGCGCAAATCCACGGGTTAGGGGGCGCAAATCCACGGGTTAGGGGGCACAAAATACTTGCCTTGCCCCGGGGGCTGACAACCCACGCTACGCCACTGTTCCAGACTGTTCAGGGTTATGGCCAATCATGTCTTCCAGGCGCAGACCACAATCTCAGCTTTCTTCCCCCCCACCCCCCGCAGCTGACACTGGATAGGTCATGGATGCTGAGCATGCTCAGTCCTTGTTGGTCTTTCCTACCCGTCTCTCTTGGGGGTTTTTTTGGAAGGGATTTTTGTACTTACTTTGGGGGTTTCCCTGAGTCACCTGGTGCTCTTGGAAGGCATAGTACTGCAATGTACTGCTGTCTGTTTTTATGCTATGCCTTTGACTCTAATTTTTTATGTTGTTTATGTTCTTTTCTATTAAATGACTAACTAGGTAAATGAATTTAATAATAGTAATAGTTCTATTGATCAGTGGCCTCATTTTTCCTCCACTCTGTTAGCACTCACCACCTGAGTTCATCATTAGAGGGAGTGATTGCGCATAGCACTTGAAGGATGCTCAGTGCCCTTTGTAAAAATAAATGCAGGGGCACCCATCAGGGAGCCATGATTGATTGCAATCTCCTTTTGAGTACTAGTATGGTAGCAAATAAAGGTTTTGCCTCTGTGTATTATGTGAAATAGCCTTCAGTGTACAGGGCGAGAACCTGAAAGGGACTTTTTTTGGGGTGGGGTAGGAAATGCTCTAAGAAGTTTCATCTGTTGGCGATTAAATAAAAATTCAACCTAGCAAGTTATCTATTGACATAGAAGAAGTACATGAGGTTTTCCAAGCAGTATATACATTTTATGAAACAAAATAAAATATAGTTATGGGTCATGGAAATGTATCTTGAAAGCAGCCATTCTGGTGTTGTGTAAAACATATATCTGAACAAATCCTCTCAAAGGAAGGGAGAACTTCTTGGGCTGTTTCCTATGCAGTTGTCATAGATGAACATAATACAAATTTTGCTCTTGCTGGCTTTTCTCATTTAAAGGAAAATGAAATGCTATTCCTTCCTTCACACACACACACACACACACACACACACACACACTAATTTTCACGTTGCTCAAAAATATCAAATCAAATTATTACAATCAAATTCCAAAAACTATTTCCACATATCAGCTTGAGATCTTGGGGGGTTATAAATACAATCTTCTTGATGCCTTCATCACTTGTTAATAATTAGCATCTATATGGTTCATTTCAAGCACTGAAAAAGCCTTCACATTCCTTATTTTAGTAAGTTTTGCAACAACCCTGTTGCAGTTAAGAGTGGTTTACTCAAGGCCGCTTGCTGACTTTGCAATCAATGTGAGTTTAAAATTTGGAACACGTCTATGACTTAGTCCCATTGAACTAAACAGGTCTGAACTGTTAGCCACTATTCAGAAAAGAGTGAGAGAACCCAATGCATTTATGTATTGTATTGCATGTGTTCAGAGTGTTCTTATATAGTACACCAGTTCCTTCCTCTCTCTCTCTCTCTCTCTGTTGTTCAGTTCACCATAATAAGACTGACACATCAATATTCTTCATGTCTTCGTGGGGATTTCCTGTTCTGAAGAGTGCATTTAGTTGATGGATGCTGAGTGACTAGAAACAATCTATTCTAGTGAAGCACATAGAATTTGAGGGCAGCATCGTTTTTTTGGAAAAATAAATAAATTGGGTTGTATTTGTTGGCCTTATTTATCTATGTACAGCGGAAAACATTTCTGGAGTGAATGTGGCCACAATGGAAAAAGGGCCATCAGCAACAAGCCACCAAAGAATGCAATGTACCTTAGTAAAATGTTTTTCAGTCGCTTTGCAAATCTCGTCTAAATAGTGCATGCATTTCCAATGAATCAAGCCTAGAGCTATTTCCAGGGAAAGGAAAACGATAACTGAATGATAAGTGTCTTAATCTTCAAAAGAAGGAAATCTTGCATAGCAAATTCAGGCTGTCAAATCTTGGCATCATTTGCCTCAGCCAATTCTGAATAGCAAGTGGTGTGTTCGCTCCCCCCCCCCCTTCTTGAGGTGAATGCTGAAAAACTAAATTTAAAAGCAACACCTTTCGCCCATATGTTCTGTTTTCATATTCTCAGATTCTGACAGTTTGAGGGGATATTTCCATTTGTATCTTTTATGCTCTTGTCTCATTTCTTTTCCAATTCTTTAAAGAAGTTGTCAGGATAATGGCTGGTTTTTGTCATTTTGTTCCTGGATTCTTTATATAGATGTGTGCGTATGTATGTATATGTGTGTGTGTATATATAACAAAATATTGACATACATGTATAAAATGTGTATTCATCAACAAGAGGCAACAGATGATGTCATGTGCAGCTGAATTTTCAGTTCAGCTGTTCTTAGGGTCAATCTGACATGCCACAAACACAGGTTTGCCTGTTTATATTTTAGGGCTCCACTGGATTTTCATGTTAGAGCTTTGATGTGGAAATAAATGGCCATTTCTCAGGGTACAAAAAGGTCAGCGAGTAGCCACTGCTTTGCATATGCTTTCCTGCCTTTTCCCAGATTTTCCTTCCTCAGTCTGCTGCTTAATCTCTACCTCTCTGTATATTTGAAAAGATGTTGCCCCCACTCTCTCCTTTTCTCTGTGCTGTGAGGTGACGTGCATATTAATGCACACTAAGGCTCATTTTTAAAAAATCCCACTGCTGTGCATTAATCTCACCATCTTCCTCATCATGCCTATTTGTCTGCTGGTCTCCCACAAGGTTGTGCCCAAAACAGCTCCCGGCATTTCAAATGAACAGCAATAAATCTACCAATTCAAAAACGTAAGTCTGAACAACTGCAGATAATCATGCCGTCAGTAAATATACCTATGCTTTGTTAGCTGCACAGGCCCAGATTTAAACTGCCATTTTTAAAATTTTAAAGCTCTGGCTTAGGACATGGCTACTTGAAGGATAACTGTCTACTGAATATACCTACCTGGCAGCCAGCATGTGTGATGGGGCAGTATTGCCCTCCCAACACCAGCATCGCTGCTACTTACCTGGAAAGGGTGGGGTGGCAATGGGTTTTGGGCTGTGTGG
The DNA here is from genome assembly GCF_965112155.1 of Podarcis liolepis. Lineage (NCBI taxonomy): Eukaryota > Metazoa > Chordata > Lepidosauria > Squamata > Lacertidae > Podarcis > Podarcis liolepis. The sequence continues at coordinate 27,283,383 of NC_139571.1, forward strand.
TTGTACCAGAGGGGTGCTGTCATCAATCTGGCACTCTTGCCAAAACATCCATCGGCTCCAACTTCACTGCTACCCACCCCAGGCTGTTAAGTTAAAGGTAAAGGTAAAGGTACCCCTGACCATTAGGTCCAGTCGCAGACAACTCTGGGGTTGCAGCGCTCATCTCGCTCTGTAGGCTGAGGGAGCCGGCATTTGTCCACAGACCAAGCAATGGGAGCTCACCCCGTCACGGGGGATTCGAACTGCCGACCTTCTGATCGGCAAGTCCTAGGCTCTGTGGTTTAGACCACAGTGCCACCCACGTCCCATGCTGATAAGTATAGTAATTTAAATCACTGAAATTGTAAATGCTTGTATGCATTACTATGTGTTTAAATTGGATGGGTTGGTAACTGAATTCCAGAGAGTTCTCTAGTAGTTCTCATGTGATTTGGCTAACGGTCACATGGGCGGTATCTGCCGAAGGAGACACTCCCTTTTATGTGAAGCAAGAGGACTGTGTTTTAGAATCCACTGTGAACACTGCTAAGTTTAATAGAGTGTCGGAGTGCTTCTTCTCTTCTTGAAAGAAAGAGAGCAAAGCTGCAAGAGGAGGTAAAAGTTGGAAATTTCTAATAGGAGCTGCAAGGCATGGCCTAATTGAGAAACAGAAGATGGAGTGATGAACATCAGGAAGATTTTTTGAGCATCACATGGCAGTTTCAAACAAAGATGTGCTCTCCCAAGCCCACATTCCTAGCATGTTTGCACTCCTGTTTCAGAGACGTCTACGCTGGCTCAGGCATGTCCACAAAATGGAAGATGGCAGGATCCTCAAGGATGTGATTTATGGCTTCATTCACCAGGCCCATTGACATACAACTCTGTGTTACAAAGATATCTGCAAATGAGACATGAAGGCTGGCAACATCAACCTTGTCAAGTGGGGACCCCTTGGAGACAGCCACAGTGCTTGGAGAAACACCATCAGTCCATATATTCACAGCAGTGACCAGATGAGAATAACATTGGGAGGAGCACATAGAGCAAAAACACCATGGTGCACCTGCAGCATCACAACCCGATGCCTTCATCTGCCCCAGCTGCAACAAAACATGCCTCTCCCATATTGGTCTCTACAGCCACAACAAGCGCTGCAATTCTCCCAACAGTTTGACTTCACCCCCAAAGGCTCACTCCTCCATTTTCTCCCATGACTGACAGATGCCAACAACATAGTATTTGTGTTGAGGATTACACAAAGATTTCAGCATGCTGCTAAAATAATTGTTTACTCTTTATATCAGGTTGCTTAGCAGTCTGTGGTTTCACATGTTATAACATTTTCGCCCAACTTTGTCCTAGCTGTCTTAAGCAGAATATGAATCCAGCAAATGTAACACTCCTTCATCCTTTGCCATGTACATCCTTTGCCATTGACTAGGGCTGGGTGATATATCAATATATCATCCAAAAGCGGTTTGAAGTTCATATTGTGATATCAGTTTCATATTTTTTGACCTGGCAATATATTGTGAATCACGATGTGTGTGCATGTGTGCGCGCTATGCAAAAATCATGATGCAAGAAAAACCATGAAGTCAACCAATGCCTCAACATAGCTTCATTTTTATTTCAGACATCACAATATATCAGTATATTGCAGTGTTTAGTTGGTGATATATCATGATGTTGAAAACCAGATATCGCCCAGCCCTACTGTTGACCAGAGCAAAATTCATTTGTCAATTATCTAGAAATCTAGGCTTTATAAAAAAAAATTCTGTTAGTTGGTTCAATCAACCACGCATGCTTAGAAACTCTCTTCAAACTTCCATGCTCAATTTGTGCCCAGGAACCCTGGTGATGGGGCTTGCATGTACACCCCTGTCCTGTCAACCTTTTGGGCTCTTGCACTTCAGACAAATGCATGAATTTGGTTCTAGTCAGTCAGTAGTGGTTCACCCATGATCCTTTATCTGAATTTGTTAGAACTTACTGAATTTACTCCACACTCTGTGACTTTCTGCCAAATTTGTGAATTTACTCAACCAACAATCACTGTGCTGAAAGTGATGTGAGGAAGTGTGAAATTATACTGGTCATATTTGTTCCATGATGGCTCATAAATACATCACTTGACTAGTAAACAAGCCTATCGGAACAAGTCCCTTTTGTTTGACCTTTCCAAATTGTATTTGCCAGCACCTTTGTGCTAGCTTTCCATGATGCATCTTCAAAATGCAGTTGGGATGCTAAATGATATATAGGCTGTGAGTACATACTGAAAATATCTACTGAGCAGTCTTACAGTTGGTTAACCGGATATCAAAAGAAGAACTTTTACCAAGATTCTTTTTCATCTTCCATGGATGTGTCTGTTAATATTACTTTTACTACTGACAGCAAAAGGATATGTTGTACTTTAATTCTGCACTCTGCCTTTTATCTTGCATATTAGAAGAGCTTTTTAGCTTCCTAGCTTCCTTGTTGCCCTAAAAACTCCATTTGCAAGGAATTCTAGATGCTTTAAGGTATGCTGGAGCTCATCAGATGCCTTCTGCTCTGCCAATTTCTGTTCGTTTCCTTAGTGTGTCCGTCTCTTCCCACCCCCAAAGATTGTAATCATGGACAGATAGCTATTTTGACTACCTTGGTACATATGCAGAGATAAGAAAGGATACCTACCAAATACCTCCATCCATTAAGCTTCAGAGTAGAAATGTAGAATCCTAGAGTTAGTCAGGAATGTGGCTGGAGTAATTTTAGCAGTTTCCAGTGGCATTCATACATTTGAAAAGGCCATGATTTATCCATCAGCAATGTTTATTTCTGAATGTTTAGCAGAAAATAATTTTAGTTCTCCTGTGAAAGCTAAGTGATGAGACTCTGGGATGGTGGTGGCAAAGATTACCAATTTATGTCATTATGTACCTGTTGCTACAGCTAATTGACCATGCAACAAAACAATGAGTTCAGTCTGAAATGGTAGCCTTATGCCATATGAAATAAGCTAGTGTTGAGTTCATCAGGGAATCTGTAAGCCTTGATTGTTAGACTGATTCAAGGCTGCTGTTCCTAGTTACCCCTTCTTTTGACAAATTGTATAGTAGGGATAGATAACTGCAGGTTTAACATCTAACTCGCAGTTATAGTTTCTGAAAGAGAAATTCCTCATTGGTCAAATGTTGGTACAGACCCTTCCCTAGATTAAACACTGAAATCCTGAGCCAATGTTTTAGGGCAGCCCACCACGCTCTAGCTGAAATTGGGCATTCACCAGCTTCCAACAGAAGTACGGAGTTAGGGACGCAGTTAGGTACCTGCAGCAGAGATCCTATAAATTTTGCCTGAAAGCCATCTAGCTTTGGCAGGTCCCCATTATGCCAGACATTTGCTGCATACAGGAGTTGGGAAACGGGCTTTGCATTGAAAACCCTTAAGGCTGCTGGAACATATTTGCTGCCCTTCGTGAAGAAGAATCTATGTATGGCTAGCTTTGTAATCTCCGCCTTTTGAAGGGAGGTTTGCCAATGGTGCTTCCAAGATCCTGTATGATGGAATGTGAGCCCTAGGTAACTGAAGTATTTTACCTGTTCAAGGTTATGGCCATCCAGCACATATTTAGACTGGGAGAATCTTCTTTCGAAGACTAAAATTTTAGATTTTTCATAATTAATGGATAAACCATTTCCAGAACAGTAATCAGAAAATTTCCTCAACAGATAATTCAAGCCCGGTGTGGAACGCGAGATGATAGCCGCGTCATCAGCATACAGCAACAAAGGGGTCCTTCTCATTCCTATTTTTGGAATGTGTCCATCTGGGTCCATTAAGTTCTCTTCTAGGTCATTTAAGGATAGACAAAACAATGTGGGGGCCAAAATACAACCCTGTCTCACCCCCCTAGTCATCTCAATGCTGTTCGATAGCTGTCCCTGTCAACCGCATCAGACCTGCAGTTTGGTTCCATTGTACAGGGCTTTTATAAGAAAGAGAAGTCGTTTGTCCTGCAAAATCAGACTCAATTTGGACCATAGCTGGGATCTGGGGATGGAGTCAAATGCTGATTTCAGATCCATAAAGGCCACAAAGAGTTTACCCTGTAGAGGTCTGATATACTTCTCAGCTAGGAAGGACAGCATTAGACAGTGGTCTGCTGTTGAATGGTTCTCACGAAAAGCTGCCTGGGCTTCAGATAGTATATTATGTTCATTTAGAAAAGTTGTCAGTTTGCTACTGAGGAAACGGGCATACAGTTTCCCAATTATTGAGAGCAGGCTAATAGGCCTATAATTGGAAGGTACATTTGGGTGGCCTCTCTTAAAGATTGGAACTACTATAGCATGTTTCCAGCTATATGGTACCTTACTCGAGTTATTTACTACCGTAAAGAGTGCTGCCAGAAGCAGAGCCCACCAGTGCTGGTTTGATGTAATCAACTCTGCTGGGATAAAGTCTTTCCCCGGAGCCTTTCCACTCTTCAGATTCCCAATTAATGTATGGACTTCCTCCACAGTAACCGGCCTCCAATAAATAAATAGTTTCCGTTATGCACTGCCAATAATAATAATTAATTTTTATTTATACCCCACCCTCCCCAGCCAAGACCGGGCTGAGGGCGGCTAACAACCAATAATAAAACAAGTCAATTAAAATACAATTTAAAAGATTAAGATACAGCATTAAAACATTAGGATGCAGCCTCTTCACAGGAGGAGAAAGGAAAAAGAAAGAGGGGGAGGGAATCAAACTGATTCTAAGCCAAAGGCCAGGTGGAACAACTCTGTCTTGCAGAGATGGGACATATACAGTCCTTTCGTACTGTTATTATGTATTGTTGGATAAAGAGTGGGAAGATATTGGTTTATAGTTTATAGTAATTACATTTCTACAGGCCTTTTTTGGGGAAAACCCAAGCTTCAATATTTGTTTTGGCTTTGATATATAGCTGCAATGGCCATCTACAAGTGGTTTTAATAACATTTGGTAATATGCTATCAGCTTAGAGAGCATTAAATTGACCCATTTAAGATATCTGGTGCAACCCTGAAGTGATAAGTCATGTCAAAATATGAAACTCACTTCATAAACTGAAAATACGATGTGGTTGAAAATGTCACTCACTGTGGGTGGGTGTGGAGAATCCATAAAACCAGTCATTCAGAATTATATGTATTGTTACAGAGGTTGTGCATCATTCACAATCTCCACTGAGCAGTAGCAAGATTCTAGTGGGTTCAAGGCACTTACCCGGGGTTGTGTTTCTGTTGGGAATCGAGACACGACGGAGACTGTCGTATCTTTAAGAAATATGGTACGTTCTACACATATTTACACCTAAAGCCTTCAGTGGAGGGGGCACAGAACATTATGCCCCCAAAAGTGTTCCTCATGGCTCCTTTCAGCTTGGATCCAAAGCAATAGCTAGTCATGGTCCCTGGTCTCTTGGTACTGCAGCCCCCTCCAGTCAGCACTGCATGGAGTTCCTCCTTGTCATTCCAAGAACACCTTGCCAAAAGAAGCACCCCTTTCTCTCTGCTCCCCCCACTTCTCCTCTCTGTTCCAAGCCTAGTTTTAAAAGTGATTTACATCATTGCTCAGAATAACCCTGGCAATGCCCATTGGCACACACCCAAGGATTTCCCCATGAAACATCAGGAATAACTTTCTGACGGTAAGAGCCTGGAAGCTCTTGATACTAACTCCCTTGGTCAGAGGTTTTTTTTCTTAAGCTTTTTGAGTCCACAGCTTCCTTGACCAACTACATTCTTTCTGCAGCACCCCTGTGGGACTCAGGAGCCCAGTTATGTCACCACTTGTCTGCAGAACTGGCCGCCTCTCTCCTTTTTTCAGTCATCCTCCCTTGTGGAGTGTTCCCTCAGCCTCCTCTCCTCTCCCATCTCTCCTCTCCTTGGGAGTCCTCTGGGCAGTCACAGCTGCCACCCTTGGCCTCTGAACTGTCCCCTCTGACCAAAGAGAGGTGCCTCCTCACAGTGCCCCACAGGAACCTGGGAAGCAGCCTCTGGCCAGCCCCCGAGGCACCATTTGCCTGGGGAGGTTGTAGTCAGGGCTGCTGCAACAAACAGCTGTGCAAACCTTTGGGAGGCTAGATGCAAGAGTACATCAGAGGAGGGGAGGGGAGGGGAGGGGAGGGGAGGGGAGGGGAGGGGAGGAGAGGAGAGGAGAGGAGAGGAGAGGAGAGGAGAGGAGAGGGGCCAGTGTTTCCTACGGCACCCCTGACCACCATTAAGGCACCCCAAGTCCCATGGCACATTGGTTGAAAACCACTGCTCTAGGTGACTTCTAGCAAACCTTTGCTCTCCTAGCCTCAGGATCTGCAATATGGGCTGGCAGGAGTTTGGGTTTCTTTTAGTGGATTACAGAGATAATGGATGTGTGTGATGCTAATCACATAGAGACAGAAATCCCTGAATAGAGCTATCCTCAAAATTATGGTGCTGGAGGAGACTCTTGAGAGTCCCATGGACTGCAAGAAGATCAAACCTATCCATTCTTAAGGAAAACAGCCCTGAGTGCTCACTGGAAGGACAGATCTTGATGCTGAGGCTCCAATACTTTGGCCACCTCATGAGAAGAGAAGACTCCCTGGAAAAGACCCTGATGCTGGAAAAGATTGAGGGCACAAGGAGACGGGGACGACAGAGGACGAGATGGTTGGGCAATGTTCTCGAAGCTACTGACATGAGTTTGACGAAACTCCGGGAGGCAGTGGAAGACAGGAGTGCCTGGCGTGCTCTGGTCCATGGGGTCATGAAGAGTCAGACATGACTAAACATCAACAAAATGAAGAGCTGCCCAACTTTCTCATTAACCTAGGACCTAGCTGTTTGTGCCTTTGTTCTTAACAATGGCTACCACATAGATTTGCTTGGGTCTTCCTCTCGCCATTGCTTAACAGAGTGGATTGGGGTACCCTGCTATGTCAGACAGAGACACATTGAAATAGTTATTTGAGCCTTGCTGATATATCAAAGCTGTCTTCACAAACCTGCTGTAAGCCACCTGGCTCTTTCTGAAGGACAGGCAAGGTACGCCTGTAACAAGAAAAAAAATCCCCACATGTGACTCTTCTTCAATCCAACTGACAACATGAACTGAAGCAGCGGGTGTCAAGGGAAAGATATATATAAACACAGAGTTTCTGAAGAGTTCACCATCATTTGCTAGAATAGCTTCAACTTAAATTCCTCCAGGCGCGCTTGAAGGAAACTGGTTTTCTAGATCCATTCAGTTGAGGTTTTGGCACAGAAACTGCTTTGGTCGCCCTGTAGGATGACTTCTGTCTGGAGAGAAGCAGGGGAAATATGTCCCTGTTAATTCTTCTCATCCTTTCAGCTGCTTTTGATACCATCAACCATGACATCCTCCTGGAATGGCTGTCCAAGTTAGGGGTGGGTTACCAAAGCTGTTTACAACAAAAGTACATAAAGCCATACAGCAAAAAAACATATAATAAATATTAAACTCAGACATCAATGAACCGTTGTGGAAAGCTGTATTCTTAATTGTCTGCATAGGTCCATACCCTTCAACATTTTTCTGATGAAACTAGGGATGTCCTTTTCCATAAAAATTGTACTATTTATACCCTGGGTGGCTTTCGACAAATATAAAACCAGAATAAAACAGTAAACATTAAAAACCTTTCCTATACAGGGCTGCCTTCAGATGTCTGGATAACTCCATATCCTCCAACATTTCACCCATGAAAATAGGGGCATCCTAAGGAAAAGCGGGACATTCCAGGATCAAATCAGAAACTGGTGTGGCTTCTGTAAATCCAGGACTCTGGATTTGGAAAATCTCTGGAAAATAGGGACACTTGGAGGGTCTGTAGGCCTTGTGGAATAAATAAATATTCAACAGGCATTTAAAAGCTGGAACAGAAGGTGCCTATTGGCAAAGTGTTCCACAATAATGGATCAATGACACTAAGAGCTCTGTTTTTGTTGTTATCAAACAAACGTTGAGAACTTGGGGAATATCCAATGGTTCTCCAGCGAATGACCTCCATTGCTTTGTAAATGAATACAAGAACCTTGAACCTGGCTTGGTAGTAGATTATTGTAAGTTTGTATTTTGGGGGAGTGAAGGGGGATTGTGTTTGTTTTATTGTTTGGAACAGGTATTATGCGGCAACAGTAGTCTTTTTTATTCCTGTGTAGTGTCTTTGTTGTTGTTTGTTTACTATCCACCCTTCACCCTAAGGTCTCAGGATAGGTTACAGCATTAAAAACAATATTAAAAGCAACTTAAAGCAACTTACCTGCTTTGAAGCTCTTTGAATAAATGTGTAGATAACTACACATAAAATAGATAAACTTAAACGTGCACCGGTGTTCTCAAAATGCCGGTGGAATCCTGGCCTCATGGTGTAGATGCTGATTCTGAATAATAATAATAATAATAATAATAATAATAATAATAATAATATATCCTTCCCTCAAAGTTTTGGAATGCCTCCTCAGAATAACATTGATTGCATGTTTGGACCCTTAAATCCCAATAGTCTCTCAATCACCGCATGGATAAATTGCGGTTTTCATGGGCATTTTAATAGAAACGCTTAATTAGGCTCCAAGAACAGGGTAGCAAATCTTTAAATGCTTCAGTTAACTAGAAAATGGCATCATTCTCCCTTCACTCCCCTACGTTGCCTTATAATTACCCTCCTTTGAATTAAAGCTATTGGTTGTAATTATATTATTTTTTTACTCCAAAGGTGCTGTTGCAGGAAACAATAGGAAGAATGTACAATTGCTATACATCAGTTCAAGTGGTAATTAATTTTCAGCAGGCATAATATGAGAGAAGTTAATAAAAGTTATTGCTTATTATAGACCCAGTTTAACCCCAGAGGAAGTGGAAGCTTCTGCTGCTCTTCTAAAGGTTTCTTTCAAAGATAATTATGAAATTACACCTTTAGGAAAGAAAGAAAGAAATAGTGGGAATCATTTTACCATTGCCAGTCAATTAATGAAGAACTGGGGCAGTAGCAGCCCACAGTAGATGCTGTTGGGGTGAAGCAATGGGAAAGCACCCACAACCATGCTGACCTCCTCACTGCCACATTACTCTCGATTGCCAGCAGCTTCACCCTGCTGACTGCCACTGAACTGGAGTTACTAGTTACTATGCCCCATGGAGGACCTTAAGGTCCATAAATAGCAATATCCTAGAGGTCCCAGGCCCTAAGGAAGTCAGATTAGCCTCAACCAGAGCCAGGGCCTTTTCAACACTGGCTCCGGCCTGGTGGAACGCTCTGCCTCATGAGATTTCTCTCTGCAGGGCCTGTAAGAGTTGTTCTGCCTGGCCTTTGGCTTGGAATCAATTTGATTCCCTCCCCCTCTTTCTTTCTTTCTTTCTTTCTTTCTTTCTTTCTTTCTTTCTTTCTTTTTTCCTTACTCCTTCTGTGTTGGAACTCCTATTTGGGGACTTCCCTGGCTTTTTTTCTGGCCCACATAGGACCAGCCTGGATAGTTAGGCTTGGTGAAGACTTGACATTTTCATCCCCCAAAAAGTTTTTGAATTGAGTTTCCACTGGAATGAGGCTGCATTTTAATGTTTTTATGTTGTATTTTAATCTTGTTTTTTAAAGCTGTATTTCAATCGTTTTTATATTTGGTGTTAGCCGCCCTGAGCCTGGTCTTGGATGGGGAAGGCAGGGTATAAATAAAATGTATGATGATGATGATGATTACTATAGGAGCCCCCTATCCTATCCTGTCTTCTCTTCTTGGGCGTCCTCCTGGCAGCCACTACTGCCACACCTGGTCTCTGAGCTTCTCTCCCCCCCCCCACTGCCCCAAAGAGAGGTCTACAGAGCTTATAGCCAGGGCTGCTGCAACAAACAACTGTGCAGAGATGCAAGAGGGTAGCAGAGGAAGGAGGGAAAGAAAGAGGGACAGAGGCCAGTGCTGCCTGCGGCACCCTGGCTATCATTCAAGGCACCCCAGGGTGCCACGGCATACACTGGTTGAAAACCACCCTCTTAGAGCATTGCATGAGGAAGAATGCATACTCAGTTCCTTAGCTTGCAATCTTTCTAGACCACTAAGCAGTGCTGCAAACTGCTCTTGTTGCAGGTCAGCTCAGGTGGAGACTGGAAGTGGCACATGTAGCGGTAGGGAAAGTGAAGGGGCAGATTTTAACGAAGAAGCAGCCTTACCGCTGCAAGAGAATCAGCTCTTGTTAAAGATTATTGCAGAACTTGGGTGGGTTCTGCACTCAAACAGAATGCTTTGTTGGGAGGAGGGGTGGGGAGAAGAAGAAAAAAAGACAGAAGCTGGCTGCACTTTAATTATAATCATTGGTTAAAGTTATGCCAGGACATTGCTTGTGGCGGTTGAGAGCTCTTGGTAGGTTGTGTAGTGGTACAAGCTTCTTGCTGTTAACTTAATTAGTGTTGCCTCCGAGAGATGGGAGCTTCATTGCGCTGTCTGCAGAACACCACAGGGCACGCAACATGCTGTAGCTGGCCCCGATATGAACTGGTGTGAGTCTTGAGGAGTACAAAAGCATGACTTTCTCCAGTGTGTTGGCTGGCTGAAGAAGCACAACACTGGCTTAATTTTCGAAGAGCCAATCACCGTGCGTTTTCCATTGGCTGAATGAGTTGTGACTCTCAAGACTTCCAGGGAGCTATCATAAAGGCACTGGGCATATTCCAATTGCAATAGCTGTGCCTTCGCAGTTCCCATTCATGTTAGTGAGTCTCTGACTGAGGAGGTTTGTAACTGACTTGGGGGGGGGGTAGGGATTTCAAATGTGTGTGGTCAGTGCAAATGTGTGTGGAGCAAAAGGCTGAAAAACAGGATTAACGGTGGCATTTTAAAAAGGGCTGCTTCTTTTATTTCCTAGTCAGGAAAAGAACAAAAGAAACAAGTTTATTCTTTAATACGTTTGAGCTGATAACTTGAAATAATCCAGAACGATTTCATTGTTGAAAAAATGTGGTCTGCCTTTTTTCAGCTCTCTCCTATTGTATGGGAAGGAACCTCTGTCCCTCCAGATGTTGATGAACTACAATTTCCATCAGCCCCAGCAAGCATGGCCAATGGCCAGAGACGATGGGAGGTTAAGCAACATCTGGAAGGACAGAGGTTCCCTACAACTGATGTGCAACAAAAATATCCTAAACAAAATTGTAGAGATGCAGCCAAGATGTTTATGGTTTTTGGCCTGAAGATGAATATTAACTTTAAAAGAAAAAAGAATACTGTATTGTATCTGGCATGTATATTAAGTTACAAAAGCAGGGGAGGAGAATGCTTGAAGAAGGGCATGTTTCATTTATTTATTTTCATAATTTATATGCCACTGAATGTAACCATCTCTTTTTGCTTGTGATTTTATGTTTGTAATTTAAACTACTTAGTTTAAATTACAAACATAAAATCACAAGCAAAAAGTAAATGCACAATATCAAATGGAAATAAAAAAACAGTATACTGTTAAGCAAAAGGTTAAAACAGAGCAGTTCAGAAAATTAAGAGCCCAGGAAAACCTGATGGAATAGTTTTCAGTAGGCCTTGAAAGCCTATCTCCGTGGGTATCTTCTGAATTGCACAAGGAAATGTATTTTGAAGGTGTTGGTGCCACTACAAAGAGAACCTGCCTTTGTGATGTCATAAAATGTCCACCAGCCACAGGACCCACCTCTGAAGGTTGTAGGAATCTACAATGTCTATATAGAGGAAGACAGTTTGCCAAGTATTCTGGTCCCTAGTTGTTTAGTGCTTTAACATGGTTTGGTAGCTGATAGTCAGCCTCTGCTGTTCTTTTAACACAGGTGGAATATTCGATGAGCTACATGGCACATGCAGCTGCTGAATCCTGCACTAGTTGTAGCTTCTAGATCAAGTACATGAGTAGCCCCACATATAATAGATTGCAGGAGTCTAACTTGTGAGGTCACCAGTGCATGGGCCACATAAGTTGATCTCTTCCCACCCAAGAAATGGTGTAGTTTTTGTACCAACCATAGTTGGTAGTAAGCATACTGAACCACATAGGTCACCTGGGTCTCTAATGACTAAGATGATGGTTCCAGGAACAACACCAAACTATGCATCTGTTCTTTGAGAGACTGCAAGTCAGAACCTCCAAGTGTCACTATTTTCCAAGGACTGTTCTGGATTTACAGAAGCCATTCCAGTTTCTGATTTGATCCCAGAATGTCCCGCTTTTCCTTAGGACATCCCTGTTTTCATCAGAGAAATGTTGGAGGGAATGGTAGGACATCCCTATGTTGGGAGGTATGGAGCTATGCCACCCCCAAGCCAAGGAGATGAGATAAGTATACAATCTTTAGAAGACATCGGAAGGCAGCCCTGTATAGGGAAGGTTTTTTTAATGTTTAATGTTTCATTATATTCTTATACATGCTGGAAGCTGTCCAAAGTGGATGGGGCTACCCAGTCAGATGGGTGGGTTATAAATAATAAAATTATTATGATTATTATTAAATGGGGCACCCCATTTTCATCAGAGAAATGTTGGAGGGTATGCAACCCCACCCAGAACAGGAAACCATAAGAAACAGGAAACCTCTCCCTTGCCAGGATTCAGCCACAATTTGTTTGCCTTCACCTATCCCACAACTGCATCTAAGCACTTATGGAATGCATCCTGTTTATAGAATGTGGGTGCTTGTTTTGAACCTTGTGTTGCTTTCTAATCAGACATCATTGTTCCCAAGCTTTGTAAGTTCTAGAGTTTCCAAGCGGGTATATGGGATAGCTTCTATTGCAGTTAGCATGGGGTTTGACTGCAGCATTTTACTGTTTACTATAGCAGGATGTTGACCATTTGCTCCTCAGTGCTTTTGTAAGTGGACCATTGCGGATTCAAGAGTTTTCACAACTCAGGGCTACTGCTGTTTCAAACTGGCCCAGGGTGCCATTTTCTTGAACCTTGTAATTGCTTGCATGTTCCCAGCTAACTTGGTTGAACTCTCTCAACTATAGCATTGCCTTGTGATTGTGCCAGATTACTGCCCGAGTTCCTTATTTTTGCCTAAATGCATCAAAAGACAAATTACTGGAGAATGTTGCCTGTGAGTATAATAAATTCATGAACACTGTGAGTGGCTAATAGCTTTACAAATCACGTTGAGAAAAACCCAGAACCTATTTCAACACCTCATTGGTTATCCCTGCTAAGCCAGCAGTTCCCATATCCTTCAATTTATTCCTTTGTGTGTGTTTGCTTTTAGCATCTGCAGTGTTTCCTCCTTCTGTTAAAATTATTATTCTGGACAGTATTGTTATTAATTTTGTTCTTGAATGGAACTGATGCCTATTTGACTTGCACATGATTCTTGATTGTATCATCGTTGCTTTAAAAATGTTAAATTGCCCTCCCTTCTAAGAATTTCCTCTGAGCCACCTCTTAGATATAAATTGCAGAGCATCGTGAAAGCATTTTCAGCATATTCTTCAAGTTAAATACAGTGTAAACAAAGAGCTAATGTAGTGATTTCCTTTAGCAATGCTCAGTCTAAATTACTCATTGCACACAGTTAATAATATTCATTATTACTTGGTTGTAGATAAGCAGGAGGAAAACTGTGCAAGTCTAGCTTTCTCATCAACATCCTGTGGGTAGATATCAGGGTCTCCCATCTTGATACAGTCTCTGATAGTCACTGCAGACAATACTGAGTTATATGGACTAATGGTTTGTTCATATGGGGCAAAGCATCACCTACCTAATTAAATGTTTTGCAACTTTGTTGAAGTAATAGCAGTCATCAGGCCTTGCTTGAAGGTATAAGAGATAAATTAAGCTCTAAGTGCTTGAGCTAGTGTACTGCATCACCCTCCAGTTGCAAGTTATCATTAATGCTCTCCAGCAACATTCCAATAGCTTGGGCTTTTTTTATTGACATTGTGAATAGCAGCAGACACTCTTCAAGAATTCCTCTTCCCCCAATATAGCTTCAACATAACCTGTTGAAGTAATAATAATAATAATAACAAATTTATACCCCGCCCATCTGGCTGGGTTTCCCCAGCTATTCTGGGTGGCTTCCAACAAAAGTTTTAAAATGCATTAAAATATCAGCCATTAAAAACTTCCCTAAACAGGGCTGCCTTCAGATGTCTTCTAAATGTCAGATAGTTGTTTATTTCTTTGACATCTGATGGGAGGGTGTTCCACAGGGTGCGCCAGTACCAAGAAGGCCCTCTGCCTAGTTCCCTGAAATCTCATGTCTCACAGTGAGGGAACTGCCAAAAGGCCCTCGGCGCCAGACCTCAGTGTCTGGGCTGGACGATGGTGGTGGAGACGCTACTTCAGGTATACTGGACCAAGGCCATTTAGGGCTTTAAAGGTCAGCACCAACACTTTGAATTGTGCTTGGAAACATACTGGGAGCCAATGTAGGTCTTTCAAGACTGGTGTTATGAAGAGGGGGCATGTGTGGATATAGTCCACCATCAGAATGAACAATGATTATCGTTGGGTGTGTGTGGACATTTTGTTGTTGCCTTTTTGACCATCCTACAGGATAGATCCAAAATTGCAATCTGTGGGTGGCATTTTATCTTGCTGGATTGGAGTGTTTGGAAGAGTTTGCTTACTAAGCCAAGATCTTTTGTCCATACACACAAATCCCTTCACAGCCGGAGCATATAAATAACGCAGCCAGGAGATCTGAGTAGGGAAGGCCAGGCCTTGACCCTTGCCAGATGAAGTTGTGTGTTTTTGTGCCCAGTGCACAATGCTGAGGAACTGAACACTGGGGCAGGCAGGCTTTTATTCCCTAGGAGTTGACCCAAGGGAAGCCTACGTGCTCTGATGGGCCTGCCTGCCTCCCAGGCCTGCCCACCACTGGTCAATTTGCAAGTGGGCCCAGATTCAAAGCCCTAGCAAGGCAAGTGCCAAGGCTACCTCACCAGCTGGCAAGCCCCAGTTCACAGGGCCCCACCGCATTGTGACATGAGGCAGTGATGCCAGACCGCAATGCCAGTGCACCATGAAGGTGAGTGGACTTGTCAAAAATAGGGAAAAGCAATGAAAAGTTTCCCCTCATGCTATAAATTTGACTCAGGTTGGGGGTTTTATAGTTAAAGCTATGGTTTTGCCAGTAGTGATGTATGGATGTGAGAGCTGGACCATAAAGAAGGCTGATCGCCGAAGAATTGATGCTTTTGAATTGTGGAGCTGGAGGAGACTCTTGAGAGTCCCATGGACTGCAAGAAGATCAAACCTATCCATTCTGAAGGAAATCAGCCCTGAGTGCTCACTGGAAGGACAGATCCTGAGGCTCCAATACTTTGGCCACCTCATGAGAAGAGAAGACTCCCTGGAAAAGCCCCTGATGTTGGGAAAGATGGAGGGCACAAGGAGAAGGGGACGACAGAGGACGAGATGGTTGGACAGTGTTCTCGAAGCTACCAACATGAGTTTGACCAAACTGCGGGAGGCAGTGGAAGACAGGAGTGCCTGGTGTGCTCTGATCCATGGGGTCACAAAGCGTCGGACACGACTAAACAACTAAACAACAACAACTTTATTTCATTTTTAAGATAATTCATTTGGAAAGTCCACCATGTCTATTGAGCTTCACTGTTCATTACTAGTAAAAATTTATTACCAGGTCATAATCTATGTTGCAACTCTTTCCGCCTCTTTGACCTCCTGCTCAGTGCTTCACATACTTCTCATTCTCTATAGGGAGATTGTTATATTCTTACCTGCTTATTCCTCTGTTGTAATAAAATACTACCTTTGATAATGATACAGTAGATCCTGTTGGTCAAGAAGAGAGTTTACTCAGTTTGTGTTCACTCCCTGCCACATGATGGTTGTGTTGTATCCCTTATCAATCCTTTTTATGGGTGTCTTTATAACAATTTATGGGAAGATGCACTGTATTTAATGATCTATAAAAAAGGACACTGTGAAGGTAAATGGTTCTCAAAATATGCTTACTTGAGAAGTTTGAATTCCAGTTTTTAAAAGTGATCCCTGTACCAGTTTTGCAGAAGGAATCTCTGCCGGAATAATCAGCATTTGTTGCTATTTGTTATATGCCAGGGCTACTGCTATTTCAAACTTAGAGAAGGACAAGGGCATTGACATTTCTTTTGTCAACCTAGAATGGGACTGCAGTACATTCAGATTACTATTGCCCTGGTTTAAGGGTCTTTTTCTATCCAGAGAAAATGGAGTGGAAGAACCTATTCTTACAGCAAAAAGTTTAGTAGTTTCTGGCTCATGCTACAAAGGTCACTGGATTCATGTTTGGTGAGATTCTCTTGAATATGTTTTGTGGTGCTTCGGATCAACAAACATTCCTTCTGAACGGTCTGCATTTAATCCTTTGACTGTAGCTATATATTGCTATAGCTCTTGCACAGCAGAATTCATTTGCTTTTATATTTAGCACTGTTATTTCATATACAAGAGAAAGAGAATGGATAGACTTATGTCTGTATTCCTGAATACTGAGAATTTGGTGCATCGGGACTCTGTGGCCTTTCAGGTGGAACTAGTAGTGGGTACCACACATGGCCAGGCAAGCAGAAAAAGCAGACAGGCAGCTTTGAAGGTGGAAATATTGATAGCAAGGCCAGCAGAGAAGCTATTCAGTCTGTTCCTGTGAGAAGAGTTGTGCAGTCGAAGGAAGCCATCCAGAATCAGCAGCTTTATATGGCCCACAGGGACCCTACTGGCCTTTTCTATTACCTGATCCCTGCTGTGCTGGAAGCTAAAATTTTTACTCTCTGGCCCTTTGCAAAGGTTGCACTGTAGTGCAGCCAAGCCCAGACCAGCAATTTTTTTTCTTGCTTGCAGGCATGGAGGTGGCTTGGTTCTCCTGCCGATGAGTTATCATAGAATCATATTGCTAGGGACCCCAGTGGTCATTTGGTCCAACCCCCTGCAATGCAGGAATCTCAGCTAAAGCATCAGTGACAGATGGCCATTGAACCTCTGCTTAAAAACCTCCAAGGAAGGAGAGTCCACAACATCTCATGGGAGACTGTTCCACTGTCAAACAGTTGCCAGTTCCAGGACTTCTGGAGGGACACTTCTTGCTTTAGTTTCCCTGTTTCCTGACTATTCAGATTCAGGTAATCCATATGTCTTTAATGAAGAGTAGATGCATGATTTGGGGCTTCTGATTTTACACCCTCTCTACGAACTGCCTCACCTGTTGAGATCAGCTTGGGGAAAACATTCACTGTATTTAAGTCCCTATTCAAAGAGGGAAATTAAGGATCTTCTCCTATATGACTCCAGCTCTTTGCAACTCCTTCCCAATAGTGGATGATAGATTACCAGTATTATTTACACCGGATAGCTGAATTTTAGCTGCCTGTTTTTGTATTTGGTTCCATTATAGTTATGATTATGATTTCAATTTGTATATATGTTTGTATCATTGCACACTGCCTGAATATCAGACACTACAGGGGATTCCAAGTGCTTTTGCAGGGTTTGGTTTCCTTAGAATGAAGGTCAGCACAGACTGTGGTTTCTTTAGGATATATGGTTTTATTTACAGATATATACAACCCGAGCAGAGGATGGAGGGGCTTACAGTATTAACACCTCAAAATACCTTGCTTCTTCATTAGCCACAGCTTGGGATTCAGCACAGAACAAGTATGTCCCTGTGTATCCAGCTTCCAGCTCTGCTTACACACACATCTCTCTGGCTTTTGTTCTTCTACTTGGTATTTAGGTGGGGCAAGGAGGAGGCCCACACATTTGTTCTATGGCACAGAGCAACTACCTTGCATCTGCTAATTGTGGTACTTATCTAGTCATCCAAAGCCATTGCCTAAACCAGGCTTCCTCAACCTCAGCCCTCCAGATGTTTTGAGACTACAATTCCCAGCATCCCTTACCACTGGTGCTGCTAGCTAGGGATCATGGGAGTTGTAGGCCAAAAACATCTGGAGGGCCGAGTTTGGGGATGCCTGACCTAAACAAAGGAACTGATTTGGTAAACTTGCTCTCATACATTCTACCCCCACAGATACAGGATCCCCCAAATTGGAAGGGGCTCAGGACATCATCCAGACTTACCCTTTAAATTCATAACAATATCTCAAGATTTCATGTAAGGTATAGTTGATTTTTTAGAAGAGTGAAATCCAATGGCATATGAGTGAACCTCTGCTTGGGCAATGGGAATTTGTCTTGCCAATTGCACCAATTTATGTCTTGCCAAATGCAAGGTGGTTCTTTGAAAATGAGATTCAGAAGCAATACAAAACACAAGTGAGTTAGAAGATTAAATATATTATTCTAAACAGCAAGCAATATATACATACCAAGCAAGCGCTTCAATCTGCCACTTGGAAGCCCTCGAGAAGCAGCGAAGTGACTCCCCCAGTTAGCCTTAGTTTGCACGCCCCGCAGCCGATCAGTCCGTGCACCAGCTTCTGAAAACTCTGCCCAAAACCATCCAATTTATAGATAATCTGCAAATAGCCCAACTGGCTATTTGCAGATCATTCATTACTGGCTATGTGCAGATTATTCATTACTGGCTATGTGCAGATTATTCATTACTGGCTATGTGCAGATTATTCATTAGCCACCACCTCCCAATGCCTCTCTTTCTCAAACAATGTCCAACATCAAAGAAGGGTACCCAGCACTATCACTGCCTTCCAACTGATTAGGGCATTAAAAGTGGTTCTTCATGCCATCGAAGAATTTAAGAGCAAGGGGAAGGAGAAGGAACAGAGGCAGGAAGGGTAACCATGTCAGATCACTAACTCATCAAAATACAATTTATCTTCTGGATAGATTGCCCCTACAGATTTCTCTTTGGGCAGTATACCTGAAGGAGCGTCTCCACCCCCATCGTTCTGCCCGGACACTGAGGTCCAGCGCCGAGGGCCTTCTGGTGGTTCCCTCATTGCAAGAAGCAAAGCTACAGGGAACCAGGCAGAGGGCCTTCTCGGTAGTGGCGCCCGCCCTGTGGAACACCCTCCCATCAGATGTCAAAGAGATGAACAACTACCTGACATTCAGAAGACATCTTAGGGAAGTTTTTAATGTGTGACATCTTAGTGTATTTTTTGTCTTTGTGGAAGCCGCCCAGAGTGGCTGGGGAAACCCAGCCAGATGGGCGGGGTACAAATAATAATTTATTATTAATATTATTTGACCCCCCTCCCTTTGGCCTCTGAACCTCCTGTGCCCTCATCCCTCCAGAGAAGAATTAAGCCACATGTGTGGGCTGTAGGGTGGAGGAACAGAAGGGAAGGTGTAGCTTTGTGAGCAGAATCTGCTCACAGACCAACACCACTGGCTATATATATTCTATCAAAAGTAAGATATTGCCAGATCCCCTTGATGGTAAGGTGCCAGTCCCTTGCAAGACTCCCTTGCATTAGCAACATACATTCCCGCCTGCACCTGCATATGTTTTGTATTCTGAGAAGTGGCCCTGTATCCAAGCATTTCCAAGGACACTTGGATGAAAAGTCTGTCTGCATTTTATAATGTCATCAGTATATTCTGCAAGAATTTGTCAGTAAATATTTTTCTTCTCTGCACCCACCTCAGGGGAAAATAATAAAAGAAATAATGGTCTGATGCTGTCTTACTCATATTTCATTTGATGGGACACAACAACATGCCATGGTGAATTTCTGAAATATGCATATATATTGGTGGAACCTAAGTATCACACACTTCAGGGCTCATTGAAGTGTCAGGAGGATGGCTCATTTTGTGGGGGACAAAATTGATTTTGAAATCATAGTTGTGACAGATTTGATTTTAAAGGTCTAACACAGAGAAACAAAATAAAGAAATAAGAAGAAACCATAAGCATCTGAAATAGCACTGTGAATACTTAAATCTTCCCCAAGGGTACTTTGCCCAACCTTCATCAGAGCAGTGACAATCTCTGTTTTCTTACCTTTCCACCTTAATAGGAAGGCAAAGTGGTTTATAACAAAACATAAAACAGCCAGAATAAAATTCTCGCATGAGCTAAAATAAGAGACAGCCAGCATAAAACAGCAGAATCATATACATGTATATGCACCAAAGGCCTGGATATTTTTTTAAAGTGTGTGCATATCTCTCATCTAAAAGAAAATAGAGGTGGTGCCAATAAATATCCCAGGAGGGTGCTCCATAATTAGATGTTACTTCAGAATAGGCTTTATCCCCTAATTTCAAAAAACAGGAGGCTCATCAAGACTATGGTGGACCTGTATGCATATGATCTGTGGAGACCTTGCCCATCATCAGTGAGAGTGTGGCTACCAGGCAGATGCAAAAATTCCCTTTTCACAATGCTGATTAGCTTCATTTTTGCTGTTTTAACAGCAGATTGGATGTTAGGCATGTTACCTTTTAAGGGAGAAATTTTGGAGAAAATAGCATGTAAGTAACCACAGCTGTTTCCCTTTCACTAGTCTTGGACTGTAGCCGTAAATCAGGGCTGGGAGACCTGTTGCCTTCCTTATTTTGTTGCAATCCAACTCCAGTTATCTCTGACCACTGGCCATGCTGACTCCAGTTGATGGGAGTTGGAGTCCACAGCTTCCCCCATTCCTGTCGTAAGCTGTCTATTATACTCAGGGGAGCTTACAAAGCATCTTGAGGATTTCCATGACAGCAGTTACCGGAGGAAAGCAATGCTGCGTACATATTAAAGGTAAAGGGACCCCTGACCATTAGGTTCAGTCGTGACCAACTCTGGGGTTGTGGCGTTCATCTCGCCTTAATGGCCGAGGGAGCCGGCGTACAGCTTCCAGGTCATGTGGCCAGCATGACTAAGCCGTTTCTGGCGAACCAGAGCAGCACACGGAAACGCCGTTTACCTTCCCGCCAGAGTGGTACCTATTTATCTACTTGCACTTTGACATGCTTTCGAACTGCTAGGTTGGCAGGAGCTGGGACCGAGCAACGGGAGCTCACCCCGTCACAGGAATTCGAACCGCCAACCTTCTGATCGGCAAGTTCTAGGCTCTGTGGTTTAACCCACAGCGCCACCCGCGTGTTGCGTACATATTACCAGCTTATAATACAGTGAGATTGTTATTTTTATTGGAGGAACACTTATAAAAACACAGTATTTCATAAGAAACAATAGAACATATCCAAGAGAGATTTGGATATATAACTAATGTGTGTATACCGCTTTGCAAACCAACGATGGGAGTACGCTGGATGCAGAGTAAATTTGATTGTGTACATAGCCTGAGTGTATGTAACTCTGGCATGAGGCCCTGATTCCTTCCCATTCCAACTCATTTATTTCCTCCCTGCAGAAGCTACAAGGGTTTTGCATTGCAAACGTAAAGACTTTCAATGAAAGAAACAAATATGTCAGATTTGGATTTGTTAGCTCCAAGGTATTTTGTGAAAGACAGTGAAGCCTATAGAGGTTCTGAGGCGATTTGTGTGACTGACCTGAGTCCATTGCCAACCTTTCAGCCTTACAGGCATGAGAGGCCAGAGCCATTTCTTGTTAATCAACCCTTCACGTTAGATTATCGCCTTGGCATCAGGGGCGGGGCGGGTATCTTCATCTTTCATTTAGTTAAGAAACCTGAGCCTGTAAATTGCTAGCAGTTGGTGACCTGTCGAGTTCTCACCCTTCTGTGTCAAGTTAACAAGGGCTTTCATGCTTGTCTTCGAAGGGAATGGGCACCACACCAGGTTGTTAAATGAAACACCACACCATCCTCTGAGACATTGTTGTTCCAATTACTGCACTTATACAAGGACACGGTCAGTCAATAAAAAAAGGTTGCTTCTGAGAGGAAAGGAAGATTGGATTTTGTTCCAATTGTGCCATCATCCAAAGCAAATGTGAACTTCTAATGTGATGCTAACAAAGTACGTATCACAAATGGTAGGGGATGCGAAAAGAAGACGGCTTTCATACCTACAAGTGACGACTGAGCATAAACAATATATAATTTCTAATTTTTAAAGTAACTTTTTATGGGGTTTTTATAAACAAGTATCGTAAGAATAATAAAGGATACAAAGAAATAGGCCCAATCTGGGGAAGACCTGAGCAAAATGTTGTGGTCTATTTCTGTATCTGCTTATATGAATATTCCTTTATGTTAAGAACAGCAACGAATCTTGCAAATAGAAAGCTAGATGTCATGGAGAAGGATTCTAGCCTAACGTTGCCCAACATGTTACATCTTTGTGTGAATGCAGGGATGTATTTATGCTTATAGGAGCTTTCTTTCATGTTAACCCCTAGTTATAGACATGGTACAGTTCAAACCTTGGCGAGAACTAGTCCCAAACCTTGTATCTTTTTAGACACTAAAAGAGAACATACCATATCATTTTGTGGTTTCACTGTTGTAATGCACTCCTACCTACAAATCCTCTAACTTAGCCTACCCCATCCTTGTACTCTCCAGATGTTTTAGACTACAACTCCCATCAGCCAATGCAAGGGGATGACCAAAGTTGCAGTTCTACAGCATAAGGAAGGCACCAAGCCCTGTTATTGTGCAGTATGCTTTTGTTGGAAACATCCCCAAAGTCTTCCCTTCCTAGACAACTAAAATTATCTGCAGATGAAATCATGGTCTTAACTACTATTCCTGGCATCCGATTGCTCTGTGATCTGTTGAAGAGCCTTTCAGCCTGATGAGCTTCCACACATTTGTTGTTGTTTGAATTTTCCACTCATGAATATCTTAATGCAGTTGTCAGTACCATTGCACTGCCTTGGTTACATAATAAATATTGCAACTGAAATGCCAAAGAATTCATGAAACTTGTTTAGACATGAACATTAGAAACTCATGGAAACAGGAAATCTATGCTTTGATATCATGAACAGATCTGAGGAAGTCAGTGAGACCGTTCAGATGTGAGTTTATGGTCAGAGATCTGTGGAGATTGCTTCAATCAGAAAACTGTGGCCCTATTTTTTTTCTTCTTCTCTCGAGCCTTCCTTGCTGTCAGGGAAAAACTTCTGTTGGTTCAGAAGATGATCCCATTTAGAGCAGCAGTGAACAGCAGAGAGAGTTCTAGTTGTATATCAGTGAATAATTTGAAATAAATTGGCAAGGTTTTCTGAATCATTATTTAACAATTGGAGCAACACAAAGGCTCCAATGAACCTTGGCTACAGACCATAGTTTTTTTTGGAGTAAAACAAATCACAACTGGTTTGTGCATAATGCTGAGCCAGGGATCATGATTTGCTTCTCCCACATACTAATGAAGTAGATGAGAGTAGCACATTTGTGGCTTTGATTAATTGATTGGTTGATTGATTGGCTTTTTATTTTATTTTTTAAATATATACCACTTCACAGTAACAAAACCTCTAAGCAGTTTGTAAGAAATCTTAAAATTATCAATGAAAACAATTTAAAATGATTAAAAACAAGCAGTCAAACTCTTTATTGTGGTCAAAATCATTGAAGACCAGTATTTTTTTTTAAAGCAACTTTGCCCCAATGTAGAAAATAATACCAAGCAAAGCAAAATATAGAAACATAACAATAAAATTACTAGCAATTGTATCATGCTATAGAATGCCAGGTATAGAAAGCAAAATTATAAGTTTGCTAAGTAGTCGTTGGAGAGTTTTACATGCAGCTGTACAATATTTAGCCACCCTGGAAGAAATGGATGCATTCTGAGCTAAAAGGGATGGGGGGGGGGGGAAACAACCCCATAAGATTCAGCCAATCTTCCTGGGAATTTCTGTAAAAGGGTTCAATAAAAATCTTATGTATGTCAGGATAAAAGAAACCAAATGTAAGAACACGAGTAAGCAATCCTACCTCTCCAGATGCTTAGGAACATTTGTGTTGAGGATAGGAGTTTAAAAACATCTCAACATAATTAAAATCATTATGATCATTTATTAGATTTATATACCACTATTTATCCAAAGATATCAGGGTGGTGTGCAACATTAAGAACATAATTTATGGAACATAATAATAAGAACATAATGCACAGCATAATAATACAAAGCATAATGAAATAATCATAACGGTTGCTCCCCCAACACACACACATTTAATAGACCATAGATTACGATTGTCATTGTCCCATTCAGAACAACAAAATTGAAAATCTACACCAGACATTCAGAAACCAACAAGCCTGCTATCCCAGCTATCCCAGCCTGTTAGTCCCCTAAAAACTCTGATACCCCATAATTAAATACAATATACTCCCTTAGAGACTACCTTACACTGCGTTTAAAACCAAAATCACATTTGAATAGAAACTGTTTCTCAGGCGGCTAGTCCTAGTCTTTATAACCTTGTACCTTCGTCCAGAAGGCAGAAGCTGAAAGAGATCATTTCCGGGGTGTGCACTATCCTGCACTATCTCTGCAGCTTTCTTACGGCACCTGGAAACATAGATTTGATCCAAGGTGGGAAGAGTGCACCCAATAATTCTCTCCGCAGTCTTTACAACCCTGGACAGCATTGTTTTTTCCCTGACTGTGCAGCTCCCAAACCACACACAGAGACCATAAGCTAATACACTCTGAACAATACAATGGTAAAATGCCATCATATATAATGTCCAAAGGCCTGAGTTAAGAGGAATGTTTTCGACCAGTGCCTAAAGACATGTAATGTAAACACCAGGTGAGCCTCTCTGGGGAGGGGCTTGCCTAAAAAAAAATGCCTTAAACAGGCACTGAAAAAAGTACAGTCAAGGGAGTTCCAAAATGTAGGTGCTGCCACACCAAAAGAATAAGTTCTTACAAATGTGGAATGGGTATCATGTGGCACCCTTGATGGTGAAAGTTGTGTAGAAACCTACACGGTAAACAACTACTGTATTTTTCACTCCATAAGACGCACCAGACCATAAGACGCACCTAGTTTTGGGAGGAGGAAAACAAGAAAAAAAATATTCTAAATCTCAGAAGCCAGAACAGCAAGAGGGATCTCTGCGCAATGAAAGCAGCAATCCCTCTTGCTGTTCTGGCTTCTGGGATAGCTGCGCAGCCTGCATTCACTCCATAAGATGCACACACATTTCCCCTTACTTTTTAGGAGGGAAAAAGTGAGTCTTATAGAGCAAAAAATATGGTAACTATGGTTTGCTGTCACACAAACTGAGCCAGAGAGTCTCCTTCCCCAAGGTAGGCTGCTGAACCTAAGAAAACCCCAGAGTAGATGTTGAGTGTGCCCTGTAGGTTGGCATAAGGACTGCACAGCTCCAGGAGCCTTCAGAAATAAAATCAATAGCATTTTGAGACAGCAGCAGCAGCAACAATGGTTGAACAATATCACAATTGGCAAACCTGCTGAATTTTCAGATTTCATCATGAAACTCTAAATTTGTGACAAATCAGCTCGGTGCTAACAACACCTTCTGTTTAAAATGTTGCTGATCCATCCACAATAGTCTCTGAGGTTCTGAATAGGGGCACTCAGGGGCAACTTTCAATGCTTCTATATACAAATAAAAAAAAATCATCAATAGGTGAACAGCTACAGTTCTTACATCCTGATTTGGCCATCAAACGTTATATTCCAAATGCCTCTCAAGACTTCACACTTCTGAATGAGACACTCTCTTACTTGGTTAGCAGATAGGAACAACACCAGCTATCATAATTGGGATTCAGATTTACTGCCTCTGTTTGTATTGAAAGACCACCATTAGTGTTGGGTTTCTGGACAGTTATGTCATATCGTGCCGTTTCCAAGTGAGGTTTATTATCCGTCCATCTGTTTATACATGTAACTATTGATCCATTCAGACAACTTTGCAGCAACCTGGATTTTGAAGAAGTACTTGGGTAGGTTTGCTGTCAATACTTATGCCTTCCACTCTTGCCTTCAGTTAATTAGAAACGACTAGTTGGAACACTTGTCCTTGACTACTGAAGGAAGAGTTCATTTTGCTGTTGGCATAAGATTTTCCTTTCATTTGATAAATGTTTACTGTCATGGCTCAGTAAGATGAGCTACAGTCTGCTAGTTTTGGCAGTTTATGCTTAGCTTGTCCTCCCACATTATAGCTCCATTTATTTCATTTGCTTTCATTAATCTTTTTTTGGGCAATTCCCTGGCTAGCTGTATGGCCTTTGCTCACGACAATCAGGGGATTAATTGCATGTAAGCTGCTGCGATAATTTTTTGAGAGTTGTAAGTTTCTGCAGGGATGTTTGCTGTGGGAACTCACATGGGTTCTCAAACCTTCTTTCTGTGAATGGCAAGGAAAAAAAATAGGTATGTAAAAGGAGAATTTCCTGGATGCCAAGATCCAGGTTTGGGGCAAGTACTCTTTGGCGAGAAAACTCCAGCAGAGATTTAATTATTATTTTTTAAATGCAGCAAAGTAAAGCATGGGAATATAGGTTGTTAGGCCTTTAAAGTATGCTTTTCTAAGTTCCTTCCAATTACTTTCTTCCCCTAGCACAGAAAAAGGCCACATGTTAGGCAAGTTAAAAAATGGTTTACTCACAAACTTTCCAAAAGCTAGGTTCATGTGCTTTTCCATACATCAGTCAGAAAATTCAGGCAGTAAAACTCGGCTTAGTTACAGTGGTGAAAGTTCCTCAATTATTGGTATAGGAACACAAAAATGGCTTAAAATAAAAAAATTCCTTCCAGTAGCACCTTAAAGACCAACTAAGTTAGTTCTTGGTATGAGCTTTCGTGTGCATGCACACTTCTTCAGATACAGATGTGTATCTGAAGAAGTGTGCATGCACACGAAAGCTCATACCAAGAACTAACTTAGTTGGTCTTTAAGGTGCTACTGGAAGGAATTTTTTTATTTTGACTATGGCAGACCAACACGGCTATCTATCTGTAACAAAAATGGCTTGTAAGAGCCATGCGGTTTGAGCTTAGAGCAACCAGCTCAAACCTCTTTGCATGCTGAGCTTCTCAGGTAGACTGAAGGGGAACTATAGGCTTGAGATGAGGGGGAGTGACCTAGCTAAGAGTAGCAAGACAATTTATTCTATGTCATTAGCACCTTCATGCATTAATTAAACTTAATCGTGTTGGTTATATGAGGCTGGTTATCCCACACTATCCTCACATCCTAGTACAACGATCCCATTCTCATCTGTGTCTGTGGATATTCCATGTTTACTACTGGTATTTCCCATTGCACAACTGCAATGTTCTCCAGCACTGTAACAAGTAGTAATACTTTTCATTTATATTATGCTTTCAAGGGTTTAGTCTTTCATGTGCATTATATCAGTAATCTTCACAACACTCTTGCTAATAGCAAACTTTAGTAGTGAATGGAAAAAGGGAGACCATGAGAAGCACAAGGACAGCATTATATAGCTTGGGAAGACCCAAATATTGTAAAAGTACAAACAAATCTTTTTTCTTTTCTTTTTTAAGGTAGCAAAAGCCCACAGAAAAACAGCCCAATGAGAATTTAGCCACCTCAGGAGCTAGAGAAAGTTGAGCAACAGCTGGGGAAAGGGGTGAAACAGTGCAAACTGGTCTGCTTAATTTCCTTACTTAAACCAGAGGTCACCAACCATTTGGGTTTCAGTGGGCACATTTGGAATTTTGGTCTAAAAAATCGCATTATTCTTGTGTGTTAATTTTTTATGTATTTATTTATCTGAGTTGATTTTAGCCTGCCCTTCATTAAATTCAACCTCAGAGTGTGGTACAATGGAATAAATACAATGCATGAAATATAATAAAACTACACTGTGTCTAAAACTAATATACGTAACTTTAGAACATTTTAATATATAAACTGTTTTATATATTAAAAACAAGCATTTTTCTTTTCTTTCAAAGGAGGAATAATCAATAACAGAATGACTTGTGCTTAGTATTAAGAACAGCAGCAATACCTCTCCACTAAGTATCTTCTTTTGAGTGTCAGTCTTGATGAATAGCCATGTAGAAGTGTTTTATGAAGTGACCATCTCCCCTGGAGTTGTCACTGAATTTCACCTGAAGTGACATTTTGAGGCCACCTTGGAGACTCTTCCTTGAGCAAAGCATGCAGGGAATTTCACAGGAAGCCAAGAGAGATTTGAAAAGGCTTTCAGTATTCTCAAGGAGGTCTTGCAAATTCATAAGTTGCCTCCAAAGCATCACCAAAGGGGGATCTTTAGGGGAATCTGGCCATTCTTGCTTAGGCAAGACTAGCAAGTGGGTTCCCCCCACCCATGAAGGCTTATAGACATCGCTAGTCTCTCCTGTATTTGATAATTTAAGTACCCAACAGTGACCCAATTTGGATTATCACTTTGCTATGTGCCACTTTGCTACAAAACTTTCAAGAGAGAAGACTGAACAAACCCCACTGAGCTGGTGTCAGGAACTTCTAGAATCTGGCTGGCCACTGTGGGCAAGAGCATTGTAGACTAGATTGGCCTTTTCCAGATGGGCTCCTCTTATATTCTTATGTATGTGTGATTGTCCCATGTGGTGAACCACTGAATTGTGGGTAGTGGCCTTCATAGTGAAGAGCCTCCTGGATTAGCTTGGTCCATATTCAGAACATATCCTACCATATCATCCTGTCACGAGCTCCATGGAGGTGTCTTGGAGAGGATGCTTGGATCCCAAAGAGGAGTGGGAGAAGTGCAGAGATTTGGAGATAGAGGGCCCCAGGGAGGGTTCTAGAGGTATGGGGGATGTGGAAGTAGGACCCTCAAGAAGTGTCAAACCCCGAGGAATGGTTCAGCAGACTGAGGTATGGAGATCTGGATCCTGGAGAGAGGCTGAGCAAATAATCAAAGAACTGTTGTGCTGCTACAACATCAGACATCCCTATCCTAACACCTCCTGCTATGGGGCTGCCTCTGGTACTGCTGCCTGCCAGTCAGGGGCCTTCACCTTCTAGGGAGGATACTGAGAGTAGGGATGATACCAAGTTGGTCCTGACTCCACCTTCATCTCCACAGAAATGGAGATGCCGGTGCTGGTGTGAACAAACCAGCCCACTCAAAGGAGTACCCAACCTTAGGTTTCTAACGGCTTGCCATAAAAAGAGCTGTGCCTGCTGCACAATTCAAAAGGAAGGTGCAGGGGGTATCACTTGTTGGATCAAGATCTTAGCCATGTAGCTCACCTCCTATGAACCTGCTGAACCTTGTAACCTGCAGCTTGCCTTATGTATTCATCTGATTTGAGCATTAAAGTCTTTGTCAGAACTAGAGCTGGGAGGTCTCACCTAGCAGTGAGAACCAGGATGTATCCAGATCTATACAATACACACACAGGTAATTTTATCATTACATAATTGTACGTAATTGGCTCGTGGGTTTTAAGCATACAAACAGCTCCTCAGTTCCTCCCTTCAAAGCACAGGCAACCAAACCAGGAAGCCTCTTCATTTACCATGGTTATCCACATCAAGAAACTCTGGCTACCAACTTCAGAAGAACTCAGGTTATTGAACCATGGCTTGAAACTGGTTTAATATCATGGCTGGTTCCAAAGCACATGACTAGTTTTGCAGCGTAGACATAATGAAAGAAAGTACGGTTAATTTGCAGTTTCCTGGTTTAATTGTGGCTCATGCGAAGGGAGGAATGAAGGGATTGTGTGCATGGGCAAAGGCTCATTCATATCACAGAGATATTGTTATCTGAACATAGCCAAACTCAGATCTGGGACTATACGCTTTCCTTGAGGTTATTCTCATTCTGCAATATTGTTTACTCCTACAGTGTCTTTTTGCTGTTGCTGCAGACTTGTGGCATTGAATGTTAGTCATCCAATGTTTACACAATACCCACCAAATGCTTTCCCTGATAGTTGTACTGGATGATTGTTCCATTCAGTGACTGTTCCCTAGCTTGGCTGAGCGAGAGAGAGTCAAAATAAAACACTGGCAAATCCATGTGCTGAGAGAGTTGTTTGCTTCAACGTGTTTTGCGGAGCCTACATGCTGGCATCCATCTGTCTTGGGAGACAATGGAGTGTACCTTTGAGGGTGAAGTCAAACTGCTGGAGAATCACAGCACCTCTCCAGGGTGCAAGCCTGGGGAGTTTGTATGGAGGTCCAGGATTGCCTAGATGATAGGACCTCCCTCTCAGCCTTGCTGATATGGACCAAAGGAAAGCAGAGCATTTGACATCAGCTTGGCTGCAGGCATAGGCACCATTGGAAACATTTATGTAGAGCACCCAGTAGTACAGGCATCAGTAGAGCTTATGCAATTGTGAATGCCACCTGATGCCAACGTGAAGGCAAGCTGTTGGAAATAGAATATGAGGTGATCTTGACAAGTGGATGGAGGCCAGATGTGGGAAGGATATTTGGCATACAGGCATGCAGTAAAGAGCATAGCAGAGGCCATCCCTTAAGCAGCCAAGAACTCTACTGGGACCCAATTCATGTTGTCTTCTGTTCTCTGAGATAGATTTTTTTTAAAAAAATATAAACAACCCAGGAACAAAATGGTCATGTAAATTCACTCAGAAGCAAAACAGAGGTAGATGGTTCATTTGGCACGGTTCGTTTTTGACATCAGTTCTAGGCAATGAAATGGAAAGGAGAGGACATTCAATCCTATCAGAGCAGGACCATCTGGGCCCATTGAGTTATTTGCAAACAAGGATCCATACAGTGCAATCCAGTGCATATTTGGTCAGAAATACATCCCATTCTTCTCAGTGTAACTGTGACCCCCAGATGGCTGTCTATAAAATATGTCCTAAATAGGCAGTATCCCAACTGGAGATTTACCTAGAAGTGTGTGCAAACCTATAGAACACTTGCAGCCATCCCAAGCTGAAGTGCAGTGTCTGTTGCATGGATTGGTAGTTGATGGAACTGGGCCAATGCCCATTGAAGGGTTGCTGTTGAATGAATCACCAGAAATTTCCCAGTCTCCCAGTAGAATGATTCACAGTAGGACTCATATCTTCCTTTCCACAACCACTCCTTTTAAGAATCTTGCTTTTATGTGACTTGGTGGTATGCACATACCCCAAATGTCATGTATAGGGTTTCTATTATACCTAGGCTAGCATCATAGCAAGTATTCAGACCCAAAAGAGGGCAAATATGCTTGGCAGGAGCAGTAGAGAGCTTGAAGGAGGATCATTTGGTAGTACAAAGTGAAGCCCTGGCAGCCTCCCTCAGTGGCCAATTGCCCATGCTTGAAGAAAGGCAGCCTCTGTAAAAACTGGATATGACCAGCAGCTCCACGTCTACAGGAAGTCACAGGAAGTCAGTTTCTGATCTTGGAGTCATAGTGAACAATTCTCTGGAAATGGGTTTGGTGTATACCAGCTATGAAAAGGGATATTACACATTGGGGATCATTATATGGTGTTGTGTTTTTGTGATATTGTAAGCCTCTTTGGATGGAGTTATGCCCCCCATCCAATACAGCCTATAGATGATTTTTGAAAGAGAGAAAGGGAGAATATATTTTTGCTATACAGTGGTACCTCGGGTTACATACGCTTCAGGTTACATATGCTTCAGATTACAGACTCCGCTAACCCAGCAATAGTACCTCGGGTTAAGAACTTTGCTTCAGGATGAGAACAGAAATTGTGCTCCGGCGGCGTGGCGGCAGCGGAAGGCCCCATTAG
Source organism: Podarcis liolepis (assembly GCF_965112155.1). Lineage (NCBI taxonomy): Eukaryota > Metazoa > Chordata > Lepidosauria > Squamata > Lacertidae > Podarcis > Podarcis liolepis. Next base: position 27,314,885 of record NC_139571.1, read on the forward strand.
CTAAAGTGGTGCTTCAGGTTAAGAACAGTTTCAGGTTAAGAACAGACCTCCAGAAGGAATGAAGTTCTTAACTCGAGGTACCACTGTAATTAGTAGGAATGCTCATCAAATTCAACCCTGTCTGGATACAGTGGTACCTCCGGTTGTGGACAGGATTTGTTCTGGAGGTCCAGTCAGATCTCGAGGTTTTCGCAACTTGAGGACCGCTTCTGTGCATGTGCGTGCGGTGAAACCTGGTCAAATACTTCCGGGTTTACGTAACCAGAGGGTTACGTAACCAGAGATACTACTGTACTTCAAAACGGTGAGGAAGAAGGTCTACCATCTTTGACTAGAATGGCAAGACACAGTATATACGCATCCGTTAGAGGTCCGATGGAATAGTCACATTCAGCTAACCCCGTAATAGGCAGAAGCTGAGGCAATTAATTTTTGCTTGGAGAATGCCTCCGTGCCACAGTCAATCATATCGGATGTGTCCACATGGACGGCAGACTACAGAGAAGTGGTCTCAAGGTGCCTATCAAAACTTGACGTCCGTGATAGCTGTAATGTGTTTCAAGATGGAGTGGAAACCCTGGGACATGCTGCCAAGCAAAAGGGGAAACTGGGAGAGAAAATTGCTCACGACCTTGAACGCATGTGCTCATTTCACCGGCAGAAGGTCCCTTATCTGCAGCAGTTCATCCGTTACAGTGAAGTAAACAGCTTAAGGGTTGTGCTGCTCACTTGTGTGGAAAAAAAGAGAGAGAAAGGCCATGCGCCTTCCATGTAAGGCAAATAGTGCTTTAGATTTTATAGAAGTATGTTCTTAATTCCAGTGCAAGGTTTACAGTTTTGCTGAATCAGTGCCTTAAGGTAGCTAGCCATTAACCTTATTATGTAGTATAGTAAGTACCCAGTACTCTAGAGGCATTTAATGCTGGGAAGAAAACACATTTTTTGTGTGCAGCTTCCATTGCCAAGCTCAACAGCAGTTTGCAGTTCAAGGCATTTTCAAATTCTGAGATGGAGAAGTTATGCTTCACATACCTTTATATTGAAATCTACAACCTTTTTAAGGGGCACCCAGTCACTGGTTAGCTGGCTAGTACATCAGGTCCACCACCCCACACCAAATGGTAGGGAATGGGGCAGTCTAAAGAGCCTAAACTGCCACCTAACTTATCTGTAAAGGTTGCCTGTGGAGCTGGCTGAAGAAGAGAAAGAACCTCACTGAACATCTTTGAGTGCTGTAATTGAGACCTCTTGTATAAAGATTTGGTACTACTATTATTAATGGCAGCCCATCTTTAGAGTCTCAGAAGACACTTGGTGCAGCCATGTAAGGAGTTGTATGCCGACTGAAAAGCTAAAAGTCCCATTAGGAAATGGCTAAAATTCTCATGCTTTTGTTTCTGTTTACTCAGAACATAAATAGAATTGAGTAAAGAAAGAAGACTACCTCACATGCATAGACAGCTCTTAGATACAACCGCATCTTGGAAGTTGAATGGAATCTGTTCCAGATGTCCGTTCAACTTCCAAAACGTTCAGAAACCAAGACACGGGTTCTGATTGGCTGCAGGAAGCTCCTGCAGCCAATCAGAACCCTTGGAACCCATATTGGACGTTCAGGTTCCATAGAACGTTTGCAAACTGGGACACTCACTTCTGGTTTTGCAGTGCTCGGGAGCCAAAACGTTCGAGTCGCAAGGTGTTTGACTTCTGAGGTACTACTGTAGTTTAAAAGAATGTGTTGTTTTTTTCACCTTGTTCACCTCTCCTTTACTTTACAACAAGATCCAAGGCTGTATGGGGTCTTTATATATATCCTTTTTTGTAATTTGTTACATTATCTTCCTACTGTTATTTTGAAAGTACCACTTGTAAATGAATAACCCAAAGTTCCAAAAAAAAAAAAAAAAGAACCTACTGATCTATAAGAAAGCTGGCAGGGGTCCCAGGTAGCACAGGTAACCAAATCCTTTCAGTTTGTCATTTTGTTGTCACCCACTTAATAGATTAATTTATTTCAATGTTTATATCAAATTATAATTCTGTAATATTATTACACTACCTCTCAATAAAAACAACCCTGATGCTGATAATTTTTTATCTTTTTTTAAAGAAAGCAATAAGACATTAAATTGTATTTTTAATTGCCATTTAAAAATTCAGTGAAATAAAACTTTCACAAATTAATGTCTCTGAGTTTTTTATATCCTTCAGTCATTTAGTTTTCTTTTTACATTGTCCCCTATGCAACCTATGCATCTGAAGGGCTGAAGTGATGTCCCCCACCCCCATTTTTCCTCACAAAATTGCATGTCCAGTCCATGATGGACATCATAATGCATTTTAGGGTTGCTCCAAAGCCAGTCCATAGTCCAGTCCATGATGGACAGTCCATGATGGATACATCATAATGCATTTTAGGGTTGCCCCAAAGCCAGTTTGCTAACATGTGCTCATGGTCTGGAGAGAGGTAGATGATTGATTTCCTCACACACAGCCAGTCCAAAAGGCCAGATCCATTATTTCAGGTTGAATACTCCATTTCTCTCACACACTCTGAACTTTGCGAGCCCAGCTATGGAATATATTTAATCAGGAACTGAACCTCTCACAAGTTCCGTTTTCTTTGAGGGGAAACTCATATAAAATCACAGCATCACCTCCATTCTAAGCTGGAAAGTTGAGTGTCCTTAACCTTGTCAAACATTATGTCCCCAGCAGCTGGGTGGGTGAAGAAGGCCAGAAGGAAATAAAATGGAACTCACCTGCCCTTCTGGAGGGGAGTCTAAATACACATATTTTTCTAGTTTGAGAAAGGACACGTTTGAAATATTTCCTTTTCATTCCCCTCCCAGTGAATTTTGCATTTTAGTTTTCTGTAGTTATTTTCGGAGCCTGCCTGGTGTATCTGTTCTTTTCTTTTTCGGACCAATTGCGCGTGCAAGATGGATTTCAGAAGTGTGTGATGGACACGTAAGGAAGGTAAATTGCCTAAATCAATTGGCTGTGTCATAAGAGAGCATTTTCTTACTATCAGTGTCAGGAGCAACAGGAAGGGGAATTACAAGAATCCATTATGCAGCCAGTGACTATGGTGCAGTGGTTCAGAGTACAGTATATTTTTGTCATGCAGCGTGCATCTGCAGCCAGTCTGGTTGGGCATTTACATTGCCGCAAGACCTGGGGGGATAAACATCACAGAGACATGAACTGACCATGGAGCAAATACACCCTCTTCTAGCCTCTGTCACTTGCTGTTGTTTCCAGATCAGTGAGTGAATAAGAAATTTACAGGAGACAGTCAACCAGGGTTCTTTCAGTGCAGCCTTTCTTAGTTGTGTGGCGACTTCCCGACCCCCCCCCCACCCATGTGGAAATAATGACACATGACACAACTATTTAAGGTTAATGGGCTAAATAAGGCCACAGTTTTATTGATTACAGGTGATGAGCAGTATTGGCTTAGGCATTGGATCTAACCGACTATATCTGACTCCAGCCCATCTGCTGGAAGTCCGGGAAGGGTTAACTACCGCTAGGGGGAGTCCTGCTGATACACATCGACTAGGAGCTCTCCCGGGGTCACCGATAGGGGGCGTGCCTTAGGCCCTAACCTCCCTAGGCTTCGGACAGGGCAACACCCCCTGGAATCCTTTAGTGGACTACCCTTTAATATGCGTGGCAGGTGATGTCACTACCTCCCCTCTTTCCATCTACAGAACTATTCCAATGCCTAACCGCCAATACCCAGAAAGTTGTGACGATTTTTCTACGAGGTAGGTGAAAACCAAGTGGCTAGTGCCAATTTGCCAAGTGGAAAAATTCCTGCCAAGCCTCTCAACAGTGACCAACTGAAGTCCATAGCAAGGTCAAAGAAAGAAGACCTTAAAGGACGGGAGGGTGGGAAAACCGGAGCAGCTGGAAGGCAGAAAAGAGGGAGATCCTGGCTGCGTTCCACCTTTATGGGGCAGGCCACACCCCTGGACCAACCCGATTGGCCGGCTAGGGGAGTGACGCAGCCAGGAACCTCCCCAGTCACATAGGGCTGGCCTCCCACCCCCTGCGCACGTGGAGGGGCTGTGAAGCCCACAACCCCACCTTCTCCTAAAGGCAGAAGTGGCTTTCTCAGGGACTGGATACATGAGGAGGAGCGATTGGTGTTGCCTTCCCAGGACCCCCCACCCCCCAGACTTGGATCTGGGATTGTGGTGGTGGGATACCGGCCACACCTGAGGGGAGGAGACAAGCTGGGAGATACTAGAAATAGCATGAGAGAGAGATCATGGAGAGGCAGAAGCAGACAGGTAGCTCAGCATAGGGCAGGATGATGAGGTTTCCAGTTTGGATGCAGTCTCCGACAGAGAAGACAGAGGGGGACCAGACCTTGCATTTCTTCTGCAGCAACAACAGGGCAGCCACTCTGCTGAAGGCTCTCCGGCCCCACTGATCCCTAGAATGTGAAGGATGTTACATGTTGCTGAGCAATAGGCTAAAAAGGCACAGAGAGAGACTCCTGTAGCTCACCATAGCAGGAGATTACAGGGGTGGAGTCCTTCTGACTCAGAAGGCTAGAGACCGAAGGAGGGGCTGCACAACAGCTCAAACAACTTCTTCATGGGGGGGTGTCTTTAATGAGCCTCCTTGTATTTGCTCCTTTCCTTAATATGATACGATAATCTTTATTGTCATTGTCCCATACAGAACAACGAAATTGAAAAAAATCTACATCAGACATTCAAAAACCAACAAGCCTGCTATCCCAGCTATCCCAGCCTGGTTAGCCCCCTAAAAATTCTGATACCCCATAATTAAATACTTGGAAATGTGTCACATCCTAGCCAATTGTCTTAGCAGAGGCTTCTACCCGCTAATATTGCATTTTTGGTATATGTTTTGATTTTAGTACTTGGGACTGCTCAGTTGGTAGAGCATGAGACACTCGATCTCAAGCTCAGGGGTTCAAGTCCTACATTGTGCAGAGATTCCTGCATTGGAGAGGGTTGGACTAAATGATCCTTGTGGTCCCTTCCAACTCTCCAATTCTGTGATTCTGTCCCCGTCCCCCGTCCCCAATATTTGTAAAGGCAAGGTTTTTTAAACTGCTGTAATACCTATTAGTTGCCATTCTACCATTTTGGGGCACTGTCCATTTGTCCTGCCTAAATAGTGCTTCTTATAGTTTTCAGTTTGATTATTGGCCAGATCATTTTTTGTGCATCTGCTGGAACATGATGCTTAAGGCAATTTATGTTTTAAATGTTTGAAGTGGAGATGATTTATGTATGACAGCTTGAAATCCATTTTTGTCTCCATATATTCCTGCCATGTGAAAAAAGGAGCAGTAAATGAATAACGTGTTATGTTTTTGTTTCAATTCACAACACAGAGATGATTAAGTGTATATGTGCTTTATAACCAGAGGACAGTGCAGGGAGTCACATGCACAAACACAAAAGGAGAGCAATTGGGGTTTGCCTGGAACTGGGACAAGGACACTTAAGATTTTTTAAAAACAAAGAATTATTGGATGGATGGTCAAAAATGAGAATTAAAATCCAGGTTGTTCATTTATTTTACAATCAGGATACTTCTTGATTGTAATAAAACCTCTAAGTAGTTTATGCAAATGGATTGACACAGCAGCTCAGACAAAAGTCCACAGGTAACAAAACAGGTGACTTATTTCTATGCGAAAAGGACAGTGATGAACAGTGCATTCCATTGTTTGTTTGTTTTAATTCACAAGAGGAAGTGGATTAAGGCGCAATCCTAAACCTATTTAACTGGGAATAAACAATGAACAAAACATATTTTAACAAAGTCAACAAGCAACACTAAAGAAACAAAAAAATAAATCAATCAATGAGGCATGTGTCTGGATAGTGGCAATTATAAGTCAATTAATATGTAAAGAACATACATTGCAAAGCAATTTACATGTCTTAAAAAAACCAAACCTCTATTTGTAGAGAACTAAGGCAAAAGTCATTCATAGCAAGAGTCTATAGGACATCTCTATAGAAGACTCTCAGGCACAATGATTCATTCTTAGAATTGTAGAGTTGGAATTGTAGAGTTGGATGGGACCTGAGGAACATCTAGTCCAATCTCCTGCAATGCAGGAATATGCAGATGTCCCATACGAGGATCGCACCTGCAATCTTGGTGTTATCAGCGCCACACTCTAACCAACTGAGCTATCCAGGCTATGATGCTCTAAAGTAGGGTTTCCCAAACTTGGGTTTGCAAGTCCCTTGGGTCTCCAAGTTTCCCATCATCCCTAGCTAGCAGAACCAGTGGTCAGCAGTCTAAAGAAAGCTCTTGGGTCAGGCCAGTAGTCTACCCATTTCTCTAATGCTAGTGGTATTAGGTTTTTTGCAGGCCATTAAAGATAAATTAAATGGTTGCCACAAAACTCTCAAGGGATATTCCCACCTAACTTGTAAGTGAAAAGTGGTCACTTTTATTATTTCCCCTTCTTTTTAACAACTGAGCAGGAGACCCGAATTGGCTTTGCATGGATGTTCAGCCAGAAGGGATATCTGGAGGAATCTTCAACAGATGTTGGTTGTAAGTGAAGTTTGTGTCAGTTCTTACCTTGGATGAGTTTGGAGTATTTATTGTCACTACCATGTACTCAAAATTTTGTGTTTGAAAATGTACTGTGATTCTTTCACAGTAGAAGTTGCATCACTAAACTGGTCAGAATTCAGACCACCAGGAAGAACTGTTGTATTATTCATTGACTTTGTCCATATATCTGGGGAACATTTGCTTCTGAACTGGAATGTGCTTCGATTGGTGCATGCAATATACTTTAAGCCCTAGAGAAACTAGACAGTTGAGGGTGTTTGGTGTGTGTGTGTGTAGTGTAGTGTGAACTGGCCCTTAGGCAAATGGTTGCAAAGTTTCCAACCATTAAAGAATAAAGAGGAGGGCAGCCCTGTTGGTATTCATTTTCTTCTGCGCTACTTGCTGCTGAGATGGAAATAGCTGAAGTGACAGGACGTTTTGCCTTCCATATAGTCATCCTTCATGATATTTTATCACTTCCAATCATACTGAAAGGAAAGTAGAACAAGATCGGGGTGGGGGGGGTTCTTTTCAAATAAGAAGTTTGATGCTGGATCTCATGTTCAGGCTTTGCTATTTATTAAGCTACTAGTGTAGTGTTTGTGTGCCTTTGACAATGAAGACTCACACTATACATTGTGGGTGCCCTTTGCAGGTTCGCACATGGTGCTACAGTTCCCAGGGATCTTACTGGCAAACAGGGGCTAGCTTGCCTCTCAGTGTTAACTTTTGGAGGCTAATGCTTGGATAGAATCCTTTAGTCTTTTATTCCCTATATGGAGGGGGGGTATGAAGTGGTGACTCACCCCCCCCCCCCGTGTCGGCAGTTCCAGGGTCCCCTTCTTAAAGCGGTTATATTTTGGGTGTCCCTGGCCATACACTGAAAGGTCGTTAGTGAACTACCCTGTGGGGGGGGGTATGGGCTTGGCTGCCTGCTACACTTACGTCTCGCAGAGCATCCCCATATCCCATTTACCCTGATGAGCCCCAGTTCCCCCTGGCTGGGGGGCTGGGAGGGATACACGCCCAAGGCCTAAGCCAAGGTCTTCCTACATTTGAAAGTTTAATAAAGTTGTGGCCTAATTTTAATTCCATGTAATGTTGTCAGAGTCTTTATTCCTTATGATTCCTGGGGGCTGGGACTGTTTCTGCCTGGTCACGCAGTGTAGCCTGAATTACACTTCGCAGCAGCGACAACTGAGGGCTTGAAAATGAGCTGCTGCTGTTGCCTTTCCATGCTGCATTTGGGTATACTATGTAAAAGACTCGAATCTGCTGACTCCAGGGCAATATGTTGGCTCAGGCAAGTTCCTGTGAACTGCCTTTAGAATCTCTGGGTGTTATTTTTAATACTTGATGGACATGTAATTGCCGGCAAAGCTGCCTTTACCCTCTTCTTTATTTTTAAGATAATGAATTTCCAACACATTTGTTTACGGGGCTTTTTGACTAGCCAAATATGTTTTACGTTTCACTTCGGAGAGTTTAAGGGCCATATTTTTGTACGAAATTCTTGGCTGCTAATGGGTTCGACCCTGCTGGGAGAAACAAATATAAAATATGTCCTAGACAATGTAATGGCTACTGTAAGCAAGCCTCTCCATGGTAATTGACAACTCACTCTGGTTTTAGAACATTTCTAGGTTTCGGTAGTAGGAAATAGGCATGTTGCATGGGGGTGTTTTAAGATGAATGGAATCACAGAAGATTTGTATGGGGATAAGAAGCATGTAGATCAGGTTAGGATGCGGGTGGCGCTGTGGGTTAAACCACAGAGCCTAGGACTTGCCGATCAGAAGGTTGGTGGTTCGAATCCCCGCGACAGGGTGAGCTCCCGTTGCTCTGTCCCTGCTCCTGCCAACCTAGCAGTTCGGAAGCACATCAAAGTGCAAGTAGATAAATAGGTACCTGTAATGTGTATGGGTTGCTCGTGCGTAAGTTGCCGCCTCTCCAGGCTTTGTTGCCTTGCTAAACCTTTCAGTCTGGGCAGCCCTTCACTTCGTGGCTGCCTCAGTCGCTAGCAGAATCCGTCAGTGGGCGTTTCTTAAATCTTTTCCAACATAAAAGTTGTTTGACACCCAGTCTCCTCCTACTCTCTCTGCGCGGCAGTCTTCTGTGCAGGGTGGGCGTGGGTAGCGGAGGACTCGTTCTCTCCCCGCTGGTGTCCAGTGAAGAGTCCTGGAGCCCTCTCGCCGATTCCCCCATTAGCCCCTCTATATCCCTGGTGTTGCACTGATTTGCTTCCCCATCTGCGGAGCTGCCTCTCTCCCTGCTGGGCCCTTCTCCAGCATCATTTGAGAGCCTTCCCTCCGCCTCTAGCTCCAATGTCAGTTCCCTGACAGTACCACTCCAGCGGGAAGGTAAACGGCGTTTCCGTGTGCTGCTCTGGTTCGCCAGAAGTGGCTTAGTCATGTTGGCCACATGACCTGGAAGCTGTACGCCGGCTACCTCAGCCAATAAAGCGAGATGAGCGCCGCAACCCCAGAGTCGGTCACGACTGGACCTAATGGTCAGGGGTCCCTTTACCTGTACCTTTAGATCAGGTTAACCTCTGCATCAAGGAATCCCAACTGAACTTCAACATCGAACACGTGGCTCATCAAGGAGGATCTGACAGATGTATATCTGGAGATGGTTCACTTCCTTGCTGCTTAAGTGAACATCACAGTAATCTCTAGCAGCCACAGTGGTACCTCGGTTTTTGGAAGTCGAATGTTTCGGCTTTCAAACACGGAAAACCTGGAAATAACTGCTTCCGTTTTCGAACGCTTTTCGGAAGCCAAACGTGCCACACAGCTTCCATGTTGAGTTTTCCGGATGTAAATGCTTCCAGAAATGCCTGCATTAGTTTTTGAATGTTTCAGAAGTCAAACGGTCTTCCGAAATGGATTGCATTTGAAAACCGAGGTTCCATTGTATTTGATTTAGAAAGGAATATGGCCACTGTGGGTTCCTTTTGATCAAGTGAAGTCATCCCCAAGTCAATTTATTACATGTTTAAAAATGTCTAGCTATTCTTCATACAGATAGCTCAACTGGTAGAGCATGAGACCCCTTAATCTCAGGGACCACATTGGGTGAAAGATTCCTGCCTTGCAGGGGGTTGGCCTAGATAATCCTGTGGTCCCTTCCAATGCTGCAATTCTATTATTCTATTCCATCATGAAACTCAAGGTGTTCAAGGCATTCTGTCATCCAGACACTAACAGATCCAGACCTGCTGACCTTCAGCATCATGGAACCTAGAAACATAGTGTGAAGACTTAAGGCAATTCTGAAAGCTGAAGACACAGAACTGCTCTTAAAGGGTGAATCTGTGTGTCAGGGCCAGGTTTGATTTGGCACTATTGGAATCCAGAGCTGGATATGTTCTTTCCCCCACTTTGGGTTCTCTGGATTCAGATGCAGGAGCTGGAACTCCAGGGGTGGGGTTGGAGTCTGGGGGTTGAAAGTGCTTGGACATGAAGACTAATGTCCTCTTATGGGTCAGTAACTGGTTAAGGAACAAGAAGCAGAGAGCTGGGATCAATGGACAGTTCTCTCAATGGAGGGATGTAGAAAAAGAGAATCTTCCCTACCACCAATATTGAAACCAATATTCTTGCACTTGTTCATAACTATATGGATTTGTTGATAGGCAGGGAAAGAGCTCACCCATTTTGCTTATTATACCGAATTGTTTAGGGTGGTTAAAACAAAGTTTGTGAGGAGCTCCAAAAGGATCTGTAATGAATATAGGGGTTGCTCGTGCCTAAGTTGCCGCCACTCCTGGCTATGTTGCCTTGTTAAACCTTTTCTGTCTGGACAGCCCTTCACTTCGTGGCTGCCTCAGTCGCTAGCAGAATCCGTCAGTGGGCATTTCTTAAACCTTTTCCAGCATAAAAGCTGTTTGACGCCAAGTCTCCTCCTATTCTCCCTGCGCGGAAGTCTTCTGCGCAGGGAGGGTGTGGGTAGCGGAGGACCCGTGCTCTCCCCGCTGGTGTCCGGCGAGAAGTCCTGGAGCCCTCTCGCCGATTCCCCCATCTGCGCCCCTTTATCCCTGGTGTTGCGCTGATTTCCTTCCCCAGCTGATGAGCTGCCTCTCTCCCTGCTGGGTCCCTCTCCAGCATCACTTGGGAGCCTTCCCTCCGCCTCTGGCTCCGATGTCAGTTCCCTGACAGGATCTTTCCAAACGGAGTGAATGGGCAGTAAAACAGCAAATGCAATTCAGTGTAAACAAGTCTAAAGTGATACTCACTGGGGCAAAACATTTCAAATATGTGCTAATGTGTGATAACCCTGTGACCTAAACCTCCTGATGTTTGCTCCCAGTGGCTTCATATAGATGTTATATAGCATAGGCGCCAATGCCCCGGGGCCCTGGGTGCCCGGGCACCCACAAAATTCCCCACGAAGGGGCCAGGCACCCACAAATTTTGATGCCAGGGCACCCACAGCCCAGGGCACCCACAGTTGTGGAGCCAAGCTGGCACTCCTGTTATATAGCATTGAGGACAGAACTGTAGGTGGAGATATGTAGCGATGTTTGTCGATGTGAATGGTTTTGAAGGAGGACTAGTGCAAGCATTTTGTTTGTGCCCAAATGAGCAGTGAGCTGCATCATATCCTAAGTAATTTTTATATGCTGTGCCTAGTTAGGATGGACTCTAACATGCATGGGCCATGCTTATATCCTACGCACGACCATAAACGTACTGTTATTTTGTCCCCTTTTTAAAATTTAATTTTCCCCACCCCCTTCAGTTTCAGAACAAACAGCAGCCACAGAGTACCAGAATTATAAACTCGTTTCCCCGAAGTGCCACGACGAGATGTGGTTTAGAGCACTCAAAACGGAGCATGAATAATTAAGGCCATTGGTTCCAGAGTGGGGAAATAAAAAGCGAGTGGTACAAAGGAACCAACATCCAGCTTCTGAAAAGTGACAATTGTGAGATATTGAAAGAAGCTGCTCTGTGCAAATTAAAAAATAAACAGAAACAGCAACAAGATGAATTTTGTCATAAACAGTGGGATGACAATTACATTGGAGAAAAATGTGCCCTCATAAAGTTTGGAATCAATTACCAGCTATCCTTGTAAATGGTTTTTGATAACGCATAACGTTGCAAGTGACATGCAGAACAGTAGCTTTGCAGAGGGTAAGAGAGATGATTAAAGAACAGGCAGGGTTTCTGCCTTTTTTTTTATTAAAAAAAATTAAAAGTCTATGGTGTGTTTTTTATATAGCTTCCAAGTAATTGAAATTTGATTAGCCAATTAACTGTCTGGAATTTATTTGCTGAATCATTAAACTGATGAAAATTTTTGATTTACCGCAATATTTCATCAGCTTAATGATTCAAGGAATAAATAACAGGCCGTTAATTGGCTAATCAAACTTCAATTTTTTTGGAGGTTAAATGAAGATAAAAGTTTCTTTAACCTATAAAACACGGATAAAGAGCATACTGCAACTTACCTGCAACCCGGTGCCTTTCAGGTTGGCATCAGGAAGGTAGCAGGCTGGGGAAGGCTGACTTGCTTTGTGTCAAGAGATGAACAAGTGCTGTTTAAAAACCGTGCAATCATCACAGGCAATCAATTCATGAGACACTGCTCATGATTTAAGGGCCCACATTCAAAAACACAACAAGAACCTGTTACTTAATGCGCTAATCAGTTAATCAAGTAAGCATGACAAGCATGGTGCTTTATGAAAAATGCTGGGGGGAGAGACTTCTTGTAAGGTGTGTAAAACAGCCATGACCACGGTCCAAATTTCTTTGTAAAGCTGTTCTCTAGATGTCCTGGGGATGGATATCTTTGTTCTCACTTGTCCTCATTTTGGCCTTCTGGCCTTCACCTGATTAAACTGTTGGGGCATGTGCAGAGTGCCCATCCTTGTGCCAGCAGAGTGTGCCAAAAGAACGGAGAAACACCCAGCTGTTCTAGGAAGAGTCAGTCACTTGACAGACAGTATAATGCAGTTTCAGTGACATGCAGTTATAGATACAAGCTGGATCTAGACACATCAAAAAAGCAATTCAGGAAAACGCGTTGTCAAATGCCTTGGTTCTCAAACACCTTGGTTTTCAAATGCCGAAAACCCAGAAGTAAGTATTCTGGTTTTTGAATGGTTTTCAGAAGCTGAACATTCGATGCAGCTGTCAGCTATTGTTTCAGGGGCGCCTGCACCAATCAGAAGCTGCGCCTTGGATTTCGAACATTTCAGAAGTCTAACGGACTTCTGGAACGGATTAAGTTTGGCGCTTTTGTTTTGCTATTTATTTTGCGTTTTTGTTTTTGAGGCTTTTTCGGTTAATTTGTTTTTGTGACTGTGTGGATGATAATTTTTGTCATCTACATACTGTCTTATTTATTTTACAGTACAGTACATTGATTCTTGCTTTGATGGATCAATGGTCTCATTAGATAGTAAAATTCATGTTAAATGGCTGTTTTAGGGGTTGTTTTTAAAAGTCTGGAACGGATTCAACTGTTTTGCATTACTTTCTATGAGAAATCTTGCCTTGGTTTTGGAACGCTTTGGTTTTGGAAGGGATTTCTGGAACGAATTAAGTTTGAGAACCAAGCTACCATTTTAGTGGGAAATCACATTGGTGAAAGATGGAACTCCACAGCGCCATCTGGTGTCACAGTGTTATAATGCATATAAAACAGTTTTCTTTACTAATGCAGCTGAGTCCACAATCTCTTTACAGAATTCAGATTATGCCCTGGCCAATGGCAGGGGCCAAGCGTAAACACAACAAGATTTATACTGTAGATTGGGCTGAGTCATTCTCACATGCTTAAGTAGCTGCAGGCACAGGACAAAACACACCCAAATTAAACAGCACACCAATATTAACCCTTTATTGTTAACCCTTTTCTCAGCATGTACAAACTTTATACGTTAACATAAGCCTGGCTGTAGACAGACATTTTTTAGAACTCCTGGCTGTAGACAGACATTTTTTAGAGCTGTTTTGGGATAGAGAGGAACACACTGTTTTGCGGGGAGAGGGGTTATCTCCTGCATAAGAAATAAGAGGGCGAGGCAGAAAAACAGCCACCTTCCCTCTTCTACAGTGCGCTCCTCTACAATAACTCTCAATCATGACGAGTGTGGTTCCCACTGGGAATCTCTTTAGAAATGAAGTTGATTCCCCTGGAGCTGCTGGAATTTTTCCCCCACCCCTCAGTCCACAAAAGTAACTCCCGCTACTCCACTCCACCCAACCCCACAAAAAACGGGGGGGGGGGAAGAACGCCTGGGCTGAAAAATATCAATATAGGCCGAATATGGTAGTCCAAATTGATGCTCTCCGTCCGAAGCCAGATTTTTGCCATTGTCAAACTATGCTCTGACAACTTAAGTGGACCAGTGTGGGAAGAGCAGAGGAGTGAAACAGCATCTGCTGGTCTGTTTTAGAAAGTAATGGATGAGAGCTCTCTGATTCCCTTGTTTTGGGCTCCTGTAGAGCTGACTCTTTGCAGTTTCGCACCTTCAACTACAAGGGCAAGGAGGTCACAGTCATGCTAATGGTGCTCACACTTTAGCTCAACTCCCTTCTGTTTTGCTGAGATGCACAAGAGAGGAATATGTAAGGCCATCCAACATTGCCTCTGAGCTGCTTTCTCTGTCTGTGCTACTGTCTGGTCACATTACCATGGTTTGTGAAGTATTGGTTTAAATCATTTTAATGGCCCTGTGCACTGTAGGATGGATGACCAAATGAAATGGTATTCCATTACGGTGCAGAAATGTCAAACCTTCATAATCTTAGATTGGATCTATTTGTGAAAAGATAAGGTGGTCCATCTCTCTCTCTCTCTCTCTCTCTCTCTCTCTCTCTCTCTCTCTCCCTCCCTCCCTCCCTCCCTCCCTCCCTCCCTCCCTCCCTCTCTTCTGTCTCTCTGGGATGCAGGTGGTCCTGTGGTCTAAACCACTGAGCCTCTTGGGCTTGCCAATCAGAAGGTTGGCAGTTCGAATCCCCACACCGGGGTGAGCTCCCATTGCTCTGTCCCAGCTCCTGCCAACCTAGCAGTTCAAAAGCATGCCAGTGCAACAGGAAGGTAAACAGCATTTACGTGTGCTCTGGTTTCCGTCACGGTGTTCCGTTGCGCGAGAAGCGGTTTAGTCATACTGGCCATAAGGCCATACTCCCTTGTGCTGAAAGTGAGGTGAGCTCCCATTGTTCTGTCCCAGCTCCTGCCAACCTAGCAGTTCAAAAGCACACCAGTGCAAGTAGATAAATAGGTTCTGGTGTGGCGGGAAAGTAAATGGCATTTCGGTGCACTCTGGTTTCTGTCACGGTGTCCCGGTGCAGCAGAAGTGGCTTAGTCATGCTGGCCACATGACCCGGAAAGCTCTGTGGACAAATGCCAGCTCCCTTGGCCTGAAAGCGAGATGAGTGCTGCAACCCCATAGTTGCCTTGGACTGGACTTAACTGGCCAGGGGTTCTTTACCTTTACCTATACCCAGGTGAGGCTAGAAATGAGCCATGCCTGGAAACTCTACCAGTCAGTGTACTGATCTTGACTGACCAATGATCTGACTCCTTATAAGGCAGCTTCCTCTGTTCCTAAGATGAAGCCGAGTATGGATTTTGTTGGTTCCTGGGTTATAGAACAGCTTTGATAGCGGGTGAGAAATCCAGGAAGGGGTTTGCAAGAAGAGAAAAATGGGAGAAGAGAAGGAAAGGGACCAAGGGAATCGAAAGATGAAGGATGTAGGAACAGCAGGTAAGTTCTGAAGGGACAAAAAAAATCTATCCAAATACCCTTTATCTTTCTTTTAAGCCCTTGTCTATTGTTCCTGTATCCTTCATATTTCTATACCATTGGCCCCTTTCTCCCTTTAAGAATTTTTCAGCAGGTTCCTAGAAAATATTATTACTAAGCTGTGGCAGATGTTTCAAGTTAATAGTCCCAGCTCTGAACGAGAGAGAGAGAATCACCAGAATATAATATTGTGTTCTCCTTTATCAAACAGGCAGGGGATGGTGGTCATTAATCCTAAATTCCTTATTATAATTAATTATCATTCATGCACAAAAAAACCCTCAGCTTTAATATATGCAGATTTAATTAAATAATATAAAAACTCAGGTGGTTAATCAACTGTGACTTCCGTAGTCTAGTGACAGCGGTACAAAATTTATAAATAGAGATTTGGTGTGCTATATGTGGAATCTCTCTTTTGGTGCCTTCTGTTCCAGTTTTAAAATAGCTATGTGATATTCCTCTAGTGAGCATTTTGGGCAATTACAATTAGTGCTGAACGGAGCCTGCTTTGTGTACTGTCAGAAAACTTTTCGCAACATCAGGTAGTCTTCCCACTCTACCTGGTAAAAGGTTCACCTATTTATGTGCACAATCATCTGTTGCTGCCCCTCAAAATTGGTCCATTCTAATTTCCTTTCAGAGATGCTGTCTGCAGGAGTGGATTTACTATAAATATTTCTGACAAGACAGAAGTACTGTTTTGGGGGAACGGGGGGCAGGCGGGTGTGGGGGATTCCCTGGTCCTGAATGAGGTCCACTGAAGGACCAGGTGTGCAGCCTGGGAGTCATTTTGGACTCACAGCTGTCCATGGAGGCACAGGTTAATTCTGTGTCCAGGGCAGCTGTATACCAGCTCCACCTGGTATGCAATCTAAGACCCTGCCTGCCTGCGGACTGTCTCGCCAGAGTGGTGCATGCTCTAGTTATCTCCCACTTGGACTACTGCAACGCGCTCTACGTGGGGCTACCTTTGAAGGTGACCCGGAAACTGCAATTAATCCAGAATGTGGCAGCTACACTGGTGACTGGGAGTGGCCGCCGGGACCACATAACACTGGTCCTGAGAGATCTGCATTGGCTCCCAGTACGTTTCTGAGCACAATTCAAAGTGTTGGTGCTGAACTTTAAAGCCCTAAATGGCCTCGGTCCTGTATACCTGAAGGAGCGCCTCCACCCCCATCGTTCAGCCCGGACACTGAGATCCAGTGCCGAGGGCCTTCTGGCGGTTCCCTCACTGCAAGAAGCCAAGTTACAGGGAACCAGGCAGAGGGCCTTCTCGGTAGTGGCGCCCACACTGTGGAACACCCTCCCTTCAGATGTGAAGAAAATAAGTAGCTATCCTATCTTTAAAAGACATCTGAAGGCAGCCCTGTTCAGGGAAGTTTTTAATATTTAACGCTGTAATGTTTTTAACACTTGTTTGGGAGCCGCCCAAAGTGGCTGGGGAAACTCAGCCAGATGGGCGGGGTATAAATAATAAATTATTATTATATTATATAAATATAATGAAGCTTAAGTTTCAGGGCCCCTAATCTTGGAGGGGCCCCAGAAGCTACTTTAGTCCCCTAAAATGTTTGGGTTTTGGAGATAATTCAATTTGATTTTTAAAAAAATGTATATATGACAACAACCCAAAGTTGAGAATCAGTAGCATAGAAGTTGTAAAGAATGTAGTGATCTGTTGTGGAACAACTCCATCAAAGAACCCCCTCTCCCCCCAAAAATATTTGTTTTTCTACCATCATCCAAAATCCCCAATATTTTAATGGGAGGATATTTTGTGAAGCTCTAGTTTATAGTCTTAGAGATTTTAGCTAATCCAAGTTACAGAAAACCATCAAAAATAGAGCTAATTTTACAGCCAACTGGGGAAATAAAGTGCTGTGTTGTGACTAAGCCTCTAATCTTTCAAACTTTTAATCTCCTTTGTGTGCACTTTGTTTGTTTGTTTTTGCAATTATGAAGTGACATTTAATGGACTGTAGCTGAGAAATTTGAATTGGTACGTTAGTACACTAGTCTCTTGTCTTGACAATTAGCTTCAAATATCCTTATGTGGAGTTTCATTACAAATTAATATACATGATGCATATATTTGTAAATAATATAACAAAAATGACTTGAATTTTTTTAAGAGAGTCGCTTACCAATCTGTCCTCATCTGAATTTAACAATTCAGAGATCTGAGATTCTTGTTTATTTAAATTGCTGTTCTTTTACGAGTGCCTTTTCTTTTGAAATTCAGCCTTCTGTGAGTTTGAATGGAATCTATTCAGTTCTCTGGCCTGTGTTCCTAGCAATGTTTGAACAATAAGTGGGTAAGTAAAGTGTAGCATTACAAGACAGATGGTCCAGACTAGGGTTTCTGAGTCATGATCATTACCAAGTTGCATTGTATCTAGAACATACAGTTTAACAGCCTGAGCTGAGCTCTTTTTCATTGTAATCTCTGAGTGGTGCAAGATTCCCGGAAGTTGCTGGCATTTATCCCAGGGTTTGTGTTTCCTTTGGAAATGAGGCACAGTGGAGACTGTGTTGTCTTTAGGATATATGGTTTATTTACACATATATACAACCTGAGCCAACTTCTATGGAAGAGCTCCCAGCACTGGACTCCAAGAGGGTCTTGCTTCTCCCATAGGCACAGTCCTGGGTTCAAGCAGACATCAGCTTGTGGGAATGTTAAGGATAGTAGGAAAGGATATATTGAATAAGTATTATGCTTCCTTCACTCATGCTAGTGAGTGATGTAGCAGAGCAAATTCCACTCAATATAGCTGGAAGCTAGTTTGCAGATTCATCTGAAACTCTTAGTTAAGTTTATTCCTGGTGTCCCCTTTTATCCCTCCTAAAAGAATAATACTCTTTCTAAGTAAAGTAACAAAAAGTTTACTCACATTTCAGTTCATGATTTCATCCCTGAAAGGCAGGCTTTTCTTAGTCATTACACAAACAAAGCGTGAATTCATCTTATTCGGGAGCTGAGCTCATGTGCTGCTGGCTGAGAGCCAGCAGACAGCAAAATTACATTAAGATAACAAAATGGCTGCAGGAGAGCAGCATGGCAGCAAAAGATAGAACAAGACAACTTCAAGAGTGAGAAGATGGCTGCATGACTCGGCTCTTTTACGGAGTCAGCCAGGGCCATGCCCATCTCCCAGGTCACATGCAGGGGGAGGAAGCTCCAGACCAGTGGAAACGGAAGTTACACTGACTGGATGTCCCCCTGCATGTGCCCACTCTAGGAAAATAAGGAATATTGCATTTGACTGCACCAGTTGATTATATCCCACACAGCTATCCCTGTCTGTTAACTAGCAGCTTGCCACATAACTCCTAACTTTTCACTTGGCAGCCGCCTAGATTCTTTCTCTGTTGTATTGCTGCTTACCCACTAAGGAAAATAAATCCCTTGGAGTGCACCAGGGTAAACTACAATCCTGAAACTCTACTACTGGCCTTTGTTCTTCCACCCAACTCTGAGCTAAAGGAAGCGGCATCACCCATTTTCCAGCTGGCACAGAATTTTTGCTTTGTTAACCGCCCATCTCCCTGCCCCCTTTGTTTGCTTAACAACTTGGCTGTTATCAGCCTGCCCAGGACATGGGAAGCTGAGTCCAGCTATTAAAGGTCTGGCTTCCAGTTTAGCCCTCCAAGCATTGCTTAAATTCTAGCACCTACGAAATCCAGGCACGCCCAAACTTGGGCAGTCGACAACCCATAACAATAGCATAGAAATGAGCTACAAGAATGATTCTGTGATTCTAAGGTTCTCCTCTGCTCCACTCCAAGTCCTTCCCCAACCCAAGAGTTTTATCCAGGTAACTAATGCCTTTCTTTTGAAACACTTACTTTTCTTAATTTTGACTTGTACGTCTCATTAAAATTAGGAAAACCAAATAGATGGTCTAATGAATGTGCAAAGATGAGCTTGGCATGAGGTGGTTGGTGGAGATAAGTCACAAGACAGAGAAACCTAATAATTTATAGGCGCCTGTTCTAACACAAGGGGCCTTTTAAAATTCACATTAAAATGCAATAAGTGATTCAGTTGCTGGAAAATAGGTTATTTGGGCCCAGTGTTCTCTGTTTCTTAACAAGCAAAGTTGATTGCTTGATAATCTCATCACTCGGTGAGTTTGCTCTCATTCACAGATAATGCATTCATGTAATAAGCATTTTGCCCACTTCAACTGATGTATGATTTCAATAGGAAAAGCCCACTTTTCTGATACTGTCTGGCAAATATCCCAGGCTTAACTAAAATGTTGAAATTGCAGCACAGTTTGTCATGGTTGTGCCTGACATCAGGGACATAGCTCTACGCCAAATCTGGGGGTTCCTTGGGTTGAATGGCTGCACTTTATTCCAGTACAGTGCCTCGATTTGACCTGACAATGCTGGCTCAGGAGGCAAGCATATGCCTAACCAGGTCTATGCTTAGCCCTTATGTGCATTATTGATGCCCAGGCATTAAAGGTAAACATTAAAGGGTGGCTAACACCAGCAAAATTACAATAGAAACATAATGGGGGGAACCAATTTAAATACAGGTTAAAATACAATTTAAAAAGCAGTCTCATTTTAATAATAGCCCATAGATCAAAACCATAAGGGGAGGGAAACATAAGGGTCAGACTGAGTCCAAACCAAAGGCCAGGTGGAACAGCTTTGTCTTGCAGGCCCTGCGAAAAGACGTCAGGTCCCGCAGGGCCCTAGTCTCTTGTGACAGAGTGTTCCACCAAGTTGGGGCCAGTACTGAAAAGGCCCTGGCCCTAGTTGAGACCAATCTAACCACCTTGCAACTTGGGACCTCCAAAATGTTGTCACTTGTGGACCTTAAGGTCCTCCGTAGGGCATACCAGGAGAGGCGGTCCACTTCCTGAGGTGTCGAAATTCTAGGTGTACCTACTGTAGCTGTGCCTGGGAGATGCCTGCTGCCTGCAGTAAGGGCAGGGCAAGATATTGTCAAGGGGGCTTTTTGAAAGCCTTAGCTCTTTTCAGCAAGGCCAGATGACACCTTGAGTAGCAATATTGTGGTAGCTGGTGGCACAAGAGACCACCCTAGCTCTATCCCAGGAGGTTCTACTGTCTCATTTGTCATTCCATCAAACTAAGATGTTGTTGTTTAGTCATTTAGTCATGTCCGACTCTTCGTGACCCCATGGACCAGAGCATGCCAGGCACTCGTGTCTTCCACTGCCTCCCACAGTTTGGTCAAACTCATGCTGGTAGTTTCGAGAACACTGTCCAACCATCTCGTCCTCTGTTGTTCCCTTCTCCTTGTGCCCTCAATCTTTCCCAGCACCAGGGTCTTTTCCAGGGAGTCTTCTCTTCTCATGAGGTGGCCAAAGCATTGGAGCCTCAGCTTCAGCTTCAGGATCTGTCCTTCCAGTGAGCCAGACTAAGATAGTAATTGCATAACCATGTGAATATTATTATTATTGAATAGGACACCCTTATTTTCACCAGAGAAATGTTGTAAGGTATGAGATATACACTTAAAAGAGTGGGCAAGAAGAGGCCTGTGTCAGTAGTGGTTGCAGAGTCTTCAAGCAGGTTGACATTTCCTGATTCAAGAGTTTTCCATTCTATCTCTTTAGTCCCCAGTTCCCTGCATGTAGCCAAGTTGGCTAAGGTTTGGATACTGCAGATCCTCTAGTTAATCAATAAGTTGTGTCCCTTCATCCATATTTAGGTCTCGTGTCTTCGTTCTGGGTATGAGGGCAAGAGGTGTTCTAAAAATGAGCATTGCTGCAGTTAAACTTAGCATAGCACCTGCTGCCTTAACACAAATGTGGAATCTGGGTTGAGGTCCTGAAAACAAGATCTATCACTTAATAGAACTGAGTGCGCTTCTACTCCTCAGTATTGAAGGAGGGGGGGAAAATGAATAGAATTTATGACCAGCCTCTAGTAAGATTTTAGAAATGGCTGGGGTTGCTCTTCTGGGGAAGTGGCAATAGGGGCAAGACAACAGAAACTAAATGTTGTTTGCCAAAAGAAGAAAAACAAAAGGGCAGTGCAAATCATCTTGGAAGTTCATAGAACAAAAGCTCAGGGGAGGGGAAAAGTTCCTAACGCTTTGATTACACTATCTATAACTACTCTTCTGAGACCATTTTGAAGCAATGAGTGCATATTGCAAAGGTCTACAATTATGGTCAATTATATAATTACATAATGACACCAGATGATTAGCAGCAGATTTCTGGTCTTCAATCTGCAGTTTGCTCAATGGACTGGAATGGCTTGCTTCTCCAACTGGTATCTATATTCCTTTTTAATAATAATAATAATAATAATAATAATAATAATAATAATAATAATACAGCATCATACATCTTAAATGTTCCAAAATCTGATTTAAACTATAAAAAAGTTGGGAAATAATGGATATTTTGTGTTCAAGTTTGTGATCTTATAGGAAAGTTAAAATGGCAAAGTGACGTGCTTTATGGCTGTAATTTAATTTGTGTTAAATGTTCAGCAAGGAAAAAAGGGACCTAGTCAGCTTTTCTCAAGCAGAGGGAAATTAAGAAGGATGTGATACCTTTGATACCTTTACAGAAGCACACTCCTATCAGCTACAACATCAGAACTACCCTTAGTAATAGCAATTCTGCTGCAACCAGTGCTGATCTCATTCTTTTTCCCCATCCAGTTTTGAAATTCCCTTTCGATGAGCCTATCTTATTAAATCACTTCCTCTTGGAGAAGATTGTTCTGTGCTGGACAGCAAGAATACTTTGGCAGCAAATATTTCAGGGGTTGCTTACAGAGCCTTGACAGCTGATGGAGCTTATTAACTTTCTGCTCCCAGTAAGTACAGGTCTTTACAAATAGGTCCTGATCTTCCTCTCTCTCTCTCTCTCTCTCTCTCTCTCTCTCTCTCTCTCTTGGCATGTGAGTAGATGCCTCACACGTTAATGACAGCATTTCCAGTATTTTGAAGGAAAGTACAGCTTGCAATCCCCTCTTTGTATAGCCAGTGTTTGCCGTTAGTTAAAGGATCCTCAAGCCCCTTTATTTATTTAATTGCATTTATATAATGCCTTTCTACAAGGCACCCGGGTGGTGAGAATTAGTAATGTAAATTTCTAGTCCAGGTCAAGCAGGGTTAAGCTGCAGTGGTGCCTTGTTTTGCAGTTGCTATGCAGAATTCTAAAGAACTTTTGCCCAGCTTTTCGTGGGAGGCAGGCAGTGGTATTGTTTGCTATTTTTAGCATTACCCATTTTGCTGCCCAGGGGACTCAGCCATCTTGCTGGTCTGGAAATTGAAAAGAAGCCACCTCACAATAGGTGTGAGTTTTCTGCCTGACATTGGAGTGCAAGAAGGAAATACGTGACAGGAGAGCTTTCTAGCATGGCTGCCCTTCTCAGAAAACCAGCAGCTCCGTTTTAATTTTGTTACACATATTTCATGCCAAAGTCAGGAGCCACTCATATGTTGCCAGTGCATAGTGACATCCATGTGGCCCTATCCCATGATGCTCCAGTATTTGTCATGGAGCTGTCAAGCAAGGAATGTCCAGAGGGAGGAATTAACTCTTTATCATCAAAAGTACACCTACAAGTTAGGAGATGGCATGCCCATCAGTCCCACATATCTCAGCTATTCCTAGATGTGCACCCAATGAGGCAGTTGTCACAACAGAGAGGCCCCACCTCCAACCTCTGCTTATTATCTCCCTCACCGGAGCTGTGTACAAGCAGGTGAATAATTATTATTATTATTATTATTATTATTATTATTATTATTATTATTATTATTATTTATACCCCGCCCATCTAGCTGGGTTTCCCCAGCCACTCTGGGCAGCTTCCAACCGAATATTAAAAATAATACAGCATCAAACATTAAAAACTTCCCTAAAGAGGGCCGCCTTCAGTTGTCTTTTAAAAGTAAAATAGTTGTTTACTGCCTTGACATCTGCTGGGAGGGCGTTCCACAGGGCAGGCACCACTACCGAGAAGGCCGTCTGCCTGCTTCCCTGTAACCTCACTTCTCACAGTGAGGGAACTGCCAGAAGGCCCTTGCCGCTGGACCTCAGTGTCCAGGCTGGACGATGGGGGTGGAGACGCTCCTTTAGGTATACAGGTGAAGACTCTGCCTGCGTGTAACTTGTTTCTGCTCCTCCTTTTTCAGCCCTCCCCTGGTCTTGGGAGCAGGGGTGTAGGAAGGGGAGGCAGTGGGGGCGGACTGCCCCGGGTGCCTTCACTGAGTGGGGGTGACATTCAGTTCACCGCCTGCCCACGAAGCCCAAGCCTACCCCGAGCCATCGGGGTAAGGTGGGAGCTGCGCCGCTTTGCCAGCAGCATTCTTCCCCCCCTTCCCACTTCATTTGGACAGCTTGGAGGAGGTGTGGGAGTCACACATGGGCTGCACACTGAATGTCTGTCATGGGTGGCTCGCTCCGTCCCCGTGGGAGGCTCACTCCGCCCCTGGCTGCAGGACGCATGCGCCACTCTGGGCACCTCGGGAGCACGCCTGCCCTGGGCAGCACGGGCATATGCTCTGCCACTGCTTGGGAGACAGTGGAGCAGGAGAGGTGGGGCCAGGTGGAGAAGGTGTGGAAGCCTTTGACTTTACACCAGCCTGACCTGTCTCTCCCTCCTTCCTGCCCCTGTTCTTCATTCTCCAATCCTGAAGCTTCTCCTGCCTCAGACTCTCGTTTCCTGGCTGCTACAGGCTCCCCTGGGTCACTGATCCCTTGTTCCAAGTCAGCCTCCAACCCCTGTTCTCCTAGTGCCTGCTCCTCGGAATCCAGCCGCTACCCTTCTTTGTCCAGCCAGTCCCTGACAAGCACACTAAGAAAACAGGTGCCATACGGTGCAAGCACAACCATGGAGTTACTTCCTAGGTTTGGGGTCCAGAAATTGCGGGCGTAGGAAGTCATTGCATCAGTAGGGACCTGGATGACGTAGACTTTTCCCTCTTACACTGTACAAATGATGGGCAAGATACAATTATGAACATGCTCACGCCATACATTCAAAGCACTATGATGCCCCTCTAAACTGCAATGGCTTCCCCCAAGGAATTCTGGGAGCTGTAGTTTGTTAAGGGTGCTGAGAGTTGCAAGGTGATTCCTGTTCTTCTCCCAGTTTGGTGTAGTAGTTAAGAGCAGTAGTCTCGTAATCTGGTGAACCAGGTTCGCGTCTCCGCTCCTCCACATGCAGCTGCTGGGTGGCCTTGGGCTAGTCACACTTCTTTGAAGTCTCTCAGCCCCACTCACCTCACAAAGTGTTTGTTGTGGGGGAGGAAGGGAAAGGAGAATGTTAGCCGCTTTGAGACTCCTTTGGGTAGTGATAAAGTGGGATATCAAATCCATACTACTATTCTTCTTCTTCTTCTTCTTCTTCTTCTTCTTCTTCTTCTTCTTCTTCTTCTTCTTCTTCTTCTTCCCAGAGCTATAATTCCCAGAGCAGTTTAACAATATGATATGGTGCCTCCTCTTTTCCTTCAGATCCCTTTCAAAGCATGCTTTCCATTAATCCATTGGCTTCAGCCCTCGATCGCCACTCCTATGTATAGCCAAACCAGATTAACTGTATTTGTTTCATTAACTCCTTTATACCCTTTCCATCCTTTCTCCTCCTGTTTTAGGTGTTTCTTAGAGTTTAGATTGTGAGATTGTTGGAGGCAGGGACCTGCTTCCTTGCTGGAGAAGCTCTGTAACACAATATTGTTGCAATCCTATACACAGTTAATTTGGGAATAGCCAGTGAGACCAGGGTTCAAATCCACACTTGGCCATGAAGCTTGCAGGGTGACCTTGGGCCAGTCGCTGCCTCTCAGTCTAGCCTACCTCACAAGGTGTTGTGGGGATTAAATAAGCAGGAGGAGAACCATGTATG
This sequence comes from Podarcis liolepis, assembly GCF_965112155.1. Lineage (NCBI taxonomy): Eukaryota > Metazoa > Chordata > Lepidosauria > Squamata > Lacertidae > Podarcis > Podarcis liolepis. The sequence goes on from NC_139571.1 coordinate 27,340,089, forward strand.
AGCATGAGGAGAACCTTGAGCTCCCTGAGGGAAAAAAGTGGGGTATAATAAGTGTGCTAAAATTAATAAATTAAGCAGCTGAACTCACTTTGGCTTCCTAGGATTGTTTGGTGGATTTATGGTGTTATGATTATGATAATTAATAGCAATGGATGCATGAACAAGGAGCATATCATTTCTTCCGTATGAAAATATTGTCATCTTCAAGTCACAGGGAAATACAACCTGTTTACAATACAAGTATTTCCTTGATGGAAGCCATCTGCCTCCTCCCACAGCAAATGAAAACCAGCTGTCCACACATTGCATGAGACAACTATTGCCTCAAAAGTCTCACGGGGTCTCAGTGGATTTCCTGATTTCATAAGGAATAGTTCACAAATAAAGCGATAACTTCACAAGAAAACGAATCCGGTTTGTGTGGATACCTTCTGTTTATCTTCTTGAATAATGCCCTAAATGGTTTTGTTATGTTCTCTAGAGTTATAAATTGTGTTTAGTGGTGGTGATTTGGGGGAGGGGAGGACTGAAGAGAGAAAGCTATCACTCCCGAGTGTTTTTTTAGCAGGGATAGGTTCAAGTGAGTTGACATTTTTGAGGCATTTATCAGTAAAATTGAAAGTGTGCTAGAATTCAATCACAGCATCTTGAAATCCCAGAAAATATCTTTTGAGTAGAAAATGTTGCCAATTTGCTGGGTGCCGCTTGAGAAAGGCTACCAATGACATTCACTTATTGGATAGACTGTTCACCCACTATAAGTCAATTCTGAGTTAAATCAAAAATTGCATATAATGGGGTATAGGTGTCACACAATACTTTAGAACGGGTTCTCCACTTCATACCATCAGTATCAAACAAAGATTGGTTTAAGCCTATCTTCTCCTTCCATTTCTTATGCCCAGATAGTTTCTTCTGTGCTTTTGGGGGGGGATATATGAAATGAAGTACCAGAAGTTTAAGATAGATTTTTTTATTCACTTTGCTGGCTGCCACAGCTACAAGTTATTTAAGGGTTTGAGGTATGTTTTTGTTTTTAATCTTAACCCCAAAAATCTTGCCTGTAAAGTAAAGTAGCTCTGGCAATAACCAAAGTAGGGGAGAAATATACAGTGGTACCTCGGGTTAAAAACTTAATTCATTCTGGAGGTCCGTTCTTAACCTGAAACTGTTCTTAACCTGAGGTACCACTTTAGCTAATGGGGCCTCCCACTACCACCGCGCTGCCACCACCACACGATTTCTGTTCTCATCCTGAAGCAAAGTTCTTAACCCGAGGTACTATTTCTGGGTTAGTGGAGTCTGTAACCTGAAGTGTCTGTAACCTGAAACGTCTGTAACCCGAGGTACCGCTGTACATCTATTGCTGCTCATCTGAAGAATATACATGAAAAGAGTATCAATTTTTTGCAGTATCATGGTTTCTTTAAGAAAAATAGAATTGTAGCATTGGAAGGGACGCCCAACCAATCATTTAATTATATGTTTTAGGACCTTTCCTGGTACCAACATCAGTAGTTATCTGGGTCGTCTTCTTCTTCCCCCTTTTGAAACTAAGGGCAATATTTCCCCACCTCTAGTCTGCAGGGACATTGCCTGTTCTCCAAGAATTCTCAAACGTTACAAACAGAGGCTCTGAGGTTACATTCACAAGCTCGTTTGGTACGGCTCATCAGGCCCTGGAGAAGGGGAGCCAATGTGGGCCCCAGGCTATGGGTGCCCAGTGTGCATGACATCAAGATATCACCCCTGGCCTCAGAACCTGACTTCCGGTGCCACCGGAATTCAGGTTCTGAGACATTGCGAGACCCCAGAAAACAACTCTGAGGTCTCACGAGGCCTCGGATGTGACATCCGGTGCTTCATGAGGCTCTGGAAGTTGTGTCGGGGGCCCTGCAGTGTGGTTGCTGAGCCTCCAGAGCCCCCTATAGTTGACTTCCCTGACATGGATAGGAATTTGGAGCTGAAGTCCAACAGCAGGAGGCATACCTGGCCTAGAACCTTTTCCCTTGTCAGCACAGTATTGCCATAGTTCTTCAGACCTCTGCCTGAGAAAGTCAGTTTAGGCATGTGTGTCAGCCCTGTGTCTTCTGCAGTGAAGACGGACACATATAATCCATTCAGCTTCTCTGCAACGTCCTTATGCTCCTTTACTGAAGCTTTAACTTCCAATAGTTCCATCTGCTGTAAGCCTCCCAGAATGTCTGGGGAAAACCAACCCAGATGGATGGGGTATAAATCATCATCATCATCATCATCATCATCATCATCATCATCATCTCCCTAGTCAGTTTCTTGCTTCTGAGTCAGCTGGTATAGCTCAGTCAGTAAAGCGTGAGACTCTTAATCTAAGTGTTGTGGGTACAAGTCCCATGCTGGGCATAAGAATGCTGCATTGCTGGGGGTTGGACTAGATGACCCTCGTGGTCCAACTCTAGGATTCTACTATGTATTTTTTAAAAATCAATCAATAAATAATGCTAGTTTTAATGTTTTTATCTATAAGTCCCTCAAATTCTCCTTTTCCCTTTTAAAACAAACAAACAATCCCTTATTGTCTGCTTTTATCAAAAACTCATTAGGGCAAGGCTTGCATTTTCTGAAGGAAGCTTCTTGCCCTTAACAGCATCGTTGTCTCTGCTTATTAACCACACTGGCGTCCTCCTGGACTTGGTAACTTTCCTGGTCTGCGGTGGGCGTGCTAGCTGAGTTTTGCACTGAGTAACCCCCAAGTGTTCTGAAGAGGTTTGATCCCTTTGACTTTCCCTTTCAGCTTCCTTTTTATCAACCTCATTTAGCATTATTGTTATTTTTCAGAACTTTCCTCTCTCAAAGTCAGATGTGGCTGGGTTTCTGCGGCAATTGTTCCCTTACATTAAAAATGGAATTTGATAGCACTTTGGTAGTAGCTCAGTATGCAACCAAGTATAAATAATACACCTGAATATCATTATTGTGCAGACGGCCACGTCAGCACAATCAATGTGACAGTTTAACACCTCCTATATGTGCCATTAAATGCTCTGTGCAGCTTTATGAAGCTCCATTCACATCACATTGCTCTAATGTTTCAAAGGTCTTCTGTAAGAAAAACTACATACAGGGCCAGAGGATTAGATGGGATTCAGGATGGTGTTAGAATGTTATTGCTGGTTATTACCTTTGTTATCTCACCTGTCCTGCAAAGAACACGGTTCTCCTCCTCCCCATTTCATCCTCACAACATCCCTGTGAGGCAGGTTAGACTAAGAGACTGTGGCTGGCTCAGGGTCACCCAGTCAGCTTCACAGCTGAATGCATGGACATCCACCAGAATTTGGGGAAGGGGCACTGAAAGGAAGACTAGACTAGTTTCTGGTGCACGATGAGTGTTGCAAATATTAAATATTGTACAGTTTGAAGTGACTGGAAGCATAAGAACCGACTCCTTTGGAAATGAAGCATTGTCCAAGTTACAGGGAGCCAGGCAGAGGGCCTTCTTGGTAGTGGCACCCTCCCTGTGGATCACCCTCCCATCAGATGTCAAAGAGAAAAATAACTACCAAACTTTTAGAAGACATCTGAAGGCAGCCCTGTTTAGGGAAGCTTTTAATGTTTAATAGGTTAGTGTATTTTAGTGTTTTGTTGGAAGCCGCCCAGAGTGTCTGGGGAAACCCAGCCAGATGGGCGGGGTATAAATAAATTATTATTATTATTATTATTATTATTATTATTATTATTATTATTATTATTATTATTATCCAGGTCCATGAAAATATTATGCAAGATTTTAGTGGCAGCACTTTTTCATAACAGAATCCAGACATCAAAAAATGTCTATACAATAGCTTGTGCTGTCCAGCACAGGCTCAGCATCTTACAAAATATGGAATAACCCAAACACACCTATAAGGAAAGGTCTCTCGCTCTTGCTTGCTCTCCAGCCTGCTTTAAAGCTTCCAGGCTGTTTGCTCTTCCTTCAGGAAAGCCCTTTCCTTGCAATGTTTTCCCTGTGGCATTCAGAGAGAGGTCTCAGTTTACATCTTCATTCCATTGACTTTGGGAGAAAAGACTCAAAGCAACTCCTTTCAAAATGGAGATTTGCAACCCAATACCTCTTGCATGATTTCAGGTTTAGAACCCTGTGAGGGGAAACCCAGTGTTAGCAATATACATTTAGCAAGTTTTTCATTTTAAACCTTCATTAATACATGCACATTTTTCATTTTTGTGTGAATTAAACCATTATATTTAACAATGTGGCTTGCCAGGAACCTGTTTCTAGCCCTCTGGACTCCCCTGGGAGCACAAGAAGAGCCTGCTAGCGACACTGAGTAAGCAGGTGAGAACCTCAGTTGTCTCTTGAAAAGGAACAGAAGATGTACATGGTCTGGAATCTATGTTATTTGTTCCGTGTATTCAGTGCTTATTTTATGGGGGGACGCAAGGGGATGCATAACCCTAAACATTTTTAATAGAAAAAAAACCACTGTCTGTATTTCAAATGTATCGAAAATTAGATTGTTCATATATTTGATTACCTTCACTTCTTAAAGTAACTGAACTACTTCATATTGGTTTGCTTTTGTTTTTTAAAGACACCTTTTTTCTTCACAAGCAGGCAAGTTTATTAAGGTTGATTACCAGATACTAGAGGCGGATGCAAAGAACATGTTATTGGAAATTCCAGAACAAGTGCTGCTACTAAATAGGTGGTACTTACATTACTGATTATTTTCTTCAACGCTAATAATAATACTTAACATTTGTATGGTACTAACTAGTGTTCAAGCAGGGGGAGGCCCATAGCTCAGAGCTAGAGCCAGAGGCATAGCATGGGGAGGGGAGCAAACAGAGGCCATTGCCCTAGGCACAAATTCTGAAGGATGCAACTGGGCTTCAGTGGTCCTGAAGGTGCTGAGAGACTGGTAGAGAAGTGGCTTCCTTTTCTCAAATAGCATGTGTGTCTTCTGGTCAGCCAAGTGGGCTGTGAGTGGAAAGCAAGCAGCTGGCCAGACCCTTCTCTTGTGGGGCAGAGCCCCCTCTTGCTGCCTGCCCCCTTTGGTACCTCAGAGTGGTGTGTCACATGCTTCTCGTGGCACGGTTGTGCCAGGAAACCACCTTGGCTCTCTCCAGCCCCAGGGCTGCTGCCGAACCCACAGCCAAGGCTCCCATATAGGAGCAGGAAGGCACAGGCCTTGGCCGGCACAATAAAACGAACTCTCAAAATATCAGCAAATAATAATTGAACAGAAATTCACTCAGAACAAAGGTAATAAATAATTACTAGACTGTGATCAATAAAAATAGCTGCCAGTCACAATGCATAAAATACCACAGTACATACAAAACCACGTAAAAGGATCCAAAGACAGACACAACTTATAAAACCATTTCCTGACCCCCAAACTCCTCTTATATCAATTGACAGCAACTCTCCAGGGTCAAGGAGAGGGGACCCCCCCCAGCCCTACCTGGAGACGCCAAGAACTAAACATGAGACCATTGGCTGTTAAGGCAAATGACCTACCTCTGAGCCCCAGCCCATAAGTGCCTGCTCAGGAGAGGCGATGCTTGTGTTTAATTCTCTCTGGCTTTTGGTTGATTCGTTGTGGCTGTGATGGAAACTAAGTGCTCTTTGAATGAGGCAATCCCTCCCCTACCTTCCCCTCTTTACCTTTTTGTCATAACAAATCCCATTTGTGTACTTAATGAGTCGAGATTATGAAAGGGAGGATCGTAAAAGTTTAGTAGGCCATAATGTTATATAATTCCATTGGTAACTGGTATTTTCTGTCAAGTGATGTTTCCTTTTTATTAATTACCCTGCAGCTGAAGTAACACTGAATGTCAGGCTCAGCTTTAACAGAAATTGCAATTTGTAGTGGTAACTGAACCTGAAAAGGTTGTCATATCAGCCGCAGCTAATTCAGAAGCTTGTAGCATGTTCCTTAGATAGAAGAATTGTGAAGTCATTGAACATTGGCAGATATTGGGGGGGGGGGGTTGGGGATAGAATTAATATATTGTATTTTTTCCCATTTCAATCTTTAATAAACAATACCTCCATTCACCTTAAAACACTAAAACACAAAAAAATTACAAACAAACCACTACCAATACAAAAAAAGAAAAATATAACTAAAAAAAGAAGAAGAATATATTGTATCAGGGGTAGGGAATAGGGCTGGGTGATATCTGGTTTTCAACATTGTTATATATCACCAGCTAAACATTGTGATATATCACAGTGTCTGAAATAAGGATGGAGCTATACCAAGGTACTGACTGGTTTCACTGTTTTCCCCGCATCGTGATTTTTGCATAGCACACACATCATGATTTGCGATATCTTGCCAGGTCAATATAGGGCTGGGACTGATGGGAGTTGCAGTACGTAGCACAATACTGGCTACCCCTGCCTTGGAGTGTCCCGAAGTCTGTACTATTCAAATTGCCCACCATCGCTTAAGCAATAAGCATTATTGGGTTGGAGCTGTGGGTGACTGCATCCAAATCTGGGCCTGGAATGTCTGTTTGCAAAGCCTGATGTCAATTACTGGAAGTCGCAGTAGGACCAGAGGTCTGAAATACGGCAGGCAGAAGGTATTGCCTTGTTGACAAAGCAAGGGGCAGAAGGACAGGCTTCTAGGACAGTATTTATTACAGACAGGACCAGTCCTGATGCTTCTTGCTGTCTGCCAGTCACAGAGCCATTAACTGTATCTAAAGCAGACTCTGAATCTCAAGACTCTGAGGACAGCTCCTGGCTTCAGGTCATGAGGTCCTGGTTCATGCTTTTGGGTCATGGACAAGATTCTGAAAGATGACAGGTGAGGCTTGGGTATATAACAGTAGAGCAAAAAAGAGCAAAAACACCAGCGGCATTTCCCCCTTTCATCAGGTTATACTGAAGCTGAAGGGAGCGCAAAGGATACAGTCACGTTGGCAGTTGTTTGTAAATGTACAAAGACCTGCAGTGGTAGCTGACACAGTTTTCAAGGAAAGATATGGACACATAGCCTCTGACTTGCTTCCTTTGTTCTGTGCAGCTGACAGTCCTGAGAGATGGAGGAGCAAGAGGCTGGGATGCAGAGTGGGCTTAATTTTTTATCACACACACATACCAGAATGTTAACAGAAGTTGCTCTGTTCCGCTTCCTTGTGGGTTTTTCTTGACGAAAGAGGAATAAGGCTGTTAGTTTTAGATTCTCTCTTCTATTACTAGTGGAGCTTCTGAAATGAGACATGGTGAGTGAGCGCCGGTAACTGTATAAAAGCACCTCTGTATTTATTCAATTTACAGTACTTTCCTTACAAGACAGCGCAGGGCATCTTATTGAAGAGTAAATGAATTAAATGTACAGCAGGCAGAGAAGAGTATTCAGCAATATGTAGCAGGGGTGGTAAAGTGTGAAGCTGTCAAGCACTAATGTTTAGCTTAAGTGTCCCCTTTTTCATGTTAGATTTTTTTTTTGGTAGGGCTGCAATTTTGGCATTTCAATATAAAACATGAGCAAGGAAATGTTGGTGTTTTTCTTGCACTGATCTCCTTTCTTCCAAGGCAGGGGTGGGTAACCATTTTTGGCCCACTGAGCTAGTTCCTTGTCTCTCCCCACACACCCCAAACACACCCATGGGCCAGCTTTCACAGGTGGGGTGGACAACCTACTGATCCACCACCTGACATCCGAATGATGTCAGATGATTGACACTTGTCAAATTCTCTTGCACTGCACTACCCAAAGGACTGATGATCAGTTGTCCTCTTTGAGAAGTGCTTCCCAAGGGTCAAATTAAACCTGCAGGCTGGAGCCCCCCACCCCTTCTCTAAGGAGATGATAGTTTTCTTGACCTCCCCCAGTTTTACCCCATTACAACTCTGTGGGGTAGATTAGGCAGAAAAATGATGACTGGCTTAGCGGTGTTTTGAAGCTGCGGCCTCCCTACTTCCAGTTCAACACCCTAAGCATTTCTTCACTCTCTTTCCAAAATGAAATGGGCTTTCTGTGCCACAAACACAGCTAACTTTCTGAATGCTGAGCATAAGCTGCACCTCTCCATTTATTACCTGATCAGAAAATCTATGAAAATGCAGGGGTGGAAGAGATTAGTGATGTGGTATGTGATGAGTCAGTACAGAGAAGCTTGAAGTTTGGCTTTGGGCATGGGGGAGAAACTTCACATGTTCCTTTCTGAACAATATTTTATATTAATAGGGCATACTTCAAAGGGCTTATTTCTCCCAGAATTCTTGTGAAACTTGGCATTCTACTATCTGTTCAATAAACTGATGTAGTCTATCTAACCTTATAGTCTTAAAAGCCTTAAAAATGTAAAGCCTTTTGGTAGAAAAGTTATTCATCCTACAGGAAATAAATATTTTTACTCACACTTGGAGCAACTTAGAAGTCTACAGTTGAGGGATTCAGAACTCTTCCTCCACCCAAGTACTTTGCCTGACTCTAGAATTATTCCTAATTCCTAAGGAAAGGTGCTGTGTTTGCACATAATGCTGTGCCATAGTTTAAACAAAGCCAGATTTATAGAGGCGGTGATGAACCATGGCTCCATATTATAACATTTTTGGCAGTAAACAAACCATAATTTAGCTGCTAGACAGGGCTCACACATAATGGCACATCAAGGTTTAATAAATCATACTTTAAGCATCAGTGGTATAGCATGGGTTGCCAGTGCCCATGGCCGTGCTTGGATAGGTGGGAGAGAGGAAAACAGACATTGCACGCAGGAACATTCAACTGCCTAATGGTGCCCATGACACCTAGGAGATCACAGCCTCAGAGATAAGAAAAGAAGAGTTGTTCCATTTTCTGGAGAGGTGACTTCCTGGTTTCCACGGAGAAGCCGTTTTCAATGGAGCCCAGCAATGGAAGTGTGCAGCTGTATTGAGGCAGAACCAGGTGTTGAATTTTTGTGCCCCAACAATTTTGTTTCCAGGACAATTGCCCCTGTGCCCCCACGCCGCACCACTGTTTAGCATTATGTGCCAGCCAGGGCATTGTGTCATTAAATTCTCTATGACAAGTGCTCTGCTACTTCGGTTGTAATCCTCAGCACGCATATATTGAAGATTAACTGGAAATCTTTGCCAGGTAGAGTGAGTTCACAAATGCATGTCTAGCACTTGGTAACTGAACAGCAAGCAAAGCATGTTTGCTGTGATTATAGTAGTGTTATTTCAAGGATTCCTCACAGTAAACAGAGGGTGGATAGGCTACAGGCATGAAGTGTATACATCCAAGAGGACCTCTACCTATCAAGGTTCTCTGGCACATAACCCCCCACATTTTCCTGGCTGCTCATTTGCCTATAAAACATCTTACTCCTAATATGGATTTCCTTTCACGGGGTGAATTAGGTGAACACTGGTTTATGGAATAATAAATACTGTATAAATCTGTGGTTGTGTCATTCTACTACCCTAGATGAGCAGCATTAAACATTGGGAGTTTTAAGCAAGTTTTAAGTAAGTTAGATATGGTTTCCCGGTTTCCCCAGATACATGTCTCAGGGTTGTTATATTTCTCTTGACCTTCTGCACTAACCAGGAGCAAGGATCATGCGCACGCCATCTTTTTCTGAAGGCCTTGGAACAGTTTGTTCTGACAGCTTGGTAGGCAAAGGAGAGGTTGTTTCTCCGAGCACATTTCTTGAGACCTCATCAAACGACAAAGTCACAAAGGCTGCACATCTAGTTAAAGGGTGTAGGTGACCATTCCATTCAAAATCTGCATGTGACAAGACAGAAATAACCTCTAGCCTTAATAGGGCAGCTTAGCACACACTGAATAGTTGGGTTTGTTTTTCCGAGGTCGTTCGGGGATGTGGAAAACATCCCCATCAGATGTTGTCACTTTAGAAGCTTTGCCACTGGGTAGAACAACTGCTTTAGCTATCTGATCACAGACAAACAGTCCTGCTTAACTTTTATTTTATTTTATATGTATATATTTATTTTCATTTATCCAACTTCCCACCTTCCTAGTGCTCTGTAGGCATCCTTAAAGGGCTATTGGAGAGAAGACTTTAAAAGTGTCAGTAATATTTTATGTGTGGTGCTACCAGGGAAGGGGGTGGCACTGTGGTCTAAACCCCTGAGCCTCTTGGGCTTTCCAGTCAGAAGGTCAGAGGTTCGAATCCCCATGGTGGGGTGAGCTCCCGTTGCTCTGCCCCAGCTCCTGCCAACCTAACAGTTTGAAAGCACACCAATGCAAGTAGATAAATAGGTACTGCTGTGGCAGGAAAACAAACGGTGTTTCCGTGCGCTCTGGTTTCCGTCACAGTGTTCTGTTGTGCCAGAAGCTGTTTAGTCATGCTGACCACATGACCAGGAAGCTGTCTGTGGACAAACTCTGGCTCCCTCAGCCTGAAAGCAGGATGAGTGCCACAACCCCGTAGTCGCCTTTGACTGGACTTACCTGTCCAGGGGTCCTTTAACTTTATCATATGTGTGGTGTTTGGCAGAAGCATAAAACAGAAAGTTCTCTTTTTGCCTCCTTAAAACATGGATCCCATCTGTACTATACATTTAAAGCAGCAGCATACCATTCAAAGAAGCCATAGCTTCCCCAGTGGTGTAGCCTGGGGGGAGTGCTGCCGGGGCGATTGTCCAATTTGTTTTTGATTGTGTTTTAGATCGTATTCCCATGTGTGGTGTAAATAGATGAAAATAGGATTCCATAATCAAAACACAGTTAAAGGAGGCTCTACAATATAACTTTGTTGTGGCACATGCACATTAAGAATATCTTATTCCCATATCAAGCAACTGGACATGAGAATGGCAACTTTAACCATTATTGACTTATTGTCTTAATTTCTTTTAGTGAAGTGAGCACTGGAGCTGGGAGACTTGGCTGTGAGTTACACTTCCTCCCTTTATCAATGGATTCCAGTCTTACACGGTAAGAGTTCTGGGGTTTCTATTCCCCTCCAACACTCATTTCAGATGATTCTATTAAAAGAGGGAATTCTATCATGTGGGTAGTGCTATAATGTGTGTGGCTATGTATTTTTGCATGCATTTTTAAATCATATTAATGATTTGATGCTTTTGTTAACTTAAAGCAATATTCTAGGGGTTCTTCTGAGAAAGTGTTTCTCTTGCAAAATACTATTGCTGTATACCTAGAAACACAAAAGACTTACAAAATGATGTATCACTGGCCTGTAGTTTGTTGTGCTCTGTATTTAGCAAATGAAGTTGGGGGATGAATGACTTATTTTTGAGTGCTGTAGCCTTGAATTTATTTAATATATGGGCTTGGATTCACTCGGGGCTCTTCTAGACCATGTGTTTATTGAGCATTCATTTTGATTTGCTTGCACGATGATTATGCAGAAGTTAGACTATAGGTTCATCCAAACGTTCCTTTTGTGCCACACTTTCCAGGCACAGGCCCACACTTTCCCAGTCTGTTTGGTTGGTTTTTGTCCCGCTGTTTTCCTCAAGAAAAACCCACTATTTACTGCCAAATCAGAATAAACAGCAATCTGTAGAAAACCCAAACACTGTTCCAATTCAGTGGTTTATGACAACCAGTGTTCTTCCTGATGTGCTTATGTGATGTTTATACATTTTCCCGTTAATCATTTGTTCATCCCACACTCTTTCATTCTGTTCTGCAAGGCATTTTCCTAACAACAAAAAGACTTTTTGAAGTGGATTTGTTGCATTCAGGTAACAAATCTACTGATTGTGCAAACCTGAATTAACAGGATGCTCTTGAATCATTTCCACAAAATACAGTCTGAAGGTGACCTTGGTAATTTTGTCCTGATTCATATCTTAAAGAAACCTGACAGTTTCCGTCTTTCTTTATTTCACGTTGTTAATATAAAGTAGGTAATATTGGTCTCCTGTGTGTAACTATGCTGTTTGGATGAAGCATTTAAAACAGTTAGTTCAATCGAGGAAGACAAAAAACGAGCAACAATTCTGGCAAAACAATAAAGACAAGCAAAGAAATAAAATAAAATAAATCATGCCTCACCAACCTCTTTGAGATGTGTGGATAGAGAAGGTCTAGCGGACAGTATACATTTGCATGTTCAAAAAAACACATTTTGACAAAACTCCACTAAAGGTTCTGGAATAAACATAAAGCTCATAGGATTAGATTTTATGGATCATTCATATGAAAATGAGGCAGAAGGTTAGAATAAATGGATAATGGTTTGAAATAAACAGTGGGATGCTCTAAATATGTGTATCATGCTTGGTGAAATTTATCTTATTTATAAATGGTGTGAAGTTAAAGGTGAGTAGTGTTGTAGCTATATCTGTAGATCACACCAAATTACTCAGGATGTTGCAAACTCAGGTGTGTTGTGAACAACACTAAAAGGACTTCTAAATGGGCATGAAAATGCCCAATAAAGCTCAGCATTAAACGTAAGGTGATTTATTTTGATACAAACAGATATATGCTAGCTATGGGCTTGTGGTGAATAGCTCAATGTAAGTGTCAATCACAGTGGGGGGAAATGCAAATTCCATGCTAGAAATTATTAGAAAGAGAATTGATATGATAACAATCAGTACTGTAATGATTTTATTTAAATCTGTGATGTTTGGATTGCTATACACAGTATGGTCTCTGCACCTGGAAGTGACTTCATGGAAATGGCACAATACGGGAAAAGATAAACTCAAATGACCCCATGGGCTTGTAGCATTTCCTGATGGATTAAGAGAAAAAGTGTTTGGATGTGCAATCACCTTATCAAATGGGATGTTATGAGAGCCACTGTCTTAAATGGGATTACACCAGTTTGCAAGAAGAAGATCTATCAAAGTGTATTAACCATGATAATTAAAATTGACATGTTTAATTAGAGAAATATCATTGTTAACATTTACCGGTACTAAAGATTGGAAACTTCTCATAGACTTTTTGCATGAAAATGAAACAATGACATGTGGATTTGGGGGTTGAAGATAATGTTGGTTTATAGAAAGAGTTTTTGTTAGGTGTTATTTTGGAGTGGATGAAGTGAATATTGTTTATATATAGTGGACAAATGAAAAGAATTGGAACTTCTTTAGTTTTTGTAATTTATCTTTTCTATTTTCTCTGTTACGTTCTTTTCTATCTCTTACTTTTTTCTTTTTTCTCCTCCTTTCCTTTTTCTTTTCCTCCGTGTTTTTATTTTATTTCATTTAATGTTGGCTTAAAAAAGGATATCTGATATTAAGTCTTGTACCTCTCTTTATAAACTCTACTAAAATTTATTCAAAAAATATACCATTAAATGGATCCTCCCAAGTTCAAAGTCACTGTACCCTTAAATGTAAATTGCTGGGAGCTCAGTTGCCTTCATGCTTTGCTTTTAGGCTTCCCTGGTTAGCTGCTGCTGGATATGAGATATTGGACTAGATGGTGTCTTATTCAGTCTTTCAGAGCTTTGTTTGTCTTCAGTTCCTTACATTTAGGGAAAGGTCTCTCACCCATAAGACACTTCGTTACTCTACATTGCTGGAAATAGTTTTTCAGATGGTGTGGAGCTACATTTGGATCATGTTTTGACAGATTAGTTTATTATTATTACTGCATCGTCTGCTTTTACATAGGCAATATTCTGTTCCCAAACATTCTGAATCATTACTCATGGTGAGAGGTTTTGGGGTGTTTGGGGCTTTTAGTGTCCATTAGAAAAGGCTGATCAATAAGAGGCTGCTCATGTCTTGTTCACGATTCGCAATCTAAATGAAAGCCATGGAGGAGAAGCACTCTCCATCCTGGCTAGAGTACTGCTGAGTGAGCAGGCTCTTTCAAGTGGAAGTGCGTACATTTGAGAAATGGGCTTGGCAAAGGCTCCTGTCTTCCTCGGTGGAGGAGGGGGCCTCTAGCTGAATCAGCCTCCGCTCTGCACATTGCATGACATATGCTACGACTTTGGTTCATTAATTAGAAAGGAGAGTGAATCAGACTCCGTTCTGAATGGAAACGCCACCAGCAACCATGCGGTAGATGGGTTGGGCGGGAAAGGGCTTGTTCTCTCAGTTTTATAACTATGCTGTCTTTCTGGACTGGGTGCTTGTCTTTCAGCCATGTTGCAACGCAGCCTCCATTTTAAGACCAGAGGAAAACTGCCTGTCTGCTGGCATCTGTTAGAGTCCTCCACCTCCGCTGTTCTTCCTCATTTAAGTGAGAAGACGAAAAGGTTTCTGTGCTTTCCGGGGAAACCGCACCTTTCCAAACAAGATAAATGTTCAAGGGTTCCTTGCATTCCTTTCATTTTCCTCTGCTGAGAAATCCGTGTCAAGTGTTAATTTCCTTTCTCCTAGTGGAAAGCATGGCCAGTCAATCCATCTGAAGTCACTATGGCATAAAGGGACTCTACTGGTCCTAGACCTGAGGTCAAACTCCCTCCCCTCTCTTTAAGATTGATTATGCCAATAGAAAATGGCCTAAAACCATCTTCTCTGCGCTTTAGAGATAGCGAATGAGACTCATAAGCTATGGGTAGTGATTTTGTTTTCCCTTTCTCTATTTCCCATTAGGGACTATACTCTTCTATGTAACAAGAGGAGCACTTCTAGGTCATGGGTTTTGTTTTGTTCTTTCATTCCTGCTGTTGTACAATAAACTTGAAAAATCCTCCCTCCACACACAAATGGAAAATTAAGCTTGTGTGCTCTTTCTCAAACTATTATTTTCTAAAGTAGTAGCGTAATTATCTGGTTCTCTACTAGTCATCAGAGCAATCAGCTAGTTATGCAAGGTTTTACCCCCCCCCTTTTTATGTTCTAATTCAAATTTTTATCAAAGGTTTTCAACATAAAATACAATAACACGTAAACTAATTGCCATGTTTTATTTTTTAATTCAAACCTTCTGCCCACCATGTTTGCTTTATTTCAACTGAAAATGTGTCATGGTGTGTATGTGTTTCATTATCAAGAAAGCAGGTACTTCTTAAAGATTTTATGTTTTGTTTTATTTTTTCCCTTAAGCCCTCATCTAGCATTTATGTGTGAAAGCAACATAAACCATAAGGGGAGAGAGGAGCTTGAAAAGCCCCTATGCATGAAAAAAAATTGCTTAATATTTATTTATTTATTTATTACCCATCTGACTGGGTTCTCCTAGCCACTCTGGGGGGCTTCCAACAAATTAAAACACAGGAAGACATCAAACATTAAAAACTTTCCTAAACAGGACTACCTTCAGATGTCTTCTAAAAGTTAAGTACAGTGGTACCTCAGGTTGCATACGCTTCAGGTTACATACGCTTCAGGTTACAGACTCCGCTAACCATGAAATAGTGCTTCAGGTTAAGAACTTTGCTTCAGGATGAGAACAGAAATCGTGCACCGGTGGCGCAGCAGCAGCGGGAGGCCCCATTAGCTAAAGTGGTGCTTCAGGTTAAGAACAGTTTCAGTTAAAGTACGGACCAATGGAACGAATTAAGTACTTAACCTGAGGTACCACTGTAGTTGTTTATTTCCTTGAAAGTAAAAGTAAAATAATCTCAGGTTCATGGGTTTGAGTCTCCATCGGGTGAAAGATTCTTGCCTTGCAGGGAGTTGGATTACATTACCCTTGTGGACCCTTCCAGCTCTGCAATTCTATGATTCTATTCTATGAAAGTAAATGACATGACTACTGAAAGGATGTGTTTGATGAGAAAGCTGTGTGTGGACAAATGCTGGCTCCCTCGGCCTGAAAAGTGAGAAGAGCGCCACACACCCCATAGTCAAGTTTGACTGGACTTAACTGTCCAGGGGTCCTTTGCCTTTACCTTGCCTTTGGTCCTAGGGTGGGTTAAAAATAATGCCACACGAAATGAAATGACGAAAGCAGCCAAGCCCTTCTGAGATAATGGCGGATTAGGCTTGGGCTAGATTTAAAACTTGATTGCAAGATGCTGGTATCTACTGATGACACTGACAGAACTTCTCAAAGTCACAGCAAATGGCAACGCTTCCAAGTGCCCAAGCCTTGATTAGCTGGGAACCCTTTTGATCTGAATATATTGTAACTCTGCCGTGTAGCTCTTTGTAAAAGCCGTAACCTTTTGCAACAAAGACAGTTTGTGTAATCAGAAGCAACCATTTATCGGGCAACTGTATATGCCCTAAATTTGATAAAATATGATAAATTCTATTAATTTAGTAATCAAATCCACGTTGAGTGACTCAAAGGAGCTCCTCGAATACAAAGGGCACTGCAAATGTCCATTTTGACTCTGCAGTGCAGAAGGCTATTATCCAAAAGTAATTGGCATTGCTTTGTCATTTCTTGCATTTAAATTTCAAATGAGATAGTACCCTTTCCTCTGGAAAAGTGTGTTTTACATCTATTATGCAGCTACATGAAGAGTTTCATTTTAATGATCCCTCTGTAGTTCTTTTTACATTAGATACAAATGCAACTTTGTGATTCTGTCATCTCTCCTTTTGAGAACTTCCTCAGAGCACTTCAATTTGCTGTCACAAATAGTGACACATTTTAGATTGTGGGACTTACTGAAATAATGAAGTCTGCCTTTGACTTTCCTTCATGCTTCACTCGCAACAAAGTACACTGTACATATGCCATGCTTTTGTCATCTTGCTGACGTCTTTATGCCCCCCCTCCTTCTTTACCAGAATTACAGCAGTCTCTCTGAAAATGGCCTGTCTTCATCAAGTACTCATCACAGTAAATTGTGCAACTGCTGAGTTACTCTCAGAGAATAAGCGAAATGAGAAAAGAATGGACATGGCACAAAAGTAGTTTGCCCACAAAAATGGGGAGGGAAGACTGCAATTCACATGACAACAGCTGATGTCAGTCCCTGTGCTGCTGCTATTGTTGTTGCTGCTGCTGTTGTTGTTAGTAAAATTTAAAGTAACATTTTTGGGAGCAGGTGGCTCTGTGGTCTAAACCACTGAGCCTCTTGTGCTTGCTGATCAGAAGGTTGGTGGTTTGAATCCCCTCGATGGGGCTGAGATGCCATTGCTCTGTCCAAGCTCCTGCCAACCTAGCAGTTGGAAAGCATGCCAGTGCAAGTAGATAACTAGGTACCACTGTGGTGGGAAGGTAAATGGTGTTTCCGTGTGCTCTGGCTTCTGTCATGGTTTTCCATTGCATCGGAAGTGGTTTAGTCATGCTGGCCACATGACTCGGAAAGCTGTCTGTGGACAAACGTCAGCTCCCTTGGCCTGAAAGCGAGATGAGCGCTGCACCCCATAGTCGCCTTTGAAAGGACAAACTGTCCAGGGTTCCTTTACCTTTGTTGTTGTTGTTGTTTAGTCATGTCCGACTCTTCGTGACCCCATGGACCAGAGCACGGCAGGTCCTTTACCTTTACCTTACCTTTAATAATATTTGTATACCGTCCTATATCCATAGGTCTCAGGCTGGTTCGCAACACAATGTTACAGTATACAAAGCACAAAATACATAATAAAAATAATCAAAGCACAGAGTAGCTAGAAACATTCCTCCCATGATGTTGCTCAAATTCAGACCCACTTAACTTCCTTTAGCCCATACCCTACACCAGAGATAGCCAATGCAGCACCCTCTAGATGCTCCTGAACCACAACTCCCATCACCATCAGCTGGTGTCAGGGGCTGGACTGAGGAGGAATGGTGAGGACTGCCCCCTCCCTTCTCCTAACCTTCCCGAAATCAGGAGGACAGTATAGATTTAGAACAGTGGTTTGCAGAAGGGCATAGTTCAGAGGCTGCAGAGAGCAGAAGTTGGGAAGTATCGGAAGAGGAAAAGCAGGAAGAAGAAGAAGCACCAGGGGAGAGACAGCTGACAGACTCAGTGTCCCTGGAAAACATTCCTGACACACACCCCTCTCCCAGAACCAGGCGGGCATTGAGGGTAGTAGAACAGAGAGCTCAGAGGCAGAAAGCTCAGATTAGCTGACACAAGGGTGACGTTGAATGGAGAGAAGAAGGAAAGTGGGACTTTAGTTGGAGCAGCGCCGTTCTTTAGGGAAGACTGCATTCCTTCGTCGCTCTCTGTGAATTATTGAATAAATTACATGGTAAGAACTTTTATCGTTTCTTTGCTTCTTGGCTGCCACTGTGGGAGGGATCAAGTTGCACTTGATGGGAGCTCAATAGGCTCTCCGGGATTTCAGGCAGGGATCTCTCCCAGCTCTAACTGGAGATGCCAGGGATTTAAAGTGGGACTTTTTGCCAGCAAACCAAAGGCTTTACTACTGAGCAATGTCCAAAAGCTGCATTCAGTTGCATGGAAGAAGCAATTGGATGTCCCTATCTTCATTGGAGAAATATTGGAGGATATGCAATTGCCGTGTGTGAGTGTGGTGGATGCAGTCTTTTGGGAAAGAACACTTAAACTATATTATATTAATTAATGGACCAGTTTCATCTAAACTGAATCTTTTTGCCTGCTCAGCCATAGCTACTGTTTTAATTTTGAAGCTCAGTCTCACAGCTGGAAGGGCTACTTACTCCATAACTCCATACTTACTTTTTTATTGCTCATGGTGTCTTTCCTTTGCTTATATCCCAGCATCATCTTAACTATATTTCAGTACACCTCAGCTTTGTTCAAAGACTTAATTATAGGAACTAATTTCACTGTGAGGGAATTTATTGTGCAGGAATAAAATATGATGAAATATTTATCATTGCTGCAGTCAGCAAAATATACAGATAGATAACTGTTAGGGGAACTGTGCCCAGTGTACAATGACAAGAGTTTCTGGATCACTAAATACACTGTTCAAGTACAATAGTAATATGATGTTAAACTCTTCCGTCAAAGATTTATGGGGATAGAAACAAAGCTCTACACCTACCTTCCCCAAACTGGTGCCCTCCATGTGTGTTGTTGGGGTTTTTTTGGACTACAGTTCCCATCAGCCCCAGTCAGCATGGCCAGTGGCCAGGATGGCACCAGGTTAGGAAAGACTGCACTACATGTTGGTTATGATTTTTTAAGGCATTGGGATTTCTCCAACTTTAATGAGGTGGTATTTTTAAAACACTCCATAATACTTCACCTGCTGAGCTTTGGGGAATTTGCATCAAAAAGAAAAGGGGAGTTGTGGGTTTTTAGGGCACTCTGTGATATTTTACAACAAAATAAGGACAATATTCTGTCTCCCGGGATGTGGCTGCATTCCCCTTGGAAACATAGGAAAAAGGTAAAGGACCCCTGGATGGTTAAGTCCAGTCAAAGGTGACTATGGGGTTGCGGCACTTGTCTCACTTTCAGGCCAAGGGATCCAGCATTTGCCCACAGACAGCTTTCTGGGTCATGTGGCCAGCATGACTAAACCACTTCCGGTGCAATGGAACACCGTGACAGAAACCAGAGCGCACAGAAATGCCATTTACCTTCCCACTGCAGCAGTACCTATTTATCTACTTGCACAGGTGTGCTTTCAAACTGTTAGGTTGGCAGAAGCTGGGACAGGGCAACAGGAGCTCATCTCGTCGTGTAGATTTGAACCGCTGACCTTCTGATCGGCAAGCCCAAAAGGCTCAGTGGTTTAGACCACAGTGCCACCCGCATCCCAGCCTTGGAAACATACATAAAGCTGGAAGAGAAAGGTGGAAGAGCAGCAATCTTTCCCACTTCTTCTTTTTGAGTGATGGCCAACTCAGTTTTGTTCAGAGTAAATCCACTGAGATTAAGACCCATTCATTTCAGTTGGCCAACCCTGAGTAAAACTCGATTGAATAGCACTCTGTGTGTTTTTCAAGGTTCATATTAATTATAGCAGAACTGGCTCTTGCTCCCAATCACTTTGAAAAGTGAATTGTGTGCACATGCTTATGCTTCATTTGTCATGGGGCGGGGTGGGGGTGATCCAGTAAGGGAGAGAGAGCATGACTGGAAGAGACTGTGCTCACAGCTCTCGCTCTGAAATCCAAAAGTGCTCATGGAACTGAAAATGTTGCTGGCCCTTGATGTGGAGGGTCACTGGTACCAGGGCCGGATTAAGGTTCAAAGAGACCCTAAGCTACTGAAGGTAATGTCCAGCTGTCCTTTGTCAACAACAAATTGTCACTGTTTTCATTTGCACATAACAAAATATGTATTTTATCAACTGGTTGAACTGAAATACAATTAAGAAGAAGTATATTAATAGTGAAATACAATGAAGAAGAAGTGTATTTTGGGGAGTCGCCAAGAGAGTGGGGCCCTAAGCTATAGCTTGTTTAGCTTATACATAAATCCGGAGCTGACTGGTACCCTATCCCTCCTGTAATTCATATTTACTTTCCACATCAGCATCAACTGCAGCTCAAAGGTAACGTAAGAATGAGCCCTTAAAAGGGACAAAAAGGAGGCTTGCATGTACTAGCAGTAATCTGTCTGTGAATGTTAAAAAGGAATCTCATGACAGACACAACAATGAAAGGCCGATGGTCTTTGACGACTCTCTTCGAATTTTGATAGAACTGTTCTGTGGTGCAGCTATCCCTAATTAAAAATCAGCACTCAAAACACTTTGTATCAGAAAGGTTACTGTTTAGGATAATCCAGAAACTGCTAATAATTCAATAAAAGCTTCTCTGTAAGGGAACTAAAACTCCAGGAGATAGGATCTTTAATTATCGTCTCCTCTGAAATACCCTCTTCAAGTTCTCATTCTTTAGATATCAGTATTTATGAATCAAATGATTCTTTTGGTTTTATCACAGGAAGAGAAAATCTATCTATTACCCTCTGTGGTGACCCAGAGCTTTGTTGGGTAAAAATGGAACCCCTCTGTCTCAGCATGAGGGAAAAGTCTTAGTTAATGTTTTATTCTAATCTTCATGATGTTCTTTCAGAGTTTTGCTTACTGTGGTCTGTATTATCTGCTCTGCCTGTTGCTTTCTCTCCTCCACTTTTTAAAGCCCAGATAAGTTTGAATTTTGGGGGGTTGTGGGGGATAAAGCAAAGTGTTGTGCATGGCATAAATCAAGACCAGCCGACTAATGGGGAACCCCATCTAATGCATCTTTACTCATTCGTATGCCCTGTTGCGTGTCATAGTACTGACTCCCTCATAAGTGTGTTTAGGATGGCAGCCTGAGTTTCTCACAGATGAGTTTCTTTACTTTATATAGTAATTTATTTATTTATTTTGGACATTTATATACTGCTCTTCATAATATTTATCCCAGGGAAGTTTACAATACAATATGAACCAAAATAATAGTAAAATGTGCAATAGACTAATTAAAGAAAATAAGCAATTAAATAATTCACAAAATAGCAAAGCAAAACTTACAGTGTGAGGCCACAAGATGCACCCCCAAAATATTAACTTGAAAATGAACCAGATAATTTGTGACCAACTTGCTAGCTAAATTTGGAGGGCTTTCCCCTTGCTCTTTGGAAAGAAACTGAGCAAGCAAGCAATTTTATATTTGATTTCATGTATTCTGAGCTATCTGCATTAGCAGCATGACTGAATCTCACCTGAAGTCAACAACTCATTTTTTCCATTATTCTTCCTATCAAAAGTTGCCCTGCCTTATTTGTCCATTGTTTCCCCCTTCACAACCTGGACCTCCATGCTAACTTCTTTCCACTCCAGAATTTGATTTCATCCCCATTTTTTCCTCCTTCCCCTCCCTCAAGTCTTTAACACTGAAGTGAGGCTGAGCAACAGTGAGGGCTACTGGTTGAAGCATCAAGAGCAGCCTAGGCACTTGCCTTAGTTGGTTGTGATGCCTATGAGGAGTGAGTGAGTAGCTGCTCAAGCTAGCTTCAGCCTGACCCTACTGCTAATGTTGGCAGATGTTGATAATGCACCTTGAGCTAAGACATCCCTTCACCATCTCCACCCAGTGGTATGTACATAGAACGGGAGATTTTGCTGCATATCAAACCATGCTGACATGTACAATGGCATGCCGCCCTTTCAGACAGCAATGTGTGCTTGGCTGCTACTGTGACTGGAAAGCTGTTTGGCATCGCTCATTGCCGGAACAGGGAAATGTGTGTGCTTTGTGGCTAGTTTGAACTATTTGTGAGCTCCCATTCTGAGGCTTGCATATGTTCAATTAAGCGCATAATCCTTGTGGAAATGCTGTGCCAGTGGAAGTTTTCAGGAACAAAACACAAAGTCTGATGCTGTTACATTTTAAATCTATTTGGGTTGCTGTGTTTGGTCTGGGATAGAGTGATGCACAATCTTTGAACTTGCCGGGATGCAGATGCAGCAGAGGTCCTAGCAACAGCGTTCATAATTGGCTTCCCACAAGTTTTAATTTTATTTTATTTTTTATTCTAAACCATGACATTTCTAATTAGACGCAGGTGGAACAAAGAGTAAAAGCTTTCCAAATTAATCACAGCATTATGATTTTGAGTGGTCTAGCTATTAAGGAAGAAAAATAACACTTAACATTTACCCTTTAAAAGTGGTTGCATTTTCCCTCCTCCCTTCTTGGCCAACAAATTTAGACAATAAGCAGAGAATCAGCCTACCAAGTATACTTTCTCCTTATCTCTTTACCATTTAGAACAGAAATTTAAACAATGGAGAACTGCTCTGCTCTTTTACTATACTTTGCTGCCACTCATTCTGTGAATTACATTGTTACAAATCCATTCTTACATTGTGTGAACAATTTTGCTTCTTGTTTTCTTTCATGCGTTTCGAAAATTAACTCGACTGCACACACAAAAAGCCTCAGCTTCTAGGGTAGATGGACATGTTTGCTTGACGTATTTCTTTTCCCCTTGGGCAGATCCACAGCATACATTTAAAGCACATCCATGGCACATTTAAAGGAATCCTGGAAACTGTAGTTAGTAAAGTGTGAGAGGCAAATGGGAGCATTTCCATTAGCACACAAGATTATGATACAAAAAACGTATCCCTGTGCAGCAGCAAAAGTGTGCTGTTGGAAATATCCGCCTTTGAATTTGCCTTTCAGTATGTGGTAGAGTATGACACATCACCCTGACATGTTGTTGTTTTTCCCCTTATACATGTGCTTGGGACTTCCTATGTTCAAGATTAAAATGTGTATCAATCGCTCAGTTTTAGCTTGGTCTCCCAAAGGAATGATCACTCCAATACTTAAGGAAGGTTGCTTGATATTTCAACATACCAGTGCTATTTTTCTAGAAAAAGAGGTGCCGGAACTCACCACGAACACTTCCCTCGTTCTCTTATAATGGCAATGGCACCAACCTGAGAGGTGCTGGTACTGAGTTCTGGCAAGTTCCGGCTGAAAAAAATACTGCAAAAAAGGCCGGCAAGTAACAAAACCTTATGCTTACTACTGGTGGGATAATTTGTAATGGTCAGAGAAGATTCAAGACTACACAGCAATTTGAGAACTGTTGGTAGATTAACATAAAATAACATAAAATAAGCTGTCGGTAGCCAGCCAGTTGTCATTTAAAATACAACAACAACAACCAATTTTATTATTTATTTCCCCACCTCTGGGTGGCTTCCAACACATGTAAAAATATAATAAAACATCAAACACTAAAAAAACTCCTGATACAGGGCTGCCACCCTTCAGATGTTTTCTCAAAGTTGCATAGTTATTTCTCTCATGGACATCTGATGGGAGGGAATTCCACAGAGAGGGAAATTTGAGGTGAAAACATTCTAATTTGATTGAAAACAAACCAAAAAACGACATCGTTTATTGCTTCCAGATGAGCCAGCAGTATTGTTTTTCTGAGGGTACCCACTGAAATCAATAGACGAGTCACTGATTTCAGAGGTTACACTCAGAGGATAACTTAGCCGGACATCACCGATTGTTATTTATACATCTGAAGGCAGATAACCTAAGTGGACACCAAATAACCTAGAAGCAGACAGTACCTGGAGATGACAATTCAGTGAATGTAACAGCTTTCCAGACAAGGGTGTTCTTACTCAACCCAGGTTTCAGGTATCGTATGATTATAGCTCTGGAACATATATATCTCTGGTTATTATTCAGCACAATAAAACACATGCAATGAATCCTTTTAATATCCACTGCATCTCTTTCACTTTAAGCTTGAATTTTGGCCATTTGAACATTGGGGTGCTCCTCTAGTTAGGGAGAGGACGATGTTTTTAAAAATCTTTAGCTAGGACTCTGTGGAGGTAATCTGTGACATTTTATAACTATGCACATAGCAGTAATACATTCACTTAAATTTGGTATAGGCAATATTGATTTTTCAAGAGTGTACTTTCTCCATACCGCGAGTCGGTTTCATGTGGGAGTGGAGCTGAATGCAGATTTTTTTTTTTTTTTTGCCCGCAATGCTAGGTTAGCCTTTGTCAACAATAAGCCCTTTTAGATACAAAACAAACATGAAAAGCGGCCTTCAATTGGTGGAGTGGTTTTTCCTCTAATTGGCTTTCCTGTAGTTAATAGGTATATGACAAAAGCATTCAGATTAATACGGCCCACCAGCTTTATTTATGCAAGCTCATGTGTTTCCCCAGCGGAATACATTTTTTACGGAATATCTGGGGAATTATTTAATAGTCAACTGTTATTGCATGCCTAAAGATATTTCTGAAATAGAACTGAAATTACCTCTACCTATTGTATGGTTCCAAATTATGTGTAATAAGTGCCAGCATGCCAGCAATTTTCATGGGGTTATAATTATTTTAATGTAAAATTGGAACAAGTTGAACGCAGAGGCTGTAAGGAGAGAGTGCACCTTGTAACTTGACGTACTTCCATTTCAATAGGGCCTAACGCTTAATGAAAGCAAAGGTGCAAACGTGGTGGCATGGGAGTAAGTCCACAGAATGGAAGATATCCATAAAACAGCCTTCCCCAGCCTGGTGTCTTCCAGATACTTTGAATTAAAGGTAAAGGGACCCCTGACCATTAGGTCCAGTCGTGACCGACTCTGGGGTTGCGGTGCTCATCTTGCTTTATTGGCCGAGGAAGCCGGCGTACAGCTTCCGGGTCATGTGGCCAGCATGACTAAGCCGCTTCTGGTGAACCAGAGCAGCGCACGGAAACACCGTTTACCTTCCCGCCAGAGCGGTACCTATTTATCTCCTTGTACTTTGACATGCTTTCGAATTGCTAGGTTGGCAGGAGCAGGGACCGAGCAACAGGAGCTCACCCCATTGCAGGGGTTCGAACCGCTGACCTTCTGATCGGCAAGTCCTAGGCTCTGTGGCTGGACTTGAGGTCTAATCAGTGGCATCATGTGGGGAGGGCCAGAGGGGCGGTGGCCCCGAGTGCATTGGGGGGCATCTAGCTGCACCTCTGCCCACCCATGACCCTTGGCAGGCGCCCAAAGAGGGCAGTTATGCTGCCCTGCTAGTCTTGTGCTACTTCGCGATGATGCTGGGCTGCATGAGAAGGATGCAACAGACATGAGTCCTGAACAGAAAGGGCATGATTTTAGTCATCATCATCCTGTAATTAATTAATTAATTAATTAACAACATGAGTTATCTTTTATATTCCAAAGTAACTGGACTGAGAAAACAACAAGCCGGAGTGAATGCTTATGTTGTTGTTGTTTAGTCGTTTAGTCGTGTCCAACTCTTCGTGACCCCATGGACCAGAGAACGCCAGGCACTCCTGTCTTCCACTGCTTCCCACAGTTTGGTCAAACTCATGCTGGTAGTTTCGAGAACACTGTCCAACCATCTCGTCATCCGCCATCCCCGTATTCTTGTGCCCTCAATCTTTCCCAACATCAGGGTCTTTTCCAGGTTGGCCAAAGTATTGGAGCCTCAGCTTCAGGATCTGTCCTCCCAGTGAGCACTCAGGGCTGATTTCCTTCAGAATGGATAGGTTTGATCTTCTTGCAGTCCATGGGACTCTCAAGAGTCTCCTCCAGCACCATAATTCAAAAGCATCAATTCTTTGGCGATCAGCCTTCTTTATGGTCCAGCTCTCACTTCCATACATCACTACTGGGAAAACCATGGCTATAACTATACGGACCTTTGTCGGCAAGGTGATGTCTCTGCTTTTTAAGATGCTGTCTAGGTTTGTCATTGCTTATACATTGGCCAAAAAAAGGGGGGGGACACTGGTACCCTCCAGTTAGCATGCCTGAGAACATGTGGATTGCGCAAAATAACTGTTGCTTTTCAAGAAGGCGAGAAAGTTTTATTCATTTTATGCAAAGCACCCTGACATCCTAATACATTGTTGACAGCAGGTACTTGATGTACAATTGAGAACATTCTAAAATAGTGGTTGGTAACAAAAATATTTAATGTGGGTTAAGATTGTTTCCAGAAATTGTGTACCTTCGCTTTGTGGTGTTGCCATGGTGAAACACGCCACATAATTGCCATATTATTCATTTCCTGGTTAAGTTTGAATGCACTGTATTCTTTGTAATCTTTGTTTTGCTGAAAGCAAAACATTAGGCTTCATATTGTTCCTGTGACTTTTAACTTTAGTCAATAGAACAGAGCTAATTTTAAGGATTAATTTACCACACATACAAGTATCTTTGAGTTCTGTCAGAACAAAATTGCCTCCGTTCACACATTATGAAGTGTAGGAATGAGCGATGTCTGGTTTTCAACATCTTGATATATCACCAACTAAACAATATACCAATATATCACAATCTCTGAAATTGAGGATGGAATTATAGAGGAATTCAAAGCATGAGTTACTTCTTAACTCTGTCTTTGATAGGAAAACTGTTGACTCGCAGCACATTGGTGTCTGCAAGCAGTTTCTATTGTTCGTTGCCCCAGTAATATATTTGTATATCATCATTGTTTATAGGTTCTTATGTGGCTCTTTGATTGATTGACTCTGTGCCAGTATGCTTTTCTGTAGTTTCCTTTGTTACCATGTCAGCACAATGGAAACAGGAATCAACACTTAAATCAATGTGAAATTGTCATTGATAATAGCTTATCACCACTATCAGTAATGAGATGCTGCAAAATGAAGGAAAAAGGAAACCCCAGCTGTGTTTCTTCCACACAAGAATCTTCCTAAGACCCCTTCTGTCTACCTGAAATGCCAGATAGAAACCTGGCCCATCTGGAAAAGTTCTCCACAGGGCTATAAGTCTGCTTGGGAAAAAGACACTTAGGGAGACTGACCTTTGGAGAAAAGGAAATTGATAGAAGTTGGCTGAGGTTAGGATGTGGTTCCAGTGGCTCCAACTCAAAAACTCCAGTGCTGGCTATCAGATCTTCTGGCTATGCTAAACCTGATCCAGTCAAGTCCAGTCAAAGGCGACTTTGGGATTGCTGTGTTCATCTCGCTTTCAGGCCAAGGAAGCCACCGTTTGTCCACAGACAGCTTTCCGGGTCATGTGGCCAGCATGACTAAACCGCTTCTGGCACAATGGGACACTGTGATGGAAACCAGAGCGCAGGGAAATGCTGTTTACCTTCCCAACGCAGTGGTACCTATTTATCTACTTGCACTGGTGTGCTTTCTAACTGCTAGGTTGGCAGGAGCTGGGACAGAGCAACAGGAGCTCACCCCATCACATGGATTCAAACTGCTGACCTTCTGATTGGCAAGGCCAAGAGGCTCAGTGGTTTAGACCACATCGCCACCTGAGTCCTTAAACCTGATCATGGACTGCTCTGACTTTACTTCTCACCTGACCCTACTTGTTTCGACTGTGACCTTGGATCAGTCATGCATTCTGCCTTGGTTGCTCTCAGCATTGTTACTGGAAAGTCCCTTGTTTACTCAGGAGTCCAGTGGGAACAGGTTTTGTTTTTTTGTTTTTTGTTTGCAGGAGTGGGGGAGGGTCGAACAGATTTTGGCACAGTAACCTATATACTCTTTGGCTTCCCAAGCTTCCTCTTACCAAAGATTTACCCTGCTTTTGAAAGAACTATTCTGCTCTCCTGATATGATTTTATCAGTCTTGCAAATGAGAACAGCAGGAGCGTGTTCACCCGCCCCATGCTCCAGTGATGCAGCTTCTTTGAAGACAAGTCTGTTCCAGAAGGTCAGGGCTTTGCCAGTCCTCTTAAATGAATGAACTGTGCATATTGTGTAGAATGCTTTTTTCAAAGTGCACATATCAGCTGCAGACATTGCTCCTAATCAGAAGCCTGTTAGGCTGTCAGTTCATCTGAGCAGCCAGCATGAGGGGGAGAGGAATCCAGCAAGTGAGAAGCTCTATTTTGTGATAAAATAAGAGAGGACTTTTCATCCTGTTTCGTCCAGGGCTTTGTAGGACATTGGTTTCTCCTCACCCTGGTTCTCTTTCTCCTTGTCTCCTTTGCACCACAAAATGCCATCTGTGCAAATGAGGGGGGTTGAGACCTAGCTCCCTGCTAGGTGTGGCAGCTGCACAGAGAAATAACAGAACAGTTTTCTTTATTATTATTTTAAAAAAGTTGTGGTGCCAGCACTTCTTGGGCAGTTTTGACTTCAATTGGAAAAGGCTCTGTTCCTCCTCTAGTGTGGTTGACACCCTCCCCTGTGCTTTTTTATTTTATTTTTTAAAAAAAAACCAGGGCAGCTGAGCCACTTTGAACTTCCCTTTTGGAGGAAACATGAAGCAGGCCGCTTAAAATGTGGCACAGAGGCCAAGCTAGCTGGTACTCTAGCAAAGTGGAACAGCATGGGGTGTCTGTGGCAGCAGAAGGGGAGAAACTCTGAAAAGAAGAGAGGGCATACATTTGCTTGACAGACTGAGAATGAAGTAGTTTTGAAATGCTCAAAATGCAGTTATTGCATGCCTGCCAGCATCTAAGAAGTTGGACGATCAGAACCTTTTCGTTCCGCCCTCTGGGTCTACCCCAAAGGCCCCTGCCCGTACTGCCTCCAAGACACTGCTGCCATATTCATATCCCTCTTGCTTCTTCAGTACTGACAGCCTTCACTTTTGGATTTAGCAGGAATCCAAGGAATGGATGCTGCTGTGATGGCTGCCCATATGAGGTGATGCACAGAGAGAGAGAGAAGAGCTGAAAAGCAATGACTGAACATCTTGAACATCTGGCAATGACTCTCCAGTTTTTCTAATGGTTCCCTTTGTTGAGATCTATTAACTGGAAGTGGCAGAGTTCGAACGTGGGACCTTCTAAATGCAAGGCATTGCTTCTGCAACTGTTCATTGAACATCCAGCAGTTTCTTGACTCAAAAGTGGGAGACCTGGTAATGATGTGGAACAGAACTCTTTTCAAATCCTTAATAAAGATTGCAGTTAGGAGCTTATAGTTGCAAGTGAAGGAGCGTCTCCACCCCCATCGTTCAGCCTGAGGTCCAGGTCTGAGGGCCTTCTGGCGGTTCCCTCATTGCAAGATGTGAGGTTACAGGGAACCAGGCAGAGGGCCTTCTCAGTAGTGGTGCCCGCCCTGTGGACCGCTCTCCCATCAGCTGTCAAGGAAATAAACAACTACCTGACTTTTAGAAGACATCTGAAGGCAGCCCTGTTTAGGAAAGTTTTAAATGTCTGATGTTTTATTATATTGTTAATATTTTGTTGGAAGCCACCCAGAGTGGCTGGGTAAACCAAGCCAGTTGTGTGGGGTGGGTATGTATGTATAAATAAATAAATAAATAGTTGTTGTTGACTATGGAGTATCTACATAAGCCAGAATACCCTACTCCTGAGAATCCTTAAGATGTCCCATCTCTTCTTCTAAAATTGCAAGGGACACATCACAAATTCCCTCAAATCTGGCTATTGTTTGTGATTCCCATTCACTTTTGGGGGGAGTGGTACGGGCTAGGCTGTCATTGAGGTGCTCAAAAACATTCTAACTTCTCAGGGTAAAGGCATCACCATCAGAATATTGACAGTGCAGCATCTTTGAGTGAGTTTTGGAAGAGTGAAAAAACCCTCCAAGGGCTCAAAAACTTGAGAATGAGCTGCATACGTTACCTCCTAACTCAATAAATGTGGTGACATTTTCGTTTGTGGGTTGCTTCATACTTGGAATGGAGGGGGTTGAGCGGAAAGAAAGTTGACAGAAGAAAACACTTTGTCTTTTCTTCAAATAGCTGTGCACGAGTTCATATGGCTGGTGGCATGTTTCTGTTGAGCCCCACTTTGACTCACTTAATTCTGATCTTGAGACTTACCTTTCAGTCATATAGTCAACATTTTGAAACTGAAATGGACTTCCTCCAATGTTATTTTTCTCGTCTGCAGCCTGTGAAGCTGGTGCCCAGAGCTATGTTTGCTTCTTTACTCTATTGCAGCTCTGTCAGGGAGGGTTGAGACTTCAGGCTGGGAAAGGTAAGAGAGTTCAAAGAATTGCCTTTCCTGGTTTTCTTAAAAGATAGCAGCTTGCGTTTCTGATTAGATGTGGGCAGCATGAGAACATACACTATGACTCCAAATCTGTCTGTGCATGGACTGCTAAAAACAAAATATACAAATCTGAATGTGTGAAGGTCAAACGTGGGAGTGGGGATATTGGGGAAGGGGTGTATGACCACTCCCCCCCAAGTGTTCTTTTAATGTGAGTGGATCTTACATCTGAATATGGCTAAAAATGTCCACTTTGGAAAGGGAATCGAGCACAGATTGACTTTCAGGAATTTGTTATTGGGTTGCTACACATGTCTAATCTGATTTGACATGTTGTCCATCCAATTTAAGGAGCTCCACACACCATGGATCTGCAAGCAACTCACAGATCTTTGTTTCACACATACAATATAACATTGAAAGGGGGAATTTGCACACCTCCAATGTGTTGAGCTGTACCTACCACTTGTGCTCACATATCTCATCACGAATGAGATGTTTGTTTCTCTCCCTTTGCCTGTTGTATGAGAAGCAGCAGAAGAAAATATATAAGTCACACGTGTGCTGAGGAACAAAGTATTATGAAGTAACCGCAACAAATGCTCTGAAACACACTTGAGTTTTTGTCATTTGATCTTGAAACTCATCTTTCCACAAAGCAGGTCTTGAACAGTTTTGTGAAGATTGGCCCTCCTTTTAATGAATTATCTTTGTTGTCCTTGTTGGGAAACTGCCAGGGAGATAGTGTCCATCATGAGCCCCCAAGCCGGAGTTCTGGACGATCCATCGGCCTCCCGTAGACAGGCAGATCCAGCAGTTAGCGACACGAAGCCTCTGGAAATTCCTAGCCACATTCCAGGGCTGGGTGTACACTGTTTATCAGCAGAAAACACAGCCAAAAGCTTGCACCGCAGAAGAGCATAATTTACAGACTTTATTAGCGTTTAACAGAACAAAAGAAAACGTGACCGTTCTGTGTCAGCATCTTCGGCCAACTGAGAAAACGAAAGGAAAAAACAGCAAGCATAAACATCCTGTGAATAGGACATGCGCAGACTCTGTTGCTTACAAAAGCCTGCTCCCTTTTAAGGTGGAACGGAAATATCCTAACATCCTCCCCCTTTCCGTGTAACCTGTTGTACCTGTGGTTCACCCAATTGCAACTTTTGTACATAAACCTTTAGTTGTTCTCTGTTAACAACCTTAGACAACAGATCAGCAGGAATTTCATTTCCTGCCATGTAGGACACCTGAATCAGTCCTTTCTGGATACACTCTCTTGCACGATGTAGCTTAATCTGCAAGTACTTGGTTCTCTGCTTGCAACTCTCGGAGTTCAGCAAAGCCAAACACGATCTATTGTCTTGATACACTTGTACAGGACATTTCACAGACACCCTGATGTCCTTAAACAGTTGCATCAACCATTCACAATCCATGAGTGAAAATGACAGAGCATTGAGTTCTGCTTCACAGGAACTTAGGCTCACTGTTGTCTGCTTCCTGCACAACCAGTCAAACAGGCAGTGGTTGTACATGTAGCACACACCAGAAGTGCTTGTACCATCCGTGGTGTCACTTCCAAAACTTGCATCTGCAAAAATTTCAAGACCTCCAGTCTTCTGACTGGTGAACCTCAGCCTGTAGTGCATAGTCCCTTTCAAATAGCGGGCTATGCGCTTCAGAGCTTTCCAATCCTGAACCGTAGGATTGTTGGCATGTCTGCTAAGCAGATTACAGCTTACAGCTATGTCAGGTCTTGAACATCTGGCAATGAAATTCAGCTTGCCTAGAATGCATCTGTACAGCGTTGTGTCAGAAAACGCTTCAGCAGTACTGTCTACCTGGTAACCTGTCACCATCGGTGTGTCTGCTGGGTTTGCATCAACCAAATTCAACCTGGTTAACACATCAGCAATTTTCTGTGTTTGGTGTACCAGAAAATTACCTGCTTGGTCCTTCTCCACCTGCAGAGAAAGATAGTTGGATACCTCACCAAGATCCTTCATGTCAAAGTGCTTCTTCAGCTGAGCTAGGGTGCTTTGGTAAAAAGCCTGATTCTTCCAAAACATCAGAAGATCATCAACAAAACATAAACAATACAGTTTGTTTTGCCCCTCCTCCTTGACAAACACACATGGATCAGCTTTGCCCTGGTGAAAACCTAGAGAAAGCAATGTCTCAGTGAGTTTTGTGTTCCAACACCTGGCACTCTGCTTGAGACCATATAAGGATTTCCGCAGTTTACAGACCATACCCTTCTGTATCTCCATCCCATCAGGTGGAAGCATGAACAGCTGTTCATTCAAAATCCCGTACAAAAAAGCTGTATTAATGTCGTGGTGGGAAACATGCAGTTTCTCCTCCGCAGCGACCTTGAGCATCAGCCGAATGCTCTCATATTTGACTGTGGGCGAGTAGGTCTCGTGGTAATCCTGTCCTGGTACCTGTGAAAAACCTCTGGCAACCAATCTGGCTTTGTGTCTGACTACCTTGCCATTCTGGTCTGTCTTGGCCTTGAAGACCCATTTGCTGCCAACCAGTCTCATTCCTGGGACTACCGGTACCAATTCCCAAGTTTGGTTCCTGTTCAAGGAATCAACTTCAGCCTTCATGGCATTAAGCCAAGGCTCAGCATCTTTAGAGGTCAACTCCTGAACCTCTTTGAAGCTTGAAGGTTCCCATACCTTCTCTGAGCTACTAAGAACAGCAGTTGCTGTCTTAGCAAACTCATCAGCATACCTCTTTGGAGGTCTGCCCTTGGTCGCCCTTTCAGATCTGCGTACTAGACGCAAGTCTTCTGGACTCATCTCCTCTTTCTTAGGAGAAAAGTGACCAATGGTGAACAGTGGTTCTTCCAGTTCATTGTCAGACGCATCAGATGGTCTGACTGAGGCTTTTGCGCTCTGGTAGTCTGCTGTGTCATCACTTTCACTGACATCAGCAGCAGCGCCGCCCACTGAACTGGAATCCGAACTCTGATCATCATCATCATCCTCATCATCATCCTCATCATCATCATCAGCAGCAGCTTTCTTATCTTTAGCTGCTTGCTTGACATCATCTTCATCCTCCTCTGGGTAACTCTGGAAAATTCCCACATTTTCCCCCCACTTAGGATTGTACTCAACACTCCTTGTGAACTTTATGGACTTAGAGTCAGTCATCCACACCCTGTATGCACCTTTCTCGTACCCCATGAACAAACCATGTGCCCCACGCTTCCCAAGCTTGTTGGTTTGTTGTGTGCGTACCCACATGTCCGAACCAAAAATCCTCATGTGTTTGGTGTTGGGTTTCTTACCAAACATCTTCTCATAGGGGGTACAACCAATGGGTGATGACAATCTGCGATTAACGGTATAAACCAAATTCCCCAGAGCTTCCCCCCAAAACTTATCAGGGAGATTGGCATCATGCAACAAGGTTTTGATTCCTTGCAGCAACGTTTGATTTGCTCTCTCCGCAAGCCCATTCATCCATGGTGATCTGGGCGTTGACATGTCATGCTGGATTCCCTTCTCAGTCAGGAAAGCTTCAAACTGCTGAGAAGTAAACTCCCCGCCCCGATCAGTAAACAAACAAGAAATACGTTTACTGTGCACATTCTCCAACCAAGCACAGAATTCCTTAAACTTTGGAAACGCTTGCGATTTCTGTTCGAGCAAATACACATGAATGTACCTAGAAAAAGAATCAATTAGAATCATGAAGTACCTTGCTCCTCCTAAAGAGGGCGCAAGTGGCCCAACCAGGTCCGCATGCACTAGCTGGTAGGGTTTGGAAGCCTGCCTGCTAGACTCCTTGCCTTTTGGAGCAACCTTCACCTTGTTCTCTGCACAAGATACACATTTCATGTGAAATTTACAGGGTTTGATGTTCAAACCTTCAACCACCTCTGGCATCTTGGCCAGTGCCTTCCAAGAGAGGTGACAAAACCTTCGATGCGCATCATGAATGCAACCTGCATGAAGAACTTTGTTAGTTTGTGCAACACAACAAGAATCAGCATTTGACACAACAGCAGTGTCATCATAAGTTATATGGAACAAACCATCCATAAACTTTGCATGCAAATAGTCCTCTTTGCCTTTACTGATGACACACACGCTCCTCTTGAAGGAAATCTGAAAACCACGTCCAGTAAGCTGTGGGACGCTCAACAAGTTGCTTGCAGCGCCTGGAACATATAGTACACCACTGATGGTTGTGTGCAAACTTGCAAGTTTCACAGTCCCTTCTCCTGCAATTTGCAACGTCCTTCCATCAGCCAGGTGGATCTTACCTTCCTGAGGCTTGAAGGAGATAAAGAGATGCCTGTCCTTGGAAACGTGGCGCGTGCAGCCTGAATCCACAACAAAGTCGCCTTTGGCTGTTGGAGCAGTCTTTACAGCAAGCAAACCCTTGTTTTGCACAAGCGTGGGCTTTTGCAGCTTGCCCCCCTGCTGCTCCTGGCCAGCAGACGTGCCTTTAGCCTTTGGTGAAGCTGTGCCAGCAAGCAAAACCTTGCTTTCCACTGGCGTGGGCTTTTGCAGCTTGCCCCCCTGCTTCTGGCCATCTGCAGACGTGCCTTTAGCCTTTGGTGAAGCCGTGCCAGCAAACAATGCTTTGTTTTCCCCTTGCGCGGGCTCTTCACCCTCCCTCTGCTCCTGGCCATCTGCAGGTGTCTGCCTGTGGCTCTGTTTACCTTTGCCTTTCCGGCCTCTGCAAAGGCGATGGCCTTGGTTCCCATGAGAAACAGAGCTCTCAGCTGCCGACTCCTTGGCTCCCCCTGGAGGCTGGAATGCTGCCTGGGACGACGTGACGGTCAGCTCCCCCTGCAGCTTGCAACCGGTGCCCTCAGCATCCCTGCACTCATTCGCATTCTGGGAAACAGCTAGGACCTCCGATGCAGTCAAACTCTGGGCTGGGATTATTGGTTTGTGAGCTTTCAACAATGCACACCACATTGCACGTGCAGTGGTGTTGCCAGCCAGCGTCTTAATTTCCTCAAGAGATACGGATAGGACTATTATGTCCATCGCTTTCGAATCAGCTGATTTCCATCTCTCTGTCAGAGGAACTGGGGGGGCTCCAGAAACAACATGCCACACCCCAAACTGACGCAGTAAACTCTCACACCATTTTGCCCAGGGTTCATAATTCTGCCCATGCAACTTAAGGGACTGGGCATCTCCATCAGCTTGAAAAAGCTCCATTCCAGCTTTTA
Source organism: Podarcis liolepis (assembly GCF_965112155.1). Taxonomy (NCBI): domain Eukaryota; kingdom Metazoa; phylum Chordata; class Lepidosauria; order Squamata; family Lacertidae; genus Podarcis; species Podarcis liolepis. Next base: position 27,375,428 of record NC_139571.1, read on the forward strand.
CTTTAGCCGCGAGTCTATTTTAAGTTGAAAGACTCCTTATCTTGGCAGCCATTAATCACGAACTCTTTGGCTCGGCTCCCAGGCCAATTAAGCCTTGCCGGAGTTCAAAGGCTCTTTGCCGAGGTATAACAGAAAAAGCGTCCGTCCCTTTCGCTTTTTCCCCCTTCATACCTCTTTAACGCAGTCTGTAACAGCTTTACTCTCCTGTAGGTGCCGTGAATCTGGGCCCATAACCTTGTTGTTGGGAAACTGCCAGGGAGATAGTGTCCATCATGAGCCCCCAAGCCGGAGTTCTGGACGATCCATCGGCCTCCCGTAGACAGGCAGATCCAGCAGTTAGCGACACGAAGCCTCTGGAAATTCCTAGCCACATTCCAGGGCTGGGTGTACACTGTTTATCAGCAGAAAACACAGCCAAAAGCTTGCACCGCAGAAGAGCATAATTTACAGACTTTATTAGCGTTTAACAGAACAAAAGAAAACGTGACCGTTCTGTGTCAGCATCTTCGGCCAACTGAGAAAACGAAAGGAAAAAACAGCAAGCATAAACATCCTGTGAATAGGACATGCGCAGACTCTGTTGCTTACAAAAGCCTGCTCCCTTTTAAGGTGGAACGGAAATATCCTAACAGTCCTGCCCACTGAAGATCAAGCCCCAGACTTGGTTCAGATGATGCCTGAAGCAAAGGATCCGGTGCAGACTGAGTCTCCAGGCCATCACACATGGATTGTTTCATTAGCCAAAGGCCTGGGAGGAGAGGAATGCTTTTACCCGGTGCCAAAAGTTGTGCAACGAACGCACCAAGCGAGCCTCTCTGGGGAGAGCATTCGACAAGTAGGGATCCACCACAGAAAAGGCCCGTTCTCATCTTGCCGCCCTCCAGACCTCTCATGGAGGAGGCACATGAAGCCCTCAGGTGATGATTCCAGGATCTGGGCCAGTTCATATGAGGAGAGGCTTTATCACGCCTTAAAGTTCGCATTCAGACTATGATTTCAATAACACCCACAGTGAGGTTTTTTTCAAAAGGAGACTGTAGTATGAGTGGAGAAGGAGCACTGGAATGATGCTTGCAAAGAAATTGGAAGAAAGAAAACCCTTTCCTGCTCCCTACACTGTCAAATGACTCTGAAAGATGGAACAATTTTCTAAAGGCTTATCAAAATAACTGAACTTTGACCCAGTGACCCAGAAGGAGGCATTTCAGTCCAAGCTATAATGCTTGGAAAGGATTTTATGAGTGGCTGAAAATTGGGGTTTAGATTGGAAGCACCGTCTCAGTCACCCGGAACCACTGTCTCTGACTGTAATCTATTGTAAGTTTCAGATACATATCTTCAGTCTGTTCGAAGAGGTGTGGATATGCTTGTACTGCATCAAAAACAACAGGAATTGGTGCTGTTTTATACATTGATCAGGGGCCTTGAGGGTGGCAGCTGCTGATACTAGTATTTGCAGTGAGCTCAGGGACGCGGGTGGCGTTGTGGGTAAAACCTCAGCGCCTAGGACTTGCCGATCGCATGGTCGGCGGTTCGAATCCCCGCGGCAGGGTGAGCTCCCGTCTTTTGGTCCCAGCTCCTGCCCACCTAGGAGTTCGAAAGCACCCCCAAGTGCAAGTAGATAAATAGGTACCACTTTATAGTGGGAAGGTAAACGGCGTTTCCGTGTGCTGCGCTGGTGCAGGCTCGCCAGAGCAGCTTCGTCACGCTGGCCACGTGACCCGGAAGTGTCTCCGGACAGCACTGGCCCCCGGCCTCTTAAGCGAGATGGGCACACAACCCCAGAGTCGGACACGACTGGCCCATACGGGCAGGGGTACCTTTACCTTTACCTTTACCTTTACCAGCTAATATAACCAGTTTTCATCTTCTGTGAATGTTGTGAACATTTCATCTTCTGTGGACGTCTGCTGTTGTCACTGCCAAAAACGTCTCCTTCATTTCCCTCCCAATCATTTTGCGCCCATTAATGAGAAAGGAAATTGCATTCAGAACCTATAAAAGAGGAAGAAAAAATGCAAATCAAATTCTCGTGGGAGAGGTGCAGGCTTTTGACATACTTGCCTTACTTTTGAAGTGGTCAATGGATGTTCATAAGTGCTATTTTTTAAAAGTTTACAAATCATCTCACCAGTGGCTCTGCAGCCTTCCTAGGTGCCCATGATTTGATTAAAGGCCCAGAGGAAGGCAAAAGGAAATAACACTTTCCACTGAGCCTTTTCATATCAGGACACATGGACAGCTAGGGAGGCTGAATGTTTCCTGGAAAGAAAAACGCAACACCTTTGGCCACCAGTCCACAAGAAGTAAATTATGAAGAAACTCTCATGTGAAACTAACACAACTCCAAGTATAGTGAATGAGGGCTCAGTAGTAGAACTCCTTTGCTTTGTGTGAATTTGGCCTCAGGTTCAGTGTCTCGAGTTAAAAATTGATTTTGGGAGGATATTACCAGGACTGTCCCAAGATCCTTGAGAACTGTTGCCAGCCAAGAGTCAGGACTGCTCCAGCCAAGCAGCAGAAGGGAGCTTCTTCAGGCAGCACCATGAGAGAAGTCAGGAAATGGTGTTTCAGTGGGGCAGCAGGAAGTTTGTTGTTTGTTTGTTTTTTAAAAAGCTATTGTGTGGACAGGCGGAGTCCCCCAAACCCTGGTGTTATGTACTGAGAACAATAGGATCCAAATTGCAGCAGTCTGATTAGTCCTAGGACAATAGGATTCAGAATGCAGCAGTCTGATTGGTCCTAGAACAATAGGATTCAGAATGCAGCAGTCTGATTGGTCCTAGAACAATGCAGCAGTATGATTGGTTGGCAGGAACCACCCAATCCTGCACCAGATAGAAGTGAATCCACAACCTGATTGGCTTACAGTAGAATTCCGGAATTAGCCAATCATGTGCAGCCCATTGTGTAAATAATGTATATAAAGCAGATACTGTGAGGGGACATTCATTCATTCCTCCTCACCACTATGAGCTGAATAAAGAGCATGAAATCACTTCGCGACTCTGAGTATATTTCACTGGCGACGAGGGTGGGATCCCGCTGAGCTGACTGCCACACACAGCACCGCAGCAACGCCACCTGCCGCACCGCTGCCTCGCACCGTGTATCCAGGCTTCAGCCTTCAGCTCCGGGACACAAGGAACTCAGAATGGCAGCCAACAGCAGCTTCTCGCCATTCAACCCAGCATCTGGAGACTGGGAAGCGTATGCCTCCCGTTTCACCTTCCTCCTAGAAGCCAAAGGGGTCACCGACGAAGAAGACGCCAAGAAGAGGGCGATATTCTTCAGCGTCTGCGGAGAGGAGACGTTTGAAATCGCCCGGGCTCTCCTTGCGCCTGAAGACGTCGCTACTGTTCCATACAAAACAATAATGGAACAGCTGAAGGGGCACTTTTCGCCGCAGCCCTCAGTGGTGGCTCGTCGAAATGCCTTCTACGCAAAGCGACAAGCCCCTGGGGAAACCATAACTGGGTTTGTGACCTCTCTCCGCCAAGCCGCCCGGTTCTGCAACTTCTCAGAGCTGGAGAACATGCTTCGTGACCGCCTCGTCGGTGGCCTGAAGGATGAGAAGCTGCAACGACGCCTCTACGCTAAGAAGGACCTAACGTTCCAGGTCGCTCTGGAGGAGGCCCTGGCAACGGAAGCTGCCGAGAGGTCGACGCAAGAGGCACGGCCGAGCCTGCCATCCCAACCGAGGGTCCACCACGAAGACCTCACCGACGACTCAGGATCCGACAGGGAGGAGGTGCACCGAGTACAGCAGCGCACTCAAGCAGCGCACAAACCACAGCTGCCTCGATGAGAAGGAGGAAACTGCGCAAGCTGCGGGGAGAGTCACGAGAGGAGGACCTGCCGTTTCCGCAACGCAGAGTGCAGGCAGTGCAGAAAATCGGGACACATCGCCCGGGTGTGTCGGGCTCGGCCCACCCGACACCAGGCATCAGATGACCAACCCAAGAGCCCCAGGTCCCGGGGCCCAACGCACCAAGGCAACTCGACGGAGCTCACAGACTGCCAGGTATACCAGTTGCCCCACCCCAACATAGAGAAAATTTATGTAGAGGTACAGATAGAGGGGGCCCCATGCCACATGGAGCTTGACACAGGTTCAACTCTATCCATAATCTCGGCAAGGACCTTAAGGAAACTGTGTCCTACTGGGGGTCCCAAACTCAGGCCGGCCCCATTCACCCTACGGGACTTCCAGAAACGTAAGGTCCCCACAATGGGGGTGGGGACCTTCAGGGTGCAATACCGAGGGCGGACGCGGCAACTGGACTTGCTTGTGGTCAAGGGCCCCTACATTAGCTTACTGGGATTGGCATGGTTTGGACCACTGGGGCTAGCCATCACCGGGGTGAACCACACTACCTTACAAGTGGACGTGGACGCCATCTGCAAGGAATTTCCAGGGGTTTTCGATGGGAAATTGGGACAGTATACGGGCCCCCCCCATTGCGCTACAGCTTGACCCCGCAGTACGACCGGTCAGGCTCAAGGCCCGCCAGGTCCCGTTCGCCTTGAAACCCCGTATAGACGAGGAATTGGACCGACTCGTGGAGCAAGGAGTGCTGGAGCCGGTGCCTAATGCCCCCTGGGAAACCCCAATCGTCACACCCATCAAGCCTAATGGTTCGGTCCACATCTGCGCAGACTACAAATGTACCATAAACAAGGCCCTCACGGCCCATGCATACCCAGTGCCAGTGGTCAGCCATGTCCTTGCCACCCTGGCTGGGTCGAAAATTTTTGGCAAGCTGGACTTGGCCCAAGCATATCAACAGCTGCCAGTAGATGAGGCCACAGCAGAGGCACAGACGATTGTGACGCACAGAGGAGCGTTCAGGGTAAAGCGGCTGCAATTCGGGGTCAGCGTGGCACCAGGCATATTCCAGAATCTAATGGACTCGCTCCTTAAAGGGATTCCTGGCGTCACCCCCTTCTTCGATGATGTGTTGATTGCCGGGCCCACACCAGAGGAGTTCGAGGACCGCCTCCGCACCGTTCTACACCGTTTCCAGACGGCGGGTCTCAAGGTGAAGAGGGAAAAATGTCTACTAGGAGTGCCTCAGGTGGACTTTCTGGGATTTATGGTGGACGCAGAAGGGGTCCACCCGACTGGGGACAAGGTACGGGCCATTTGTGATGCCCCAGCGCCCAAGAGCAAGACTGAACTTCAGGCCTTCTTGGGACTACTGAACTTTTACCATTCCTTCCTTCCCCACAAGGCGGCGGTAGCGGAGCCCCTACACAGACTCCTAGACAAGCGGGCCCCTTGGGTGTGGGGCCAGCGCCAGGAGGCCGCATTCCAGGCAGTCAAGGACTTGCTTGTCTCAAACTCTGTCTTGGCACACTTCGACGAGAGGCTGCCGGTGGTGCTAGCATGCGACGGCTCACCCTATGGCATTGGCGCTGTCCTGGGGCACCAACTCCCGGATGGAAGAGAGGTACCGGTGGCGTACTTTTCCCAGACACTCAACGCAACCGAGCGGAACTACTCGCAAATCGACAAGGAGGGTCTGGCAATCGTGAAGGGAGTAAAAAAATTCCATGATTTCTTGTACGGGCGGCCCTTCACCGTGGTGACTGACCACAAGCCATTGCTTGGCTTGTTTGCCCCCGAAAAGCAGACCCCCCAAGTGCTGTCTCCTCGTGTCCTCAGGTGGTCAATTTTCCTTGCCAGCTACCAGTATGCACTGATTCACCGACCTGGGAAGGCGATGGGCCATGCGGACGCCCTCAGCAGGCTACCACTACCGGAAACAGGCCCTGACCCAGCACCTGCACAAGAGGTTATGAGCCTGGAGCTGCTTCCCGACCGCCCCATTCAGGCACAAGAAGTTGCCCACCATTCCAAGAAAGATAGGGTCATCTCCCGAGTCCTGGACTGGGTGTGGAGGGGATGGCCCAGCAGCAGCCCCGGGCCAGAATTCGCCGGCTACACAACCCGCAAACATGAACTGTCGGCCCACAAGGGGTGCCTGTTATGGGGAAGCAGAGTCGTTGTTCCCCAGCCCCTCCGCAAAAGGGTCCTCACAGCCCTACACGAGACACACCCAGGGGTAGTAAGAATGAAGGCCCTTGCCAGGAGTTATGTGTGGTGGCCGGGGATCGATGGAGAGATAGAGGCCTGGGTCAAACACTGCCAGGCCTGCCAAAAATCCCGCCCAGATCCCCCAAGGGCCCCAGTCCTGTCCTGGGAGTCCGCCTGAGCACCATGGTCACGCCTGCATGTGGATTTCGCTGGCCCCTTTCAGGGGAAAACATTCTTCATAGTGGTGGACTCCTACACCAAATGGCTGGAAGTTGCACTGGTACCGTCCACTTCCACGTCCGCAGCCATCCGGGTACTACGCAGGCTGTTTGCAACCCACGGGCTCCCTGACACTCTCGTCTCAGACAACGGGACTGCATTTACGTCAGGAGAATTCCAAACCTTCACAGCACAGAACGCCATCCGCCACATCCGTTCGGCGCCGTTCCACCCTGCCACCAATGGCCAAGCAGAACGCATGGTGCGGACCACCAAGGACACCCTTCGCCGCATGACGCAAGGGGACTGGGAGTACCGCCTTGCCACATTCCTTCTAGCACAGCACAGCACCCCCAGCTCAATGACTGGCCGGAGCCCCGCTGAACTACTAATGGGTCGGCGCCTTGCAATCAGATTGGACCGCCTTCACCCCGATAGAGCTCAGGATGAGGTAGTGGTGGGGGAAGGCAGGAACCCCCGGACCTTCGAGGCCCAGGACCCAGTGTACGCAAAGAATTTTGGGGCAGGCCCAGCATGGGTACCCGCCACAGTCACCAGGGTCACTGGCCCAGTGTCATACGAGGTGCTAACGGATGGGGGGCAATGCTGGCGCCGCCACTGCGACCAGATACGGCGACGATTCCCGGGAGAAACCCAGGATGAGGACAGGTCAGAGGAGTCCCAAGGGAACAGCAGGGCAGTGAGGCCCATAGAGCAGGAGGGGCCAGCAGGAGAGGCAGAATCAGTAAATACAGAGAGGACCCATGAGGCCGAAAGGACACCGGAACCAGAACCACGACTGAGCGAGCCGGTTGCACCAGACCAAACAGCCCCATCACAGCCAGCATCCTTGGAACACGAGCCAGAACCTGAACCCCGGACCAGGGAACACCAAAGGCCGCAACGCACACGTAGGCCGCCGGCATACCTTGAGGACTATGAATGCGACCTCCCGGGCAGGACTGGAACTTAGAGGGGAGGGGTGTTATGTACTGAGAACAATAGGATCCAAATTGCAGCAGTCTGATTAGTCCTAGAACAATAGGATTCAGAATGCAGCAGTCTGATTGGTCCTAGAACAATAGGATTCAGAATGCAGCAGTCTGATTGGTCCTAGAACAATGCAGCAGTATGATTGGTTGGCAGGAACCACCCAATCCTGCTCCAGATAGAAGTGAATCCACAACCTGATTGGCTTACAGTAGAATTCCGGAATTAGCCAATCATGTGCAGCCCATTGTGTAAATAATGTATATAAAGCAGATACTGTGAGGGGACATTCATTCATTCCTCCTCACCACTATGAGCTGAATAAAGAGCATGAAATCACTTCGCGACTCTGAGTATATTTCACCTGGGCGGCCCCCTGTGTGGAATAACGACTCAAGACAACGTGTTATGGGATTAAAATTGGCCACAACTTTATTATATTTCAGATGTGGGTAGACCTTGGCTCAGGCATTGGGTGTTTATCCCTCCCAGTCCCGTGCCGGGGATCTGGGGAACATCAGGGTTATCCAGTGGGGGGTGGGGTGGGCTGGCTCTTGAGAACATATGTTCAAGCAGAGAGAACCCTCCCCCATTACACCACCGTCACAGGGGAGAGCAATGATGACCTCTTGGTGTACGGCCAAAGCCTTCCCTCAAACAACCCCGTTAATGGGGAACCCTGGTATCACGGCCGCAAAGAGGAGAGGGGGCGTGGGTCACCGCTGTAAACCCCCCCCCCCATTCAGGGAAGATAGACTAAAGGATTCCTCCCAAGTCCTGATACTGCCAAAGTTGTGACGTTTTGCTACGGGAAAGGCAAACCTGCCAATGCAGGGGAATTCCTTTCCAGCCCTTCAACAGCGACCTTAACGTAGCAGCGCCCGCATAAGTGTGGAGAAAAAATTAAGCTGCAAAAGAAGTCTTAATTGAGGGATGGTAGGGTGGGAGAAGCTCTGGAGCCTACTGAAGATTCCTAGGTAAGATCCTACCTCTATTGTGTGGGCAGGGTGGTCCCTCCCCCTACCTGGCCTGATCACCTTGGCAACGCTTTCCCAGGTGGGATTGGGCAACTGAGGTAGGCAGAGACCTCCAGGTATCCCACCTGGGGGAAGGCGAAGCCAAGCCTGCGCTAATGTTGCCACATAGGGTCCAGGGGCTGCGTGCAACCACGCAAAGGGTGCCCCCAATTTAATGTGGGGAGCGGTCATTGTTAAATCTGTGTGACAAGGGAGAAATTTTAGCTCTGCTTTTGAAAACAAAATGTCAAGGAAATAACAGAAAATAAGGACAGAAAGATGGGAATATTGATATCTAGTTTTTGGTCTCCCCCCTCCGTTAAATGACAAAGCCACAAACAATATTGTGACACAATTTGATCCAGTTTCATTGCTTTGAGGAAGAGGTTAGAGACTCCAGTTCTCAGGAGAGTTTCCAATTTTCTGGTGGTTTATTGTCATTTTCCATCTTTTCCTCCTGAAACTTGAAGGTAAACCGATTCAAACACCAGCGCTCATATGAGTACCATTCATCCTTTTAAGGGCATCCTTCCCCTACAGTGAAATGCTCACTTCATAGTGCTGGAAATATTACAGGTTACAGATGGAGCTGTGTGCATTGCAGACTGAACTGCTCAATAGTATGGGACTTGCTTGTCTTTTAATCAAAATGTGTCTGTCAGCACAATGTCATGGATGGAATAAATGTTTCAGCAATGAATCACTAGAAAGAGAAAACCAACACAGAGAAAGATCTGCAAACACATTTGTACACAGCAAGGTTGTATTTGCCTTAATAGCTCTGTAGGTTTAATATCAAACTGCAGGCAGCAATCGTAACCCTCGAAAGGATTCCACAGTGCATTTTATCCTCCATAGACTCATGGGGTGCAGACATCTTTTCCCCAAAAAAGGACCTGGAAGAGACAGCATGTCATCATATCCCATCACCTCCCATGGCCATTTGCGGCCCCAATCTTAACACTCATGCAGCACTCTGGGAGTGGCTATAACCTGGGGGGGGGGGGGGAGGAAGAAGTGGAAACTTTAAAGGTATCCCTTAGACCACCTTGTAATATGGTAAATATTTCAAAAGCAAAAGTTGGCAGGAGTGTGAAATCCAGAGTATAACTACATTCCAATTGGCACATTAGTCCAGGAGGTTTGGATTGTGTTGTTTCTGTTGCAGTTATTAAATATTGCACAGTTTGAAGCATCTGGATAGATAAGAACTGACTCCTTTGGAAATGAAGCACTGCCCAGACCATGAAAATATTACTTTAACTTTTACTGGCAGAACTTTCTTCAAACCAGAATTAAAACTCAAAGATATTGATACAATATATTGTTCTGTCCAGCACAGGCTCAGCATCTTACAAAAGATGAAGTAATCCGATCAGACCTATATGCAAAGTGCTTTCTCTCTCTCTCTCTCTCTCTCTCTCGCTCTCGCTCTCGCTCTCGCTCTTGCTTTCCAGCCTCCAGGCTGTGCAGTCTTGGAGAGCCATTATCACATGTTTTGTTCTGTTCAGAGGAAGACTAACAACCACCACCCTTTGAAGATGGACGTATTTGCAACTCAATACCGTCATCACATGATTAAAGATTCACTCTCAGTAGCAGTTTTTTTTACTCTGTACCAGACATGGCCAAACCTGGCCCTCCAGCTGCTTTGGGACTACAACTCTCATCATCCCTAGCTAACAGGACCAGTGGTCAGGGATGATGGGAATTGTAGTCCCAAAACATCTGGAGGGTCAAGAGTAAAAAAATAACCAGCAGGTAAAATCATTAGCTAGTTACAGCTCAGAGTCCTTTAGAAAAACTCTTTGGGGGGAAACCCCCGTGTTTAGCAATACACATTTAGCCATTTTCTGTTCCAAATCTCCCTTAATACATACACATTTTTCATTTCTATGTGATTTAAACTATTATACTTAATTGTTTCGTTTGGAAATCTGGTCCAAGCTGTTTTCCTAGTTGTTACTTCAACCCCAAACTCAGTCTTTGACCACACTATCTGGTATTCTGTTTCTGCTTGTGATCATGCTTTCTTTTCAGTGTAGACATCAAATCCTGAAGAGAAAATTTCTGTGTAAAGTACATGCAAGAGTGCAGCTGAAATTTATCACAGCAGAACAGCAGCAGCCCAAGCCTGGCAAATATCACCAAGCGATAGCTGGCTTTGATTGTAATAATAGGCATTTATATTATGTTCTGCACAAAGCCAGCTTGAGGCACTTTTTTGAAGTGAAATCAATAGAAAAACAAATGTACCGTTTACCCCACAAACTGAGAGTATTATAGTTAACTTCACAACAGCATATGTTAAAAACTTGAAATGATTATAAATAGGTGCATTGATTTTGCAGATGCCGTCTTGCTGTGTGGTTTCAAGAGGCATAGCTTTCATGTCCTTTATTAAGGATACTTTTCTTAACTGGTTCTTAAGGAACGTTCTATTAAGCTTTCCATAAACAATAACATTGTGACTATGCGATGTTTCTTCCGCCTGAGGCCCCTATAAGGACACAAATGGCAGTATTAAACTGTAGTTAAAACTGTGGGGTTTGCTACTGTAAGAGAGCTTGCGCAGTTCAGCTGGAGCAACAAGCAATGTTCAGCTGAGAATCAGGAAGTGCAGGAGTGAATCAGAGCATGGACAGCACATGCAAGCCTGGAACTTGTTGATTTCACATCTGAACTGTGCCTTTATATGATGACACTGGAGAGGAAGAGTAACATCACCATCTTGTGAAGAAATATTTACCCTGGAGCTGGAGAAAAACTTGCAGGGTTATGCTACTCGTATCAAATTTGAGACAATCATTACAAGGTACACTGCGCTAGTATCTGATCTGGTGAAGCATGGGAAAGAAATATTTTAAAATCACTAAAACTGGCAGAATACATATATCTGAGCTAGAAAATAGATGTCACAGCAACATTGCTAGCCAGAAGCCGAATTTCTCGACCTTATTGTGTAGTGTGTTCCTGTCCTGCCTTATTCTAACATTTAGTGGTCGAATGGCACATGCATCCCAGATATCTTCATATTTTTCCTATACTAGTCTGTTCGCCTATGAACCTTTTTAAGCAGGTTTCTGTTTGTAGGGTGCCTTTGAGATCTCCAACTGTGCAGAATTAAATATTTGACCATAGCTGTTGCTGTCCATTTGCGATCCCAGGCGCAGTGAGCCTGTGGTTGTCAGGTCAGGGGTGCCGGAAGCAATAAAAACAATGTGACAATATATTGGGATCAAGATGGCCACAACTGTATTGGGAGGGTGGCAGGCCCTGCGGAGTGTCCTGCCCTAGCTCACACTGCCCCCACGGGCGGCTCGCCCTGCCCTGGGCGCAGGGCATGAGTGCCACCCAGGCGCCCAATCGGCTTGCTCCACCGCTGTTCCCAGCGTACCCTGGACTTTGAGCCAAAATGAAAGGTGGGTGGGACGTCCTTGCCAACTGCACTGCTGAGAACCAGTGCAGATGGTTCAAATGTGTTGGAACTGACCAAGGGAAGGCCTCTCTCTGGTCTGCTTTCATAGCTCCACCCCACCATTTGGCCATGATTGGCCAGATCAAATTTGAAATACAGGAATGAGTCCCAGCATTCCCCATGGTGTCAGCCAACATGCAGGAAGTGTTATGTGTATCCCCCCCCCCATCCAGTGCTTTTTTGCTGCGGGGATGCAGGGGTACACATACCCCTATACATTTTGTGAATCTAACGGGAGACAAAACTAACTTTTTTTGTAATTTTTAGTTTCTTCTCTAACACGGTGAATCATCAGTTCCATTGCTACCCCCAACGGCGGCCTCATTTCCTGTCACCGTGTTCCCTGAGTCTCAGACGGATGTGAGCGTTTAATGTGTGAAGCAGTGTGGAATGTGGATGTGTGGTGTTTGTAAATTCATGGTTTTTGAAAGGACATCTGAAGTAATGCATGTTCTTTGTACTTTTGCCCATTTACTGTATTTATTTTTCCCGATTTGAACTATAAAATGGTGATTTTCTTGAGTCAAAATGAGAGTATGCCTAAACATTTTTTAATAGAAAAAAGCGCTGCCCCCACCCTAGGCTTTCCTGTGGTTTTGCTGGGCTGCAATGGCCCCTGCCACTGGGAAATGGCCATTGGTCTATTCTATCCCTGCCCTGGATTTAATTTCCAGACCTCAGGAATGCAACCTAAGACCATTATCTAAAATTCCCAGAATACATATGCATATGGAACCAAGTTGTTGGCTTAAACAGTCTCTGCCCTTGACTGTATTCACAATCCTCTCTGCCTCTCTGAGCCACACCAAATGTTTCATATTTGATCATTTAATCATCCCATCACATCTGAACGTTGGCTATGCTGTCTGGGACTAATGGAAGTTGGAGTCAAACAAATTATTGAGGACCACCGATTTCCTATCCTTGATATAAAGGAAGAATAAGCCAGGGCTTCCTCCAAACTTGTGGAGAGGAAAGATAAGTCTTGCCCAACATACAGCCAAAGAGAACAGTATTTTTCCTGCGTTGTGGTTGGCAGTACATTTTGATTTTCTTGGCTTTGTAGGTTATTGAGAGAATGACCTTTCATTCCACATTAAATATTCACACATTCATTGTTGAAAGATAATTTTCTCACCTTGGAAGATGGTGCCGATTATTGCATGATAGCTATATTGTGCAATAAAAAAAAACATACACAAGTACCTCAGGTGTCATCATGCTTTCAGCCTCTAACCACCTAATAAAGGCCACAGGTGACTGTAAAAACAAAACAAGGAGATACACAGAAGGTCCAGATGATATATTTTAATAGGCAAGGGGTGTTGATGAAGAAAGGTCATGATATTTGGAGAGGCAAACGGTTATCACACCAGGTGACTGGCAAACAGGAGGCTAAGCTCTAATGATGTTTATCTACAGAACTCAGGTAGTGCAAGACTCTTAATGCACAGAGCCTTTGTATCTAAAGTAGACACCAGGTGTCAGACCATCTCCAGTGCATGGAAGACAATGGGGCTAGGCAACAAGAATGCAAGAGAGCAGGCAGGCCAGTGATTCCTATTTCACGAGACTTTTAAAACATATTTTTGCACTATACTGTACCACGTAGAAGTTGCAATTACTTGCAATGGCCTTTGATACTAGAAAGACCAAGCACACTCTACATGAAAAGACTAGGTTCCTTCATATAGAAAACCAGCATGTCATGGGGCAGAGATTTATCTTGACTTTCCTCTTATGTGCCAGGTTTTTTTAATGTGCAGAGTTTTTTGTGTTTTATGTGTAGAAACATTTAGTCATGCATGCCTTCCCTTACCTTCAGTTTGAAGTGATACAACCCAGAAACAATTTTAGCACTAAACCTGTTAGCAAGGACTAGGTCTCAGATTACATCTCTCCAAATGCAGGGCTTGCAGTCTCTTAAATGCTACGAACAACACTACCATAACGGTAATAGGTCTATTACTGTGGCTGGGGCAACCCAGTCAGATGGGCAGGGTATAACAACAACAACAATAACAGCAACAATAAAAATAGTTATTATTAATGTTCCAGCCATCATATCCTTCAGCCAATCAGATCTGGGTAGCAATCTTCTCTTGCAAGTGTTTGTTCAAAGCTGCTAAATGAAATTATGTTGGCATTGGTAGCAAATATACTATGACAGCAAAGTAATCTAGAAGAAAAAGATACTTCTAAATATTATACTGTTAGTACATCCCTAGCGTATTCTAACATTTTGTCATTAGCAGTTGAATTCTCTAGCAGTTAACACCTATAAATAATGTTGCTAATTCCCAGAACAATTGTGTTCTTTTTAAAATCAACAACAACATACTTATAAGTTTTTTTTAAAAAAAGAAAAATATTCTAGTGAAAACATAAAACCAAGGAAGAAGCTGGGCTCCATTAAAATGAAGATTAACTAGTTTGTTTTCGGAAATTACTATTTTAGTTAGTGTCTCCTTGAGATTCTGTAATCTACCTTAAAACAAAAAGAAAATAAGAATTTTCCCTAGCATGGCTTGAGGGTTGATGGGATGACTAGTCCAACAGCTTTCAGAGGGCAGCACTCTGGCTACCTCTGTTGTATATCATGGGTGAGGGCAGGGAAAACTGGAGAAAGGATTACACAGCACCATTGCATCCATCCATCCTTCCATCCATCCATCCATCCATCCATCCATTCATTCAAAGTGGCAAAGAAAACAAAATTACCACAATACATTACATTCATGCTCAAACACAGACCCATTTAAATAACATTATACTATTACAAAAATCTGGTGGGATAAAAAAATGCCTCCAGTAGCTAGTAATGATTCAGCAGAAATCTCTGAATCTTAGAAACTTATAGTGCTCGTGTGGAGTACCTTTTTATTATTCAATTTTTTATTAGTTTTATAAACTTAACACAAAATCCAGTTTATACACTCCCCTTAACAATCCGACTTCCCATCCTTACATTCATGATGCTTTCCCCCACAATTACCTGCTGCCTTATATTCAGTCCTTATTCTACTCTGTGTTTCTTTAGTTGCTTCATTCTTCATGCCTTGACCCTCCAGATGATGCTGAACTTCAAGTCCCATCGTCCCTGGTCCTTGGCCAAGCCAAATGTTTCCCACTGGTGTTATAGCAGATTATCTGATGGTTGGCAACAGGCCACTTTATATATATATCTCCAGTTTCTATAATTCTGTGATTGCAATGGGGGAACCTTTCTCCCTTCCATGTCCACAGGACACGAAATTGTTTGTTCCTATCAGAGAGAATAGGAAACATTCTTACATGCTGTGCTTGAACACTGGGAGACTTTGCACACGGGACAACGCGTTGGTTAATAATTTAAGTCAGCTGAGGTGAGAGGCCACCATGTGCTCATCTTCCGCTTTAAAGGAGGAGATCCTTTAAAAGGTTTTTATGGTGTACCCAAGAGAGAAAGAGATGTACAGAACATTGAAGGAGGGGGAGAGATTGCATAGATAGTATTTCATTGTCTGAAAAGGTATATGTGAGAGAGGGAGAGAAACAGACACATCAGCAGTTTTCACGAATCTTTTGTGGCAACCTTTAAGCTGTAATTTCAAGTCATTCAAACAGACGGTGATTTTCTTTCAGGATTTCCAGAGCTGCCGACACAGCAAATTGGCAAAATATTAAATGGGCCTGATAGGGGGGTGATTTTGAGTTGGGGAGGTAAAAATTGGCTTCTCCCTGCAGTTTTTAATAGCTTAGCTTCTTTTGTTTCCCTGCTGTAACTGAGGAGAGGTGGTTTGTCGTTTCAACAGGAAATCTGTTCACAGGCTCAGAAATGGGGGGGAATCTACATTGCTGGAAAGAAGGAGGGTTGTGTGTTTTGACTGTCCTTGGGGGTCATAGCTATGGGATCTTTGCAGGTGTGACTATGAAGGTTATCACAAGGAGCTCTTGCACTTCAAAATGTGCCTCTGTACTTCTGATGACAGACTGAGAATCCTTGTGCATATTGAGTAGGACTGCACTGAAGGTTCTCAGGGTGTGTGTGTGTGTGTGTGTGTGTGTGTGTGTGTGTGTTCTTCTTGGCAGTTGCATCAGTGCCATTTTTTAAAATAAAATCCACCAGACTTTGTCTTGGCCACAGTATGATCCCAACCAACCATGGATCACATTGTGAATGTGGTTGCATCAGAATATCAAACATCCAGCCAGATTTTCATTTGGTACAATGCCATATATATTGCAGAGGGTAGCCTGTGATTAGGGCTAAGGAGATCTGTTTTGGTTCCATCCTAAGGTTTAGATCAGGGGTCAGCAACCTTTTTCAGCCATGGGCTGGTCCACCGTCCCTCAGACCATGTGGGGGGCCGGACTATACTTTGCAGGGGGGGGGGGATGAATGAATTCATACGCCCCACAAATAACCCAGAGATGCATTTTACATAAAAGGAAACATTTTACTCATGTAAAAACATGCTGATTCCCAGACCATCCGCGGGCCATATTGAGAAGGCAATTTGGCCGCATCCGGCCCCCAGGCCTTAGGTTGCTTACCCCTGGTTTAGACTGAGTATGCAGAATTTTGTGCACTACCGAGTCCTCTAACAGGAAGAAAATTATGATAAAACTGATTGGAGAAGCAAATCAATGAGCACCACCTACATACATTTTGCGTTAGGAAGAGTCTATTGGTGCATTTGGGGGAAGCTCTTATTTTATTTTCAGTGATCACTCATTTCAAACTTTTTTGCTGTGATCTTTAACAGTTGCAGACCTCACCTTGTGTCAGCTCTCCCAAGATCTGCCCACCCATCAGGGAAGGTGAGGCGATTGCCTCAGGTGTCAGGATCCACAGAGGCAGCAGATTCCGATGTAGATCTTTCCTCTCCCCTGGTTCCTGATGTAGATCTCCACTCTTTCTTCCCTGGAAGGGAGGCGGGCACCATTTTTGTGGTTTGCCTCTGGAGCCAAAATGTACTGGGTTGGCCCTGAGTCATCCATGCACGCACAGAGGACTAACAATGTGAAGTTCTGCAAGGAGACGATTTCCTTGGTTATGTGACCCAATGATAGTGTTGAAAGTTTTCTTGCAGACTTTGAGTTTCTACATTAAATATTTGAAGCAAGCACCTCTGGGAAGCTGTAAGAATGAATGAAAGAAATCACATGGTGTCTTATGGCTGAGCAGAACAATTTGATTCCACCTGGGTCAGATCAAAACCTGGTTTATTTATTCATTTAAAGCTGCATAGGAGCATGGGCAGCAGAAACAGCAATGTGTGAAATCGCTCCCCCTGCCCAGCAAACATTTTTGTCCCCAGAACAAGTTAGGTCTGTGTTCTTACTCTTTGCTCATAGGAAGGAAGGAATGCAATGTTTGCTTGTTATTTTTTTTAATCTAAGTAAAGCTGTGTTGGCTTATGAGTAACTTGCATCACACACTGTTTGGGTTGCCGTTTGGATTTTCCATTTGTTTTTTGTTCTAGTGCTACAACTAGGTATTGTCCGTCACAAACATGTAAGGAATGCAGATCCCATAGGGCAAAGGGCTAAATGCTTCTTCTCTGAGCTGCTCTTTGGATCACAGAGTTGTGTAGCACACCTTTTTCCAGGGCTGAATGTAGGAATTCTCCCAAATATTTTGCTGCTCAGCCTTGGAACATCAAATCCCTCTTTTATTTTGGGAACTGATACAAAAGTCTGTTTGCATTCCAAATCAATGCTACAAAGAGACTGAAACAACAACTTCATCCTCAATTTGGCATGTCAGCCGAGATCCTCTGCTCTGAAAATACATCAGTCAAGTGTTTGAGACGTCAAGCAACCTTCAGACATCTTTGGGTATGTTGGAAGATCTCAGCAAAATTTTTGATAACAGTAAAATGATTGGCAAAGACTTTTTGCTCTCTGCCATAAGCAGGCAGTGCGGAGAGAGAGCATCATTCCTCTAGTACGCTTGGTATTCTTAGATTTTCCATTATTTCCTTTAAAGCCAGCTTCATGTGGGTTTTGAAAAACAACAGTAAACAGTAGCAATGTAGGAGGCTGTATTATACCAAGTTGGACCTTTTATCCATCTAATTCAGTATTGTCTACACTGGCTGGCAGCTGCTCTCCAGGATTTCAGGCTGGAGTCTACCTCAGCTGTATTGAAGATGCCAGGGTCTGAACATGGGATGCCTCACCACTGAGCTATGGGCCTTCCCCAATCAACAGCATTCATCTAGTGTTTACATACATTGGGCTTGGATCCAGAGGGAGGAGGTGTTTTATGAGCAGGGAGACTATTCCCCTTGTGTGTGACAGATCCACTGAATTCTTCTCAATCCTTAATACAGCACCCCTCTCCCATCCCCATGCCACATTTCCATTCAGAGGTCCTTCAGAGCTGGCTTCTGGAGGTTGCAGGGGGCTAGGAGGTCAAGGAGGGGCCAGGAAAGTCCCATTGCAATGAGTGGTGTTCTCTTTGTCTGTCAATGGATCCAGCTCCATAGCTGTCATCTGCACAATCCATGTTGTAGAATGGCAGACCCTCCAAGTGTCCCTATTTCCCAGGGACAATCCTGGATTTACAGAAGCCATCCCAGTTTCTCATTTGATTCTGGAATGCCTCACTTTTCCTTAGGACGTCCTTATTTTCATTGGAGAAATGTTGGAGGGCATGGAGTTACGTGACCTCCGAGCTAAGGAGATAAGTGTCAGGGACTGTGCTGAGGAGGGATGCACTGAGGAGGAGTGGTGGGAGCCTTCTCCTCCCCCCCCCCCGCCCCTGATCAGGATCCTGAATCTTCCCAGGAGCGAGAGGACAGTATAGATTTGGAACAGTGGTTTGCAGAGAGACATAGTTCAAAAGGCAGAAGCTGGGAAATATTGGATAGGGAACAGCTAGGAGAAGAAGCACTGGGAGGGAGAGAGCTAACAGATTCACTGTCTCTGGAAAGGTGGCAGAACAGAAAGCACATAGGTTACGAGCTCAGGTTATAAGGCACAGTAGTGATGTGGGTGACTAGGGAACTCTTAATTGGGAGCGCCTCCATTCCTAGAAAATGGATTCTTTGTTCTCTCGCTGCGATCATTAAAGTTTCTAACTGGTAAGAAGACTCCTTTCCCTTTGTTCTGCTTACCTACTGCCAGGGTGTGAGGGGAAGGAAGCCTGACAATAAATAACTATACAACCTGTAGAAGACACCTGAAGGCAGCCCTATATAGGGAAGTTTTTAAATGTTTAATGTTTTATTATGTT
Organism: Podarcis liolepis; assembly: GCF_965112155.1. Classification (NCBI taxonomy): domain Eukaryota; kingdom Metazoa; phylum Chordata; class Lepidosauria; order Squamata; family Lacertidae; genus Podarcis; species Podarcis liolepis. The sequence goes on from NC_139571.1 coordinate 27,394,396, forward strand.
TTTATATATGCTGGAAGCCACCCAGATTGGCTGGGGCAACCCAGCAAGATGGGCGATGCAAAAATAATAAAATTATTGTTGTTGTTGTTGTTGTTGTTGTTGAATAGGATGTCCCTGTTTTCATCGGAGAAATTCTGGAGGGTATGGGATGGATCAATACTTTCCCCTCCTTACTGAAGAGGAATGAAGGCTGAGAGAGAGTAGCTTAGAGCCACCTAATGAGGCCAGAACTAGACACTGCAATCTGCATGTAGCTGTCGCCAGATGTCAGGCACATGTTGACATCCCTCCTTCCCCTCTGTCACGTCTAGTACAACAGAGCTGATGCCACTGTGTTATTGGTGTCTCTGCCCCCTGCCAGTGGGAACTAATGATGTGGAGCAAGAAGCGCATGCACTTCAGGCCTGAGTTTGTGGTAGACACAAGATGAGCTATGCTCCTTAGGAAACTCTGTTTCATAGTCTTCATTGGTGGCATCTGTCACATTCAGTGGTAAAGCAGATAACTTACAATTACAGAAGCTCTCGAAAAACATGGTGGCGCCAAATATTTTGGAATTTCGGCATTTACTTTGAAAGTAGTCCGTCGGATGCAGTTGAACAAATTGCCCAAAAGTATTCATCTTGCTGAGCATTTGTGATGTTTTTGTTGTTTGCCGCCCTCTTGTTTTCCTGCCTCCTGCTGCTCCTGAGCTCTACTCCTCCTCCCCATCCCTTGCCTTTGGCGTCTTCATTCTCCTATGCCTACTCCACCGTTTAATCTGATTTGGCTGTGACGATTCACATTATTTTGTTTACTACCATTTATGATATCATCTCAATCGCAAGGAACTCCCTCCCTTCTGAAAAGCGTCATCTTTGACCAACTTTGGATGCCAATTAAAAACACCCAGGCTTTTAGTGGGGACTGATGGGATGTAGTCCGCTCGATGTAGAAGAGTTTGGATTTGATATCCCACTTTATCACTACCCGAAGGAGTCTCAAAGCGGCTAACATTCTCCTTTCCTTTCCTCCCCCACAACAAACACTGTGAGGTGAGTGAGGCTGAGAGACTTCAAAGAAGTGTGACTATTCCACGGTCACCCAGCAGCTGCATGTGGAGGAGCGGGGCATTGAACCCAGTTCACCAGATTACAAGTCCACCGCTCTTAACCACTACACCACACTGGCTCTCCAGCAGGATATACCTGCTGCTACAATGTTGTTGGGGAAGGTTTGGGTAATTGCTGCTATATTCTGATGGGGAAGGTCTTAAGAACTGCTGTTTCCTGCTGCGTTATATTGTGTTTTACTGCAAATTGTTCAATGTTAACTTTTGTTATTGCTTTCTTGAACTGTTGTTACCTGTTTTGGGATCCTGGAAGAGAGGAAGGGGCAAGGTATAAATCTAAGTAATAAAAAGACGGGTATATGTTCCATCATCGACATCATCGACGGTTATATGTTCCATCATCGACATAATCACATGGGCCACAGCCAATGAGGTTAAACAGTAAGGTGGACAAATGAGGCCAAGGACTGTGAGGGTAAAGAAGAAGAAGAAATTGCTCCAAGAGCAATAGCACTCAAACAACACAAGCATGTTTGCAAGAAGTGCTGAAAAGGGGAAGTGCCTTTTAAGGTTCAAGTATCATTATCATCAACCTAAGGTCCCAAGATGGGTTACAACATTAAAACCCAACAATATCAAAAACAGTTTAAAACAACTTAAAATCACAAAAATAAAGTGGGTACTGAAAATATACACCTCAAATGTCAATAGCCAGGAGAAATGAAACTAGGTATACTGTTATGTTGGATTACCCTAAGTAAAACATGATTTCTCTTCGTGTTTGGACTAGATTCTACTTCTGATGGAGAAGCTTCCATCTGCAGTCCCCTTCCCTGTTCAGAGGGCTGCCAAAAAAAAAATGATCAGACTAGAAACACGTTGCCTCTTGGGTAGCTGATTTGCTCTTGTGAATGTCCTAGGTACCCCGCTGCCCTGTAGGAAGAGGCATTGAACCACCTTTGAGGTTTCCTATTAAAAATATAAAGTGGTATAGAAATTGAAGCAAACAAACAAACATTGTCTGTTTGCATACACTCATGCATGAATTATGGTTGCGATTCTCATCATGGGTTTGGATTGCAACAGAACTACCAAAGGGTTGTCATATCTCCCTCATATTGTGCATCCATATTGGAAAAGGAATCTTCATGAGAGACTCATGTCAAGCTCCTGATGCAGAAACATCGCCCCACCCCACTCCTTTTTTGAATGCCGTAATGAGACCACCACAAATTTCTTCGTAGTGTGGAATTCCTTCTCTTCTCTGCCTTGTTAGAATGTCCAAGGCCAGCTTTAGAATCTACCTGTTCAATGAACTACTGCAAGGAGTTCAAAGTGACAGACACACTGGCAGATAATTCATGGAAGGCCTTTCCCTCCCTGCAGAGAAGGGTGCCATTTTGGAGATGCTGCCAAACCATTTGGCCTTGTGGCCACCTTGGACACCTGGCTTCCAGCTTGAGAGTCAGCTGCTGCACTGAGTAAGCATCTTCATAAAGATAGCTGTGGGAGATGGACACATGGGCAGAGGCCATAACTGCCTTTCCTAATGTATGAGGATGCTTAGGACCAACAGAGGTAACTGGTAAATGTGGGAGGGAGACCTTCTAAGAGACAGCAGGATGCTAGATGCACTAGTCACCACAGTTTCTTCATTGGAATAACTTAAATGTTGACAGCATGAAATTACAAGTCACAGAGGAAGATGTTTTTGAGTTGTGTGTGTGTGTGTGTGTGTGTGTGTGTGTGTGTAGAATCTCATTGAGGTATAAATGCACTGATAAATCTACTTAGTTCTATTACTGTTTCCCTGTTGCTCTTGCCATATCTCCTGAACTTGTGCTGGTTTTACAACCAAGATGAATTTGTAATTCAGAGTGCATGCTCACCAGATGCTGCTGTAGAATATGAAGGAGACAGCAACATAATCATATTGCAAACAGAATTTGAAGATCACCTTGTCCTTCCCACATTAAGGACTTAGCTAAACAAGACAACCTCTCCCCCCCCCCCCAGCTCTGTACAGCCTGTATCTCTATTAACGTCAGCCAAGTTGGGAGGATAGCCTTGAGACTGCACAAACCTTTTATTATTATAAATTGCAATGGGCTCTTTCAAAACCTGCTTTTTGTGCACACTTTTCTATGCTTCCTGTTAGCTATTATGTTGACTCTCTTTCAACCCTGGGTTTGGTCATGTCGTGTGAAACCTTCCCAATTATTTCAGCAGAACTATTTGCCTACTCCTTCTTGTTTGTTTGCTATTTGTGGGCAGGGAGCGAGCAAAAAGAGGGCAAAAAGACACTCCAAAATTGGATATGGGTGGGTGGGTGAGTATCAAGAAACCTGGTAGTGTGGGGAAGTGTTTGGCTTATCTGTCTTAAATAGAGGCACCAGGTTGCCCAAGATTTGGAGGGGCAGTGTGTGTGATACCATACATGTCTCCCCAAACCACACAGGGCGGTACAGCCTTCTGCAATGTTGTACCGGAACCCATCAATATTGGGGTGGCTGGGTCCCCTTCAAACAAATATGGGGGGCTGAATACACCTCCATCCCCTAGAGTTGGTGTGTCTGGTCTTAAACAGGGTATACAGCAAATGTGTGAACATCCTTCGGTTCCTCCACGATACCACGATGACAGCAACTATTGCAGATAACAATGGCTCTCAAACTGAACCATTCACAGTGGGATCAGGTGTTAAACAGGGTTGTGTTATCGCCCCAACTCTATTTATTATTGTCATTGCCATGATCCTACACATTGTTGAAGGGAAACTCCCTTCAACCATGTGTAGGATCATGGCAATGAAATCATATATCGAACAGATGGAAAGCTCTTTAACTTGAGTAGGCTGAAAGCAAAGAGTAAGGTAAAGGTGCCCGACTCTAGGGTTGTGCGCTCATCTCACTTAAGAGGCCGGGAGCCAGCGCTGTCCACAGACACTTCCAGGTCACGTGGCCAGCATGACGAAGCTGCTCTGGCGAGCCTGCACCAGTGCAGCACACAGAAACACCATTTACCTTCCCGCTATAAAGTGGTACCTATTTATCTACTTGCACTTAGGGGTGCTTTCAAACTGCTAGGTGGGCAGGAGCTGGGACCGAAAGACGGGAGCTCACCCCGCCGCGGGGATTTGAACCGCCGACCATATGATCCGCAAGCCCTAGGCACTGAGGTTTTACCCACAGCGCCACCTGCATCCCTAAAAAGCAAAGAGTAAGGTTATCTTAACTTCCATTATACAGCTTCAATATGCTGATGACAACATCGTGTTTCCTGCTTGGCAGGGGGTTGGACTCGATGGCCCTTGTGGTCTCTTCCAACTCTATGATTCTATGATTCTATGATTCTATGATTCTGTGTGTGTACACACAGAGGATGACCTCCAAACCATCCTAAATATCTTCGCAGAAGCTTATATAAAGCTTGGCCCATTGCTCAACATCCAAAAAAACCAAAGTGCTGCACCAACAAACACAAAACAAGCCCTCTGCAGCACCACAAATCCAACTTAATGGTGTAACATTGGAAAATATCAATCAAAAATCCTACCTGGGCAGTTAACTTTCCACAAGGGCCAACACTGATGCCAAAATACAGCATCGCCTGAGCTCTGCAAGTGCAGCTTTCTCCTGATCAAAGTGCAGAGTGTTTGAGGACTGAGACATTTACAGGGAAACCAAAATGCTTGTTTACAAAGCTATTGTACTACCAACCTTACTGTACGCTTGTAAAACTTGGACCACTTATAAACACCATCTCCAATTCCCAAAAGATTCCATCAATGATGTCTCCAAAAAATTGTACATATCACTTGGGAAGACAGGCGAACTAATGTCAGTGTACTGGAAGATCGCCATTGTTGAAACAATGGTTCTTCAACTTCAACTTCTTTGGACTGGTCATGTTGTTCGGATGCCTGATTATCGTCTTGCAAAGCAACTACTCTATTCCCAACTCAAGAATGGAAAACATAAAGCTGGTGATCAACAAAAGAGGTTTAAAGACTCTCTCAAGGCAAATCTTAAAAAATGTAGTATAAACATCCACAATTGGGAAACACTGGGCTGCGGGTGCTCCAATTGGAGAACAGCTTTACCAAAGGTGTCTTGGACTTTGAAGACACTCGAACTTAGGATGAAAGGGAGAAATGAGCTAAGAGGAAGGCACGTTTGGGAAACACTCACCATGAGCAGCTCCTGCCCGGAAACCACGTTCCCACTGTGGAAGGATGTGCAGATCCAGAATTGGCCTCCACAGTCACCTATGGACTGTGTTCATGGAAGATAATCTTACTCAGCTACGAGTGATCACCAAAGAAGAAGACAGCAAGCCAGCCCAGTTTTAACTTTTAAAACCAAGCCTTGTGGGGCTTTCTGGCGTAGGTGTAAACCTCCTGGCTCTGCTATATTTCCCAACTCTTTCCCACAGTGTTGCTGCTAAAGGAACAACACTCCTTTCCTGCTTCAGAAAGGACTAATGCTCTATGAAAAGGTGGGGGGTATTTGGTTCAATTTTACATAAAACCATAATTTAATCGAACTCCAGTTTCCCAAGTTTGGATGCAGCTGGAAACCCTGGAAAGTTTAAAACCAGATGGGTCTGATCGCCCCCTCCTGGCGTGCACCAAAGGAAGAGAGATGAGAAGGCATGATACTCTCTGTGGATCATATAGAGAACACCAACCATGGCTTAGCATTACCACCAACCATAATTTAGCATTATATCTGAACTTTCCCAAAGAGGTGTATATGTACGTGCATTTTGTCATCTGCAAGTGTGTGCTCTCAGTTTAGTTTAGCCTTTCACATTTGGAGCACACAGTCATGAATCCGATCTGTAAGTTACAGCCATAAAAATGAGCTCACTTGAAATGCAGCCAGAAGACAAGAGCAGAAAGGATGTCTTTTAAAATTAGTTATTTGTCTTGCTCTTGGCAACAGAATGACCTGCTCGTATGCAGCTTACATTTCTATTGCTTAATTCTTTATAGTGTTTCTACTGAGTTGTCAATAACTAAACACCAGCTTTTATTATTCCACTATAGTTACCACATACCTTCTTTTCTTTTTAACCTGAAGCAGATAATAATTACTTTTGGGGCAATAAAAGCCCAGCCCAGTATAGACACTTAAAATGGATTGAAAGTATGCATTTGCTTGCAGCTCAGCGTGGTTACAGCATAACTGCCAAATGGATGTATTTTTAATCAATGGGCCAAATATTTATGGCAATTGAATTCTTCTCTCTTCTCGCAAATTAAGCAGAACTGGTATATAAAAGAGCCTTGCCATCAATGGGGATCTGTGATCTTGCTTACATTCATTTTAGATGGAGACATTTAAAATATTATCATGACTGTTTTCAAAATGCAGCATTTTATTCTCCTGCTTAGGAGTTGAATGTATAGCATTTACCCATATGAGAGAAAATAAAGTTTGTGGGTGAAGTTAATTTAAATTTACTCAATCCGGAACAGAATAAATCTGTGGTATGCACAACGTTGTTCTTTACTTAACTCACACTACATTATTTGGGAAGAGTTCCATGGTACTACTATATCTCAATTAAAAAACAACAACACGTTATAAGGATGAGACATGTGTATCGCTGACCTCATTGCAAAGCTCAAGATTTCATTTGTCAAACAACCCATCCCTTCTGGCTGCTGAACACAGTTACATTTTTTAAAAAGAACATTTTAAAAGCTGGAATGAAAGAAATGAAGACTAATTTCAGTAGTCCTATTTCCTTCATCTTTCATTCCACCCTGAGCTCTATGTCTATTTTTGATCATATTTTACCCTTTATTTTCACCTTCCAGCTTTGACCTTCACTGAACTATACTCTGTGTGAAAAGCTGTTAGCCCTTACATTACATTACTTCCTTCTCTGCTGAGCTGTAAAATTTTGCCCCAGGCTACAAGGGTAGTCATTAAGATCAGGTTTAGCAAGCCTTTCCCCTTTGCATGAATTGTTTAATCCAGAGAAACTCTAAAAAGTAAAGTCGCGGTGTGTTAAAATGTCAGCTTTGAATGTTCCAGATGTGTGCATCCTTCTGGATATACTACCAGGTCCCTTCACTTTGGCAATTCAGTATTTTTCTTTTTCATACTGCTTGGAATTTCAATATGCAATATATAGGAAGTGCATGGGTAGATTGACTAGGCAGGTGCAATGTGGTGTAGAATGTTGGGACTCAGCCACGCCCAGTCAATTATATCATTATAACTGCATTATAAACATGCAACACAAGAGGGCGGTGTAGAGTTTGATCCTTCCCCAATGGGATTTTCCATTATGAACTTTGCAACGCATTTTCCTGTAACGGTTTTTTACAAATGTGTCTAGATCCAGCCTCGGACTAGGACCTGGCAAACCAGGGATCAAATCCCCATGCAGCCACGAAGCTCACTGGGTGTGACTTTGGGCCGCTCACCAACTTTCAACTTAACCCACCTCGCAGGGTTGTTGTGGGGATAAAATGAGGAGGGGGATAATGAAGGTGGGTTATAAATGCAATACATTATATCTCAAGTGGCTGCAGCATTTGAACAGGGAATATTAGCTGGTTGGTACCAGGCCTGGGAAGGATCTGTAAAGTGTCACAGCAGAGCCCAGTTCTAAGGAACATAGAGAATAAGGGAGTTTGTGAAATGCCACCTCTGGATTAGCCTGGCCTGATATGAATGTGAAGCTTTTTCTCGACTTCTGCTCTTGCTCAGTCAATAGCCAGATAGGCTCCTGAGCTGGAAAACATACTGTCCAGGGACTGCGTCCGGCAGGAGAGTCTTAGTCCTTACAGGACTTAACTGGAACCTCCACTGTCTCAAGAGACAGTAACCCAGGGCAGCAAGCAAAGCACTGAGATGCTGAGGAACTTACCCCAGGGGAAGATTTTCTCCAATCTCCCACTGCAGAAGCTCCCCTGAAACCATGTACACTCTGGGATAGAGTAAGTCCGAATTCCTAATAAGTTTATGAATGGTGGTAGTTGGGACAACACTCTTGAGATTAGTTGCATGATCAGCAATGCTGGCAAAACTCACAAGTAACAAGCTCATAAGAAACTTCTCTCCTTGCCATACTTTTTTTTTAAAATTCTGAATCAGGAGCCATTACCTGAAAGTCTGTAATTAATGACATGTATTTTGAGCTGATGTCCTCCTTTTGTGTCTGCTCAATTGGCATTCAGGCAAAGCTTAGAGCCACTGTTGGCAGATGCTCAGAGCTTTTTTTACTTTAACCCCTTGCTCCAAGAGAAATTGCCTTCCCTTCCTGTTAGCTGTGTTTTCCTCTTGCGTTAGTATGCCCATGGCAGGCTGTGTATTTGACTTCCCAACCCGAGTCCTGCAACTGACCCCAACTCATGGCTTCAGCTATGAGTGTCATGGGACGAGTCAGCTTCGCCAGCTGAACAGCAGCCTGAAGGGGGAGAAGGCGGGGTGACTGCAGCTGATCAGCTTTCAAGGATAATGCACTGATGAAAGCCAGTTGGTTTCAGCCTTCTTAAGCAGAGCTTCCATCAGCTGTCATCAGATGCTGGAAACAATGTCTGCACCTCCTGGTCCTACCTTGCTGCTTCCCGCTCATCTTGACCCTTGACCCCATGATCATTGGGTTCCCTGACCCCTGGAGCATCTCACCAGGTGAACTACCGTTCACCCAACCCTAGGACTGGACCTGACTTTGGATGCTGTCTCTCCAGGCAAGTACACCTCAGAGACTCTTCTGGTTGGCTGGTCCCTGCCTGTCTGCCCCCACACTGGAATTCCCAAGTGGCACTGCAAGAATGTGTCATATGAGCTCCAACCACACATGATCTTATACATTGCCAGCTGTGGATGGGGTTGTACTGCCCATGGATGAGCAGGTTCTTGGTATAGGGTTGCCCTTGGGCTTCCAAGTGACCTCAGTGGCTAGGAGTGCCACCTTCTACCAGCTTCAACTGGTAGGACAACCACAGCTGTTTCTGGACCAGGATAGTCTTGACAATGCGGTACCCAGTTGATCAGTATGATGTTCTCCTTTGGACAGCATCTTAACCAGGAGGTCTGCTCCACACAGTGTATTAATCTGGCCTTCACTGTTCTGGCAACTTTGGAATTATATCCATTTGGATAGTAGACAGACGCTTCCTCTGTTGCCTTTTTGGCACCTACTGAATCATAGCATCAAAGAATTACAGGGTAGAAGAGTTACAGATAGGTAGCTGTGTTGGTCTGCCATAGTCAAAATAAAAAATTCCTTCCAGTAGCACCTTAAAGACCAACTAAGTTAGTTCTTGGTATGAGCTTTCGTGTGCATGCACACTTCATACCAAGCTCATACCAAGAACTAACTTAGTTGGTCTTTAAGGTGCTACTGGAAGGAATTTTTTATTTAGGGTTAGAAGAGACCCTGATGACCAGGAGTCAGCAAACTTTTTCAGCAGGGGGACAGTCCACTGTCCCTCAGACCTTGTGGGGGACTGGACTATATTTTGAAGAAGAAAAAATGAATTCCTATGCCCCACAAATAACCCAGAGATGCATTTTAAATAACAGGACACATTCTACTTGTGTAAAAATACGCTGATTCCTGGACTGTCTTTGGGATGGATTTAGAAGGTGATTGCGCTGGATCCGGCCCCCAGGCCTTAGTTTGCCTACCCATGCCGATGACCATCAAGTCCAACCCCTTCAATACAGGAATATGCAGTTATCCCTTACGGTAATCGAACCTGCAACCATGGCATTATCAGCAGCACGCTTTAACCAACTGAGCTGGTAAAACAAGTGTTTTATATTGAGATTTGTCTCTGTTTGCACCTGCATTGGAAACCCCCTCCCCCATACTCTAAATATTTTTTTTTCTTTTCAGCTTTTGTTGTTTGCTGTCCTTGAAAGGAAGGCTGGGATAGATTTATATAATGATCCCACAAACATTAAGCGGATCATTTAATCCTTCACGTTTAAATCAGTGGGGTGTGAAATAATCCTTAAATTTAACACAATAAAAGTAATTAACTATTGAAAGTTTCTCTTTCCTTCTCCACAGTAAATTATTTCGGTGGTAAATTATTTTAATTGTACTCTTAATCTGATCTCTCCCCAACTCTAATGCAACTAAGTTTCGCCCTTGTTGTCGAATGCTTTATGAAAAGAGTTATTCTGCGGATGAGTTTGTATGCTGCCATCTTGTGGCCTCACAAGTTAGGAATATTCAGTAGCCCTCCTTATAATTGCAGTTGATAAGAAAATACCTGGTTTTAATTGTGTGTTTTAAAATTTGATGTGATAATTAAAAAAAACAACCCCCGACTTCATACTAGAGACATTAGAGGAAGTCGCTGTTGAATGGTCCAAGGTTAAATCTAGCCCAGGCTATAGGGAAATATACTTTCTAAGCTTGTGTATTTGCAATTTTATTATGAAGTGATAAGGTCCTGTTTGCCTGGTGCCTGCAGCTGAAAAATAAATTCTGCAGCAATTCGGGAATATTAATTAGTATCTACTCTATGAGGGTATATGGCACGTGCTAGATCATTCTGTGTTTTTCTTTTTAGTGCTCATTCATAGCTGCGCTCCTAGTTTTTAATGCTGCTTTTTGTTTTACATTGTATTTTAATTGCTGTGTTTGTTTTGCGAGCTTCCCACAAACTTACAGTATGAGGTGGTCATATAAATTCAGTAAATAAAATAAATAAGGGAGTCGGCAAATCATAAAGCGCTTCAAGTGGACAGAGAACTTTACAGCACTTTCCTAACCCAGCTCTGGCAGTATTAACACAAACATTTGTGCTGAGTACAATGCACAGTGGAGGTCTTGCCCCTTCCACACTGGACAAGATGTTGGAATAAGGTCTACCCATCTATCTCCAAACTGTGCAATCTGTTTCCATCAATACGTGGTAGGATGAAGATTATGTTGATTGGGCCTAATGCATATTGGCACGGTTCCAGTTGCACGCTATGCCCAGGTGTGCTGCAGAATAAGTGGAGTGAGATAGGCATAATTTTCTAAGTTTGAATTACAGTAGAGCCAAAGGGAGCCCAGCTGGTTTTGCTGCTAAAAGTTGGCCGAAATTCAAGGAATCTGGATCCTCGGCTTCTGGATTTCATTAAGAGGTTCCCTTGCCTTAAAAAATGAAGAACAGATCATTCTACTTCCCTGCCTCATTAGAAGCTGTACTGTTGAGCATTTGTGTGAATGCACAGACATATATATGAGGTAGATCCCTTTTGCCCATCTTACAAATGGAAAGAAGAACTGAGACACAGGGTTTATTGATATTGGGCATCCGTAACTGAACCAGCACTGGAACCAAGGGCAAGTTCCACTTCTTGAAGCAAGGTGCCAACCAGAATGCAGACATCCTTTGAAACCCACGCTTACCAAGATTTTGCAATGTGGTTCTCCAGCCAAGAAAAAAAAGAAGAGTGGCATATGCTGAGGTACAGTGTGCATAAAAATGTGTATATTCATGAAAAACAACATACAAAAATGCATTAGAAGAAAATGCTTTTCAGAAATCTGTGTATTAAGCATACAAATTGTGCCTATCAGGGGAAATTTGCCATAAAATGCTGATGAATTTTCATGAGGCCTAATCATCATCATCACAAACCGATGTGGTAACATGGAGAACTGAATTTAAGAGTGAAACACTGAGAAACTGAAAGGAACCAAAGTTGAACTATTAGCTGACCACTGCTGAATATGCCCTCTGTGTTTGTCAAACATTTAACACATCTATGGTGATTCCGTTAAATATGTAGAAGGTGGAAGATCCCAGATAAATGAGACTAAATGTAACAAAATCTGGGTTTTGTAACTGATGCTGCTTCTAAGATGTCGAGTGGATTTTGGCCAGGTTTCTGATTTTCTGTATTTTGGCAAGAAAGAAAGTAATATTGTTTCCAAGAACAGATGGAGACATTTCGCTACATCAAGTTCCCCAAAGGCTATTACCAAAACATAAAATGCACATAAGGGCCAAATGTTGGTGTTTACTATCATGGGGTTTTTTTTCCCCTTAAGAGGAAGGGAAAGAAATCTTCAATTTTTAAAAAATAAACAAAATTGAGATCATTCCCACAATGATGCCACTTAATACAAATGTGCTGTACTTCTCTTCTTGCAGATATTATGTTCCAATCTCACATGCAGCACGTAATAATTCTTGTTTCATCCAGCTCCAATTGATATTATATTATATCAAGAGAGTCTGAGATTAAAGGAACGGTGGCAAGGATTTGCAGGAGCCCTTCACTTCAATGAACTTAACTGTGTACCTGGAAGCTTTTTCTTGCTTTCTCTGCTGAACCAGTTTATACAGGCAATGACTGATGTGATCACATTAGGGAATATGGAGGGCTGCTGGTGGGTTCACGTTCTGCCCAGGTTCGCTGGATGGTGCTGATGTGTATATTTGTGAATCTGCTGTGGGGTAATACACATGGCTGAATGCTACACAATTGTGTTAGTTCGAAAAAGGGCCAAATAATGAATTCCAGATATATCATCTCTAAGAGGGTGGCGCTGTGGTCTAAACTACTAAGCCTCTAAGGCTTGCCGATTAGAAGGTTGGCAGTTCGAATCCCCATGACAGGGTGAGCTCCCGTTGCTCTGTCCCAGCTCCTGCCAACCTAGCAGTTTGAAAGCATGCCAGTGCAAGTAGATAAATAGGTACCGCTGCGGCGGGAAGGTAAATAGTGTTTCCGTGCACTCTGGTTTCCATCACGGTGTACCATTGCACCAGAAGCTGTTTAATCATGCTGGCCACATGATCCGGAAAGCTGTCCGTAGACAAACGCCAGCTCCCTCAGCCTGAAGCGAGATGAGCCGTGCAACCCCATAGTCCCCTTTGACTGGACTTAACCGTCCAGGGGTCCTTTACCTTGACCTCTAAAATGGCACCTCCATGCCATCCTGGTTGTGTGTCTTCTGGTGAGTCACTTCACCTTAAACGTGATCATGTGGAAGTTATCTGGTATATGAACTAGACTATTGTTTACATTTACTTGCAATACCAATACAGCAATTGCTGCTGCTCAAGTCCCCGGCTGTCTAATTTTATGAATGATGCGGTAGCTTCCCATTTGCTCTAGAAATCCACAAAACGCCCAAGCTGAATTGATGGCTGTTTTGGGGCCAAGGAATTCAAACGTAAATAAATATATAAGTAGAATTAGAAATGTCAGCACATGGAGAGGTGTGAGGAAGGAGCCTGACACCCATGACTGACGGCATTGCCATCAGTTAATGCACCGCCATTAACACAACATTGTCCCTCTGCTGCTGTTCATCATCTCCAGTGGCAACAGTAACTTAGAGAGAATGCCGGCCATCAAAGTACATTTGGGAAAATTGGCTCAACAGGCATGCTGTTTACAAGTGTCAGAGCTTTGATGTGACCATCTGCTTGTCTTTCTGTTCACCATTACCATCTTATAGCCCTGACTAACATCTGCATCTATTTACATGCACTTCAGATTTGCCCATAAGAAATGTGCACAGCAGAGCATGATATCTGCGGGAATCAGACAGCCCCTCCATCAATGGAACATGCAGTGGTACGCCATAACTGTCAGCACAGTCAATGGGTTGTGCCCGACATTGGGGGCGGGCTGATGTCACGCATGCAGTATGTGTGTGCATTATGTCACATGTGTTGCATGTGTGACAACTGTCTCATCGGGAGAGGCTGACCAGGCCTCCTCCCAATGCAGTATTTGCCTGCCAGGCCGCCCTGGTCTGCATGGCCTGTCCCACCACTTCACGGCCCAAGGCAACATCCCAACTTCTCAGCAGGCTGCACATACAGAAACTCCCTGGGCTGCATGGCATCTCCAACTTACTGCCAGGCCTCCTTGGCCCCCTCAAGTTTGGAGGGTCTGAGCCCCATATCTGCAGTCAGGGGTGGGGGGCTGTAGAGGCCTCAGCCCCATAGAAATGGTGCCCCCGACTGTCAGAACTGCTGGATCTGTATGCAGATGCCCTGTGTGGTGAATCACTGAACTGCAGCCTTCTGAGTAAAGAATCTTACAGACTGACTCCTTCTACCCAGACTGGCCATTGGCTCCTTCTGTGCAGGATGAAGACATCCCAGATGAGGCTATGTTGGCAAACAAGAGCTCCCTAATTTCTGGTGTGTTTTTGCATCCTTCAGTCCTGCCTCCTGTTTTGTCTTTGTATCTCTGACTGATCCTACAGCCCTGGCCTCTCCCAAATCTCCTGCTTCCCAGCTCGCTTCAAACAGATGCCCATGATCCAGCCTTCATGACAGCCCACTGTATTTTTTGCAAAATATGCATACTTTTTCAATTTGCATGAAGCACATTTCCTTCAGAATAGCCGGTTCTATCCATTAATCCAAGTCATCCCATATGCCAAGCAAAACCTGTATATGACCCTTTAGTTTAAAATGTTGCCAATGTTGTTGGATAACTGCCTTTTCAGTGGAAATTATTTGAAAGGCTATAGTTAGCAAAAGACTGAGCAACGAAAACAAGGATTTTCTATCACCTACATGCAAGCCAGCATTAGACTATCATGGAGATGGATACTTTTCTGTTAGAGAGTTGAATCTTAATGAAGCTGCAAGAAAACCACTTTGAGAGAGAAATACAGCCAAGTTTCTCACTGTGTTCTTTGAGTACGTGAGAGGGTGAGCTCAGTGCTATTTTTCTAGAAAAAGAGGTGCTGGAACTCACAATGAACACCTCCCTTGTTCTCTTATAATGGCAATGGCGCCCACCTGAGAGGTGCCAGAAAGCTGAAAAAAAGCTCTGGTTCCAGGTACATTTTTGAAGAAAAATGTATGTGTCTTCCATGACATGAGTTTTGACCGCATATGAAATATAAAACATTGTCATTATTATTATTTAATAATAATACTTTTATTTATTAATTATTTCCAGTGAAGCTTCTTGAAGGAATTGGTGTAAATATAGCACCACATCAGCATAAGTTAAGTATATTGTATTAAAAAGTGTTGGACAGAAGTCACCAACCCGCAGGCCACTGGCCATATCAAATCCTTCCCTCCTTTGTGATTGTAGGTTTCTAAAAAAAAACAAAAAACAAAACCCTGTTTCTAATGTTGTAACCCACCCCTGGACCTAGGATGAAGAAACCACCACCACAACATAATTGCAGTGAATGGGCAACATAATAATTAGTCTTTAGCACTGGGCATGACAGAGGCAAACAGTAAAGTTGGGAGTTTCACATATGACAACAGAATGACAGCACAGAAATGCATAGCAGTGTGCCATCAATGTCACAAGTAATAAGAGCAACCAAATTAGAAGTTCATAATACATACTGGCAAGCAGGCATTCTGTGCCATTTGAACTGAAACTGGTATCAAGGCATGACAGTTATATAATTGTGGCAAGGTGTCTTGTATTGTCAATTAAGCATTTGTAGAATGCCTTTAAGCTATAGTTTTCCCAGTACAGTGGTACCTCAGGTTAAGTACTTAATTCGTTCCGGAGGTCTATTCTTAACCTGAAACTGTTCTTAACCTGAAGCACCACTTTAGCTAATGGGGCCTCCTGCTGCTGCTGCACCGCCGGAGCACAATTTCTGTTCTAATCCTGAAGCAAAGTTCTTAACCCGAAGCACTATTTCTGGGTTAGCAGAGTCTGTAACCTGAAGTGTATGTAACATGAAGCGTATGTAACCCGAGGTACCACTGTAGTGATGTATGGAAGTGAGAGCTGGACCATAAAGAAGGCTGATCGCCAAAGAATTGATGCTTTTGAATTATGGTGCTGGAGGAGACTCTTGAGAGTCCCATGGACTGCAAGAAGATCAAGCCTATCCATTCTGAAGGAAATCAGCCCTGAGTGATCACTGGAAGGACAGATCCTGAAGCTGAGGCTCCAATACTTTGGCCACTTCATGAGAAGAGAAGACTCCCTGGAAAAGACCCTGATGTTGGGAAAGATGGAGGGCACAAGGAGAAGGGGACGACAGAGGATGAGATGGTTGAACAGTGTTCTCGAAGCTACCAACATGAGTTTGACCAAACTGTGGAGGCAGTGGAAGACAGGAGTGCCTGGCATGCTCTAGTCCATGGGGTCACAAATGACTAAACAACTAAACGACAGAATGCCTTTGTAACCCTGTGCTTTCTACCTTACCAGTAATCAGATTTTTCCGCTCATGGGTTCCCGTCAATGCGATTTTATTATTTTTAAATCTAGTTTTATGCTGATTGTAGGAGACTTTTTGGGTGACTTGTGGAATGAGAAAGCTTTCTAATGCTTAAACAAACAAAAAAACAAGAGATGCAAAGCAATAGAGTAGGTGTTCCTTCCTCTTTTTGTTATTGATAATAGCTTGACCAGAAGTTTTTTCTCAAATTACACCATCATATGCAAATCCATTTTTTCATTACTGCTGGAAGGCTGGGGTACCCAATAGTATAGAAAACACTCACATTTTGCCTCTAAGTGCTCAAAGACATAAAGTAAATGAGGCGTGGCTATTGATTGTCTTTGGCTTACATTATCTGCACAGGAACTATTAAGAAGGCTTTTATATCTTTCTTTCATGCGTCATTTTCTCACACTATCTAATGAAGAGCTTCACTTAAACCATAATGTGCTAGTCTCTAGGAAGTGCATTTTTATGGTGCTAAAAACTAGACTTGTGTATCAAGGGCCTTCCAACCAACCAGCCAGCCAATGTTTGTTTGCTTTTTTTCTCCTGTGTTTATTGCCTTGTTGCATGTTTATAGTACAGTGAAGTTGTGTAGAGCTGAATGGTGGATTGGTTTGCTTAATTATTTTCTTCTTTAATGGTTCTATTTTGTCCACTTCTAAGGCAAATCAGATAACTGCTTTTATTGGGTGGGGGAGAGAGACTCATCCATGATAATCTTAAGGGTCTGTACTTATCCAAAACCCAAAGTGTCAGTCCAGGTGGTGGAGATAAAATGTATCTGACTTTCTTTGGAAACATAGGTAGCTGTTCCTCTTTGCAAACTCCAGTGGCAGGAGCCCAGTCTTTCAGCTGGATGGTAGTCTGACTTCCAGAGGCACGCAGGTGGTGCTGTGGTCTAAACCACTGAGCCTCTTGAACTTGCCGATAAGAAGGTCGATGGTTCGAATCCCCATGACGTGGTGAGCTCCCATTGCTCTGTCCTAGCTCCTGCCAACCTAGCAGTTTGAAAGCATGCCAGTGCAAGTAGATAAATAGGTACCGCTGCAGCGGGAAGGTAAACAGCATGTCCGTGCGCTCACTGTGTTCCGTTGCGCCAGAAACGATTTAGTCATGCTGGCCACATGACCTGGAAAGCTGTCTGTGGGCAAATGTCAGTTCCCTTGGCCTGAAAGCGAGACAAGCACCACAATCCCATAGTCGCCTTTGACTGGACTTAACCATCCAGGGGTCCTTTACCTTTTTACCTTTAGTCTGACTTCCACATAAAAATGTGAATCTGGGACAAAGGCACAATATCTTATTGGGTTTTCTTAGCAAAAGATTATATCCTGTAGTAAGAAGGTGAGGATGTTTCATTGAGTTTTTCCAGTGGACATAAGAAAGGTGTTGACTTAGAATGCAAGCGACATGGATGCAGTGGGTAAGTTCATGATAGTTGCCAGTCTTGGCACAAGTGCTTCAGGAACATCTAGAGATGCTACGAATATCACATCTGGGAATTACTCATTTCCACTCTCCCCCCACTTTTTCCTTATTTGTGATATCAACAGAGATTGACTGCTTTCCATCCTATCTGTAGTAGTTTTATGAAGCTATGGTATTCCCTTGAATGAGAAGAAGATCAACAAATACTTTTTTGGTCTTTAAGGAAAACTTCGTATTTTTTAAAAAGACAAAAAAAAGACCTAATATTAAAAAAACTAAAACAAGCTAAAAATTTCAATTGAAACAAACAAAATCTGCAAACAAAACTCTAACTCTGACCTATACCTAAAATAAGTAGGAAACAACATTTGCAAGTATTATCAGTGCCATACATGTGAAGATATCCAGTTGTAGATCGCTGACAATAAAGGTATGGTTTCCAATTCCATTCACAGCGCTGAGATAATAAACAGCTTCTCCCCGTGGAAAGCCAGAGGGACAAGCAGTACCACCACCAAACTCATTTCCTGAACCTGAGGTGCACATAAAGATGATGACATTGAAAAGCTGCCATATCAAGTTGCCAGTGTACCTTCTTCAGCAGATTTGGGATGAATCCTGGACAAGCTTCTGGCTGCCTCTGTGGCATAAAGTTGAGTTTTGGTTGGTGAATATAAGGCTAGCAAAAACACAGCTAAAAAGCTTAAATCAGATATATGACTGACAGCCATCTTTGGAAATTAAAACAATGTCCCAACTTTAACATTCAAAAGCTTTACTTGCAGAAACTTATAGATGGATTAAAACATAATATTTATAGTCACATGGTTCTCCAAGCATGGGATTACAGCCTTTTCTCCCAACTTCCAAACAACTGTATTTTCCTCCCTTTCAAAAGCTCAGCACTCAGCCTTCAATTAGGCCATGCATTGCAGCTTTGCTCTTTCTTTCAAGCAGAGAAGAAGCACTCCAACATTCCATTCAGCTTCGCAGTATTCACAGTGGCTTCTCAAATACAATCATGTTGCTTCACATAAAAAGGAGTCTCTTCTTCACTGGATACCTCCCATGTAACCAGTGTTGGCCAGTCACATGAGAACTACTAGAGAACTCTCAAGAATTCAGTTAGCAACCCATCAAATCTAAACACATAGCAATGCACACAAGCATTTACAATTTCAGTGAACAAAATGACTATACCTAGGGTTGGTAATGCTTGAAGTCTCTCCCTGTGCTGATCTATTGTAGTTAGGGGCTTTGGTTATGTTTGGTAATTACCAAAGGAGGGCACTGAAAGTCCTCATCTATTTTATTTAGATCAGGCATCCCCAAACCCGGCCCTCCAGATGTTTCGGGACTACAATTCCCATCATCCCTGCCCACTGGTTCTGTTAGCTAGGGATGATGGGAGTTGTAGTCCCAAAACATCTGGAGGGCTAAGTTCAGGGATGCTTGATTTAGATGATTAAAAATAACACTACCCTGCAGTACAATTACCCTCTGACAAGTACAACTTTTCAGACTGAATACACCATCTTTTTGCCTCCCACAGGCATTAGACAATCTCTTTCTGAACTACTTCTCTTTCCATTTCTCTCTCTCTCTTTCTCCTCCCAATTTTTGGGAGATCTGATTCATCAATCAAAACCGAGATGTTCCAGCAGTATCCTTGAGCTTCATTTTAGTTCACGGGGATTTGCTTCAGCAACAAGCCTTTCAAAGCACACTGGTGTTAAGCTGCCAAGCTCTGAGCTCAAATCATGGTCCCTGAGGTTCAAGCCAATTAGTCCACTAGCTTTCCTACTTAAGCAAGTCCTCCAGCACCTTGGGACGAAAGAAAAACAAATGTGAATCACTGAAGCAGGAGACTCCGGGAAATATCATTTGCCATGCACAAGAATACTGAATTAGAGAATTAATATGATCATGAAGCTGAGGCCAGTTTTTCTAACACAGTATTGGGTTTTTATTTTTCGTTTTCCTGGTAGCTTCATGCTTCTAGGCTGCCAAGGTGCCCAGCAAATTTCTCTTCTTTAAAACAGTACTTCATGTCTGGAATAATCTAATTACCTACCAAGGTGTTTTGGTTTCATACTTTGAAGTTCCACAGTCCCCTTCAAGCATGTATAAGAGGGCAAATGCCAAGAGGGCATTATTCAAACAAACCTAAATCCTGTGTTCTGTTGACTGTGTGCTTGACCAACTGGATCTGGTAAGGAAACCTGGCAATGCTGGATATCACTGGGATTTCTGTGCGAACTTTGAGGCTCAGGCTAAATATTATTTACATATTTTAGAAACATTAAACCACCCTTCATTTAAAACACAAAAGAGCTTTACAACACATCAATACCGATAGTATAAAAAGTTAATTAAAGTCTAATAAATGTCAATAAATTCAGCAATAATTGCAGTAGCAACTTAGACAGTTCTTGGTGGCTTGGTATCAATAACCAGCAAAGGCCTGGGTGGGTTGCCAAAAAAACTCAACGAAGTTGGTGCCTGCCTTATCTCAAGTGTGAGATCATTCCATAAGAAAGGAGCAACAACCTTCGGTTGCTGCCAGATGGACTTGCACAGTCTGTATTTTGTCTTCTCATTTATTTCTTTTTTTATGTTGTGAATCACCCTGTGATCTGCAGATGAAGGGCAGTATACAGTATTAATTAATAAATATGGGCAAAGGCATTCCTCTAGGTAACCAGATGCCCAGTTTTTTGGAGATGTATAGGTCAGCAACAGTACCATAAACTGGGCCCAGCAGCAAACTTTTAGTTGGTCTGATATTTGAGCATGCATTTGCAACAGGCTGGTCTACTTATAAACCACTGCCTTTTGCAAAAGGTCCAAAAGAGGAAAAGTCCCAGAGCCCCACTCTTTTGAACTAGAACTGCAGTATGGGGTTGTGGTGCTTGTCTCACTTTCAGGCCAAGGGAGCCAGCGTTTGTCCACAGACAGCTTTCCAGGTCATGTGGCCAGCAGGACTAAACCGCTTCTGGCACAACGGAACACCTTGACGGAAACCAGAGCACACAGAAACACTGTTTACCATCCTGCAGTACCTATTAATCTACTTGCACTGGTGTGCTTTCAAACTGCTAGGTTGGCAGAAGCTGGGACAAAGCAACAGGAGCTCACTCCATCACAGGGATTCAATCTGCCGACCTTCTACATACATTAAACATAATAGAAACACCGCCACCCAACCCCACCCCTATCCATCCTCCCTCTCTCCACCCCCTTTCTTTTTTCTTTTCTTCTCCCCCTAATGCCTCAACAAATGAAACGGATTTGTAAAAATGTTACATGGAAAAAAAATACGAGGCACTACACTTCTGTAGAATAAGAAAATCCTGAATAAAATATATATTAAAAAAACAACAACAGAAAAAATAATTGGCAAGCCCAAGAGGCTCAGTGGTTTAGACCGCAGCACCACCCACGTCAGCACTGACTCACCTGTGCTCAGTTACTGTCCTTTTGCGGTATAAGGAGATGCTCATATATAACGTCTTATTTCTCTTTTTCAGTCCTTTGCTTTAAGTGGCTTTTATTTTCTGTTGCTGCTGGTGAGAATTCCTGGCATGTTTCCTCCTTCCAGGAACACATTGCTCAAACAAAGCATAGAATTCAGAACTCTGGTGAAGATTAAAGTTTTCAAAACTCCTATTTTCAGCGTACTTAAGAATTGCACAGTTTGCTTCTGCCGAGCTGAATGAGCACCTGCCGTCCTCGCAGAAGCGCTCAGATTTTCCTACAACCTCCCCATTATAGCCAAAGACATCGCAGGGTTACCAGTTCAGGTTGTGGAGACATTTGTGGGAGAAAGGGGGCAAATGGCACGTCAAGGCTGGCAGCCTTGGCGGAATTAACACTGAAGAAGGCAAGAGTGAGAAAAGCAGAGGAGGGGAGGGTTGTGAAAGGTCTGTCTTAGGCAAGAGTAAGAAGCTTGAAACTAATGAGGAGGGGAGGATGTGCAGACAGAAAGGTGTCAAAATCTGAGTGAAGAATTTGAGACAGCTGGCAAATGGCATCTTCATAGGGAGAGGAGAGGAGCAGGCTGATTTTTCTCTTACGTACCACCAAGAGTAAGAAGGAAACAAAGGAAAGTTTTCATAACAGCAATTTAAATCTATGAGGTAATTCGATCATTTCAAATGGAGAAAGAACTCCATACCTCCAACTAGGCCTACTCCGATGTGACATTTGCACACCAGGCCACACTGATCAGCCCGGGGCAACTTCCCACCAGGCCGCAGTATATCAGGACAACATCGCACCAGGCCTCCTCTGCCCCCTCAAGATTGGGGGGCAGTGTTAAGCCCCATGGCTGTAGAGGCCTCAGCTCCATAGGGTTGTCATGCCTGGCTATAACTTTACCTCAGGTCATGTAGAAGGAGCTTAACCAATGTGTAAGACACTACTTAGTGAAGTTTAGAACAACAGGTACACTAAGTTTGAGGTGCTTTAATCTGTTGGAAGCCACCCAGAGTGGCTGCGGTAACCCAGTCAGATGGGTGACATTTTAAAAAAAATAAAAAATTATTTATTTATTTATTTATTTATTTTACAAGGCCAGCATCAGCTTGAGCAACATACTCCAAAATCCTGTATGTGAAGCTGAAGGTCCAATTCTCGCAAGTCATTTTTCAAGTGGTAGATTCCTCACGAAGTAACCTTGCCACCTCCATTAAACTAGAAGAGTGTTTGTTTGCAGTCACCTTCAGGAGAAAATTATTGACATTACCATAGCAGGAAAACAAGTGATTTTTATTCTT
The DNA here is from genome assembly GCF_965112155.1 of Podarcis liolepis. Classification (NCBI taxonomy): domain Eukaryota; kingdom Metazoa; phylum Chordata; class Lepidosauria; order Squamata; family Lacertidae; genus Podarcis; species Podarcis liolepis. Next base: position 27,416,812 of record NC_139571.1, read on the forward strand.
TTCTTTTCTTTTTGCTGAGGTGGTAAACTCTCATTTGAAGGAGTTTAGTAGCATAAAAAACCAATGAGTGGAGGTTTTACAATATGTGCTCCTTCAAACATGAGCCATGGGGGAGGCTGGGTGACCTTAGTCTGGAAGTTACTGAATCTTTATCCTGAACCTCAAGATTGTTTCCTGCTGATTGTTCTTTCTGGAGTCGTCGTCTTCTTTCTTTTTTGGCAATCATTCGTACCCGAGTAAGATTGTCTTCCATGAACACGGTCTTAACAGTGAGTCCGTAAGTGACTGTGGAGGCCAATTCTGGATCCACATGTCCTTCCACAGTGGCAATATGGGTTTCCAGGCGGGAGTTGATCATGGTGAGGGTTTGCCATACATGCCTTCCTCTTAGCACGTTTCTCCATTTTGTCCTGAGTTTGAGCATCTTCAAAGTCCATGACACCTTTGGTAAAGGCTGTTCTCCGAATGGAGAGCTTGCAGGCCAGTATTTCCCATTTGTTGGTGTTTATACTACATTTTTAAAGTTTTGCCTTGAGAGTGTCTTTAAACCTCTTTTGTTGTCCACTGGTATTTTGCTTTTCTTTCTTGAGTTTGGAATAGAGTAGTTACCTTGGAAGACGGTAATCCGGCATCCAAACAACATGACCAGTCCAACAAAGTTGATGTTGAAGAATCATTGCTTTGACACTGGTGATTTTTGCTTCTTCCTGGAGTACCATGGGCAGCAGCTGAGTTGATGTAGCTCCCTTTTCATTCACGTAATGAATGAATCAACCCTACAACCAGGGCTCCCCCCCCCCAGCTGGAACCACCCTCTCAGGTGGGTGCCATTGGCATTATAAGAGAACAAGGGATCTGTTCGGGGTGAGTTCTGGCACCTGTTTTTCTAGAAAAATAGCACTGCTTACATCAGCCCTAAAGAAAGAGGGTGATTCAGACATGGTTTCCACTGTTGTAGCTTTGTTGGCATATCTACCACACCATGAAAGAATATTGAATCCCAGCATACTGGGAAAGGTAAGCCCCACTGAATTCAATAGGACTTAATTCTGAGTAGATGTAGATACGACTGTGTTGTTATTTATTGAAGACCATGTGGACAGCTACATAAGCAAAAAAAGTGAAGGAAAGTGAAAAACACCACCAAAAAGGGTCATTACTTTTTGAACTGCGCCAAAAACCAAAACAACCTGTACCCCCTGCCAAAAAATAAATAAATTGTTGGCCATTCTTTATGCATAGAGGTGAAACAAAACACTCCTGAAAAGATCACATTAGGGGCGGGAAATCCATAATTTTCAGGAGAAGGTTAATTTCATGATATGACATTCTGGGGTGTGTGTGTGTTTTAATCATGTGTGTTATTACTGAAAGTCCACATGTTGCTCCCAATGGCACAAGACTTTTTCCACAATTTCCCACACCCTGGGTTGACTTAAGAGTGGTTCCGTGTCCAGAAAGTGGGGCTGTTGAGAAGCTGAACAAGGCTCTTTCCAGAGCTTCCTGCCAGCTGATGAGATCCAGTAAAGTAAGTGGCAACCCCCTCCTGAACATTGCAGGAAATTGTATTTCCCCCACCCCATCCAGAAAGCAGCAGAAAATTGTTCCCCTGTTTTCACAGGGAGCAATATTTTTAGGGAACTGTGAGGGATTCGGCTGAGCTTTTCTTTCTTTACAGCACTGAACCATTTGTGAATATGAATTCTGAACGTGCAGAGCTTGAGAGGAGAACATTGTACATCTGTCTAGGGGCTCCCCTGAGGCAAACTTAGTGAAGGTGGAGGGCTTGTGCCTCCGCTGAGCCTCACAAACTTCTTCATGTCAAAAGCATACCAATAAAGTTTTGCTGCCTTTGCAGTTCTCTCTCACCAAATTCTTAAGCAAAGTAGCAAAAAGCTGTCTCCCTGGATATAAATAATGCAGGATTTCCAGAAAATGGGATGCAGAGATATCCTATTAGAATTACAGTGCAAACAGGAGGAAAAGGTTGCGTTTTGGAGGGAAAGTTTGTTGAATAGTGAAATAATCTGCTCAAGTAGGGAATGCATAAGATACAAATCATGATGCATATTGTGTCATTGATTAGAACAGAAGGTGCATATTTATTGCTGGAGTTTGGGCAGTGAATGAAAACAATGATTGCATATTCTCTCTCCCCCCCCCCATCCATTTATGTTCCCTAATATCTGAAGGCTAAGCTAAGTCATAAACGCCTAATAGATTTCACTGAATGTAAGAGCTCCATGATGGAACTTGTGTTATCTTAATACACAACATTAGTTGTGTAAGCACAGCAGCAAGTCAGTCTAGCTGTCACGTAACTATCTTCCCAAACACTTGCTGCCATTTCTCAGTGTTGTTGTTTGTATAGGAACTTGATTGGTTTGATGCAAAAGCATTTTTTCCATACACATGCAAGCAAACACACACACACACACACACACACACACACAATGTTTTATCAACCATCAGCCCATCGCTTTGCAGGTGTCAATTTTAGAGTGAGGGGAGGAGAGTTTGTGATGGGGTGAATGCAGTCTGTTGAGTTGGCAACAGTTTACTTGGGGCCAAACAAGACATGACATTGGGTGCATTTAATTTAAAAGGGTATTGGGAGGAGGAGAGGAAGCAGGATCAGGACCACAGCAGATGGGGAGAGGTAATTAGCCCTCCCCCCCCCCCTTCTAGCCACAATTCCATCAGAAATCCTACTGCTATGTTGCTATTTGCATTGGTGCTAATGGAAGTTTTCCTTGTAATGCAAATAGCAACATTGGGGGGGGGGGCAGTTGCTGGAATTATAGCCAGAAGCAGGAAAGAGTTAACTCCCTCTGCCTATGGTACTGATTCTGCTCTGACCCCTGGTGCAGCAACCATTTTACATACACATGCATAAGACATGTTAACTGTGATAACACACTTAACGTCACATCTTGTTTGGCCTTTGTGTAATACGGAGGATATGCCTCATTTGGAGATCAATTGGCATGTGATGTTTTCTGTGCTATTTCTCTGTTTATTCTTCTTGTTACTCCATGCTCCATTTCTGGTGTTGTCTCTCAATCCCCAATTGCATCTTTCACTCGCTTCCCCTTGACAGATCCTCTCGCCCTTGATACAACATCTTCCTACTGGGACTTTTTTGTCTCCTGGCATCCTTCTGCCTCCTTCTGTTCCCATGTTTAGACGCTTGGTAAAAATTCACCTCTTCACTCTGGCATGCTCCAGCTTCCTTGCAAAGGGTTGCTGTTTGCTCCCCTTCCCTTGTTAGCAAGGTTGCTTAGATTGTATGCCTGAAGTCAGGGCTTGCAATTTTGTACCTAGTCACTTTATGTGCTGTGTTGCTGTTACAATTTCTGCTTTGCGTCTTCTTCTGAAAGCATTGAAATCCCTCTGAAGCAGCTGCTTCTCTGAACTGCTTACTCCCAGCAGTGCCCTTTTTTTTTAGCAAATGAAATGTAGCAACACTGTAAACAAATCTGATAGGCAACTGACTTCTTGAATGTGGAGGTCTGCAGGTAAATGCGGGGTGTGAATTTCCTCACTCATGTTTCGAAGGAAAATCATATTGCTGCTCCTCTTATGTTAGAACCTCAAAGGAATGGACATTAACTTTGCTCTGGTGGTGCCACAAGCCTGATTCTGCAAAGAGCCTGCAGGAGAGAACAGAAGCCTCATTTTTTGCCATCAAATTATATGCAGACGTGCCTTCCTTGTTCAGAAATGAGTATTTGTATTTAATCCAGTTGGTGTTCCATCTGTGTTAGAAGTCAGTTATCGTACATACCTGCCCAAACCATGTAGACATATTTATGTTCTGCTCTCAGTAAACTGGGTAGTTCCCAGAGGAAAAACAACATATGCCTTAGCCGGGGGGAGTGCTTACATTACTTCCATTGTTAAACTCCTGCTAGTACCTGTTTATCCTGGTGACTGCAGAAGCCAGCCACTTTTTTCAACAAACAAACAAACAAACAAACGAAAAGGTGCATTAGAGGTCCGCTTTACAGAATGCAGATTAACATACCCTCCAAGTGTCCCTATTTTCCAGGGACAGTCTGGGAATTTCAAAAGCCACCCTGACTTCTGATTTGATCCTGGAATGTCCCTATTTCCTCTGCAAGTGCTGCCACCACTGAGCTCCAAGGATGAGCCGGCACTTGTCCTGAGAAGGGATGGTGGCAGTGACAGCTTTGAGGAAGCATCCTGTGGCCTCTCCATGGCTGCTGTTGCTGGCCTCCTGCCTTGGGCAGCTCATAGCAGAGAGTGGGTGAGGAGGAGGAGAGACTGCCACTACCCAGGCCCAGGCCCATGCGATGTGCCGGCTCTGAGGGGCAGGCAGAGGGCAGAGCCACCCTGGGCGGGAAGAAGGGTCACAGAGCACAAGGAGTCTTGCTTCTTCTTCTTCTTTTTCATGCTTTGTGTGTCCACGTCTAATCTTGCCCCTTTCTAAAAATTATTTATTGGTCTGTGTTTTTCTTTTTCTAAAACTACCAAGGAATAAACTAAAATCAGGATAAAGGGGGTTTCTCAGAATGGTGGAGGGCATGCATATTGTGTCCCTTCTTCTGATATGAAATGCTGGGGGGGGATGGGGCACCAAGGAGCATCAGGGGGTTTTTTTTGGGGGGGTGAAAAATGTCCCTACTTTCATCAGAGGAATGTTGAAGGGCATGGCTCAACAGTCAAATCCTATACAAATTGAGCAGAAATACTTAGTTTTACGTCTAAAGGTAAAGGTAAAGGGACCCCTGACCCTTAGGTCCAGTCGTGGCCGACTCCGGGGTTGCGGCACTCATCTCACTTTATTGGCCGAGGGAGCCGGCGTACAGCTTCCGGGTCATGTGGCCAGCATGACTAAGCCACTTCTGGCGAAACCAGAGCAGCGCACGGAAACGCCGTTTACCTTCCTGCCGGAATGGTACCTATTTATTTACTTGCACTTAGGGGTGCTTTTGAACTGCTAGGTTGGCAGAAGCAGGGACCGAGCAACGGGAGCTCACCCTGTCGTGGGGATTCGAACCGCCGACCTTCCGATTGGCAAGTCCTAGGCTCCGTGGTTTAACCCACAGTGCCACCCACGTCCCAGTTTTACGTCTATGTAATGCAATTAAGGAAAGCAGGATGTTTGGGACTGGCAGGGCTTGGACGTATGTGTGTCAGATACAAGGGGACTGGAAACTGACTTGCGAGAAGGGGCCAGCAATTTATGGAGCTCAGTGACCCCCCCCGGAGGCAGGAACCAGGACCAGAGAAACATTCAGGACTATCAAGGACGGTGGGTGGAACACTGGTCATGTCAGATGAGGAGGGAGAGGCTGATCAGGCAAGTGGAGGGCTGAGCGAATTCCCCCCATCTCCTGACCTGCTGTCTCCTAGAACCTGAAGAGGAGTGAGGAGGGAAGAGCAATGCTGGCTGCCATGCAGGCGCAGTCTCAGGCTGCAAGCATGTAGCCTATCGGAGGAGGAGTACATAATCCAATGGAGAGAGCGTGGCTCCCTGTTGCTGCAGCTGCTCTGTAGGATGGATGGGGAACAGCTGCCTAGACAAGGGCATAGCATGGGGGCAGGGGGCAAAGCCTCAGGTGCATGATTTTTAGGAAGCACACCCAGGGATCCCCACTGCACATGAGCATCATGTTTCAGGGCACATCTCTCTATGCATCCATTGCACATCTGGGAGCCTGGGTTCATGTGCCACTTTCCTTTGGTGTGCTAGAGATTATGTCTTTACAAAAGGATTTGTAGTTTGAATACCCGGCTGATATATTTTTGGAGAAGAGCAAATTTTGGGAGGTATCCTTATCCCGTTTATCAAAATATATAAATATGATATATAAATGTGCATGGATATATATGTTGGGATGAGGGATAAATGGTTGCACCGTTCTTTGTGTTGTGACTTGCAGAAACCTTAAAATTGTTGCTGTTTTTTTAAATACAAACTTTGTTCAGCCCAAAACTTTGAATGACTTTGAGGACAATAGAAGGTCAGCACCGAGTAAGATCATAAATAAAAATGAACACGCTCAAGCTCTTTTAAGTATGGTACTTTGATGTATATTATTATTTTCAAATATATCAGATATTGGGCAAACACTGCAAAGTGTGCTAAGGATTCAATAAACAAACTGACAAGGGCAAATGAGTCACCTATTAAAAATAAGTCTGGAGGTGAGTGTTTTAGGATGGTAGCAGCTGTTTACAGAGCAGAAGGAAATGTAAGCATCAGCTCTAAAATTTGCTACAGCAGTTGGGCAAGATATTAGCATTAAAGTTGTTCAATTCCAAGATTATGCATAAAATAAGCCTGTGTACTGATGGTGTGCTTTTTGCACTTGAAAAACCAAAAAATATATTTGCAAGAATTTCTGGTAGTAATTTAGTGGAATAATTAAGTGGAATAATTAATTCTGCAGGCATGGGGGGTACTCAGCTATTGCTTACTGGAATCCAATGCAATAACAAGCCGTTTGTGTGTCCTTTAATTAGCTGTATATCATAATTATATTATATTATATTATATTATATTATATTATATTATATTATATTATATTATATTATATTATATTATATTAATGTTCAAAGAAATTTAAAAATAGGTATGTGAGTGTGTGCGCATGCGTATGTGTGCCAGCATGCATGTCATTCTGAGGAAAGCAGGTATGTCTTCTCTGAGCTATAATGGAAGTCTTGGAAAATTTTATAAATCTAAGTCGAGTCTGAATTTCTCGCCATTAATATGTGAGAGGCATTTGATTCAGGGTTATCAGGAAACCTAGAAGTTTTGGAATGACATAATTTAACTAAATGGGGGGATCTTTTATGTAATAAATCCCTTCTTTCTGTATATCTTTCATAGCAATGTATAATTATGCAAATGTCAGTATGGAGCAAGATCATCTCTTCTTCTTTTTTGAGTACTTGCAAATATATATATTTAAAGCCCTTTAAGTAGACATTTCGGAAGTATCAGGGAAAGGTCACCATTTGAGGAATCTATTGATACGTGGTTAATGAAGAATATTTATACTGAAGTGCTAGACATTAGTCTGGAAAGGGAGGAATCAAGTCCCACAGAAGAAAGTGGGGATATCTAAATATAAGAATCTTATAAGATGGTTGGAAATTGCTTGGGCTTCTGTACCATAAAAAACCAAGAAGTGTAAACTTGAAATATACTTTTATAAAAAAAATTAAGCAATACTAGATGCTTGTAGGGCCGTCCCACCCATGAGGCAAGGTGAGGTGACCACCTCAGATGGTAGGATTCACAAGGACAGCAGATCCCAATGTCGCTCTTTTTCCCCCACCCCTTTATTCCTGATATAGATTCCTGATATAGATCTTCCCTCATCCCTCATCCTACTTACCTGAAATTTGGGGGTCCACCTCAGCTGCCAAAATGTCTTGGGCTGGTCCTGGGTATTTGACCCTCCAGATGTTTTGGGACTACAATTCTCTCATTCTTGACCACTGGTCCTGTTAGCTAATGATGATGGGAGTTGTAGTCCCAAAACATATGGAGTGCCGAGCTTGGGGGTGCCTGCTCTTTAGGCTCACAAAATAATGTGGAACAAACCCAGCCAGCTACTGGAGATTTAGATTTTCTTTCTTCTTCAGCAGTTTGTATATCTAGTGCCAGTGTTCAAAAATCTACTGGCAACGAGTAATTCAAATTATTATAAGATAGTGGCACCTCCCTCCCCCCAGCCCCACAACTGCCACCACAGGGGCATCGAGGACCATCTTAACCTATCAGTAATAGCCTTTTAAAACAAAATTGTTGTAATCTTATATAAACTGCTTTGTGAGGTCCACCTCAAAAACATTGTATAAATTGGGTCCTCCCTTAAAGAGGGCACATGTTGCGCTGAGACCTGGCAACCAAACCCTGTGTTGTGGGCAGGTTTGATTGAATAGCCACAACACCCAATTGGTAGGTCCCTTGATGCTGGGTTTAATCAGGCTAATGGGATGCAGGCTAAACGGATTAAGGAACCTATATAGACCTATGCATGTGACCCAGAGCATCCTCTTTCGGTGTGTGCATCAGAACACCCGCCCACCTCTCCCTATATTCAGGGCTGTGATCTTGACCTTGCTATGTCGTCGTATGTTGTCTGTCGTTGGGACAGGGGTAATTTTCCCCACTTGGCTGGTGCCATTTGGGTTTCGCCTGCTGCGTCGCAAATCGTCACAACTTGTAAGGTTGCGGATAGGCTCTGGTTCAGGTGATAGGGATGGGAGAACGCTCTTGCCATCCCTATGTGAAGGGTATTCCATTAAAGGAATCCAGGGACTCAATGGTTTGGTCAACCCTGTGAGGGGGTTGTGCCTGTGCCTGAGTCCACGGGGACATCTGGGTGGTGGACATAGCCTGTTCCCGGCTTTCCGCCTATTCAGGTGTTCACCCTAGGCTGACCTATGCTGGTGCCCTGGGTCAGCGCTACCTGCAACTGTGCAGGGAGCTGGTCGAACCAGAGCCTATGCAACCACTTATTTGCTGTAATCAATAAAGTTGTGGCCTAAATTCTGCCAAAAACCAAACCAAAATTTGAGTCTTGTCTGAATTTATTTAAGGGGGAGGTTTAAAGGTCTGAACACGCAAATACAGTAAGGAGGTAAGATGCAATTACTGCTTACCTGCGAATCTATTAACTGTTATCCTGTGTGATATCTCACTCGTCATTAAGTTTCAGTGTTTTCCAATAATAAACTTAGGCTTCCTCGAGACAATAAACAAACAACCTGGATGTGGCCTTAAAAACAAGTCAGTGGAATGAGGCCTGCAACAAAAATGTGGTGTGTACTGTTCCTGTTTGAGGTGCCAATGAATTGAATTATACATAGCACCTTAAAGACCAACTAAGTTAGTTCTTGGTATGAGCTTTCGTGTGCATGCACACTTCTTCAGATACACTGAAACAGAAGTTGCCAGATCCTTCTATATAGTGAGAAGGTGGGGAGGGGTATTACTCAGAAGGGTGGTGGGAATGGGTGATTGGCAGATAGCTGAGATGAGCCTGTTGACGACTCTTAACGACTGCAATAGGTCTTACAGGAAAAGGCAAGGGGTGAGAAGGTGAGAAATGGCTTAGTCATGTATAATGAGATAAGAATCCAATGTCTTTGTTCAAACCAGGTCTCTCCCTGGTTTTAAGTTTGGTAATGAGTTGTAATTCAGCAGCTTCTCTTTCCAGTCTATTTCCAGTCTATTTCCAGTCTATTTCCAGTCTATTTCCAGTCTATTTTTTTATTTTATTTTATTTATTTATTTTGACTATGGCAGACCAACACGGCTACCTATCTGTAACTTGAATTATACGATTGAAGATATCATTCAGTTTCTGCTGGCATCTCTCAACACCTATGTCTGCAGGCTACTATACTGTAGGAAGAAATGAAGGAAGAAAAACACAGTAGACTGCTCTGAATCCCTTAGAATTTTGTCAGATTGAGCCCGATTCAAATGGTAGATTTTAACCTTTATGGACCTGTGTGGTCTCTGATGAGAGATATTTTAAGGATCATCTGTAGAATACTGAACTCTTTATATGTCGGATTTTGATTCACAACCCTCAATGTGTTGCTATTAATAAATGGTCTGTTTGCTTCATATAAAGTTTCTGTGTTGTGTGTTCTTCAGTCGCAGTCATACTGTGGTTTTGTTGGGTTCAGGGAAGCATAAAGAGCTCATGACTCTTGTGTAAGATGCATGTAAAAACAAGGCTTAATTAGAGAAAGCACGGGCTCTATAATCTGATTTTTGTGTGAGAAGTCGACTATGGAACATACAAAACAATGTCAGTGTATTTGTGACATCAGTACAAGGGAGAACCAGGCTTGTGGTTTGTGGATGCCAATATTACTATCCTTGTGAATTCCGCAGAATATAAACTAGATTTTACCTAATGTGTTGGCTAGACTTCACTCAACCAGGGAAGCATAACATAGCACCATGCATATTGATCGTGCTATATAAATAATATATAATAAAATATAATATTGATATATCTTCAGCTAGGTTTATGTTTGGCTTTACAGATAGAAAAGTAAAAGAATAAGCTTCAGTGCTTAAATGAGAGGGCTAAATGGCCCCAGAAATTTGTTTCAGAAGCCAATGTAAGGCTTTGAAAATACACATTTCCTTCCTCTCAGCAGCAAGCAAATATGCTTGAGATTGCACAGCAGCTACAGTGTGTATTTTCTTCATCAACCACATACATGCTGGGTTATTCGGGAGGGGGCAGAGAGGGCAGCTTTCTGGTAGGTCTGAGCCTTTACAATTGAAGCACCAGGGTTTTTATTCAAATAAGTTGCGTGCTGAGGTCCCCCAAAACCCCTACCCCAATAACTCACACTTCACACATAATTTTTGTTTAAGGTTTTTGGCATAATTTTGGCCACAACTTTATTATCATACAAATTGAGAGTGGTTGCTTAGGCATTGGTTATGACTAGCTGTCCCCTCCCGCCTTGGGGGACAGCACTGACTCCTTAGTCAGTCCCGGAGAAACAAGATCAGGGTCAGCTGGAGCTGCGACACAGACCCTCAGCTACTCCCCGCATGCTCCTTGAAGCTTACGCGGCCCGCACCCTGCCGTCAGGGTTTGGACGAAGGGGATGGTAAGCTTCAGAATTCCTTTAACGGAATACCCGTCAGCAGCAGCATTGGAGGAGCAGGCACAGCCAATCCATACCCCTCCACCAACCAATTTTTAACCAATGCCTAACCGCCAACCTTACAAGTTGTGACGATTTGCTAAGCAGTAGGCAAAACCCAAAAGGCACGCACTAATCAGCCAATTGGAAAAATTCCTACTGGGCCCCCGCAGCAATGCGGACGACCCCATGACAGGCAGAGCAAGGTCAAGGCGCAAGCCCAAGCAAGGGAGGGCGGGCGGGAGATCCGGTGTCCACAGCGAAAGAGAAAGAGAAAGCTGTGGACCTTGCTTATATAATCACTGATCCCACCCCTAAATTGGCAACATCAATTTTACCCCAGTAACAACATCCTCCAATCTGCTCCAGGCCCCATGAACTCTATACTGCCTGGCAACTAGATGGGGTTTTGTTCGGCCCCATCCGCAACACGTGCTCTCTTTTAGTGAGAACACGCTTTATCATGTCACTTAGCTCAGAAATATTTTGTTAAACTGAGTTTTTTTGTGAATTGTGTGATATTATCAGGGGTTACCAACCATTTGGGCCAGTGGAATTCTGGGAAAGTGTCATGGGCACCAGTGGGGGCGGGAAATGGCTGCTGTGGGGGCCAGGCACATCACAAAATGGCTGCTGTGGAGGTGTGGCATACCACAAAATGGCTGCCATAGGAGCATGCATAATGGCTTCGTGGTAAAAGAGGCTGAGAGCGTACAAACAAGAATTGAGCAAGAGAAACAAATTGTACTGTATATTGTTTGAAATCACTTTGCTAGATTTGATAAATCACAACCAAGCAGTGTGTTAAAAATAGATGCTTATATAAAAACACCAGACTTTCGTTGCCCTAATAAATATTGAGCATTATAATAAGAATCAAGAGGATAGATGGGGAAAAGGTTGACATGGGGTGGAATCCATTTCCTTTGCATCAGCTGAATTTGAATGTCTTTGAAACAAAATTTCTTCCAAAAACTCATTACTATAATAAAAGCAGATGTTCTGCCTGAAAGTGGACATATACCCAAAATGCTTCCAACGGGGAGTCACGGAAAAAGACCTTCTCCTTTCCTGCCCTTTTCACAACCGATTTTGCATTTGATATGCAAAGAGAGGTTTAGGGGAAGAAAACAAATAGAAACATCCAGCTCTGAAGTGTCAGCAGCTTGTGTGTCTGTGTGTTGGCAGGCCTGTTGTCAGTGTCTGGCTGGTCATAGATCATAGAATAAAAGAATTGTGGAGTTGGAAGGGACCCTAAGGATCTTCTAGTCTAACCCCTTGCAATGCAGAAATATACAGCTGACCCATCCGGGGATCAAACCTGCAACCTTGGCGTTATCAGCACCATGCTCTAACCTACTGAGCTATCCACTCAGTGTCAGTGCTATCCACTCAGTGTCAGTGCCTGGCATCTGTGGGTAACTACTAGGGCCCCAGCATCCTGGCAGCTCCCACTCTTGACACTAGCCCTGGACCCACATTTGTGTTTTTTACAATATGATATTTTAAAAAACCTAACATAGTATGGCTGTGTCTAGCTGCCATTTTGATTTCCCACCCTGTCCTCAATATGACGTTACTGTGGGGCGAGGGTGGCTCGTCTTTGTCAGCCCTATGACATGACTTGGCCAAAATGGTCTTGGGTGTCAAATTGGTAGTTTTAATTAGGCCCTCAACCACAGTTGCAAAGAGCAGACAGAGAGCCACAGCACTGAGGTCAAGATTGGGGGACCGATGGTTTCCTAGGCTGGATCTGGCCTGCTAGTTATGGGGCATCCACCCCTTCTCTAGAGCATTTTAGATTTAGGGTGGCACTATTTGGAGCACTGCTACCAGTAAGCCAAGCATGGCCAACCAATATAGGAGTCCTCCTAGAGGGCATTTTACCCCAGGGCTCCCTCAGACCTGGAGCCAGTCCTGGAGAGAGAACAGGAGAGACTAAGGACCAGATGAAATGAGAAACTTATGGTCTCATTCCAATTCATATCTTTTTTTTAATTAAAGAAATAACAGGTGCAGGGCTAATTAGGACTGGAACACACTGTGGGGAGGGATTGTTCATTTGGATGTGGGTGATTCTATTTCTGATCCATGACACTTTTTACTAATCAGCCCACTGCATTTCCGCATTAATTGTTCGTTTGTTTTAAAAAAACAAGTATTTTGTTTTAAAGTATTTTAATGTGTGTTTTCCAATTTCCATGTATATTTAAATATGGAATATCTAGATACATATTTTAATATGTTTGTTCGGAATTGCATTGCAACGTTGGAAAATGAGCAGTGACTGAATTGCTCGGTCATCTTCAGCTTTAAACCTGCCCCACCTGTGAAGTCATCTCAATTTTTTTTAATTAAAAAAAAAAACCCACCCTCAAAGCTGCTGTTCATCCCAGGAGGTAATTTGCCATAAGCAGCTTTGGCGAGGGAAACTTTTACCAGGATCATGCCTTAGGGATAAAGTTTAAATTGCATGTCCCCACAATCTGGGGTCTTCATCCTGATGTGTTAAATATTATCACACCTTTGTCCTGGATGCTTTTGTTTATAATCAGTCTTCAAGGCCTTTGTAAGACCATGCTTCCAAAATGAATGATCCCCCTGGGCCAAACACAGCACAGCAGTCATGCAATCTGAAAGGCACTTGAAAATCCATTCACACCTACTCATCCCTTGTAGACCAAGGCAGATGCCAAGCTGCCATATTGAGCTTTCCTAAGTGGCTGGTTGGCTGGTGTTTAGCATGGCAAACCACAAATGCTGAGATCCTCAGATAGGTATTTCCTGGAAACAAACAATAATATAGAAACTTTGATGACTGTACAGCCACTATCTCCGTGATTTTCAAAATGTGTTCTGGGAAATCCTGGTATTCCTCAGAAAGTTACTGGGGATTCTTCTGAGCTGCAGTGGCCCACAGGTCTTTCATAAAAACAACAGGGGCTTCACCCATGCAGTCAATTGGCCTGTGGAGGAAATAGGAGCAAGACTGTTGGCTGTACATCAGTAGCCATACCTATACCCAGGCTTGTGCAGAGGTTGTCTGAGGCCAGGGCAGGAATCTTGTTACTGTACAATAAAGTTATAAACTAAAAAGGGAAAGAGGGGAAAAGCAGCCAGTCCCTGATGGGTCCCCTTCAGCTGGCTTAGCCATCTGAAACCCAAGGCAAGTATACCTAGCTGCTCCCTCCTCTACACTTGCCAAAAGAGCATTAGTGAGATAGAGGTCTCAGATTGTTACATGTGTACAGATCTTCTGCTTGACTGAGATCCCTTTATTGGTGACCGAGTGGAGGATCCCTAGTTACATGTAATCTAGGACCCTTGTTACAGAATAATGTGTGGTAGAATGATTGACAGAAGGAGAGCATGCTGGAATGGAAAGTGAAGTCAGAGCAGAGGTGCCAACTTGAATAAAATATTGGTAAGCCCCACTCTGCATAATCGATCACAAGACACGACACATGCACACCATTTGAATGTCAATGCCCATCAAATATATTTTTTGGGGGGGGGACAAAGGGACCTCGGCCCCCAGGAATTGGCTCCTATGAGTCAGAGTGACTGACAGAGAACAATTAGGGAGCTCAAATGGCAGGGAGATGAGTAGAGAACGAGTGAGCGAGATGAATAAGTGAGAGAGATGAGTAAGTGAGAGATGAAGACGGAAAAGGAATAAATGAAAGGCAGGTGGTTTGAATAGCTGTTAAAGAAGGTGGTGTGTGATGTGATGTGATGTTGGGTTATAGATAGAACCAATGTTTGTTACTCTTAACTAAAGGACGGCTTGTTCTGATTTTGTTGGCCATAGATAAATAGATTTACAGATGCTTAAATTAATGAATGTGTTCTGCACCGGGTAGATTTTAGAAACAGTATGTCTCATACCATGTGCTAGCTTTGATATATATACATAATTAAGTGTAGAGGAGGAAGGTCTTCCTGCATTTTGTGGCTCAGAAGATTGTGGCAGCAGGTTATGCACACCACTCAGAGAGCTTTGTAAGTGGATTATAAATAAGTAACATTAGTTTTAGGGAATACTAAGGAAAGCCTGGACTCAGTGGGCCAACTGAGTCACTGATGGAGTAACCACCAGAGGCCAGGAGATTGAAAGGGATCCATGAAACATTGCAGGGTCTTTCTCACTAATGCTGATTGTGTAGCTACTAGAAGGATGGGTAAGTTTTGCAGGCAAATGCTGAGGTGCATGACCAACGGGTTCAATTCAGCTCCTTCTTCAAGCATTCAGTGTTGGTGCTGACCTTTAAAGCCCTAAACGGCTTTGGCCCTGTACAGTGGTACCTTGGGTTACATACGCTTCAGGTTACATATACTTCAGGTTACAGACTCCGCTAACCCAGAAATAGTACCTCGAGTTAAGAACTTTGCTTCAGGATGAGAACAGAAATCGTGCTCCGGCGGCGCAGCAGCAGCAAGAGGCCCCATTAGCTAAAGTGGTGCTTCAGGTTAAGAACAGTTTCAGGTTAAGAACAGATCTCCAGAACAAATTAAGTTCTTAACCCGAGGTACCGCTGTATAGCTGAAGGAGCATCTCCACCCCCGTGATTCTGCCCAGACCATGAGATCTAGCTCCAAGGGCCAAAGCCATTTAGGGGTTTAAAGGTCAGCACCAACACTTGGAATTGTGTTTGTAAACATACTGGGAGACACCTTTGCACTTTGTGGGTCTCCATCTCCCAGGAAATAGATGTGTATACTGTATATCGAATGGATAGATGAAAGTAAAGTTACGTTGCTTGTTAATGTCATAGGAAGCTACAGCTCACTGTGAAGAACGATCCATCTACCTGATCTTAAAATCATGAGGTGTTTGTAATAAAATTGTTATAAGCCACAAGACTCCATCCAGTCTGGTTGCGCCATTGAGGACATGAATAACAGCTTCTTCTACTCAATGTCTAAAAGTCTTGTATAGCTTTCTTCTATTATTAATATAACAGAATGTGTGTCACTTTAAAGAGATCTGTATATCAGCTTATAATGGGGTTGTTTAGTGATGCCTAGAGGGCACTTCTGAAGGCAGCCATGTTTCCGTCTGTTCATGTTTAAAAGTCGCAAATGAGAACATGAGCTGTCATTGTAAAAGCATCAGATATTTCTGATCCAGTTGCCCAAGTTATTTTATCTAATCACTTGGTTATCTTTTTTAAAAAAAACAACCCACAGGAGAAACTCCAAAGGAGACGTACACTGAAACAGAGAACTTATGCAATATGAGTGACTCTTTTAGAACTTGTAATCAGTTCTTTCTCTTCCCTGCGGAATCCCCACTCTCTTAATTGATGGTGATTATTTGAAGTTACAGCTGCATCCAACATGCTGCAGTTTGATTCAGTCAGCTGACTGCCCAGCATAGGTAAAGGTAAAGGGACCCCTGACCATTCAGTTCAGTCATGGCCGACTCTGGGGTTGCAGCGCTCATCTTGCTTTATTGGCCGAGGGAGCCAGCGTACAGCTTCTAGGTCATGTGGCCAGCATGACTAAGCCGCTTCTGGTGAACCAGAGCACGCACAGAAATGCCGTTTACCTTCCCGCCGGAGCGGTACCTATTTATCTACTTGCACTTTGACGTACTTTCGAACTGCTAGGTTGGCAGGAGCAGGGACCGAGCAACGGAAGCTCACCCCGTGGCGGGAATTCGAACCGCTGACCTTCTGATTGACAAGTCCTAGGCTCTGTGGCATAGTGCCTTACAAATATTGTTGGATTTTATTAGCACCAGCCACCGCAGACAATGGTCAAGGATCATGGGAGGTGTAGCCCAACAGCATCTGGAGGGCAGCACGTTGGCTAATGCTGAACTAGAGTGTCAGGTGCTGAAAAAGCCAAGGTTGCAGGTTTGATCCTCATATGGGACAGCTGTGTATTCCTGCACTGCAGGTAATTGGACAAGATTACTAAATGGTCTCTTCCAACTCAACAATTCCTTGCTTCTATGAAAGAGCGTGGTGGCACTCTGAGGAATGATTTCCAGTTTCCTTTCATGCTGGAGCAAGGTATGGGTCAACAACTGCAATTACATTTTACATATTCTTCCCAAGAATAACATTTGTAATTTTCCTCTACTGCAGAACATAGTGGCCATCTTCTAACGAGAGGTGACAGAAGCATATTTGAAAAACGAAAAATATGAAAGCTGTGTATAAAACTATGCTTTAGCACATGCACTGCTTGCTGGTTCATTTCTGGGTGCTAATGGAGTTGACTTATTTTGGCCTGTAAGAACTTCTACAGTGCATATATTAAGGGCTTCATGGCCTTGTTGTGTTATATGGGGACTTTTCTTGTAGGGATTACTTGCCCTAGCACTGCAAAACCTTTTATCTTCAGAAAATTGCTTTGAAATAAAGCTGCAATTAATTCTATAGCAAATTTGTTTATAAAAAGGAAGCTTTGTGCTTGATGTATTGATTTTTATTATTTTGTCTTTTGGTATATTGTGCACTCTATTTAAATACATTTATGACAATTTTAAACTGTTGTAAAGGTTTCTGCAAAGGTGAACAGGGAACGAAGGTAACAGATCAATAGCAAATGTAACAAAGAATACATAACAAAGAGCTACGGTTCATATATTGCTGAAGAGATTAGCAGTTCGTTTTTTAAAGCTTCAGAGTGTGTAGTCTCTTTCGAAATATGTAAAGTGTTATGGCAAGCAATGCACTTTTTGTGCCTGGATGTATCCAGTGGGCTTTCTTTGGACTCAGGATTTGATCTGCTGTAGCAGAGATGTGTTATGAGTCGCTCTCTTGAACTTCCTCCAGGAAGCGTCAACAAGCAAGGATGTGACTTACAGTTTACAAAGAAAACTGTTGGAAATTTCTCCCCAGCCCCTGCCCTCCATAAGGAGCCTGAACTCCAAAGGCAAAGCTAAGGCAGGCTATCACATTTAATGAAGTCTGAATGTTTCTTTATGACCTGTAGTTACAAAGCAGCTGCTGTCAGAGCCTCCGAATAATATCAGAGGCTTAGGTGGCATTCCTTTAGGGCGAAAAGGGATTCATGGGACTGTCAAGGGGGCCCAGACATCTAATATAGCGTCTGGGCTGTATCAAACCTACTTTATTTGGTTTCCATGAAGGTGCTCGTAGTACAAAAAGGTTAAGATCTGCAACATATTCAATAAAAGTGGCTTGTACATGAAATGTTGAACTATTCATGGGTGAGAATAAAGGAACAAAGAACTACAACCCAAGTTAAATAGCTTACAAGCACAGCATAAAATGTAACTAGTGAAGCCCTTTCACACGATGTCAAAAGTCGGTGGTAGTTTGGCATATTTATAGAGCAATTCTAAGTGGGGCCAAGAGGGATGGGATTGGATGTTGAACCTCCAACAGTAGCTTTCATCGCCCTCAGGCAAAACCCAGTCCTCACTTGCAGCTGGCAAAGGGAGCTGGGCATGTTTAGCCTGGAGAAGAGGAGGTTAAGGGGCGATATGCTAGCCATGTTCAAATATATAAAAGGATGTCACATAGAGGAGGGAGAAAGGTTGTTTTCTGCTGCTCCAGAGAAGCGGACACGGAGCAATGGATCCAAACTACAAGAAAGAAGATTCCACCTAAACATTAGGAAGAACTTCCTGACAGTAAGAGCTGTTCGACAGTGGAATTTGCTGCCAAGGAGTGTGGTGGAGTCTCCTACTTTGGAGGTCTTTAAGCAGAGGCTTGACAACCATATGCCAGGAGTGCTCTGATGGTGTTTCCTGCTTGGCAGGGGGTTGGACTCGATGGCCCTTGTGGTCTCTTCCAACTCTATGATTCTGTGATTAAAGGCTCGCAGGTAAGTGGCTGAGCTGCCATACCCCACCATCAACTTTTCTTGCATCGTCATATTATTCCACACATAGGAGCCAACTGCAAAGGGCTGAGGTCCCTCCTCCCCCTCCCCCAATAAACAGTTTGAGGGGTCCATCCCCCCAAGTTGATGGGCATTGTCATTTAAATGGTGTGTGCACCGTGTCTTGTGATCAATTATGCAGGGCAGGGCTAACCTTTCCCTTCTCGCCCTCCCCCCAATATTTTATTCAAGTTGGCACCCTTGATTCCCAAGTATGATGGTGTTATCTTGGTTTTTTATTTTTACTTCTCGGTGAGCAAGAGAAGTGACGATATATTGGTCCTGCTTCTTACCATCCTGACAAGCAGAAAAGAACCCTTTTCTCCAGCCTTATTAAAACATTTTTATTTCTCTTTCGGACTTCCTCAGGTGTTTGTCCTAAAACAAAAGCCCCACATTCACATTTAAACTTTAGGGAGAATATGCTGGCATTCCCCCCCCCCCCAAATTCCTTAGACCCGAAGCAGGAACCACAAAATTTGATCAAAACTTTGGTGGCAATTGTGAATCTAAATGATTGGTTTATTCCCTCTAATTGAGTCAGGTCATCCATGGTGTAGTTACTGTAGTTAGCCTTTCTTTGGTACCAGAGCTATACTTGAATGTCAGTGCCTGCAGTCCTTAGCCTTCCTTCCTTCCTTCCTTCCTTCCTTCCTTCCTTCCTTCCTTCCTTCCTTCTGCTGTTGGGAACAAGTTAGTGGTGCTTCTGTTAATGCGCAAAGTGTGGGCATTCCAACATGTTCTCAGATGTCCAGTAAGCATCTCTTGAATTGGAGCTTTGGGAAATTTCGGAACTATCTCCCTCTTAGCATCCACTGCTTTTGTACCATCTCTGCTTCTTATTGCATCCAAACTCCAGACAGTTCTTCATTTGAAATTTGTGTGTCTCTGGGATTGCAGTCAGGCATCTAAGTAAGACTATTGCAAAGAAGGTGGGTGGGGAGACTCTTCGGCATTCGGCATTACTATTTTTGAGTTGCTATATCCTTGTTAGATTTCTCAACTGTTGTTCATTTAAATGCTATATTTATTGTATCTGTTGATCTTCAATCACCTCATTCCCAGAGCATCAGCCACCGAGTGAAAGAACAGACTGTGCCGTTCAAAAGAGACCAATCCTTTTAGACAGAAAAGAGAAACCATGTACATAATATTACTTGATTGTCCCTAGCATTTTTATTTTTAAAAAATGATATTTATTAAGGTTTCAAAGAAAAAAATTACATAGATAGAAAGAAAAGGGGGGGAAAGATAGAAATAAGAATAAAAGAAAAATACAAAATACAAAAAAGATAAAAAACACTTTAAAAAATACATCAATCTTTCCACCTTACATTCATTTCCTTGCTTCCCTGACCTCCTCACACCTCCCTTTTTTGTATTCCAATTCAGTTAGTTAATTCAGCAATTTCTTTCCCTCTTTGTTTTTATCTTAATCCTTTAACTTAATATATTATAACTTTGGATTCTCACCTGTTAATAATCCATTTTTACATACACCTTTATAACATTACTGCTTAAACCACTTAACTTCATTCTGACATCATTCTAACATTCATTAATTTTGCAATATTTCTGTAAATAATCTTTAAATTTCTTCCAATCTTCTTCCACCGACTCTTCTCCCTGGTCTCGGATTCTGCCAGTGTCCCTAGCATTTTTATGGCATGGAAATCGTTTCCTGTTCTAGCTGTTAAGTTGATTACAATACTCCACATTTTGACCCAGCATTTTTAAAAAGTTGAGATCAGTTCGGCGTTCAGACTCTTCCCATTGCAGATGGGAGATGGCTGAAGCCAAGAGATGGTGGCTTCCTGTGCCCATCTCGTGAATTAGTTAAATGAGACTGTGGCGATCACACAGGGTCCCCGGACATTTCACCATCTATTGATCCCTGTGCCACCACTTTATTTCTCGCTGCCACCACCCAGGCCCTACCTGGGACAATACTGAGTCCAGTCAGGGTTAAATTGGAACATAAACTTCTGTTTATTTATTGCAATTTAACAAGCGTGTGGTTTCATAAACGGTATCAGTCCATTACAATCATGGGGTGCCTATCCAGACCTATAACTTCTGCTATCTGCTCTCACTCACTAAACCACCTCTCAGATATTTACTTGTCTTCCTAGTTCCTAACTGTTCCTGACTCAGCTTATTTCGCTGCACTAACTCAACCTACCCACAGACTCCATCCCAATTCACTCCCACTCCAACCAACCACCCAACTCCCCCTTCACCCCTCCCAGTGATGGTTTTATAGTCCCTCTGAGTCCACCCCCCTGGGTTCTGATTGGGTAACCTGTTTAACTATTTCACCTCCAGCACTCTCATATGTTAACGTCACAGAGACGTGAGCCTATCTTCCTCTATCTTTTTCTCTTACCTATTGTGTTTCACTAGCTCTAGTGACTTGTGTTTATCAACCTTTACAGTGTTATGAAAGCTCTCTTTTCCTTCTCCCAATCACTAGAATAGAATTCTTCCCTTGCAGTTCTCAAAGTAGGCTGCATTAGTGATGAAGTTAAGCAAGGTATGTAATCTTTTGTGAGGATCAAGAGGTTTTTCCTACCTCCAGAAACTTCAAATTAGAAAACATGTTCCTGTAAACCACTGTGCTAATTAATGAGCGGTGGGGGCACATTATTTAGCAGGTAACCTGAATTTATGGGCTAAAAAAGAATTTTGCATTGCACGATGCCAGCAGCAGACTTGCAGGTGCACGAGGCAGCTGCAGTGTTTCCCCTTCTGATGCTTTTGCCTCTTAAGTGACTGCTACCTTCAAAAATAGGTCAGAAATCAGACTCATACTCATTTAATAGCTCATACAACATGTTTGTGTTTATTTCTGCTTCTGTATCCTATTCTATGAGTCAGGGCTGCATCACTCCTGGTTTCAGATTAATGGGGGTGCACGTGAGTCCTCACTCTCCCCTCTTTCATGCATCTTTTCATTTTATCTTTAAAATGATCCTGCAGCAGCTCATTCCCAACTAGTGTGTCCACGGCCACGAGAAAAAAATTTCACTAAGTAATGAGGGTCCTTGAGATAAATTCAAAGTGCCCACCCACAGAGGAAACTGCCCGTTACTTCTCTGTATGAATCACTGTTCTGCCATTTCAACCTTCCATGAGCAGACAGCAGGTTCCCCACTGCAGCAGTCACCCCTCCAAAACATGGAGGCTGAAGGAGCTGGGTGACAGGTATGTGATGGATGTGGGACAGAGCAAGCAATTGCAATACAGTAGTGCCTTGGGTTAAGAACTTAATTCATTCTGGAGGTCCGTTCTTAACCTGAAACTGTTCTTAACCTGAGGTACCACTTTAGCTAATGGGGGCTCCCACTGCCACAGGGCCGCTGCTGCGCGATTTCTGTTCTCATCCTGAAGCAAAGTTCTTAACCCAAGGTACTATTTCTGGGTTAGCGGAGTTTGTAACCTGAAGCGTCTGTAACCCAAGGTACCACTGTACAATATTCCTGAAGTTGACTAAGCTCTGCTGTATCCATGTATCAAGTCTACTGTAATCAATCTAGCATATCAGATTCGTTCTGGACGCTTGAGGGTAAGTGAAACAGGGCTAGAATATCCCCTGCCTGAAAACTTGGAGAGTCACTGCCAGACCATAGAAAATACTGAGCTTGATGTTCTAGATGCAGTATAAGGTAGACTCCTATGTTCCTCCTAGAAGTCTGTCTAGAAAGTTGTGTTGTTTCATTTCAGACAATTTGTCCATCTTGCTCATTGTCATCTACAATGACAGCAAGTCTCCAGTGTTTCCCTTAGCATTGCAGTGGCATTCTTTCTGTTTGGGGTCATTCCTGTTTCACTTGTTTTCAAGCATCCAGAACTAATCCGATATGCTATATTGATGAGGGTAGACCTCATATATGGTGCTGCAGTTTATCATCAGAGCTTAGTCAATTCCAGTGATGTTGTGATTCGATGCCATTACAGCCCCAGCAGAAGGCAGGAGAAGATGTTGGATTCCAAGGCATGTACACAAATTTTCCCTGCCTTTCATACAGTTGCATCATATGGCATGATTGACCGTGAGTTAAATTGTCTGTGTGTGTGTGTGTTACATTTGGTGAAATATCATTTTTACTGGGCAAGGGCAGGGTTGATATCGTCCATTTCTGTTACAAGAAGCTATAAGACACCATTGGTGGCATTGATATGGTGTGAGAAACATTCTTTGGCATGCACTTCTACGTGTAAGCAGCTGAGCCAAGTTAGAATATCTGTCATTTGTGATCCTATTGATGTTTGTGGTGAAGGAAAGCATTTTGCACAGCTTGAACAGTCTGTGGAGAGGGTGGCCTGGTGAGTAGCTAATTGATTTGAAGACCCTCTCCTCCTTCTTAGGACAAAAAATGTTGGTCCTGCCCTTGAGTGTGTGGGTGGAAACAACACATTAAAACAAAAAAAGCAAACCAAACCAACCAGAATAGTCTCAGCAGAGTTCTTAAAGTCAATACACCTTTTTCTGTTCAATATGTTTATTTTTCTAACTTACGAACCCTGGTGAAAACTATAATTTTCATTATGGGGGATGGTTTCAGCTAGTACAAATTTGCAATTCGTTTTCTGCCCATAATATTTAGCCTGTAAAGTTTTATTCTCTCCCCTAACAAAAAGAAAGGGGGGGATGAGAAGTACTGCATTGCAGCCAAACTTAAATAGATAGTTGGATGCATTTATTTCAGATGATTTTAAAATTCACCCCTCCACTGTAGACGCGGGTGGCGCTGTGGGTAAATCCTCAGCGCCTAGGGCTTGCCGATCGCATGGTCGGCAGTTCGAATCCCCGCGGCGGGGTGAGCTCCCGTCTGCGGTCCCAGCTCCTGCCCACCTAGCAGTTCAAAAGCACCCCTAAAGTGCAAGTAGATAAATAGGTACCGCTTTATAGCGGGAAGGTAAACGGCATTTCTGTGTGCTGCGCTGGTGCTGGCTCGCCAGAGCAGCTTCGTCACGCTGGCCACATGACCCAGAAGTGTCTCCGGACAGCGCTGGCCCCCGGCCTCTTAAGTGAGATGGGCGCACAACCCTAGAGTCGGACACGACTGGCCCGTACGGGCAGGGGTACCTTTACCTTTACCTTTATTTCAGATGATTTTATAATTCACCCCTCCACTATAGACACCAAGCTCAGGGCAGATTTAACAGCAGAACAAGGGATTCTGTTTTAAGTCATGAAATTTGGATTAAAGGACTATAGGAGGTTAAAATAATATTAATAATTAGTAAAATATTATTTATATGCACCATTGGTGTAGGAGATGGGCTGTTACAGATTTAATATAAGCAAAACAAAATAGAAGTAGGTCCCTGCTTACCAAAAGCTTGCAATCTAAATTTTAAAAGTTGAGGAGACAACAAAAGACAGGAGGAGGGGGAGACAAGGATAACAAGGAATGGATATGAGTAACAGCACGTGTCATAGTTAGGCTCTGGGCACTTCCAGACAGTCACTCTTTCGTGGTGGGATCCAGTCCCATATTGGCAAACTCGGGTTGTACAACACTGTGAGGTAGGTCAGGCTAAGATATAGTGACTGGCCCAAGGTCACCTAGTGAGTTCCATGGCTGAGTTGGGATTCGAACCCTGGTCTCCCAGGTCCCAGTCCAACACTCTAACCATTACACCATACTGGCTCTCGCCTTAATGCAATGTTGTCCAACCTCCCCACAAGCCAATCAGGATGAAGGCTCATTAAATAGCCAAAGTTGTATGATCCTCCCTCAAGCAAATCTGGATGCATTGTTCAGTTTAAGCAGGTTGTCCGGAGCATAGCTGTCAACCTTTCCCTTTTTTTAAGGGAAATTCCCTTATTCCGAATAGGATTCCTCGCAAGAAAAGGGAAAAGTTGACAGCTATGGTCCGGAAGCATCCTTTGTTTCAGTTGCAGGTGAGAACTAAGAGATATACAAAATAATATATGGATCTTTAGAGCCAGATTATGTGAACTGGGATCTCCATTCTCTGTGATGGGAAGCAAACTGAATGCGAGCAGCTGGAAAGAGCAGCCTTCATGACTGCTGTTGTGCCCAAGACAAACATTCCCTCAGTTTTACATCAGGAGCTAGTAAGAAGAATTGTACTTCCTCTCATTGTTTTTCTCCCGAACACTGGTAGGCAGAAGGTAAGTTGGGATCTACTGGTAGATCTCTTGCAGGAGACTGGGAAAAGTTTCCAACTCCCAGTTGTTCAGTGATGCTAACAACAAAATGGCTTTTTTTACCTAAATTAGGCTTCTAAAATAATGTGCTGAGGTAAGCAGAAGCAGACTGAGAGTGAGATCAGTTCTGCTACTTTTAATTCTGTATTCAAAGGTACCCTGGTCTCTAATTTTAACTGTATGTCTTTTGTACCTTCCTCTAGTTTTTAGATCTTGGGGTTCTAGCAAAAGACAAAGTAGGCATCTACTAAAGACTGAAAATTTATGTGAACATGCAGAGAAAACATCAGATGTGGTACTCTTGGGGTTGTAGCACTTCAGACTGAAGTGTGGGGCAGGCTCCTATTTGAATAGTCTCACTTTGAAAGCAAAAAAAAAACCTGACAAGTAGATAGAGACCATATCCAAAGGTCTTAAACTTTCAAATGTATTCTAAATCAGAGGTCCACGACCTATGATTTCCAGTGGTGCAGTCCGAGGAAAGTGTGGGGAGTGCAAAAAGAGAGAGTGCATAATTTGCTATTCAGAGCTGTGTCATTAATTTCGCCCTTATTTTTTTAATTCTTTTCAAATATCTCTTCTAAAGAGAAATTGAAGATTCCACATTTAGCTCCCTATCCACCACCGTCAAACTTAGAAGGTGAACTCATAAACTGCTAACAAGACAAAGGTTAATGTCGGAAGGGGCAAGACTGCCACTGAGTATAAATGTGTTGCTAGAGAATTTTCTAGGATGGGTCTCTCATATGGTGCATGGAAACACTAATTGTGTTACTTAACTAATAGGCCAAGCACTAAAAAATAAATAAAATACTGCTTTATAACTGGTGTCGGAACACAGTTCATTTAACATGTCTTCAAATGACCACTTAAAATACTGCTTTGGTGCATACTTCAGTGCACTTTTGAGCTCTTATCTTTCCTTAGATATGTGGAATAATTATGCTTTACGATAACCTTGGATGCCTGTTGGTATTCACGAAACAGCCATCATGCAATAAAGAATTTTATTTGAGACAGTAACAATGATTTATGGCCCATTTCCTTTTTGCTGTCAGTGTTTTTAAGCACTGATTTGAATAAAAAGACACAGGGTGAAACGAGGAAGCTGTAATCAGCAAATACAGTAATTAACTGTGCTGCACTCATTTAGCTTCTAGTGAAAGTACAAAACAAAGGAATAGAAGCAAATAGTTTGGTATTAGTGAAGCATTACTTTTTTAAAAAGAAGAAAATGAATAAATGTAATGTTTCTCATTGAGTTCTCCCAGTTTTGACTTTCTCATCCAATCTATGTCAAATCCATGTCATTTCCCCCCCTTGCATCAGAAAATAGCATTAACACAGAAACAACATAATTCACTGAACTGAGGTGGTTCGCTTTTGCAGACATTATTGGAGTGATCCAGCCCCCAGAAAGCAGCTCACATACCACTCCAGTCACACAACTCCCTTTGAAGGTTTTTAAGCAGAGGTTGGATGGCTGTCTGTCATGGATGCTTTAGCTGAGATCCCTGCATTGTAGGGGGTTGGAGTAGATGACTCCCTAGATCCCTTCCAAGTCTACAAATCTAGAAGAGTTTGGATTTGATATCCCGCTTTATCACTACCCGAAGCAGTGGGGTTGAGAGACTTCAAAGAAGTGTGACTAGCCCAAGGTCACCCAGCAGCTGCATGTGGAGGAGCGGAGACGCGAACCTGGTTCACCAGATTACAAGTCTACCACTCTTAACCACTACACCACAATTCTGTGACTAGCCTACTGCGTCAAATGCATTGCCACTGTGACATTATTGTGCAACTCAATTTGCTGGTGCCGTGTCAGAACTTGTGACATTGGCCCAACATTGGCCATTTGGTGAAATTCTAAACTTCTAGCTAAAGATAACTTTGCTCCATGTCCTACTTTTGTCTGAGGTTAGTCTGGTGCAGGCATAGATAGGCAAACTCGGCCCTCCAGATGTTTTGGGACTACAACTCCCATCATCCCTAGCTAACAGGACCAGTGGTCAGGGATGATGGGAGTTGTAGTCCCAAAACATCTGGAGGGCCGAGTTTGCCTATGCCTGGTCTGGTGGGTTCCCAGGTCATTGACTTCTCCATAGTAGAAAACAGATCTTGGGACACTTCAGCATTGTTGAGTTCCAACGCCCATCAGATCCTGCCAGCAAGGCCGATGGGAATTGTAGCACAGAAACATCTGAAGCATAGCAATTTCCTAAACTCTTCTCCTCATTCTATCAGGCCTTTTATAATGGCAACCTCTATCCCAAACTGGTGAAGCAGCACATGGGATTGCCCTTTAAACGCTGGGTTCTCTGTGTAACATTTCATTCTAAACCAGTGTTTTTGCTCCACGCGTCAGTGTGGCAGGATACCTCCACTAATATTGACTTGAGCCAGGGTTGTTCCACCTCACTTTGATGAATCATCCTGTCAAGGGAGGAAGTGGTGCAAATCAGCAGCACTGTGCAGACAGCAGGCTGGTCTCAGATCTGTCATTTTAGTACCCTAATAAAAGAACCAGCTGAGCAGCTGCAAGTGTCACTTTCTGAATGAAGGTGAACAGTACCAATAGATAGTGCAGGAGATTCAAAATATTTGTGGATGGGTATAAAGGAGATGAATCTACTTGAGGGCATTAATGCCCTGATTAATTAATTAATTAGTGGACAGTGGGAGACAGAGAGATGAAGCAAGAGAAGAATATGGAAGGACAAAACAAGATTTAGTAAATCTCTGCGTAGCTATTCTTCTGGGCAATGGCTCAGGGAAGATTTGAGTGCTATGTATGCCCATATTCACTTTGGGTGGGCAAAATGTTTAGACACACTTGCATAACTAAATGGTCCTAAATTCTGTGAGGATTAAGGGTCTTGCAGTTCAAGCATGCACTGGGATGGAGAATGTTCTCCCATCATCTCTGACCATTCGCTAGCTGGGGCTGATGAGAGCCACAGGTTTCCCCTATACATCATGGACTTAAAACCTCCTTTTTAAGAATGCCAGTTTGGAAATAGAGTGATTCTGAAGATCCTGGTGGGTTGAATAATGTGGTAAAAATACATGGTTTGGGTAGGTGGGAGAGACAGTTGGCCTTTCTGTGCGGTCCTTCACTTAATTTTCCTGAGTGCTTTCAAAACTCAGATATGTTTTGTGATGGGTATTTGACAGTAAATTAAGGTTGAAGAATGAATTTCACAGAAACCACTGAGCAAACCTTCTTTAAATAAAAGTTTCAGTTACCATACAGAACTTAGTGGCAGTCAGGAGAGCATACTGCACTATTCCATTCAGTGTTAAGCACTTTCAAGGCTGCAATCTGTACAAACCTACCTGAAAGTTAAGTCCTAAAATTAAGTTCATGTAGGCTTACTTCTAAGTTCACCAGCATGGGAATTCTGCTGTAAATCCCATTGACTCCAGTAGGAGGGAGAAAGGCATATGTCATAATCTAATGATTTTCTCAGCTATCCAATTCAATTTATGCTTTTGATCCCCCGTTACCTTCTGCGCTGCCTTTTTCTTAGTTCCACCTATGTTTTCTGTTCCATTTTCCTTTTAAGATCAATGAGAACTTATTTTGGCATTCTCTTCATAGTAAATTCTTTTCAAGTTGAGAAACCTTTGTGCCTATCATGTCTAAATTCAGCACTTCTAAAGAGGCGGTTTTGCTATCTAAAATGTTGCACGTCTCTTCAATATTTTTATTTGCATTTTTTATTTTTGGAATGTAGCACTGAAGCGAGATTCATCTATTCATTGTGGGACTGTTTCCTTATGTTCTTCTCAGTATGGTGACGGAAGCTGATAGGTTTTGACCAAAGGAAGAAGCAACCGTGAAATCTGAAAACTATTTAGGCAATGTCAAAGCCAACTGTGTCTGATACAGGCACAGTTGCTGCTGCGTTAGGGACTGTCGTGACAAATATTAGGGGTGTATGTTGGCCCTCTAAGTATCCTAAAAAACAAGGGGGACGTGGGGTAGTTTTTTTACATTACTGAGCCGGCTTGGACCTTTAACAATATGTGTTGAAGTGGATCAGGGAAAACCTAACCTTTCAAGAAGCTCTGTTGCCCTGGGCTTTCCATAATGTTAAAAGCATAGCTGAACCCTTTCCTTTCTGTGAAATGAAGCCAAGCTGACTAGGGAAACGCCCAAAGCTCAAGAGGGAAAGAGGTGGAGAGGAGAAGGGAGGGGGGAATCTTTCATTTTGACAACCAGGTCTAACATTTAATCACACTGAATTATTTTCACAGTGTGCTCCAAACACAGTAACGTCGGAAGCAGCTGTGTGAGTTGGCTACCCCACTGCTCCCCCCCTAACTCTAGATCATTTATGAGTAAGTTGAGAAGCACAGGTCCCAATACCCGTCCTCATCTGGTGGAATTTTATTTCCTATGCTTGAGACTCAAGTGCTCAGCATCCACCATCCACGCCAGCTTGGGAAACAGAGATGTCTTGTGTGCCAAGGCACCCGAGCCACAAAGTTCCCAGGAGAACAATAAAACACACAGACACAAAGTATTTTGGCCTGTGGATTCAAATAGGCCACAACTTTATTGGTTACAGATGTGAGTGGTTTGTCTTCAGCATTGGGGTGAAGCCAGACTATATCTTGACTCCTGCCCATCTGCAGGGAGTCCACTTAAGGATAAACTACTGACTTACATCAAATATGGGCACCCCGATGGGTCCCCATAGGGGCTGTGACATGGCCCTAGCCCACATCCAGGCTTTGGACAGGATTCACACCCCGGATCCCTTACTGAGGAGGGGCAGGCAAAGGCTACAACCTCCCTTCCATCCAAACAAAGGCTTACCCAATGCCTAACCTCACAAAAGTTGTGACAATTGCTTCTAGGTAGGCGAAAACCAAATGGCCGGTGCCAATTTGCCAACTGAAAAAATACCTACCTAGTCCCAACAATATGGCAACTGGCAATGGTGCATAGCAAGGTCATATCTGAGCAAAGCATGAAAAGAGGGTGGGTTGGGTGATCTAGCGATGGGGCGAGAAAGAGGGGGCTGGCCAGCTGTGCCGCAGTTAAATCGCCTGTAGCCACACCCATACTGAGAGCTGATTGGCTGGGGCCATCCCACAGGGGCAGAACCCCAACAATAATGATGCGCCAGCATGACACGGGAGAGGCAGTGACCCTCCACCCCCTAGGCTGGTATACTGTTGTGACCCGGCTGCCCAACCGCAATGCCGCCCACCAAGAAAAGGTGAGCGGACTTAGTCTATAATGCTGTGTCTTCAGTTCTTTCCCTCATTATTTATTGCTTGGTTGATTGGCATCCATCTGTCTGGGGAGAGAATGGAGGAGTGTACTTTTGGGAGGTGAAGTCAGACTGTTGGAAACTTGTGACTGTAGTTCAGGCACCCCCAAACTCGGCCCTCCAGATGTTTTGGGACTACAACTCCAATCATCCCTAGCTAACAGGGCCAGTGGTCAGGGATGATGGGAATTGTAGTCCCAAAACATATGGAGGGCCGAGTTTGGGGTTGCCTGCTGTAGAGACTGATATGGGAGAGACATGTTTTGTGGCAGCTGAGGCAGGTGATGGCTTCCAGTTGTGCTGCTGCAAATGCACCATGGCGTTTCTTCTTCTCTGCGCTCCCCCCAGCGGCCATTCCTCCTCTGGTCACTGTTATGGATGCTCCGTCATTTACATTGGTCCGTTGGGAGAACCATTTATTCCTCCTCTCTGTTTCTTGTTTCTTTAAGCAGCTAACAACCCACAAGAACAACCTCTCCTCTGATTCATGACTTCCTCTGATGTCTTAGGTGAGACACTTTGTCAAAAGCTTTTTGAAAGTCTAAGCACACAGTGTTGTTCGGAGTGTTTGCTGACACTCTCAAATAACTCTAAGAAGTTAGGAAACTTAGCTTAAAGAAGGCAATCGGCTTCAGCTTCAGCAGGAGGTGTTATTCTATATGTGTTGTAATTTTATCTTTAACGGTGCTTTTGATAAGTCCCTGCATGCATGGAGCTCAAAGTACACTCCAGAGCTCGTGCACTATTGAAAACAGGACCCACTGATTTCAGGGAAACTTACCCCCATGTAATTTTTTTAGGGTCACAGCATAAATCAGCTCAAGTTCCAAAATCTACTGAACTGGACCGTGGAATTGATCTGCCCATGTTTTTACACTCTAGAAACATTTGACGTATATGGTTTGGAGTATGCCGTGAACCATGACTGAAGGTGTTCACAGCACTCCATTTATCTGTCAGCTCATAATGTTTCTCTATAGAACACTTCTACCTACAAGGGAACATGAAAAGAAATTTAGGGGAGGGCGAAATTGGTAATTATAGCTTCCTTTGTAATTTGTCTTGTAAAGTATTTTCATTGAAATGCACTTTTGCTAATTCTTTTCAAAGGGAATGCTTAGCTGTGTTATGTTAGTAATCAAACTTTATGCCTCTAGCAACCTCTTCCTGCCAGAAAGGGAGGGAAAATATTAGAACTGGTGCAAAAGAGGATGGGGAGCCTTCAGTGTGAAGTGTGTACACAGTGCTTTTCCTTTGTATTTTGTGTGACAAAACCTGGAAAAAAAATCGCCCAAAAATCTGAAGCATAAATTAGCTGTTTCCCAGTGGCAAGAAGACAATATTGAAAGCAGTTGCTGTCAATGCCAGATATTTAAATGAACTATATAATTTATCAAGGGTTCATTAGCCTGTACGGCAAATTCATTGATGTGTGTACAAGAGCTTACTATTGACTAAATTGGGCCTCTTGTTCATTGATTTGTGAATTAGCAATGGAGTTGTCAGATGTGGTTTCACAGAATTGCATATTTGGCTCTGATGTTCATCAGTGTTTCCTGTAATTTTGATCGTCAAGGCCAGGGCTGGTGTCAGGGGTCTATGCTTATTGGTCACACCCTGGCAGGCAACCACGGCTTAACCCCAGAGCCTTCTAGCCTCTCCAAGTTGCCCCAGGACTGGGCCACAAGCAGCAGGCTGGAGTAGCTCAAAAGGCCAACGTCTAGACCAGGGTTTTCCAAACCTGGGTCTCCAGCTGTTTTTGGTCTACCATTCCCATCATCCCTGACCACTGGTCCTGCTAGCTAGGGATGATGGGAGTTGTAGTCCAAAAACAGCTGGAGACCTGAGTTTGGGAAACCCTGGTCTAGACAAAAGAGCCACCCAGGTCAGAAGGTGCTGGAGGAGAGACATTTATAACTATTACTTGTTTATTTCATTTATATCCCACCTTTTCCACAAAGGATCTCAAGATGGCACGTATCGTTCTATCCCACCCCATTTTATTCTCACATCAGCCTTGTAAAGTAGGTTGTTGTTGTTCAGTCATTTAGTCGTGTCCTACTCTTCGTGAACTCATGGACCAGAGCACGCCAGGCACTCCTGTCTTCCATTGCCTCCTGCAGTTTGGTCAGACTCATGTTCGTAGCTTCGAGAACACTGTCCAACCATCTCGTCCTCTGTCGTCCCCTAAAGTAGGTTAGGCTGAGAGATTGTGATTGGCCCATGATCACCCAATGAGCTTCATGTCTGGGTAGGGATTTGAACCCTGGTCTCCTAGGTCTTGCACCACAGCGGCTCAACTAGTGGAATCCCCCACTTCCAGTAAGATGGCATCCCATTATTTTCAGGAGGAAGCAAAATTATTTCAAGTTTTAAAGTAGAGGCTTACCATGTTGCAAGAGCAGCTTTCCTTGTGTGTTCTTTATGGATGGCCACCATGCTGCCTTTCAGATGATGCTGAACAACTCCCCAACAGCCCGAGCCAGGATAGCCTATGGTGAAATGATAGGAATTATAGTTCAAAACCACATGGAGAGCATCACATTGACTACCTGTACGCGATGCAAACAACCGCCCACAATATCTGCTTTGGTGCTGTTCTTATGATGTAATGTCTGGAGTGATATAGTGCCATGATGGCTTGTTATCTTGAAGCGCTAAAGAAAACTATGTGCAGAGACACAGACATGAATAAAAAGTTCCTTATGGCTTATATAATGAAATGGACCTGAAATTGCAAAAGATTCCATCAAAGATGCAATAAAATGGCTTCATTTCATATCTAAATTATGGGTTTGTTGTTTTCCAAAATGAATGTAGCCATTTTACTGTGCTGCTGCAAAGGAAGCCAAAAGCTATGACATCAAAAGAATGTGTGTGTGTGTGTGTGTGTGTGTGTGTGTGTGTGTGTGTGTGTGTGTATTGAAATAAATTGGGTTCAGGTGTATGAAACTCAACCCGTGTGTGTCACCAGTCCCAATTTTGGCTCACTTCCAGGGTCATGTTTCAGCATAAGTGGCTTATGGATTGTGGAATGCCTGTTCTCCTTGCTCCAAACACATTTGCTGGTTATTCCTGGTTCACTCTGCTATGATGATGAATTTCTCACACTTATTTTCAGTGGAAGGATGCTATAAAACAGCATTGTGATTCTTGCAAGATACCACGAAGATGCTGGATTAACTGGTGTTGGGTACATGAAAAATGCTTCAGATACCTGTGAAACCGTTTCCTCTTGAAACACAGCTATCTCCAAGAAGCAGAAAGCAGAGCAAATAAATGGATTTGCCATTGCGTGTTTTTTCACATTTCCTTTACTCTGAATGTTTTTTCAGGTGTTTTGTCAGAAACACAGTGGTGCAGAGAAAATAAAATGCATATCTGTTGTGCCAAAAGGCAGCAAAAACTCCCCAGTAGTAAATTTGTATAATCAGCTTTACAGATCCCAAAACAAATAGTATTAAAATAAATTAGAATATTCAGAGGGAATAATTTACTATCTTATTATGTCGCAGGAAGCATTGGTTTGCTCCTGGAACTAATCTGTTGAGATGTATACAGCATTCGCATTGTGTTTTTTTAATGTACAAGTGCTATGATCAGACATCCCCAGTGCATATACACAAAGAGTTATACATACAGGAGGAACCAGGAGTGGACAAATATATTAATTTCAGTTTCTCATTTTCCCAAAACTCACCCCATTTCCACATTAGTTGGTAATTTGTTTCTTTTTTTAAAAAAAGTTTGCATAAAAAGGTATTCATTTTTGTGAACATTATTCCAAATACACATTTCTTGTATGAAAAGCCTGGTATATGCAGTATACTCTAATATAATGTAGCTTTTCTGCTATTTTCACATAATACGTGGGTTTGGTCACACTTTCTGGTCGGAAAAGTGCACCAGAAAATTCAGAGTAGTGCAAATTTCAAAGGACAGGCGTGTTTTGGTTCAGTTGTTGGTTTTGGGAGATGTGAATAAGGTGTAAATCAATTCAATATCTCCCCCACCCCGACCTGTAAGTTAAGGAGTGTGTGGAAAAGCGAATACTGTACCCTGTCCTCTCCTGGCATGGAATTCTCTGGATGGCACTAGCTTTGCGGAAGAAAATGAGTTCTTAAGCATTGCTCACATAACAATCCTACCAACTCCCCTTCTTCACAGCCCTGAGATGAAAATCTAGCTGCCCAGCTTTGTCATTTTAGCTGCATTAAATTTTCTCGCTATGAATGTGATCCACAAATGTGGTTTTGCATTAGTGCAACTGATTAATCAGCAGCATGTTTCGTTTATATAATAAATCCCGGGCTGCACTTGGGAAGCTGAAGTTAGCCGGGGTCCTTTTATGAAACCAAATTAATCTGAATTAAATATAAGCACCAGAAGTCTTGCAACTGAAAAGTTCTATTAATGTATTTTAAATGTATTTCATAACAGCATTTTTTCTATTATGCACCTATAATTAATGTGACTATAAATGTGTTGAAAATGAGACAGATGAAAGTTCTGAAAGCATTCAAGCTGCCCTTTAGTGGAATCACATTAACATACGTGAATGCTTTTATTGTTTGTACATTTAAACTGGTTATCAAATCAATCAGAGTTTGACTCTGCGCTGGAGAAAAATTACAGTTAACCATTCTTTGGCAATAAAAAACTTGGATTTAATTTCTCCCCGTAAACTGTAAGCACACACACCTGCCCCACTCATTCCTTGTTTTTATAGGTGAAAAATAAGGTCATGTAGAATTAACATTGTGTTAACTTATTGGTATTAGTTTGGGGCCAAAGGCACATTTCTTAAATTTTGACAAGAAACTTACGGTACTTGCTAAATCACATTAAGTGCATATTTAGATTTTAGAAAATTGCAAAAAACAAAGAGCCAATGAATACAGCAAAATGTGAAGGAAAGGAACCAAGTGTAAGTTGCATTTCTCTATATGAAGAGGGGACAAGAAGACACCACCTTTATCTGCTGTGCATGTTGCAGAACTAGGAAGGAGAGAAGAGAAAAATGCCCACTCGCCTCCTTTTGAATCATATTCGAGTTGGCTGTAAGAGCAATTCAGCAGTGGAACGTGCTGCCTGAGGGGGGCAGGGGGTGGAATCACTTTCCTTGGAAGTTTTCAATGACAACCTATGAGTTTTCGGGGTAGGGGTTGTTACGGGATATTTGCCATTTGCTAGTCAGGTTTGAAGGGAGGCGAGTAATGGGGGCGAATACGCTCAGACTGTGTCTCAAGTAACAGAGCAATTAAGACCCCTTTACCACTGTGCTGGGGGAGAGAGGGTTGAGTGAATTGGATGTGTCCCTCCACTCAGCTCTGCCCAGATTTCCTGGCCTCTTCTGGTAGGGAAATGCCACAATCCTCCTGTGAAAATGGGAGATGGGTGGAAGCTGCCAATGGTAGCAGTTCTCATTACATCACTTTCTTTATTCTTTCTTTCCAGATTGCTTTTGGTATTTTAGATTACACTGGAGGCAGCAGTCTTGATTGGTTTATGAAGATGAAGTAATAGAGAACAGGATTATATGGTTCATCTGGGTTTAGCTGTGCTATTTGAGGGAAGGCATTACTTTTAGTTCAACCTGCTTGAACATGACGACTGCAGTCCTACATCCACAAACCTAGGAATGAGCCACATTCAAGTAAAGGGGGCTTACTTCGCAGTAGATATATTTATAGGATTTCACTGTAAGTAACTATATCACACATCAGAAGTGCATTATTATTATTATTAGGAGTGAGTGTTGGCTCTGTGTACCTCCCAAGTTACAAGATGCATAAAAGTGATCAAGGGCAGGCTTTCACATCCTCAAGTGGGTTTGAGTCATTAGCAAAGTGTGTTAAGTCAGAATTGGCACTCTCTAAAATCCCATGTTTCTCTGTAACCCAGGTCCCCCCTCCCCCGCAATGTTGTGTTGTTGTTTATCTATTTATTACGAAGTCAGTTTGCATTTCGTAGTACAGAAAGTATTCATCTGATGTGTAGAGATCTTTCCTGTTCTGATTAATTCAAGAGGGTTCTGGAAGGTTTCTTTCTATGTGAAAGAAACAGGCAGAAGGTTTCTGTTGTTTGGGTTATTCCTTCTGGGAAGCCGAGTGCAGCTGGTTTAAAATGTTTCTGTTATCTTTCTGTCAAAGTCGTGCTGACTATCATAGTAGGGCCAGAAGGAGCCTGGGCTTTCACTCACTTTCTCTTTCTGTCTCTTTGTTCTGGTGTGGTGTTCTGTATCCTTAGTGATAAGTTTAGTCTTATTAGAAGTATTGTAAGTTTTATTGTAAGTGCTACAACTGGATTTCTTACAGACAGTGCCAATCCTGCATGTATTGGATTGGTGACCATTATGCTCATTTGCCTTCAGTAGCAGTAAGGTTGCTCTGATGGATGAAGTACAATTGTCTCTGGTCTATTTTTGGGAACCCTGCAATGTGCTTAAGTTTTTTACTCCTCCGGACAACAATTAGCAAGGTGTGTTAAGTCAGATCTGGCTCTCTAAAATCCCATGTTTCTCGCTAACCTAGGTGCACCGCACCACCCCCAATGTTGTGTTGTTGTTTATCTATTTATTATGAAGTCAAGCTGACAAGGCAAACACCAATGGGGTGGGCCTGGAGAGATCTTTTTTTGTCTGGCTGACAGTTCTATGACTGAATCACAATGAATGATTTTCCGAGAGCACTCCAGTCTCAATGATTTGAGGAAGGGTCATTGAAGTTTTTTAAAAAAGAAAATCAGCTGTGTCTATTTTTCCCCACCATCAGCTCTGCCCCCTATGCAAGTTGATGGAGAGGTCTGAAAAGGACCTGTATCCTCAAAAAAAAAAAAAAGGGGGGTTCTCAACCCCAAACCAACAACCCTGGAAGTAACAAGTGACACCCCCCCTGTCAGTTGTTTGGGGGGGGGAGGAAAAAGGTTCTGACATCCTTTGCTTCCTTTGCCTGGCCCTCGGACCCTAGTCAGCACAAAGAGTCCTTGAGAAAGAGTACTTTGCAGAATGCTGCTTTTATTCTAAAAAAATAATCTTCTTCTCCAATTACGACCAACAGCTCATATATAAACACAACCAGCTTTCTACCATCCAACCAACCCAACACTCACACAATCAATGACCACTCTATATATACAGGCATATGTAGGCGAAAGGTTGCATGAATTACTCAGGCTGCCTCATGCTGCCTCATTCCTTTTGTATTAAAGAAATAGCGGCTAATTTTTAAGCCTTGACACACACACATCCCTGTCTTTTCTGGTGATCTATGCTCTTTTTCCCCCATGCCCACCTCTTCCTCAAATCAATGGAAATATATCTCTCTCCCAGGGAGAAAAAGTTGTGCCTCCATCATTGGTGGTGAGGAACCAATGACTGTCGAAGGGGCAGGGTTCTTACTGGAGGGTGACATTTTCCCCATCCTTATCATTCCTAGGTTCCCATGCTGTTTTTTCCTCCAATACTCTGCCGCTTATGATTCCTGTTATACCCACCCCAAAATATGTCCATTGGAGTTGTCATTCTGAAATTTTCAGGCTTTCTCCCTTCAGAAGGAGGAGCTACGTAAAAAAAACAAACAAAAAAAAACCTGCATTGAAGTCTGGGAGAAAATAGGAGAGACTTAAAAAATATATATTTTTTAAAAAAATCAGATTTTAATGATACCCTGTAGGAAAACCCCCAGATGCATGACTGCAAATTTCAGAACTTCTGTGAAAAAGAAAACAAAAAAAGTATATATAGCAGTTTTTAGATTCTTTGTTGTGGCAAATGGGGGGGGGGACCGGGGCCAGAACGTCATTTTTAACAGATCTAATTTGGTCCCAAACAATTAGTTAAATTAGGAAAGACACAGTGGTTCCAAAACAGATGAAGCTGCATCCCAAAGCTACTGTTACACGTCAAATCATTTAGCCTTTGCAGATTTCCTCATCTTTTTTGTGAAAGCTTTGCAAAAATAAGTTATTGCTGGATGTTTCAAATTCTGCTTTTACCTTCTTGTACAGCCTCGATTCTAATGATCCATGTCTCAGCTGAGGTATATAAAGATAGCACCCCCTGGGCAAATTGGACACATTCTCTTTAAGACTTCTCTGTGTTTCCTGGGTCCATTAAAAATCTTCCACTGGGGTTTTGATTTGACAACTCAATTGGAAGGGGGAAAGGACAGAATAAATGTGTTCCAAAATAAACAAACAAATCAATGGGGGGGGGTGTATTTGTTTCATAGGAAGTAAAAAATTGAGATGGATGGAATTTATTCTGCTTCTTTTGTATTTGTTATGAAATATAATGCTATCAGCAACCAATAGGTAAGAATGTGGTCCATTTTCATTACCCAGTTGTACATATTCATCACTTGTTTGTGGTTGCGGAGACTTGCTTATGAGAAGGCTTCTCTTCTCAGGATGGCTGCCATCTTCTTTTCCCAGAATGCCCCTATAATGTTCTTCTGCTACACTTGTCGGTGTTTTGAAAAAGAAAAGGTTCTGACCTCCTTTTTACTCCTTTGCCTAGTCCTCAAACCTTAGTTGGCACAAAAGAGTCTTTGAGAAAGAGTATTCTTGCAGAGTATTGCTGCTTTTATTCTTAAAAAGTCTTCTTCTCCAATCACGACCGACAGCTTTTTTACACACACCAAATGCAACCAGCTTTCTACCATTCAACCAACTCACACCAAACACAACCATTGACCACTCTATATATACAGGTACAATTTGGTGAAAGGTTGTATGAGTCATTGTAGGCCGCTGAGTCATGCTGACTTAGTTCTTTTAGCATGAAAGAAACAGCGGCCAATTTTTAGCCATGACAACACTCTAGGGGTGGGAATGGCAGCCGCTAGTAGCTGTTTATCTCTCTCGCACTTGCACCTGCAAGTAATGTCATGGAATAATGTGATATCTGGGCACTCTGGGAGAAGAAAATGGAAGGTGAGAGGACCACTGCTGCTGTGGTCACCAAAGGAGGTGGCAAAAACAAACGAAGGGGAGGATGAATGTCATGGGGAGGGGGAATGAAATGAATGTGATTCTAGTGAATGGAAAACAAAAGATGAGATCTTTAAAAATAAAAACAAGTGGCATTATTGTGACTTTAAAAATAAAATAAACTTGCACACCCCTAATGAAGATCCATTTAAATCTGTATTTGCCTTCTCAAATCCAGAACCAATGCAGTCTGTTTTGGTTGTTACATATTTGTACATGATGTAAGGTGTTTGAGCATCAATATAATGAAGCTGACTGGAAAGTTAATTGCAGGTATAAACGTCAGCTCAGTTTTTCCTCTAAACGCTCGCAGAAACAAACACACATTTGTTGAACACATCTCTGCTTGCTGTTGTTGCTCAGCGAAAGATTGTTTGGGCTTACATAGTTCAATTTGGTGTTTCTGTTGGAGAAAATGAAAATGGTCCATAGCACCATTCACGTAACAAAATCTACCATGGAGATGTCAAAATTTTCAAAAGTCGGCAGTCCATGGCTTGGCTGTTGAAAAACGAGGGCCCACAGTAGATAGCTAATTGGGAACTACTGGTTTAAGCAATCCACCACTTGGCCTGTGTTTTGTGTGTGCCTTGGCACTGAGTTATAGTATTTCACACAATTATACACGTATAGCCCCAGGTTTTTAGCATAAAAGAAATAGATTAAAACATTGTGTGATTCAGGCTTTGTTTCCAGTGACACCCCCCTCCCCAGCTTATATTATCCCCATCATGATATTTGAAGCCTATGTTTCATGCTTACTTCTTAGGCTACTTTATTCTTCCCATTTTTCAGCCGAAGCTTTTCATTATTATGACTGCTCGTAAATCTTAAACCTTGTAAAATTTGCCAGTTGTCAAGTTAACTTGAATTACACAAAAACAAATCATCAGTTTGATGACAACATGGAAGTGAATAGATTTATTCCTCCTAGATAGCCAAAGGACTGCTCTTCTCCCCCACTCCTCTTTTATTATTTTCCATTAGGAAAAACATCAACTTTCGCAGTTAACTTCATTGTTTCAGAATACTCACCTGCTTATCCGCCGCTATATTCAGCTGTTGCTGCATGTCTTTAGGAGCTTATGACAATCCCCCCTGCTCTATCTGAATGCAATTTGAACAGTAGCATTTCTAGACTGAAAGGCTATGTGTTGATCTGATTTCTTCTTGGAAAGATTTGTAGCCTCTGTGGACAAGGGCATATTTCTCCGTCATAGACCTATTGTCATGAGTTCCAAAGGGCTTAAGAGACCGATATTAGATCAAAGAGCCTTAAAGTGTAATTTAGTAGGCTCGGGTCAGATATTTGCAAAAACCTGGAAAGATCTATACAAGTTTTCTCCTTAAATCAGAGGCAGTTTTGGGCAGAATAAGCAGCTTAAAGTATTCCTACCTAGAGAATTAGATATGTTTGCTACTAAATGTAGTAAACATGAATGCATGTACAGTGGTACCTCGGGTTACAGACACTTCAGGTTACAGACTCCGCTAACCCAGAAATAGTACCTCGGGTTAAGAACTTTGCTTCAGGATGAGAACAGAAATCGTGCGACACCAACAGCAGGAGCAGTGGCGTAGCGTGGGGGGTGCAGGGGCGGCCGGCCGCACCAGGCGCAACATCTGGGGGTTAGGGTTAGGGGGCGCAAATCCACAGGTTAGGGGGCGCAAATTACTTGCCTTGCCCCGGGTGCTGACAACCCACGCTACGCCACTGAGCAGGAGGCCCCATTAGCTAAAGTGGTATCTCAGGTTAAGAACAGTTTCAGGTTAAGAACGAATCTCCAGAACGAATTAAGTTCTTAACCCGAGGTACCACTGTATGTGATTTTCAGTGCTATTCTTCTAGAAAAAAAGGTGCAGAACTCACACGAACACCTCCCTTCTTATTTTAGAATGGCAATGGTGCCCAACTGAGAGGTGCTGGAACAGAGTGCCAGCGAGTTCTGTCTGGAAAAAAGCAGTGGTAATTTTTATTACATTGTGCACTGCCCTGGGTTCCTTTTGGAAGAAGGACAGTATATTAAAGCATGTATTATCATTTATTATTAATAATAATAATGTGGAATACCTGTGTACTCTGAAACTGTATATTTGCATTCAAATATGCATTGCTAGGCAGGAGATGTAGGACACAGATGCAAATGGCCTTCAATTGCAACTTATCTCAGCACTTCTGTGTAAATGCTGTTCTGTGTATGCCTGGTCCTCACTGACTCACCCTTGGCAGCATTTTGTGTACTTTCACAGGACCTAGGGACCTGAAAGTTAGTACATGTAATGTCCAAGAGGCCATGCATATACCCCCCAAAATCAGAAAATGCAACATCCATTTTTCTTTGATAGACAAATCAAAGTGGATGTCAAAATGGCTGAGGTATTCTCAGGCTGCCCACAAAGCTGGTCTTATGGAATCCAAGACACTGTGATTATGTGACGATTTAAAAAATATCACATTTCTACCTATCTCCCTCAGCATGAGGATCATTAAACATACCCATGGCTAGACTACCTCCACAGAAATGCAGAAATATTTATATTATTCCAAATTCTAATGCCTGTATTGCACTTTTACTGTATAGAGTAATTTTATTGAAATAGGTATCAGTTGTTTACTCTGAAATTCACTTGTCTTCCTAAAATAGGAATGTTCTCCCTTCCCTTGCTTCCCACATAAACAGCAGCTACATTTTACACTTTGATGGTTTCACTATCACCTGCCATATGCTAATAGTTATATTTATAGGTGTTGGCAGTGACTATGCTGTTGGGAGGAATGCCTGAATTTCAACCAAACAGGCAGTAGTGCAACCACCGCAGCAAAAAATGGTGAGGAGGTGGGGCATTGTATAAGATGCTTATAGTGTTGGCCTCAGACTTTTTTGCTTACTGAAGAACAAGAGATCACACACACAAACATAGAGATGGAGGATAAATTCATTTTAAATATAATGCATACATGGAATTTGGCAATCATGACCCAATCAACCTTTGCTAGCATCAGCACACTGCTTGTATAGAACAGATATGTCTGACCGGTTGATTGTGATCGACCGGTCGATCCCCGGGAGGTTTTAGTAGATCGTGGTCGATCGCTGGCTCCTTTTTCTTTGCGGTAGCAAATGAGCATCCTGCCCCCCGCCCCGCCCTTCATTCATGCATGATTCCTAGAATGGAAGACAGAGCTTTTGTTGCGAGGCTGACTGTATCCTTAGTGATCTCTCTGTGAGCGAGTTTTCCCCTTTCCCCTTTAATAAAGTTCAACATTTTTGCAAACCCCCCCCCCAAAAAATGCTCAAGAACTCTGACCTGAACCCCCCCAAAAGGGACTTTCCTCCCTAAAAAAAGCTAAAGAACTTTTATCAGAACCCCTCCCCCAAAAAGGGGGGTGGGTAGATCACTGCCCATTTTTAGTTCTGTGAGTAGTTCACAGTCTCTTGGGTCCTGGACATTCCTGGTATAGAGTATAAAACTGTACTATACTATTGAGTCAAACTATTGGTCCATTTTGGGATGACCTATGAGCCGCTTGCCAATCAGATTAAATTAGGGCTGCCGTGCGTCTGGATTTTCCCAGATATTACCAAGATCTGAAAGGTGGAATTGATGTCTGGGGGAATTTCCGAAATGCGGCACTTTGTCTTTGATCTTAAACAAGCCAATTGAAAAATTGGACCCTATATCTTTGGGGTTTGTCTAAAAAAAATTAGAGCACAACAACTTCCAGGTTTTTCTTTAAAAAGCTCAACAATTTCAGTGGTTTCCGTAAAGAAAGCTCAAAAACTTTTGGGGTGTCTTGGTTTTTACTTTCTGAAATATGGCAACCCTGGAATGGACTAGATGGACCAATGATTTGACTCATTACAGCACTGATACAAGTGTCTGATCAACACCTCAGGCTCGCTTCCTTGACACTGTTTGCTACACAAGCTACGGGCCTTGTAAGGTGCTGGCACCACTTGGCTAGATTGTAGACACAAAAGGAAGCTCTACCGCTGGTCTTTGCCCATGACCAGACCATTGTAGGAGCAATGTGCTTCAGAAATCATTATGAAAAGCAGGGGTAGCTAATGTAGCCACCCCACACTTGCCATGTGCACACATAGGGGTATGGGGATTACCACCGCTTCTCTGCTGGCTAAATAATTTCTCTGTTGGCTGATGGAGTGGTATGCATTCCCATCCGAGTGTTGGCCTCCACCTATGCCAATGCTGTGTCTAATTGTTTTTTTTAAAAAATGACATCACCAAAATTGGTAAGGCATGGGTATTTGATTGGTGTCCCAAATCAAACCCCTGGGTTTGCCACCAGTGCTGTGAAGGAGCATGTGTTTAATAAGCTTTCCTTCCTAATACAGTCATACCTCATGTTACGTCCACTTCAGGTTGTGTGTTTTCATCTTGCATCCCACAACAACTCAGAAGTACCGGAATGGGTTACTTCTGGGTTTAGCCGCTTGCGCATGTGCAGAAATGCTAAATCACGCTTCGTGCATGTGCAGACGCAGCGCTTCGAGTTGCGGGCTTTTCATGTTGCGGACGGGCTTCCGGAACAGATCCAGTCCGTAACACGAGGTACCACTGTTTATACATACATACATACATGCATACATACATAATTTAAATTTTATGCTGCCTGTTCATAGTTCACACAACGTCAAGGTAGCTTGCAACAAGGAAAAGAACTGCATAATTACAAAAATAACAAGAGAGTCATAAACAGGAAACGAAACATCAAAAGTACACAATCAAATTATTTTCCACATCAATCATAATAAGATCTAAAGTAAAGATGCAAAATTTAATCGTGATAACAACAACAACAACAACAGCAACAACCCTGCAGCAACAAAACTCCCTAAATAATACTCAGCCCAACAGTTTGTTCAGCAGCCTCAGCTTTTGTAGCTGGAGTCAGTCAGGGCTCCACCCATCCAGGCCTGGTTGAGAAAGGCCTGCAAAGCACAGAGCAG
This sequence comes from Podarcis liolepis, assembly GCF_965112155.1. Lineage (NCBI taxonomy): Eukaryota > Metazoa > Chordata > Lepidosauria > Squamata > Lacertidae > Podarcis > Podarcis liolepis. The sequence goes on from NC_139571.1 coordinate 27,460,770, forward strand.
GTCTTCCAGGACTCGCAGCCAAGATTATGAATTTAGGATTATAGCCAGGCTATTTAAAGCTAAATGTGGTTGCTGGGGAGAGGAGAATCCTATTGATTACAGTTGGACTTGCTTCCAAACAAGTGTCCATAGTATTGTATGTATTCAATGCTTGCTTACTCAGAAGAAAGTCTCACTGTGTTTGGCTTGCTCACTCCTTAAAAAACTACAGTGTCATGTACATTTGCTAGGGAGTTAGTCTCACCATACGCAGAAAGACACACATAAGCAAGCACAATATTGGACTCTTAGCAAACTTCTTCCCTTTGTATGCTCATGCTCCACAAACTGCTATTTCAAATGCCCTGTTTTAAATAACCTTTATTTGTGTAGCTGAGAAATGGGATTACCTTTCTTTCAAGCAAGCCCAGCAATGGTTTCTTGCAGCTCTTTGCATATCCACCTGCCACTTGTTTCTTATGATTTTTTATCATCGGTTTGGTTCCAACCCTGTTGCATAATGAAACTTTAATTCAAATACACTTTCCCTTTTCATAAAATCTTGATATGCCAACTTCTACTGACATCTCCCTGGCAGGATTAAGGAATGCTCGAGGATGAGCTGAGATAAGGCACAGGAGTTGGAGAGGAAAAAAAATGAATGCATCCAACTAAGGCCAGATACAAGGATGTTCCGGCATATTTTTGCTGAATACATTTGCTCTCTTAGATACATTTGGCATGAGTCAGAAGACTTGGTTTCAAAGGAATAGTGTGATGGGCAGAAAGAAGCTGATTGCAAAGCTTGCTATAAGATTCCTTGTGAGGTTGCGTGTCTGGGTTTTCAAAACTGGGGAGTTCTTTACTGTCCACAAACACCCCACAAAGCCCTAGAAGCTTTCATAAATGGTCAACATCTGTACGTAAAGTTGGATAGCATCAGAATTATTTCTGGCAAAATAGGGGAGCTATTGTGAAATAACGATTGCTTATTGTTCTTGTGTGTTCCTTCTCATCTCTGATTTGTTTACAACCAGCAAAAGAACAGACTCTCTAGAATTAGTTGTCAATTTTGACAACTACAGAAGCGGGGAAAGGAAGGATACTGAAGGAGGCAGGAACAGCTCCAAAATCCTGCCCTACACTGAAATATGTACTGTTATGTGCTTTTCTGAATTGGGTGGGTGAGGGGTGCATTCTCCTGGCCTATGTAAAAGAAATAGTACTGTGCTAATTTTTGTGCTTTTTTGAGTGTCCTGTTTTTTTCCATCCCACAAATAGCCTCTCCACTGGGCTGGGCTGTAAAAGTGGGACTAGAGAAGCTGTCTGTTCTGCTCTGGATACCTGCTCATGGTTAGTTTTAAGGGAAATGTTCACTTTTATAGAAATTGCTGCTGAAATATTCCCAAAAGGAAGAACTTCCCTTAAAAACAACAATGCTAACCTGGCAGTCAGCTTCTCCAGCTTCCCACACTTCCATTTAAATACCTGGGGAAAAGATAATAAAGTGGCGCTTCTTGTGTGGCTACCTAGGGGTGCCATACATCCAGAATTTCCCAGACATATTCGGAATATTGCAGCCCAAGCAGTGTCCAGGTGGAAATTGTGGAAATGTCTGGGAAAATCCAGACATATGGCAGCCCATGTTGGCAGTGTCAGTTTTGCCAGTTTTCCTCAGGAATAGCTCCAAAACGTCCAAAACCCTCAACAACTTTGGGCAAAACTTTAAAAAGCTGAACAACTCTTCTGTCTGGATTTTCACTTTTTGAAACATGGCAACCTAACAGAGCACAAGATAAATGCTTAACGGAAACATAACACCTCACAGTAATAAAATCAGCTCAACCTTGTGCCCACTGAAATTCTGAAGTGCCCTGAGAATGAGGAAGAAAAGCAGAAGCCTCATTTTTTGGAAGAAGAAAGCTTTCAAGAAAATGGAAGACAGGTTTTGGTTTAAAATAAAGGAGGAAGAAACTGCTGACAGGCTAGTCTACAGATCCAGTGTTAATCTAAATTGTTATGCCTCACACCTGTCTGAGTTTTTTTTCATTGCTTTGCCATGCTCTGCCCTACGTCTTCCAGAATTTAGCCTTTATTCCTGTTTGTTACCTGTTTGCTTAACATTCCCCGCTAATTCTATGACTCTCTCCTCACTTCATCTCTGTGGCAAGCAAAAAACACCAGGCTTGTTTTTGCAACCCATTTTGCTGAGCAGAAAGCACAGTTGCATGTCGAGGTCCCCAGGGCCACCCCAATAACTCACACATCACACCAAAATTTCGTTTAAGGTTTATAATTTTGGCCACAACTTTATTAAAATACAAACATGTGAGTGGTTGCTTAGGCATTGGTTGCGACTATCTGCCCCCCCCCCCATAGGGGACAGACTGACATTCCGCACGCCTGCGAAAGTCAGGAAAGCGGAATACACTTGGGGCTAGCTACAGAGCAGGGAACCTGCCCTCAGCCCTCCCCAAATGCAACCAGGAGCTCTTGCAGTGGCCCAAGCCCCCTTGACAGGGTGGACAAGTAATAGTTAGCCCCTGATTCCTTTAACGGAATACCTTGCAGCAGCAGCATTGGAGGGGGCAGGCACAGCCAATCCATGCCCCTCAACCAACCAAACCATAAACCAATGCCTACCACAACCTTACAAGTTGTGACGATTTGCTACGCAGCAGGCAAAAACCAAATGGCCCCAGCCAATCAGCCAGATGGACAAAATTCCTACCGAGCCCCTGCCCCAAGAGCAGACGACCCCATGACAGGCATAGCAAGGTCAAAGTGAACAACCCTACATATGGGGGGGGGGGGGTGGACAGGCAATCCGATGCACGGGATGAAAAGATGAAGCCCTAGTCTCATGCAAGGAGTTTTAGCATTTCTGGCTGTCAGTCAACAAATATCAACATTAGCTTCTTCCCAAGGAAAGCCCAATCGCATCAGTGGCCAACGATCAATTAGCCTGCCCCACAACTTTGGAGTTTCCTGGCGGCCCCCACCGCAACACGTGCTCTCCATGAAGGAGAACACGCTTTCTCTCCCAAGCTGATACTTGTTTGTATGTATGCATGTCACATTTCCCCCCAAATCAAGCTGCAGTATTTTGTTGACAGGTAAATGCAGTCCTCTTGCAAGATTCCATGATATGCCGCACAACTTTGGATCGCATGTATGGGTCTAGACGCCCATGCACATTAATTGTGCGTGGGGAATGCTTGTTTTTGAGGGTGTGGCAGGTTAGAGGTGGCATAAGAAATATTGATGCTGAAAGCAGCAACAACAAAATAGAAACGGTACTCCCTGCGATGGAGAATAATAAAACTGACAATTTGCCCCTCCTTAATGGTTGCTCAAGTTTCGCCGCGTGAAATGGGTCTAATTGTAGGGCTGGTTTTATTGGGGAGTTGGGAGGTTTGGCAGATTGAGGCTTGGCTGTCACTCTAATCAAAATGGTTTGATCAAGTCTGAAGGCAGGATTAAAGAATGAGGTTGTTTTCATAAACTACATTAAATGCACATCTTTCAACTGATACTGAAAGAACAAGCGCAACATCTATGATTAACTTTCATTGTCTGGAATAGTTGATGTCTGTGCAATACATCTTGCATTGATCCATGTTTTCAGTATGCTGAAACGATTGACCGCATATCACTTCCAGTGCAAAATAATCTGAAAAGCAGCTCGTGAAATCCATCACTCCCTTCATCTTTTGGATCATCACACTGCCATTTATTTGGTATCTGTGACCAGCAGGCTTTGACAATGCTTCCCTTCAACAACGAAAAAACACTCCATCTTTCATGTAATGTTGTTCTGAAAGTCAGTTTCCTGCTTGTGGTGATCAGGTCTTCTGGTCTCCTCAGGCAAGTGAAATTACTCTACAGGTGATTATTTTAAGTAGACTGCAGTGCTAACCCAGTTTACCTAGGATTAAGCCCCACTGAAGCCAGTAGGACTCAGTATCACTCTTAATCATGGTCACTTTTGAGATGTGATAGGATTGTGCTGTTAATATATTTATTTTAATAAGTTCATTTATATACTTCCCCCATAACAGGAATTCTCAGAAAAGCAAAGCAAAACATTAAGAATGTTACAGCTCCGTTGGTTAGAGCATGGTGCTGATAATGGCAAGGTTGCAGGTTTGATCCCTGTATGGGGCAACTGCATATTCCTGCATTTCTGCTTGAGAAATAGTTTCTACCCAAATATGATTTTGGTTTTAAATGCATTGTAAGGAGTCTGTATGGGAGTATATTGTATTTAAAAACGGGGTATCAGAGTTTTTAGGGGGCTAACCAGGTTGGGATAGCTGGGATAGCAGGCTTGTTGGGTTTTGAATGTCTTATGTAGATTTTTCAATTTTGTTGTTCCGTATGGGACAATGACAATAAAGATTATCATATTGTATCGTATTTCAGGCGGTTGGACTAGATGATCCTCAGGCTCCCTTCCAATTCTATGATTCTATGAGAATATAGTATGAAAATTTAAATATAGCATGAAATGATAAAAACTTTACAACTCAGGCAGGGAACCTTTACAAAAAGTTGTAGGCATTGTTCCCCCTCCTTCCTCTTTTTAAGCTATAAATAGTGAACATTATTTAGTCCTGGGATAGCTCACTTGGTAGCACAGAAGACTCTTAATCTCAGAGTTGTGGGTTTGATCTTGGCAGGTTGACAGGGTAACTTGCTTCACATTTCCTGTGCAGTCTTGGAATTCTTATTTCTGATCTTGGACTTGTGAACTCTGCCCCTTAGTCCGAGACCAGGCATAGGCAACCTTTGGCCCTCCAGATGTTTTGGACTACAATTCCCACCATCCCTGACCACTGGTCCTGTTAGCTAGGGATCATGGGAGTTGTAGGCCAAAACATCTGGAGGGCTGAAGATTGCCTATGCCTGTCCTAGACTTATCCTATGACCATATATATCGGGCATAGGCAATCCGGCCCTCCATATGTTTGGAACTACAATCCCTATCATCCCTAGCTAACAGGACCAGTCAGGGATGATGGGAATTGTAGTCTTAAACATTTGGAGGGCCGGAGTTTGCCTATGCCTGATATAGACTAATAGTTAACTCCATGTTGAATTGCAATGACTATGAGACCAAAATGGGGCTCATGAAAAACAAAAGTGAATGATCAGCACACTTCGGGGGGGGGGAGCTAAGAAGGGAACTCCCCTTCCCCATAGAACAACCCAATGAGGACTTACCATGCTGCTCAGTGGCCACAGAATGCTGAATGTCAAATGGGGAGGCTGGAAGAATATAGGGGGAGAGGGAATGGAATGGAAGACTCTAAGAGATGTCAAGGCTAGCTGGAAGAAACATGACAGCATGGTGCTTTACTAGTAGAAAGATGTGCAGGGCTAGGAAGAACCTAGTGCCATAGCGCTGTTCGCTTATTTAGAAAAAATTGCAAACCATTTCTTCAAAGTGGTGTGTATAATAAAATGGTTGATAAAATACAGCTAAAATCCACAAAACTATTACTTAAAAAATACATAAATAAAATAATTATAGATATAAATAAAATAATTATCATTAAAAACATATAAAATTATAAAACTCAAAACAAATTTATGTTTAAAACAAATTGATGTCCAGATAGGTTTTCTGAAATTTTTTTAAAAAAGTTTTCAGCAGATCTCTGAAGCAAGGGTGCCTTGTTGAAGCCGAGTGTGTATGGGATTCAGCACAACTTAGAAGGGAAGGCCACCGGGAGCCATGCATGAGCTGATTCCAGCTTTCTAAAGGATGGGTCATGATGTAATTGCAACAGATAAATATAAATACATTTAGGGGAATGCTGCCTTACTTTATGTACCAGGTTTTTCCATCAGTGAGGTGCCTCACTATGGGAAGCCAAAGCAAAGTAATGGGATTCTGGCTAATGTAATTCCAACTTTGCTGTAGCACCACAAATCTGATTGCCCACGGAATGTGATAGTTATTAACGTAGCATAGATAAGGAAACTAGCGTGAAATAATAGCTTACATAGCGCTGGGTTTCCATCTACAGCTGAGCTGAATTTTCTTTCCAAGTTTGCATTTTTGACATAAAAGAGTATAGCACAGAAAGATATGCAGAGCAGAAGGGATGGGCAAAAAGTAGAAATCTTCTGGTGAACCAAACCAAATAGCACCTGTACCAGGACATTATGCCATGGGAGCCACATGGAATGGGTTTCACACACACATGTCCTGCGTATGCCACTTATCAGTGAAAGACATTTTTGAGCCTTGCCAGATGATTGAGCATCACATCCAAACCTTGAAAGAAGAAACATGGTCCTCTCCAGATGTTGTTGGGTTACAACTCCTACCAGCCCCAGCTAGGGTAGCCAATGGTCAGGGATGATGAAACTTGAAGCCCACAACATCTGGGGCAACACATTGGATATTCCTGTGCTAAATTGTAGTTGATCTTACCTATGGTTTGTTGAAACAAGGCAGCATCCATTAGAGAAATCTGGAGGTGAGATGCAGAGTTTTGTCATACTTTCTGCCTCAGGGTCTCAGTATTGGCTTGAGAAATCATATTCAGACAACTCACCAGTTACTGCAAGGGGAGCAGTGCAGCAACATTAGCCCTTGACCCTCCTTTCTATACCTCTGTAGCTGGAGGAACTGGATCTCCAATCATCCTTAGACTCTGAGGATGGCTTCTCTGCAGATTCTTCTCATGCACAGCCACAAAGAAGAATGTGACAGCAGGATCTGCCATCCATCTTAAGAAGAGTTTTTGGATTTGATATCCCGCTTTATCACTACCCGAAGGAGTCTCAAAGCGGCTAGCATTCTCCTTTCCCTTCCTCCCCGACAACAAACACTCTGTGAGGTGAGTGAGGCTGAGAGACTTCAGAGAAGTGTGAATAGCCCAAGGTCACCCAGCAGCTGTGTGTGGAGGAGAGGAGTCGCGAACCTGGTTCACCAGATTATGAGTCTACCACTCTTAACCACTACACCACACTGGCTCTTAACCCTTCTGAAGACTCTTGTCCTTGGTTGAGACAACATCTTCCATACCTCAATTAGTAGGGCTTATTGGGACCGATTAAAAGGTCCTAATTGGACCCCAGTGCAACTTTGGTAATCACCACCACTTCTCCTGCGGAGCTCCAACACAACAGGATAAGCTGCAGTGTGTTGGGAGAGTTTACGTGCATTCAGCAGGCTTCCTTGTTTGGACCCCTTCCATGACACATGGATGGCATTTTGGTGGATGTGGAGGGGAACACAGAATCATAGAACCATAGAATTGTAGAGTTGGAGGGGATCCCAAGGGTCATCTAGTTCAACCACTTGCAATGCAGGAATCTCAGCTAAAGCACCCATGGCAGATGGCCATTCAACCTCCACTTAAAAACCTCCAAGTAAGGAGAGTCTACCGCCTTCCAAGAGACTCTGTTCCACAGTCAAATAAATCTTACTGTCAGAACGTTTTTCTGAAGTTTCAACAGAATCTCCTTCCATTGACTTCATTGGTTCAGGTCCAACCTTCTGCAGCATGAGAAAACAAGTTTGTTCCATTTCCATGTGACATGGAACCCTTTAGATATTTGGTGGCTATTATATCTCCCCTTAATCTCCTCTTTTCCAGGCTAAACATACCAATTCCCTCAACTGTTCCTCATAAGTCTTGGTTTCCAGATCCTTATCTTCTTGGTTGCCCTCCTCTGCCCACATTCCAGTTTGTCAATATCCTTCTTAAATTGTGGTGCCCAGATTTGGATACAGGACTCCAGGTGTGGTCTGACCAAGGCAGAATAGAGAGAAGATTTCCTTTGATCAGGACACTATACTTCTGTTTATAGCATTAACCTATTTTTGCTGCTGCATCACACTGTTGACTTTTCTGAAGCTTGTGGTCTGCTAAGACCCCTAGATTCTTTTACATGTACTACTGTCAAGGCAGGTGTCTCCATCTTATATTTGTGCAGCTGGTTCTTTCTGACTAAGTGTTGAACTTTACATTTGTCCCTACTGAGATTCATTTTGTTAATTTTGACCCAGGGTTAGTGGAGGTGGCCCTAAAGACTCCACACGTAGAGAGAAACACCAAAATAGAGACTGAGTTGCATTAATATGAAAAAGAGAGAGAAGAGTAAGATCCCCAAATCCTAAGTGTTTGTTTAGGAAATACCTGTTCCTGCAAAACATATTTTAAGTCACAGGCCATAGTTAAATCCTTAAAATTTATCTCTAAAATAAATTTGGAAAAAGAGATACAAACATTACTATCTTTTATCTTTTTTTATCAAAACTAAAGTATTAATCTAAATAAAAACAAATCAAAAAGAAAAAGAGAGAGAGAATCGTAGAGAGATAGAGACGGGAGAAAGGAAGAGAAAGAGAAAATAATGAAAGAAGGAAGGAAGGAACTTGTATCAATACAGCAGGCAGATAGGAGATCTCCTGAGGAATTCGTGAAAAGGTACTGGAGACAAGACAAAACATAGCAAAGGCTTAGAAGAATGTCTGTGTTAAAGGTGCCCATATGGCAGAGCAGATAAGTAAGTACACAAGAGCTACTTCCACCAAAGTGAAAGGAGTTATGCTGCTTTACCCATCTTAATAGCTTTTTCTTGTCTCTGAAGGTGATTGAAACATCTTTGTTCAAGATATAGTTAAATAATATCTGAATGTAGTGGGTTGGATCTGTCAGAAAAATATGCATAATGTGAAGTGTATAAATGACATATTTTCCTTCCATTGAGCCCTGCTTTCTAGAGGGTTACATCTTTTCTAAATGCAATATTTAATCTTTTGGATTTCTGTTCTGGTGCCCCAGAACCGTTTCAGACACAATAAGGGCCGGGGTCCAGAAGAATTAACAGCTGTTTCCTCTACTCTATACTCTTCCATCCCTTCTGAAATTAAGCTTCATATCTCCATTGGGGGATATGCAGAACATTGATTTACTTTTTTAGTCAAGATTAATAAAACTGAGGAACAGAAAGCTGAACCCAATTGTGTATGTGTGTAGTATCCAATTAAGTCCTACTCCAAGTCATTCCGGGTCATATGAACAAGTGCATTGACTTCAGAGGGTCAACTCTGAGTACAACAAATGTTGGATTTTACCCTTTGTTCCTACCTGAGTTTTCACTTCTTCAAAAGTGATTTTGCATTACAGCCCACCAATGGTACTTCCACACTATACATTTCTTTCTATTTGTTTTTATTAAACACTTTCTTGGGTTACATAGGTACATACAGCGTCTCTGCTTTCAGTTCATGGAGTCCTTTTTTCTACAGATCTGTTATATTTGATGTGAGACACTAACATTTTAGGCAATACAAAGTTGGGAGAGAAGGGAGGTGGGGAGATAGACTGGGGGAGAGAGAAGGGGAGTAGTAAACTTTCATTCTTTCACATGGTGTGTGTGCAAGGTTTTGTGTCAGCATCACATGGATAGGTTCCCTTCCTATTCATTTATTAGTTTTCATTGGCAGTGAGGGAGATTGAGGGGCCCAGGGCCTGGTTAGTTGCCTTCAGTTAACTGCAGTGAGTTTTGTTTCCATGTGTGAAGGGGACAGGTTGTTCGGTCAAGTTAGCCATATTGATTCATATGCTGTTGGTGGGTTATTGTCGTTGCCTTGTTGGGCTGTGTATGTAATAAAGGGGAGCCACACTGGGATGAAGGCATCCTCTTTTGCTTGTCCCCATGGTAGTTTCAATTTGTTGGTTAGCTTTTCTAGTAGGGCTGTTTCTCAGACTGTTTGGTACCAGTGGAGCAGGGTCAGGACTCACATAGAGGGCTGAAGTATCCATTACAACAGTCTGATCTGCAATTGGAGCGATCTACTTGACTGACTTTTCTTTTTAAAAGCATCAGTTGATATTTCCCATTGCTGCATCTGCCGCCTAACATCTGAATTAGCTGTGTGATATGAACAAAGTCAACAGTGTCACATGGATAATCTTGATGTTGCAGCTTTGATGTTGTGCTATCTGTACATATTTACCAAAAAACTGAAGAGGAGAGACGGATTGATCTTACCATGGTAAACTGTAAATACCAGGCTCTCCTTTCCAAATCAGAAGAAGTCTGATTAATTATGTGAATGTGTGACTGATGAAGGGACTATAAATACAGTTCCATCAAAGGATTGAAGAAAATCAAGCTTCGGATATTGGAAACCATGAATATGCAAAATAGCTGTTTGCTTTAAAAAAAACAACACTACTAAACAAACCTGTAATTTTAAGCTTTATAATTCAGAAGGATATATATATATATATATATATGGAGAGAGAGATTCTGAGCTTCATTGTAGCATTGAAGACTACCCAAATTCAGCAAGGCTGAGGATATGCAAAGGAGCAGAAATCAACACTGCCATTAAGATCACTAAACTTGTAGTTGAAGCTGGGAAGGGTGGGGTGGGGAAGAGAGAATTCTGCTTTTGCCCAACTCAGGAAACTTAAGAAAGTCTAACCTTTTCTAACAGATCACCTGTAGATTACTGCAAAAAGGATATCTCAGTCAACTTTGCTGTGTGGCTAGCAAAGAGCATTTGTGACCATTCTAGTCACATGAACCCTCTAAACTCCCAAACGGCATCATTCACCCTGTCCAGTTTTGAGGGCATTTGGGACAGTGTGCACATCTCCAAACACCTTTAGCCTGTAATACTTCTGTGCATCCAGGTCACCCATTGACCTTTTTGGTTGAGTGGAGATTTGAATCAACCACATACTACATCACATTGGAGGTATACACCAACCTATGTGAGTTTCCCTGGCACCAAATCAGATTATTGGTCTGTCTTGCCTTGCATCATCTACTCTGTGACTCTAAGTAAGGAAGACAGTAGAGGTGGAATCATTTCATATAATGACTTAGAAGCAAAACTGCTATGTTGTTGCACAACTGCATATCATCAGAGAGGCAGAAGGGGCCACAACTATGGCTGGATGAATTTGCCCATTTTGGTTATTCTCAGTTGCTCATTTCTCCAGTCTTATGCTCAGTTGACCACATTTCCACACACACACAAAAATTCTTATATACTTACATATATGCATTTTCTGCATGCTTTCCCCCCAATAAACACAATTTGAGGCTGGATATCGCCATCACAAAATCCAGAAATGGGCGGATTTTGAAGGATAGCTATGTTTTGTTTCACATATTGTTTCAGGAAGTTTGGATTGGGTAGGTTTTTATTAAAACGTGACCCAGACAGAATTTGTCCTCCATTCTTACCCGACAACATATCCTCATGGTCCATGGTTCTTACATCATGTGCCAGACTGCCAATATATCCCAAAAGATGCTCACACTCTTCCTGTGTGAGAGATTCATGTACAAGCCAGAGAGAATATCAGGATAGAGCTCCTTATGTACCCCAAACATCTAGTCAGAACATCATAAAATTCCAACAAGCTAAGTCTTTTTTCCCCCCCTTTGCTGGCACCAAACAGGTGAAACAGGATCTCTGGCCTTTCTACCACCTTAACTGCTTCTGTCTGATTTTGTGTAGCTTGCTCAAGGAGCTGTAAGGAAGTTTATTAGCAGATCAGTTTCATTGTCCCATTAAAAATGATAATGCAATCCCCTTTGCGAGAGGACGGGTTATGGGCGTGGGTAAAGGTTAAGCTTATTACCTGCAAAATGCCAAGTTCTTGCGCTGTTTGCTTGTGCTTTGCACACATAATGAGTGCTCTGGCATTTGACTCATGTCAAACAGGAGAGCAGAGAGAACAAAGGTAGTTTAGCACATCGAGTGCCGCGGATTCTGTAATGAAACATTCCTCCTGCCTGTGAATTGAGTCTTCGGCCGAACAGATGCGGCTTGATGTATTTAGCAAGTGAGCGAGGTGGGAACTTGGTTGTTTTTCCTTTTTTTCTCCTTTTTTTTTTTTACATTTATGCAGCTTTCAATAATAAAACCAAACATGATTTATTTCCTTGGGGCTGTTGCTTACTGTCTCAACAGAGTCCTCTAGGAAAATGTAGGGAGAGAATAAACTGAAGCAAAAGCATAAATATTACATGTTGTTAGGATAAAAATATTAAATGAAGATGCACATGAGGTATCTGAAGGCTGGAGCAACTTTATATCAGTCAAAACAAGTTCCCCTCCCCATTCTTTAAAACCTTGAATCTAATCTAGCAAGGTGTGTTTGTGATCTGTATTGCAATTTGGATAATTTGTTTTGAGGTTCTTGGAGTCGGCCTTATGACTAACACCTTTAGTGTTTTAGGCATTGCATTCAGAAAACAAACTAAAAAAAAACTGCTTGTCTTGCAAAAATGATTTCAAGCATCTTCCAGTCATTTCTGGGTTTGGAGTTGTCTAATGTACATTAGCCAATGTGGTGTAATTGTCAGTGTTGAAGGGCAGGGTTTGAATCCCCACTCAGCCACTGGGTGATCTTGGGCCAGTCACCATCTATTAGCCTAACCTACTTCATAGGGTCGTTGTTAGAATGAAATGGGGAGGAGAAGAACCATGTATATCACCTTGAGATCCCTTGGCAGATAAAAGTGGTATACAAATGAAATAAATGAATAATAAATAAATCTGAGTTTTACACTCATTTCTGCGAACAAGGACCTGTGTGCTGGGCCTGGCGGTTAACCCGAGCAACGCAGTCCAGGTCCGGTCCCAAATCCAAGGATTCCACAAGGAGTCAGTCCAACAGGGCCTAGGCAGGTCACAAAGGCAGGAAACCAGGCTAGGTCAGGCACAGGGTCTCAGGCAGGTTCTAGCAAACAGCAATGTTGTTCCCACAACCTGGGGTGGGGTCCGACAGCCTTTTATCTTTGTCGGGGTAATGGCCGGTCCTGATCGCCCGATGACTCACCTCCCTGTCTCTCCTGAAGGCAAGCACTCCTCCTGCAAGTACTCAGGTCTCTCCTTCTCTCAGACCTGAGTCTCTGCAGCTCGGGAGATGTCGGTGGGTTACTAGACCCAGAGGCTGCCTCAGCCTCTCCTGACCCAGCTGGTAGAGGAGCAGCTGTAAGTGATTGCCCAGATGAAGGCAACAAGGTAATTCCCGCATCTGGAGCCAGGGCAGGCTCAGGCCCCTGACTCGGCCCAGCTGGTGCTTGTTGCAGGGGAACCTGTGCAGACTGGAATTCTTCAGGATCAGGCCCCAGACTTGGTTCAGATGCCACCTGAGGCAAAGGATCTGGTGTGGACTGAGACTCCTCTGGTTCCCAGTTCGAGCCCCAGGCCATCACAACCTGAAATGCTGCCCATTCTGCCAGAGTGCAAGAGATGTTGGCTCCTTCATTGAAGGATTTTAAGCAGGCACTGGATGGCCATTTAGATGAGATTCCTGCATTGCAGGGGGTTGGACTAGATGACCTTTGGGACCCTTCCAACTCTACAGTTCTATAATTCTATGAATCACAAAACTTGGTTGGAAAGCTTTGTGGAAGAATGCTCAGAAAGCGTGTTCTCCAATAAATGAGAGCACGTGTTGCGGTGTGGGCCGCCAGGCCAGGCCTCTTGTTGCCAGGCAGGTTAATAGTTGTTGCCTGTCATTGTGATTGGATAACTGGGTTGCTGGGGCAAATTGTCTGTTGCAAATTGGGTGGGTAGGACCATAGTCTTTAAATATTGGTGCACTCTGGTTTCTCTTTCTCTTTGCAGAGTGCATCGGATCACCCGCCCGCCCGCCCTCTTTTCCGGTTGACCTTGCTTTGCCTTTCACGGGGTCGTCTGCCTTGGCGCAGGGGCCTAGTAGGAATTTTGCCATTTGGTGATTGGCTGCGCCATTTGGTTTTTGCCTACTACTCAGCAATTCATCACAACTTGTAAGGTTGCGGTTAGGCATTGGTTATAATATGCTGGTGGTGGAGGGGTCGGGATAGGCTGTGCCTGCCCCTCCTATTGCGCTGAAGGGAATTCCGTGGGGCTTGCCACGATTTCATCCAATCGCTGTCATGGGACCAGGGCCGCCCAATCCCTGTCATGGGAATCCCTCTCATGGGACCAGGGCCAGCAAGCTTTGGGGAGCTGCTGGGGTGAGCGGCGTGGGTCTGACGCTTAGCTCAAATGACGCCCAAGTTTGACTTTCCCTTCTACTGGCTACCGATCGGACCTCGGGATGTCAGTTCTGTCCCAGGCGGGGCGACAGATAGTCATAACCAATGTCTAAACAACCACTCACTGATTTTGTATTTTAATAGAAGTTGTGGCCAAAATAGTGCCCAAAAACCAAAACTAAAATTACGTGTTATGTGTGAAGTTATTTGAGGGGTGGCCCGGGGACCTACACACGCAACTACTGGGAGTTTCAGATGGGATATCTTCATGCATACACCCAACATGTGGAGGAGAAAAACCCCATACACGTATCATGTGCTTATGTTACATAAAATCTGCAAAGGAGAGTCTCATACTGCTGTCATTCATAGGCTCTTCATGCAATACGGAAACCTGATTTTGCCAGTTGCTAGAATGCCAGAAGAGCTTATACACCTGCACATGGGCTCCCCTTTCAGACATTGTGATGAGCATGCAGAGCATGCATTGGGGCCAAGAATCACAATTTCACCTTTCTGCCCATGCACCAGAAACAAAGCAAATATAAGGAGTTCTGTATTGCCTGCATGAACTAGCTGTGGCTTGCCAGGGTTTCAGGCAGAAATATTTCCCAACTCTGTCCAGATACCTTTAGAATGCAACGTATGTGTTTTACTAACAGGGTGTTAGTGTGGAGTTAACTAGTGAAAAGTACTGTTGCTATATCTAGTCCAACCCACTGCAATCAAGATGGAGGCAGCAGTGGCATGCAATCAGTGAACTAGGGGGATTGGGTAAGGTAAATGACCCCTGGACGGTTAAGTTCAGTCAAATTCATCTATGGGATGCAGAGCTCATCTCCGCCTTCTCAGGCCGAGGGAGCCGGCGTTTGTCCACAGACAGCTTTCCGGGTCATGTGGCCAGCATGACTAAACCACTTATGGTGCAAGAGAACACTGTGACGGAAGCCAGAGCACACAGAAACTCTGTTTTCCTTTCACACTACAGTGGTACCTATTTATCTACTCCCGCTGGTACGCTTTCAAACTGCTAGGTTGGCAGAAGCTGGGACAGAGCAACAGGAGCTTGCCCCGTCGCGGGGATTCAAACTGCCGACCTTATGATTGGCAAGCCCAAGAGGCTTGGTGGCTTAGACCACAGTGCCACCTGCGTCCCTGGGGACTAAGCTAGTCCTCTAAACGTTCCCCTGCCACTTCTATCCCAAAGCCTGGGAAGCTTCTGCCCGGCTTAGGGATGGAAGCACAACGCTCATGTGTGCAATGTCAGGACGCCAAGACATCACACATAGAATGTTGCTTCCCCAATCACCCTTGGAAGTGTGCACCTCTGGCCTTGACTGTTACCCTACAAACAATTTCACCGCACTGAGACGCAGCATGCATCTGAATGCCACTTGCTGGAAACCACAGGTTGGGAGAGTGCTGTTGATATCAGGTCCTGCTTTTGGACTTCACAGAAAAGGCATTTGGTTGGTCACTGAGAGAACAGGATGCTGCACAAGACAGGCCACTGGTCTGACCTAATGGGACTGTTCTTAAGTTCTTATGCTTGTATGTTTGGTAGGTGTTATGTACTGAGTTGAATAGGATCCAAAATGCAGCAGTCTGATTGGTCCTAGAACAATAGGATCCAAAATGCAGCAGTCTGAGTGGTCCTAGAACAATAGGATTCAGAATGCAGCAGTCTGATTGGTCCTAGAACAATGCAGCAGTGTGATTGGTCCGCAGGAGCCACCCAATCCAGCTCTAGGTGGAAGTGAATCCACAACCTGATTGGCCTACAGGAGAATCCCGGAATTAGCCAATCACATACAGCCCATTGTGTAAATAATGTATATAAAGCAGATATTGTGAAGGAATTTCCATTCCTCCACACCACTATGAGCTGAATAAAGAGCATGAAATCCACTCTCAACTCGTATACTCACATATTTCAGTAGGCCAGGCTGAGCACCTCACATGGGCTCAAATGCAGCAGGTGAACTCTGTGGTTGACCGGAGATCCCACATTTCTCTAATACATTCTCTAATACATTTCTCTAATACACTCTAACTAGCAAGTGATTCTCTTAGAAAGAGCATTAAACTGAAGAGTAGGGTACCTGTCAGAAGTCATAGGGGTTTAACTGATGGGGGTCTGCCCATTTGACAGATAGGATAATTGCCTAATCACTATCATCAGAGGAGGCCCTGAGCAAGACACGGTGACCTCGAGGTCACCTCTACAGCAACTTGTTTGTACCCTCTCTTCTCTTCCCAGTGTCATTCTCTATGTAGGAGGAAAGTAGGTAACAGGTGAGCAATTATGCTTGCCATTCTTCATGATCTGAAGGTGTGGGAGACTTTTGATTGTGGTCTGAAGGACATAGTTAAATGGTTTCTGTAGAATATGAAAGAACCTTCACTGAGCTCTACTGCACTTCACTCCCTCCAGCCACCAAATGAAGTTCACCAAGTGAAGCTTTCTGTGAGCATATCACCATGGTAATTGCAAAACAATAGAACTGAAAAGCCTTCCTGGAAAAGTTTCCCTGGCACCTATTTTATTGCCTTTCAGTGCCAAGTGTATATCTCTTTTTAATTTTCCCCAGGATTTTAATGTACAGTTCTGATCTTGTTGACTGTTTTCGGCTCCTGATATGGTTCGGTTGCCTCCTTCTTTATCAGTGGGAATGGGGTTGTATTTGCATTTTATTTGTTTTATTGTGCCTTGTACACCACCCTGGGGATATTTTATATAGTAAGATATTAGTGCTATTTTTCTAGAAAAAGAGGTTCTGGAGCTCACCATGAACGCCTCCCTTGTTCTCTTAGAATGGCAATGGTGCCCACCTGAGAGGTGCCAGAACTGAGTTCCAGCTGAAAAAAGTCCTGTACATAACACATAATAAACCTTCAAACTGCTTAATTTGGTGGAATCCATGTAAAATTGGAAGTCACCCTGAGCTCACATTCATTTACAGCCAGCCAAACGTCTGTAAGCGTAACTTTATAATAGGCTTACACAAACCACAAGGTGCAATTATGTCAGTGACAAAGCCACAAGAGCTGCTTTAATCTTGATGGCCCTTATATACTCCATTTGCCCCCAGTAGCACTAATTTAATTTTGGTAAAATCTGTTTGCAAATATCTCTATTCCAGGTTACCCCCTCACCTATTCCTAGAATCACATCATCTTAGGGATGCAGAGATGTCCCTTGCACAATGGGGGGGGGGGGAGTAAAGATAATTTTGGTCATTGCTTACCAGACAATATGTCACATATTTTCTTTCCCTTTTGTTGGTTGGGAAGCCAACAGATGATTTATTTGACTTTATCTCTCTGGGGCCAGAAACGCATTAATGTGTGTTTGCAGGAGCACAGGGCATTCGGCAGAATAAGGTTTTTAAAAACCCACGATCTCTATCAGCTGGTAGTATTCCTTGTGCCTTAATGGGGGTTGGATTAGATAGACCTACAACACAGAAGATATTATTCTTACTGAGCGAAGATCCTTGGGTGGTTAGAGTCAGACATAGGTAAACAATGGCCTTACTGTGTTCTAGTGACGGTTATGGCCTTAACACCTTCTCTGAGAAGAAAAGGCACAGCAGGCTCTGCCTCTTCGAGGTTCCTTTGTGTCGCTCTCAAAGGCAATTATCTGCTACTATCAGGCCCGGATTCCCAGAAGGACCAGTGAAGCAGTATTTTATTAATGATGCTCATCAGTGAAATCTGTTTTGAATTGTGCTGTTAGATTGAATAGAAAACCCCTCTCTATTGCCAAGAGGATACTGTCTCTCAAGTGGCGTTGCAGACCTTCTTGTCTCCCGCCCTCACATTCCCAGTATGATTCAAACATGTCTTGAGGGTTTGAGCCTGTGCAAGGTGCCTGTTTCCAAATGTAAATCAACATAGGCATAGATTTTTGTTTTTCAACCAACCAATCTATGATGGCTCAATAAATATCAGCCTTAGGAAAGCACCACTGTTTTTTTTAAAAAACACCTTAGCCACAGGATTGCAAGGAGCGTCTCCACCCCCATCGCTCAGCCCAGACACTGAGGTCCAGCTCCGAGGGCCTTCTGGTGGTTCTCTCACTGTGAGAAGTGAGGTTACAGGGAACCAGGGAGAGGGCCTTCTCAGTAGTGGCGCCCTCCCTGTGGAATGCCCTCCCATCATATGTCATGGAAATAAACAACTATCTGGCTTGTAGAAGACATCTGAAGGCAGCCCTGTTTAGGAAAGTTTTTAATGTTTGATGTTTTATCATGTTTTTAATATTCCGTTGGGAGCCACCTAGAGTGGCTGGGGAAACCCAGCCAGATGGGCGGTGTATAAATTATCACCATCATCATCAATGTCTGTGTGCTGAATGCTGAGCCTCATGTACTTGTGTAATGAATCAAGGATATGGAGGTTCCTTCTTTTTCCGCTGTGGTGCTTTTCCAGAGAGACAGGTTGTGCATTGATTCTGATTGCTTAGAAGTGGAATAAGAACTTGGTAGAGAATACTAAATTGATCATACCCTCTCCTTCTCACTGCTTTGTAGTCTAATGGCAGAGATGTACAAAGGCCTTGCAAAGCCCACCCCCCATGACCCCATCGCCAATGGGCCAGCTTGCCCCTTTCTCTGAACCCTGTGAATATGTATTGTTCCAAATCACAATGTCAAAGAAGACAGTTCTTTACTAATTGAAAATGATTGCTGTCTGGCCAAGGAAAGCTCTACTTTTTCCAAAGAAGGAAAGCTGGGGCAAAGTCAGGAAAGCTTGTGCACAAACAGGTATGGAGTAACCAAATAAAACAGACTGGATTCAGGAGAGACAGAGACTCATGGAAAAGAGAAGTGCTATACAATGCAAAATAAGGGATGCGGGTGGTGCTGTGGGTTAAACCACAGAGCCTAGGACTTGCCGATCAGAAGGTCGGCGGTTCGAATCCCCGTGACGGGGTGCAAGTAGATAAATAGGTATCACTCCAGCGGGAAGGTAAACGGCGTTCCCATGCGCTGCTCTGGTTCGCCAGAAGTGACTTAGTCATGCTGGCCACATGACCCGGAAGCTGTACGCCGGCTCCCTCGGCCAATAAAGCGAGATGAGCACCGCAACTCCAGAGTCGGTCACGACTGGACCTAATGGTCAGGGGTCCGTTTACCTTTACCTTATACAATGCAAATACAAATGAAGGAACAAACTGTTTTGATTAAAGGTACTGACGTAAGGAAAGGCACACTCTAAACATGACCCATGGACAGCTCTTTCAGCAGCTGATTTATGGGTGCTACAAAGCAGACTGTCCCAGAGACAGCATGGAGCTCCAGTTGTCTTAGCTTTCCTCAAATTCCAAGGCAAAGCAGGACTGAGAATAATTCCTGTTCAATTCAAGTCAATTTCCTTTCAACCCAAAGCCAACCCAAAACATTTCACTGCCTGAGGCAAAGGACAAAATTATTACTGACTTGACTGCCATGTTTGGGGCAAAAATTATGCCTATGAAAGGGTGAAATAATTGCAAGGAGTATAATCTTATATGATCTGGAGCACTGGAGGCATACAGAGGAGGGTGGGGAAAGAAGAAAGCATGAGTAACTTTTGCTTAAGCTTCGTTGTAATGCCTGAATCATAACTTGATTCCTCATATATCAGCCCACTAGGGAGTGTGCTTCTGGTCATTGCAACACTGTATTTTACTATACAGTCATACCTCGGGTTGAATATGCTTCATGTTGAGCGTGTTTGAGTTGCGCTCCACGGCAACCTGGAAGTAACAGAGTGCATTACTTCTGGGTTTTGCCACTCGCACATGCACAGACGCTCAAAATGACGTCACGCACATGCGTAGAAGCGCCAAAAAGTGATACGCAACACGCGCGTGCACAGACATGCCGTCGCTAGTTACCTTTGCTTCTGGATGCGAACAGGGCTCCGGAACGGATCCCATTCGCATTCCAAGGTACTACTGTATATCTTTTCTAACTTGCTTGGGAAAGGATATGAGACCCCAGCTAGATCCTATGTACTTGAAATGCTGAGTGTTGCTCAGAGGATTAATCCCATTTTTGCTTTTGTTTTTGTATCTCTTCAAAGCATCATTTGCATCCCGCCTCCCTTTCTGAAAATGGGTGTTAGTGTGGGGGTTGAGCTGGTATTGAAACCTGACACTTAGACTCGCCCTCCTGAATGTGCGCGCCAACTTTCATTCTGATATTTCAACATTCGGAGGATATAATTGCAACGTGAGGGAGGAAACTACCAGACATATGGTGTGGTGAGCCACGGAATTAAACCAAAGGCCTCCTTTTGCAGAGCAAATGGATAATTAAACAGGCTATATAAATATATTTTAGCCGCAACAGCTAAGCCGCTGCTCGAGGTTCTTTGGAGATTACAGTTCCTCCTTGTGTAGGTTAAGAGAGGAGACAGAACATGGGTCTGATGTGATGTGCTGTGAATAAAAGGAACCGGGAGACAAACACGAGGCGAGCGTTGCCTGTGAAATATACCGAGAATACCAACACATCTGGGAGCAGCCTAATTAGCCAGCTGAAGAAGTTGCTGTATTAGTTGTAGGCTCAGCATGTTCACCGTACAGCAGGGATATTACATCAGCAGTGCAATCAGAGAACAGCAGCCCCTTGCCACTGTTTAAATTGTCTGTAAATTACAGGTTAAACCTGTCCCCTTGCTGGGGACTTGCTTATTGTAGACATGCTGAATTATAACTTCGGGGATTCTAAGTCTTTTCTCCAAGAACGAAGTTAAAATGCAGTAATTGTGTTCATTTGTCATAGCTGTGGCACACGAGATGAACTCTTAAATACTTTCTGCCGGGCCAGTGCACAAAGCCAGAAACCATCATGCAATGTGAGTTTGGTCTGATTCTGCATCTGCCCTTCATTTTTTCTAGGAATCCCCAAAGATCACAAGTGAGGATTAGTCATTCATATACCATAATTGTATTCTCCATTCAGCTGTGTGTATAACTGGTGCCACTAGGAGCAGAGAGAAGTTAATGAAACAGAATAGATGCTTGCCTGAAAGATACTTGCCTGGAGAATAGGGTGTAGCATTTGAACAGAAAGCATTGCAATATTGGGAATTTATGGTAGGACTGCAACAGTTGCTCCCTGCAAATTGTCCTTGTGGATATTTTCTGGATAATCTCAGAACCTTCAAAAATGCATGAAATATGTGATATCTAAAGATATTTGCTTCGGTCGCTGATACTTAACAGTATTTGATAAATGACATATAATGTTGTTTTGCATTTGATACTGTTTCATAGATGGCATGCAACTGTGCACTGTATTTAATAGTTGGCAATCCATAGTATCTTACTGTACTAAATAGTTCAATTTTTGCTAGTTATTGTGGTGGTATTAGAATTTGAAAATTAGAATTTAATGAGATTTTGTACCCAAGGTCTAACCAATTTGATAGTTGTAATGATTTTAGGATTTGAATGCTGCAAGGTTATCAGATTTCATATTTGACGCCTGCCAAATTTACAACAACCAGGTGATGCTACCACAGGGAAAGGAGCTGGGAAGAATAGGTTTTTCCAGAAGCCAAACTGCAGCAGAATGGAAATAGAGCCGCATGAGGTAGACACAGGTTGCTACGGAAATCAGTACCCGATTACATCCCCAGTTGGAGGATTGGAAATGATAGCTAGGACATCATTTCACATTGCAGCAAATGCTATCAGGTAGCCTTGCCCTCAATTGCCATCCTGACAACCAGCTCCCAACCACCCACCTAGCCAGCTAAGGAGAGAAGGGAGGTCAAAGAGTGCCAACAGGAAGACCATAAAAAGCTTGCAGGGAGGTAGAGGAAAGCTGTCAGGAGCTCAGCCTACACTCGAGTAGGACCCTGGCAGAGACACATTCCTGACTGGCATGTTCTCTCCCTCCTGGTCATTTGTTTGGGAGCTTCAAAAGCTTTCTTCAGCCCAAACATCACAGTGACCGATGTCAACAGACATCAGCACAATTAAGGATCTGCAGAGTCTTCGTAGCTTTGCGTAACAGACCTCAGCAACTCAGCATTTTGGCTAATCTACTTTATTTACATATAAACACACACTGAGCACTGCAACATGGCTCCCTCTCTCTCTAGCATCAGAAAGTAAAGAGAAAAAGACAAAGGACAATAGTCTCACTTCACGGAACACAATAACACAAACATCCTGTCTCCGTCACTTCCCACTTTGTGGAGTCAAAATATATACCATCATGTGATAGACAACAATCCCATGACTGCAATCATGGAGCAGAAATTCTAACAAAAGCATCATGCCATTCAGGAGTGGGGAGGAGTGGGATTGGGTTTGGATCTGGAAGGCAACATTTCCCAGGCTGTGGGGAGGCAATTTCAACCTGACAGCACCTCTGTCTTCCCAGTACTCATATCCAGTATTGTACACCCTTACTAGCAGTAGATTCAGACAAATATATTTTCCAGCCCTCCTGCCTTAGATTCTGGAGTTCAAAGTACAGTGGTACCTCAGGTTACAAATGATTCAGGTTACAAACACTTCGGGTTACAAACTCCACTAACCTGGAAGTAGTACCTCGGGTTGAGAAATTTGCCCCAGGATGAGAACGAAAATCAAACGCCAGCGGTGTGGCAGCAGCAGGAGTGAAAGCACAGCTCAGGTTAAGAACAGTTTCAGGTTAAGAACAGACCTCCGGAACGAATTAAGTTCGTAACCCGAGGTACCACTATGGTATTCAACTTGGAGGTAAATGTATACAAAATTCATGTGTGACCAGAAAATTTCACTTGCTGGTCATGAACATTTTCATAACTGTGGAAGGTTAATCTTCTTGGGGGCAGTTCCATGTGAATGATCCAACTGATGACAGTAGGTTCCCAGAAGAAAATGTGCAAAGCATGCATGAAATTCCTGTGTCTTTTAACACTATCTCTCACCTGTCTTATTGGGCCACTCCCAAAAATAAACCCTCCCCACTTCTTTGCATGTTTGCTGTTGGGAACTGCTGCTGGGACACCAGGATACCACAAAAGCATGCCCCATTCCACCCCTTTAAAGGGTGGAGTGACATGCCACACAGCTGGGATTCAACTGCAGGGTAATTCTGCCTGTCATTTTCTAGCAGAAATGTTAACTCCTGGTCTATGTATCTCTCTCTGCCTCTTATGCCATGGATTGCTAGCTTTGTAAGCATCTTGGATCATACGGTAAACTCTTAAACCACCTTGTACCCCATCCCTGTTTACCTTATCAGAGAGATTTTGTTGCAGAAAACCAATCTTCCAGACTTCCCAGCTATGACACTCTTTGTGCTCTTGCTTTGTCCCCATGGCAACTGCTTCAACTGCTTGTACAGAAAACAGATCCCAACAAAGCACTTGCATTTTTCTTCATCCAGGTCTACTGCTTTTAGCCTTATCTGATAAACAATCACAGTGCTTTTCTGTTTTTCTTAATTTCATATTTGATTCCCAGCGGTTTTGTTTTCTTGCCTTCTCATGCCTCACAGTACGTGTGGTCATATTATATAGACATAAGTTTAGTTAGCACACTGGAGAGAAAAGGATCGTATCTCTGTAAAGGAAAGGGAAAGGGAAAGTCTCAAGCTGAGGATGTTCTGGTCAGCCTCTTTGGGTCAAGTGTGCCACACCAGTTAAATCCAAAGTATCATCGGATTCAGTGAACTTTGTTTATTCCCATAGGGCAGTGTGATTCAGTTCATATGTAAGGTGAGCCTACCTAATTTGCACTTTCTGAAACAATAAATGAACCAAAACACACCATCCTTCAACATTCTTACTTCTCTGAGTTTTGTAATGTAGTTCTCCAGCCAACCAATCGCCAGGGACATGCCCAGCAGAGAGGAATCTCCAGAGGCAGAGAAATTGGCTGCACCTGAGTCGCCAAGAAGTAGGAGGCAGAGCAAGCGATTAGAGCAGAGGCAGGCCAGCAGGAGGCAGGGGAGGGCGTGGCGTATATCTGGCCTTGGGAGGACTCAGAAGCCAGTCAAGTCAACTGACTCTGACAGCGAAGGATGCCTTGTGGAAGCTTGGACTGCTGTAAGCATGTTATTGAGAAATAAACCTCAGCTACTTGAACTGCCAGCGTTCCATGTCTTGTGTGGGAGAAGCGCTAAACCTGACCCCAATGCATCAAGGAACTGTTAAGCAGGCCTGGGTTATCCACAGGGCAGGAGGTATGGAATGCAATTAACTTTTTATTAACAGAAAATAACAACACAGCAAAGTCCTCTGGTTCATCTTAATCCAGCTGAGACGTTACTGAAATTGACCACTGGCCCACCCTTCCCCCTCTAGACTCTCGCTCTGGATCCCTCCCAAGCAGACAAAGGCTGCGTGGAGTGGATGGGCTCCTCCTCTGGGCCTGTCTGACTCAATGTTGTGCATGACTCTCCTCAATCGGGGAATCAGAAGGGGAGGAGAGCCAGTAGGATTGGGACTGTCCAGCTGCTGAGTAGCAAGGGCAACCTCTGACTCCTCTCTGTCTGTGTTATGTACTGAAGTTCTCACCCTGGGCCAGCAGGGGGATACTGTAGATAGTTATGCAAATAAGGGATCGAAAGTAACGTTCAGTGATTGGATAGTTTTAGAAAGTTGTTACAGTAACGTTGTACTGGAGCTCTATATAAGCAGGCTGACTGAACCCTTCAGTTCAGTTCTGTCCTGGCCTGTGAATAAACAAGAGCTGTTTGAAGAATCGCTGTGTCGTCTGATATGTTCACCCACAACTTAACAGTCTGAGACTGCATTCATTCCGTGACTCTCAGTCTCTAACCCTGTCCTGGAAGTCTCTCATTCTCCTGACCCCCTTGATCGCTCAACCCCCCAGCTTCTAGCACCCCCCCAACTCATCCCTTCCCCCGACGGCTGTTCAGTGTCCCACTACCAGGATCCAGGATCGTCTTCTTCTGTGTCCTTCCAGTAGGGGGGGCTCTTCAGCGGGCGGCTCCCACCATTCTTCTTCATCCCTGACAGCATGTGTACAAAAATGCAGATACTAGGGGAAAGTGTGCATTGCACCAGGGTGAATTGGTTTGCCAAAATGTGTATGTTATGCAAAAAATGTATACAACTATCAGTGCATTACGAGAAATTGGTGCAAATAATGTGGAAATGTTGAGAATAGAACTTCAGACTAGACAAATGAATAACTGAGGAAAACCAAAATTGGCAGATTAACCCTTCCCTACTCACACCCAAGGCATACCTAGTAGTCAGGCAATGCACTTAGCACAAAGTTGCACTAATGTTGAGTCATAACAAACAAAAAATGTGTTGTACATGATAAAGTGTCTTAAAGTAATTCTTCTTCAGGCTGGCTAAAACTATGTTAAATGGGAAACTGTCCCAGTTCCAATTCCTTTTTTTTTTTTATTACTATTTTTGACCCAGATCTCATTGCTGTTTGCTCATGTATGTATCCTTGTTCCACATTACCTATAAACCAAATGAAGGTGTTAGGACATAATTTTATTCCTATTTATTAAAAAAAACCCTAAGTCTGTTAAAGAGAGATGTGTTTTTAACTTAGTAAGAAACATGGAGATCAGTGTAGTTGATGGATTTTGGATTGATCCCCTCGCTCTCATAGGTAATCCCATTAGTCTACTACAGGATCAATACCTCTTTGCAAAATATTGAAAGTGCTTAAATGTCTAACGAAGTGCTAAAAATGTGGCTACAATTTCCTGGAATCCTAATCACTGTTGTTGGCATTCATCTGTGTTGAAAGACAATGGAATGCACTTCTAAGGGTGGAGTCAAACTGCTGGAGAATCACAGCACCTGCTATGACAACAGAGACCGGTAACTCATAACTGCTGCCTCTCACATTGTTTTTGCAGTGTTAGCAGCATTGATGTGACCTCTCTGGGGCGCAAGCCTGGGCCTCATGTATTGAAGTCCTAGGCTGCCCAGATGACAAGCCCCCCACCCCCGCCTTGCTGATGTGGTCCAAGGGAAAGCGGAGCAATACATTTTAAGGAGATGCAGGAGCCATGAGTTGGAGCCAAATCTACTTTAAGTGCCAGCTGTGTGTCAGTCAACAGCGCAGTTGACAATCAGAAAACCCTCCCCCCCCCATATGTCTTGGCTTCCAACAAGTAAGTGAGTAGTGCATGCTTTTGGCTTTGCTGTGGAGTTTATCGGTCACTGTATTCAGGCCCAGGAAGGAATTTGCCTCCAGACTAATTGGGCCTGTTTGTAGAGCCTGCCACCCGCATAGCAATTGTCACAACTTTGGTGGGAAAAGGCATTGGGTTGGATCCAATAGTCTAAGTTCTGGGGTGGAGCGGAAGCCCCTAACACCCGCTTAATCAGGATAAGAATTCAGGAAACCCACGTAAAGGGACCCAGAGGGGGTTTTCTGTTTGATGGTCCAGACTGGGGCCACCAGGCCATAGAACACCATTATGGCATCCTGGTGGGATCGTCTTATTTGATCTCCTTCCTGGGGAGATCCCTGAATCCAGAATCGACCCTGAAGGAGTTATCAATCAGAAGTTGGGCTGGTTCATTTAGGATACATATGCCGAAACCTACTACATCTGCGATCAATAAACTTGTGACCAATTCTGATCCCAGATTGTTGTCTTGCCATCATTTCTGCTATTACAGATCACCCACCTGGGTCAGCAGCCTGCTGCACTTGGGACTGCAACAAGCAAGAAGAGGCTTGTATTCTAATAGCTTTCTCCCTCATTCTGTTCTCTCTCTTCTGGTGGCAACAAGATGATGAGCTTCAGATTAGATAATCAAATTCTCAAGCACAACCATTGGACTTTGTATCTATGCTAGCATATGTTTCTGGGGTCTTTCGGCTTCCTTGCTGGTTTTCCATTTCATCTCCCTTCTCCTTCCTGCATCATTTCTTTTGTCTTCATCTCCTTCAGTTTTGCTTTTTTAGCATCTCCCTCTGTTATCCAAAGCAATCCCAAGTACCCATATCCCACAGTGATTCCCCTTAAAAGATGTTCTGCTTTATGACTTCACCTGCATGCTTCCCCTCTGCCCTCATCTCCTTGACAGAATGCAACTACAAGTGGATGAAATTATACCTTGAATGACAATTACAATGAATTTTGAAAGGTCACAGCTGGAGCACTCTACAGGATTTCAGCTACCACATTCACAATTTTGTTTTAAATGAAAATGTTTGACATATTGGTATGAACACCTTTGGCAAATTCACAGCAGTTGCTGAAGAACCTTCTTACGATTATGGGAAAGATGGAATCAACATGCAGGGATTTTACTGTCAAGTTTCTTCTATGGGCAAGTCTCAATAATATTCTTCCTCAACTGTCCTCATTAAGGAGAGGGAGCCATTTATTCATGTGTGCACCAAAATGAGGAAAATTGGTACACCTCTGGGTCCATTCTTTGGAGAAGACAACCATGAAACTATATTGTTCAAGACTTGTTTCAGTAGCTTATGCATTTTCTAGGCTTTAGAGTTGTATCAGACACTAAGATTTGGGGGCCTGTTTTGGAGTTCGGTGCTGCCTGCATATCGTTCTCCAGTTGAATTCAGCATCAGCACATCTTCCTCATCCTTCCAGTTCTTTTATACTGATGGCTCTTGTTTTGTTGAGAGCTGGAAAGGTTTCTTATGCTTTATCTCTCAGAACCTGATTACTCAAGTTTTGAATGACATTTAATTCCCAGCTTCACAGATTCAACACATTTTGATAGGGTCTGGTGATCTTCAAGCAAGAGTACAATTGTTCAGTGCTTGTTCAGACGGAACCTTGGATTCTGCCCACTGCTAGCCTGGTTATTTATGTTCTTCCTTTTTCAATTTTTTTGGGGAAGGGATCCTTACTTTCATCTGGACGAGAAACCGACAAGCAGTCTAAGTGAAGGTCAATACTGGCAGCTTCCCATCTCTTCACCTAGCCCAGATCTAGTTTAAAAGAGCACTGTGTCAATAATGAATGAAGAGTTGCATGTTTAACGGTGATCCGTGACTTCCTACAGCAGTTTGGAAATAATCAGAAGCACTAATCAGAAAATATTATTCTTTTTTTTCCTTTTTTTCTTTTTTGCCTTCCTGAGCATGAGTCCCTGTCTCTGCTGGGAATTGTAAAATAAGAATACCCCCATTTATTTATTTATTTATTATTCCACACAGCTTAACTTCATAACTTCTGATCATTGCAGACTGACAGCTACTAGTTTTAAAGCCTTTTTCCTCTAACGGGACAGCAAACTCAGTCTCTGATTTCAACTCCTTCTTCTACAAGTTGCCGTACCCCTCCAGAGGCACAGTCCCCAGGAAATAACAGTTTTTCAATTTGGCATAGCATATACTGTGGGTCCGCTCTATTGCTTCTCCAAACTCAGTACCAGTCCTGCTCAAATTTGCCCTTCAGCTCCCACATGATCAGCTGCCTCATGCCAACATTGTCAAAAATGGAGAACATCAAATGCTTGGAACTTCCTTGTAAGGGGCAAGACATTGGTCTGCCTACCTCAGTATTGCCTACGCCAGGTGCAGTAGCCAATATGGTACCCTCCAGATACTGCTGGACTTAAGCTGCCATCATTCTTGATTATTGGCCATGTTGGCTGGTTGTGGCTGATAATTGTTGTTGCTGAACAGCATCTCTAGAGGACATGATAGTGGCTACCTGTTGGCTACTGGCTGACAGTAGTTTCCCAGTTGTTGTTTAGTCATTCAGTCGTGTCCAACTCTTTGTGACCCCATGGACCAGAGCACGCCAGGCACTTCTGTCTTCCACTGCCTCCCACAGTTTGGTCAAACTCATGCTGGTAGCTTCGAAGACACTATCCAACCATCTTGTCCTCTGTCGTCCCCTTCTCCTTGTGCCCTCCATCTTTCCCAACATCAGGGTCTTTTCTAGGGAGTCTTCTCTTCTCATGAGGTGGCCAAAGTATTGGAGCCTCAGCTTCAGGATCTGTCCTTCCAGTGAGCACTCAGAGCTGATTTCCTTCAGAATGGATAGGTTTGATCTTCTTGCAGTCCATGGGACTCTCAAGAGTCTCCTCCAGCACCATAATTCAAAAGCATCAATTCTTTGGCGATCAGCCTTCTTTATGGTCCAGCTCTCACTTCCATACATCACTACTGGGAAAACCATAGCTTTTACTATACGAACCTTTGTTGGCAAGGTGATGTCTCTACTTTTTAAGATGCTGTCTAGGTTTGTCATTGCTTTTCTCCCAAGTTTCCCAGTAGGACTGGGTAATATCTGGTTTTCAACATTGTGATATATCACCAGCTAAACATGGCAATATACTGATATATCACGATGTCTGAAATAAGGATGGAGCTACATAGAGGCATTGGCTAGCTTCACGGTTTTTCCTGCATCACGATTTTTGCCGGCGCCGCCTCTTGTGATTTGCTGCCTGCTGCAGGAGGCAGGGGAGAGCTGAGCCAGCAGAGTTAATGGACTGCAGGAATCAAGAGAAGCATTGGCTGGATTCATGGTTCCCCCCCCCCCATGATTTTTGCATGGCACACACACACACACATCATGATTTGCAATAAATTGCCAGGTCAAAAATTATGAAACCGATATCACGATATGGACTTCAAACTAGTTTTGGACGATATATCGCCCAGTCCTAACACACATCATTTGTTAGTATTTTCATTCTCCATTGCTTGACCATGTGATCCTCTGTTTGCATTCCTTACTTTTGTATGTGTGGGAACGGAACTCAGACTGGAGAACTTCCGCTCTTTGTTCTCTTCTCTCCAACAGAGAGGATGCGTGTGTGAGATGCTGTTCACACTAGCCATGTTATTTTGTTTTAATTTGCTGTGAATAATAAAGAAATCCATGGTGATACATTCCTGCACAGTCTGGTTTCCTGCTGAACTCTGCTAATGCATGCACAAAGCACCATTGGATATGTGTCGCAGATGTTGTACAGGACGGCTCCCAGAGGGGATGTACGGAAAGGTTTGAGATACATTGTCAGGTCAAAAATTATGAAACTGATATCACAATATGGACTTCAAAATGGTTTTGGATGATATATTGCCCAGCCCTATTACCCAGAGTGTCAGGCAAGAGCCTTTCCCAAATCAATCTGGAAATGCCATGGGTTTTGTGTGCAAAGCACATGCTCTACTCTTGAGCAAGCAAAAACCAGAGGAATTGAATTTCTTGTTTCTTCATGACTTATCATCAGCCGACTTTGACTTCTCCTCTCCCTTCCACTTCTCTCCTTCCCCACATTTTCACTCTACGCGCCTGAAGAAACGAGGGTTCTTGTGTGCAGCTGCTTATAAACTAAGTGCAGTTTTGCAACAATAAAAAGACGTTCTAATTTGTTATGACCCAATTAAAATGTCATAAGGGAAAGAGGGTTAGGAAATGGGCTTCTGTCCCTCTGCTTTTTTGGCAGTGATAAAACAGGTTTTTCACATCTTTTTTAATTAGGCTGTTGTAAATGCTTTACACACTCGAATCGTTTAGCCAGTGTTAGGAAAGATGTGTAACTGCAGCGCTCATATTCCCTCATTGCAATTTGAGCATGCCGTGTGCCACATCCAGACATCCAACATCTCCGTCAAAGTTCTGTCTGAATCACGCTGTCGGCTGGTGGGTTAGTCACAAATATTTGAGGAAAAGAGGAGGACATTGCAATAATGGCCAATGCACTCTACTTCACCTAACACGATCTACCCACTGAGTTTTCAGATTATTCTTCAACCTCTTGTTGACCTGAAAATATTATTTGGGAACTTAATGGGTGTTGAGAGCAGGAGCCAAGGAGCAGTCAGTAAGGAGTAAGCTTATTCCCTGTAAAGGAAAGCAGTGGGGACTTAAAAATCTAAACCAGCATAACCTGAGAACATGAGAGCCCGTCTAATCCAACCATGGTCAGCCAGATGCTGATAAGAAGGTCATGAGAAAACACAGAATCATATCATTGTAGAGTTGGAAAGGACCACGAGGGTCATCTCATCCAACCCCCTGCAATTCAGGAATCATTTGCCCAATGTGGAACTCGAAGCCACAGCCCTGAGACGCTCTACCAACTGAATCATCACAGCAAAACTCTTTGCTTCTTCTCCCCAGCAACAGAAGCACATGGCCTCTGGTACTGGAGGAGACTAGCAGTCAGTGATAGCTTTATTCTCCATCTGGAAGCCTAATCCCCTTTTAAAGCTGTTACAAGTTAGCAGCCATCACTACCTATTTTGGTAGCAAATTCAGTGTATGTGCTGTGGTGATTTATTTACACCAGTGGTCGTTTCTGCCGTTGTGGGCTAGAACTCTCATCATCACCTGTCATTGGCCATGCTGGTGGGAGCTGTAGTTGAGGGCATCGTGTTGACTATCCCTACTTTTATACACTTGAACCACTGTTACCTTCTTCAGTAGGGTTGGCATATCATATAACTGGATTTCCTGTCCTGCTCTTACACTTCTTGGTTTTAAGATGTAGAACAAGGAAATACAAGGATCTGGTAAGATACCACAGAATTTCTCAGTTGCAGCCATTGTGGCCTTTTGGTGTTCTTGCAATTTTGCTCCATTGAGTTGTATTGGATATAGCAGTGCTGTGGCTGCATCTGTGGCTCCCATATATGTGGCTACCCATGACCATGTCTTCTCACACTACCTTGGCAGCTGAGGAAGTGGTAGAGCCATTTCTGTGCGCACACCATTGGCATAATGCATGAAGACATGTGGGCATTTATCTACCAATGGGACTTTTATTATCTTCCAAAAGCTGGATTTAGGCCATTGCCTCCAAAGATTTGTTCTGAAGAATTTTTTAAAAATGCTTTTTTAGACTTCTTCTCATACTTCAAAACCAAATAAATAAAAAATAGAGTATGTGCTGAATTAAGCAGCAATGGAACCTTATTAGTATTGCAAATCAGTCTGAATTTCTTCTCTCTCTCTCCCCCCCCCCCCTTTACACTTTTGCAAAGATGTGGGATAATACAGCCATTGATTAATGGGGCTGTTTCAACTTTGAACATTTTAAAATAACATCATTATGAATACAAGCAGAATAGAAAATGACTGTGGAATATAGCTTTTTAAAGAATGCTTGCTGAAAACTATTAAGAGTTTAATTAGACCTTTAAGCTGTGAAACCCTGCATATTTACTTAGAATTGAGTTCTGCTAAAATCAGTGTAGGTTGTTTCCAAGAAACTGTGTTTTAGGCCTGGGTTGATGTGTATGTGCCTGTGCCCTGAACATACTCTGGTCATCTCCCACTTGGGCTACTGCAATGTGGGGCTGCCTTTGAAGGAAACTCAAAAACTACAATTAATCCAGAATGTGACAGCTAGACTGGTGACTGGGAGTGGCTGCCGGGACCATATAACACCAGTCCTGAAAGATCTGCATTGGCTCCCAGTACATTTCCGAGCACATTTTAAAGTGTTGGTGCTGACCTTTAAAGCCCTAAACAACCTCGGCCCAGTATACCTGAAGGAGCGTCTCCACCCCCATCATTCAGCCCAGACACTGAGGTCCAGCATCGAGGGCCTTCTGGCAGTTCCCTCTTTGCAAGACATGAAGCTACAGGGAACCAGGCAGAGGGCCTTCTGGGCTTGTCCATATATTCTTCCAAACCTTGCCATTCTTGTCTAAGTTTTTGATTTGACCCCATTCTTATATATGCAGTTAGCTTTGCCATTTCGATAAATTCACCTACTTTATATAT
Source organism: Podarcis liolepis (assembly GCF_965112155.1). Lineage (NCBI taxonomy): Eukaryota > Metazoa > Chordata > Lepidosauria > Squamata > Lacertidae > Podarcis > Podarcis liolepis. The sequence continues at coordinate 27,493,439 of NC_139571.1, forward strand.
CCAGTCATCTCTGGTGGATATTGACTCACTCTTCCATTTGTTGTCAAATGCTATCCTGGCAGCTGCTGTGGCATAAAGAAAAATTCCTTTCTTTTTTGTGGTATATCTTTCCCCAGTAGGCCTATTTAACTTTTAATAGACATCTGAAAACAGCCCTGTTCAGGAAAGTTTTTAATGGTTGATGTTTTACTGTCCAGAGTGCCTAGGACAACCCAGTCAGATGAGCAGCATAGAATAATAATAATGCAGTCATGCCTTAGATCCCGAACGCTTTACAAGTCAAACATTTTGGATCCCGAATGCCACAAACCCGGAAATGAGTCTTCCAGTTTGCAAACGTTCTTTGGAACCCGGACGTCTGACGGGGCTTCTGCGGCTTCCTATTGGCTGCAGGAGCTTCCTGCAGCCAATCGGAAGCCGCGCCTTGGTTTCTGAATGTTCTGGAAGTTGAACGGATTCCGTTCAACTTCCACGGTACAACTGTAATAATAATAATAATATGACCTATCAATTTCCTGATACAAATTCCATGGTACAAAGCGTGTTCTCCTTCATGGAGAGCACGTGTTGCGGTGGGGTCTGCTGAACCACCCCTCTGTTACCAGGCAGGGTCTCTAAAGATGGCCTGGGGCAGTGATTGGTTCACTGGGTTGCTGGGGTAAAAGTTATGTTGCAATTTTGGTGGGAGGGGTAAAATGTTTAAATACTCTGCACGCAGCCTGGAGCTTTCTCTTTGCTGCGTGCAACGGATCACCCGCCCACCCGCCCTTGAGTAAGGGGTTGTTGCATTGACCTTGCTATGCCTGTCATGGGGTCATCTGCCGTTGGGGCAGGGGCCTGGTAGGAATTTTGTCCATCTGGCTGATTTGCTGGGCCATTTGGTTTTTGCCTACTGCATAGCAAATTGTCACAACTTGTAAGGTTGTGGTTAGGCATTGGTTATAAATTGGTGGAGGAGGGGTTAGGATAGGCCGGGCCTGCCCCTCCATGGTTGCTGCGGAAAGGGAATTCCGTTAAAGGAATCCTGGGGCTTGCCATCTTTTCGTCCAATCCCTGGAATGGGACTAGGGCCAGCAAGCCTTCGGGGAGCATGCGGATGAGAATTGAGGGTCTGTGACTCAGCTCCGTTTCTCCCCGACTTGCTTTCCCCCGCACTGTCTTTCGGTGGTGCCCGGAAGTCAGTTCTGTCCCCAGGCGGGGGGACAGATAGTCTTAACCAATGCCTAAACAACCACTCATGGTTTTGTATTTAAATAAAGTTGTGGCCAAAATGATGCCAAAAACCTTAAACAAAAATTAAGTGTGCATTGTGAGTTATTTGGGGGGTGGCTTGGGGACCTCGACACGCAAATTGTACTTTACGATACTACAGTGTACTTACTAGTAGCATGTATAAAAAACCCAGTTGTTTCTTCAACCTACTTTTGCTTTACATTCCAGTTGAGGAAATAGATGTACTTCACATTATGCTCATTTGCTTTGGCAAGCCAGCAATTGTGTCAGCCTTCCTGTGTGGGCAGTGCAAGGATGTGTATGTATGTTTATGTGTATTAGTGCCTGTCTCCAAAGAGCTTTTCTCAGAAAGAACCGTGATTAATTGCTCTGTCAGGAATCTTGTGTCACATCCTGACAGCTGTACGAGGGCTTCTGTTCTTGTTCTTGTACTGTCAGTCAAACAAGGTGATTTTAAATTATTATTTTTAAGCCATTGTGTTTATAGAGTACTAATGTCGCTGTCAAGTACAGCACATTTCTGCAGCAATATATGTGTTTTATTAATTAGAAAAACAACATACAATTTAGTTTGTGTATTAAAAAAGAGAGCCTTGATCTTCCCGGAAATAATACCTCATGCATAAATAGCACATCCATATTCAGGACTCTGTACAAGCAATAGCAGTGATTATGGAAGCACATTTTGGGGGTTCTGAGCCATAGCACAAACAGCTATAAATCTATCTTGCCTTGTTAACCTCCACTGAAGGGGAATGTTAGTGAACCGATTGCAGCAGTGAGCATGGTCTGGTCAGCTGCAGGGCAGATAAGAGTATTTGTGATGGAACTTGGCAGAGGGGTGGGATCCGGTGGAAGAAGCAGGCCTATATCTTTTGGTTTTGCTCAAGCAGGCTGTTCAAAGAAATGTACCGGTATGTGAGGAGAGACGACTCCATCCTAACGTCTACTGTTTTGGGATATATATTCAGGGTGAAATTACATGCCCTCCCCCAAATGTGTATATATAGAGAGAGATAGAGAGGGAGGGAGGAAGAGAGAATTTTTAACCACATTTGTTGTGGTTATTTTGTTATACGTAATAGCTTGATAAGAACTTTTAAAAAGAATGGGGAAAGCTTATAATTTATAAACGAAATCATTGTAAGCAGGTTAAAACATTGTCAGGGATTTAACCACACTTGTAATGTCATGTAATGTACGGATAATTTAGAAAGACCAAAAAATTGGAGAAGGGTTGGTATACAGTTGAAAATATTATCAATAGGACCCATGGAAGGGATGGGGGAAAGTCAGGAGATTCAGAGCAATCTCACTATTTGGATTCTGAATTGGTTTTTATTGTATGTTTATATTTTTGAAAATCAAATAAAAAATTATTTACAAATATTTATATGTCCACTAAGACCAGGGCCTTCAGTGTGGTGGCACCTGTCCTTGAAAATGTGCTCCCAGTGGACATTACGCTATTGGTAGTTGGGCACCAAGTTAAAAATCATCCATTCACCCAAGCTTTACCTGTTGGATGATCCAGATATGTTGATGTGTTAAGATTTGTGTTGCATTTTGTACTAAAATGTAATTTTATTGTTATTTCATGCTGTTAAGAAACCATTAATTCTTTATTCCAGAACCCTAGGTGTGTAACTTTGTAAATGTAGCACTTGGGAAATCTCCCGCTTGTAAATGAGTCTACGAGCTGACTTCATGGCTGCAGGATTTTAATTTTTGGTCGTCCTACTTTGTGTAACATCTTGCCTGATGAAGAGTTTAGGAGGGCTCAAAGTCTACCATACTTTTGCAACTTTGGTTGGTTCTAAGAAAGATTTTACTCAAGTGTGGACCAGAGCTTTTTAAAAGTCTTAACCCCTATGGTCTCAGAATCTAAAAACAACTACAACTTCCTTTTGGCCAAAGTAGTTGCAGCCCAAAGATCCCTCCAGAGTTGATTAAACCTGCCAAAGTGCAAACTAATAGGTTTAGGGACTTTTTGTGGAGGAAATAAAGGGATTAACTTTCCTTCAAAATACAGGTTACTTTCATTCCGCGTGTGTGCGTTGAACTCTTCCTTCCTTGAGGTGGTCAAGTGGTATTCTTGTTTGTGTATTTAAAAACTTAAGTACAAATATGTAAAGCTGCAAAGTTTGAGCCTGTTTAGGAAATGGCATGTGGAATTCTAAAGAGCTCTATGTGTGAGTGTGGGGTTTTTGTAGGGGAGGGGGAAAGATAAAGCAGAGCAATGAAGGGTTTTTTAAAAACAAAAATGAAGCTCCCCCCCCCCTTAAAAATATTCCACCGGTGTGATTAAACGAAAAAACAAGCCACAGCTCTTCAGTGACACACAATATTTTAGACAACTTCAAATCTCACAAAGCCCATGGACTGAGCAAAACATAGATATAAATTGCACAACAGAGAGTACTACTGTACAGAATCATAGAATCTTAGAGTTGGAAGGGACCCAAAGGTCATCTAGTCCAACCCCCTGCAATGCAATCAATATAACACAAGGCTTCGTGAGGGTCTTGATCCAACTCAGGAGGAAGGGTTATTGATATCTCGCTTTCATTTGGGGAAGGAAGAGCAAACAAACCTGAATTACTCTGAATTTGTCTCGTTATTCAGAACACACATAGAACCAATGTACACATCACACACACATACTAAAATGTAGAAGTTGTGGTAATCGGTGCATAGTATGAAGATTATGAAAGTTACATTTTGACCCTTTAACAATGTTCTTGGGTTGTATTCCTGAAGGCATAGAATGCATCTCTAATAAACTAATTTGTGAATTGTTAACAACCTCTTGCTTAATGATAGCATAAACAATGGAAACCGACCAAAATGCCTAGAGTAGAGGATTAAGTTTAAAAACTGGTAAGAAGAATAAATATTCATAAATTAGCACAGCAGTTTGTGGGGAAGAAAAAATAATAATTATATAGATATAGAGTTCACTCGTGTGGGGTAATTAAGAAAAGACTTGGCTGGATCCCTAGATTTAGTAAGAGAGCAGCTGCATTAGCGTATTAAAGTCACAAAAGCAAGCAATGGTATCATGTGGGAATAATATCCCATTGCAGTACTCCTCTATTTCTACTCCTCTTGCAATGAACGGACCACAGCATTAGTAAGTTTAAATACTTTACTTACAAACTCCAAAGGTCAGATTCATGTGTATTCTATGTGCAGCAGCAAGAACACAGGTAGAAAGTAATTGGCTTGCAAAACACAAGACAAATGCTTCTGACCACACGCTCTGGGCTTGAAGTGTTCAAGCCCAGGTGTGTTGCCTGTTCGGCTTCACATGGTGGAAGAAAATGAACAAAGGCTTTGGTAACCCTTCCTCCCAAGCTGAGGGGCTGTGACCTAGCTAAACCTGGTAGAACATCTTACTCTGTGGTCTTAACGCCTTCATGCATGAACAAGAACTAAACATGTTGGTTCTTTGAGTCTGCTATATCCCAAACAATATAGGACTCAGTAGCAGATAGGTAGCCGTGTTGGTCTGCCATAGTCAAAATAAAAAATTCCTTCCAGTAGCACCTTAAAGACCAACTAAGTTAGTTCTTGGTATGAGCTTTCGTGTGCATGCACACTTCTTCAGATACACTGAAATAGAAGTTGCCAGATCCTTCTATATAGTGAGAAGGTGGGGAGGGGTGTTACTCAGAAGGATGGTGGGAATGGGAGATAGGCAGATAGCTGGGAGAGCCTGTTGACGACTCTTAACGACTGTAATAGGTCTTACAGGAAAAGGTAAGGGGTGAGAAGGTGAGAAATGGCTTAGTTATGTATAGTGAGATAAGAATCCAATGTCTTTGTTAAGCCCAGGTCTTTTCATGGTTTTAAGTTTGGTAATGAGTTGTAATTCAGCAGCTTCTCTTTCCAGTCTATTTCTGAAATTCCTTTGTAGTAAAACAGCTACTTTGAGATCTTGTATAGAATGCCCTGGGAGATTGAAGTGTTCTCCTACTGGTTTCTCTGTTCTGTGATTCTTGATGTCAGATTTATGTCCGTTTATTCTTTGGCGTAAGGTTTGGCCTGTTTGTCCAATATAGAGAGCTGAAGGACACTGTTGGCATTTGATGGCATACACAATGTTAGACGATGAGCAATTAAATAGTCCCGAGATGGTATGTGTGATGTTGTTGGGGCCAGTAATGGTGTTGTCCGGGTGTATGTGGCAGCAAAGTTGGCATCTGGGTTTATTGCAGGCTCTGGTGCCAGTGTCTGTGTTAAGTCTGGTTGTAGTATTATTGTGGGTTAGGAGTTGTTTAAGATTGGGTGGCTGTCTGTAGGCAATGAAAGGTCTTCCTCCCAGAGCTTGAGAAAGAGAACTGTCATTGTCCAGGAGAGGTTGTAGATCTCTGATGATGCGTTGTACTGTTTTAACTTGGGAGCTGTATGTGATGACTAGAGGTGTTCTGTTATTTTCTTTTTTGGGTCTGTCTTGCAGCAAGTTCTCTCTGGGTATCAGTCTCAATATAGGACTCAAAAAGGGAGACAGAAACCTGATCACTTCTGGTAATCAGTTGTTAAGTGTTTTGAAAGTGAACCTGTGAACTACGATAAGCCACATAAGACGGGGGCCGGGGGGACCACCTGTACATGATTTCTGATTGTTTTCTATGCTATGTGAATTGAAATAAGAGTGAGCAACTGGAGAGGAGCAGGGATAATTGTAATTATTATGGAAATTTGGAGGGAGGGCAAAGGGGTTAGCTCTTGTGCTTTCTATATTATTGGTTGTGGAAAAGAAATAAAATAATAAGTTATTAAAAAGAGAGAAATAAATTACATTCATATATATCCAGAATATATATTCTTTTCTGCAACCTGCTTCCGAATCTTTGCTTTGGGGTATTAGGAGAGGTAATTTGAAAATCATTAATACTGGGTTCGTCATGTTAAGAATTACTGGGAAGACTTAAGGGAAGATTTGGGTTTTGGCAATATTGCTTTATCTGTGCATTAGGGTGGGATTGGCACAACTAGTCTTCTCTCTGCCTGCACGTGCAGATTGCTGAAACAGTTGTACACGTGGCCAAGTGCCACAGGGTATGTTCTTCCTGTACCTAAATTTCATCCCAGATACATTTCAACCAAGAGGATAATTTCAAGCAACATAAAGTAGTACAAGAAAAGCATTAACAGCCACATGATCCAGTAACATCTATGAAGAAGAAGAAGAAGAAGAAGAAGAGCTTTTTTTCTTTAAAATATATATATAGGGGTACTCTCAATTTCCTACTCTTATTGAAATACTGCCCCTCAATGAGGCCAAATTTAGATTCACAAAATGTTTAGGGGTATGCATACCCCTGCATCCCCCCAGAAAAAAGCACTGGTGGTTATGGTGGTGGTGGTGATGATGATGATGATGATGATGATGATAAATTTTATACTACCCTTCATCTGAGGATCACAGGGTGGTTTACGATATAAAACCACAAGAATGCATAGCATTGTAACAATAACTTCCCCATAGATTTGAAAGGCCATAGATTGTTTAATTCGCTAAAGGCGGGAGGAGGAGAAGGTTTTTGCCTGCTGCCTAAAGATATGAGCTGGAGAAGGAACTGGCAATCCACTCCAGTATTTTGCCAAGAAAACTCCATGGACATAAAAAAGGAGAAGCTTTGAGAAGAAAGTGAGAGTTTCCAAGGCATGCTCTGGTTCATGGGGTCATAGAGAGTTGAACATGATTAAGACGACAAAGGCTATGCAATGAAGATACACAGTGAAGGTGTCAGAGGCAAGTTGTGGGGAATTTTGTGACTATTCTGGTGACATCCGGCTCATGTTGTGGTTCCAGGCTTGGGACAGCTCCCAGGTCACCAGATCCTGCTGTGCTGATGAGCTGCAGTCTTTGTTCCTGCCACTATCAGGTGGTGGTGTGGAGGAGGAAGGCTTGAGCTAGACATTTATCCACCTGCAAGCAGTTGTTGTGGCACAAAGAGTAAGGTACCAGTGCTGAAAGTTTCTTTTGTTGAAGCCCACTGGCTTTGGTACTTTCCAAGTCTGTTTCAGCACAGTTATGCCCTAGGTAAAATCATAGGTCCTCTATGGAATTCCCAACACGTGATGAAAGTTGTGTTGTGTTTCTATTAGGATTGAATATGCTAAAGTCACAGCCATCCAGACCTTGGGGAGTTCGCAGCTCTGTTTTTGAATGTAGGATGACCTTACATAAACAGCATTCTTTCTGATCAGGACCTTAGACTATAATATTACCTTGTATATTATACACCAGGGCATTCAAATAATCATATCCGTGTTGGAAATCATAATCGTAATCATAATATAGTGGACTACCAGCAGGAAATGGTGTATTTATTGCAATCTTCCATCATTTATTTAGAAGATGTGTAGACTAATGAAAGAAGCTATACAAACATACTAAGGATGTTAATTAAACCTATGGTAATTAAACCAAATTAAAGTAATTAAACCTAAAATATCATAACCGCCCACAAAAAAAAATCAAAATTCTGCAGACATCGAGTGAGTTCTGATCTGAACAACTTGATATATTCCACCAATAGGCAAAACCCTTCTAGAAATAGGTTGTTCGCCTTTCCAAGCAATTTTGCCATCACTTTTTCAGTGCACAGAGCCTTGCAGTCTTAATCACATTCACCTTTGTAGTACCTCTGTGTGCCCTTTTTACAAATGGATTATGGGAACAGTTGCTTGTGTAAAGCCACTTGCCTGCCTATCGATTTCCAAGTTCAGGTTCCAAATACTTAATAGAGCACTTTTCCCTATATGCCAGTCCAACCACTGAGTGCTGCTGTTGGGTGATGTCCCCTCTGTGGTGACGCCCTCCCTGGATGTCCATCCATCATATCTACTCCTGTTTCATCAGATATTGTAGATGTACCGCTTCACTCAGGTCTTCCTGAAATTTATCATCAATAAGGCTAAGGGACATTTGATCTGTATAACAGGACTCTGTAGGATTATTTCCTTGCTGGTGTTTTAAGGTTGGAGCCAATTTTAGGGTTTTATTTTGTTACGTTACGTATTTGTCAGTGTGGTTTGAGATTTATTTAATTTTTTAAGAAAATTAGGCTGAAGTTCCTGGAAGAGAAGGGCAAACCTCATTCTCCAAAGAGCGAACTAAGTGTTACGGGAATATTTTCACTGCTGCTACTTTCGTGGTTTTACTGTTTGCAATTTTCTGAACAGCTATATTGCCAGTGTCATATCTTATTTAGTGTATTGTTGTCATTTTGGTTTACTACGGATGCATTCTTTGTTCTGGGACCTTCAGGTGAAAGGCAAATTATAAAAGTTCTGAAATAGAATACAGTAAACCGGTGCCTAACGCACAGTTAACAAAGGTGATTTCAACCATACACTCACAGTTGGGGCTTTCTCTCTGCTTGGTTCCTTCCTCCCCACTTCCAGGGATCCACAAAATGGTGCCTTCTGGACAAGTCTCACTTGGTGTACCCTTGGTGCCTTTGGCAGCAGAGCAGCGGCTCTGGGAGTGGTGGAAATGCTTCTATAAGGCATCTGGGGAGAGGAAGGCTCAGTTCTCAGGAGAGCAAGTTCCAAAGGCACGTTGGCTTTGTTTGGTATTCATAGCATTTGTTTTGGTATCTGATCAGGTTTTGTTGTAGCATCTGATTCATTGTGCCATCTCTCGAGAACGTAATTTATTTTGTGAGGTAATGTCTGCGACCTGTACTAACCTGTTTGTTAGTACAGTTTTCTTCTTCTTTATTTCCTATTTCCTTTCGGATTTTTATTTTAACTTCATGATAAAGTTTGAATTGTAATAATAATAATAATAATAATAATAATAATAATAATAATAATATACATAAATGAACCACCCTGAGACCTTCAGGTATAGGATGGTATATAAATTCATTAATAATAATAATAATAATAATAATAATAATAATAATAATAATAATTGGACCTAAATAGCAGAGATTCACATCTCTTCATATAGGGCAGGTGGGAGTGGCTTTGGCCAAATTCAACCCATAGGTCAGAAGTTCCCCACAGATGTTTTAGATATACTACCTGAGTGAGTTGTAAACAAAATAATCTTGTTTAATGGTCAAATTTAAGTCTGCTATCAGCTTATACTGCCCCTGTCCCTGCTTCATCAGTGCATAGGCAGATCAAGTGCTTTTTTCTGGGGGGACGCATACTCCTAAACATTTTGTGAATCTTTGTACTTTTGACCATTTACTGTATTTATTTTTCCCGATTTGAACTATAAAATGGTGATTTTTTTGAGTCAAAATGAGAGTACCCCTAAACAAATATTTTTTTAAGCACCTGGCAGATCCATAAATACATACACCTTCATTTCCCCACAAATTTATTGTCACTAGATTTTAATAATATTGCTTTCAGATAATTAACTATTTGTAACATTTCTACAACTTTTGGGATACTGACAAACATTTGGGAAGGGCGTGTAAAACATAGGAACATGCCTGCCTATATGTCCATTTAGCTCAGGGTTTTCTCCTTTGTCCAGCAGCAGCTCTCTGGAGGCTTTCAGATCATCTGCTACTTGATGATCATTTCAACCAGAGATGCTACAGCCAGAACCTTAGACCCTCCTTATGCACCACCTGTGGTCCTCTTCTCCCTCTCCCGTAAAGTGCCTCTTCTATTTTCAGAGCACACATTTGTCTTACTAGATTGGTGGATAGGACTGTTAGGATCTGCTTCTGAACCTCCAAGAGGTTCAGAATTTTGATGGTCTTTTCAGACATGATGGCCATGATGGCTGTGATGTGGCTCAACAAATAGCCATGGATGTATGTGATGCCTCTAAAGCAGCCTTTCTCAACCTGTGGATCCCCAGATGTTGTTGGACTACAACTCCCATCACCCCTAGCTAGCAAGGCCAGAGCTCAGGGATGATGGGAGTTGTAGTCCAACAACATCTGGGGATCCACAGGTTGAGAAAGGCTGCTCTAAAGGGAGTGGTATTTGAGGTGATCTCAGGTAACAGGGATCTCTGTTACTAGTATTGCATGAGTAACTACATGACATCACAGTCACTGAGTGATGATGTTGTAGTCACTGTTAATACCCTTGGGAATTTGTCCTCTGAGACTAGGCTACACGATCAATTGCATTTAAATGATTTCCCAACAAAAATTTTCCCCTTTCCTTTCTCTCAGAAGTTTATTTAGGCGTGATTTCCCTTCCCCCTCACCATCCGTATAACTCATCAAAAGTTGGAGGGTAGCTGTCTAAATTGGGATGCCCATTTCTGCTTACGTTGGCACCCAATACGATGCAAAACCCTGATTATCCAGCTGACCCAAAGAGCAATAGGTTGGAGGGCAGCAAGCAAGCAAGTGTTGTGTTCCGGGATTTGTATAATTCCTAAGCAGAAGATACTCTCCAACCCAACGTAGCCCATGGCAGGGGCAGGGAACTACAGAAAGCAAAGTGCTTAGTTTCACACATCATGGTCTCCTGTGCCATTGGGAGGCAGACTTTGGCATGGCTTTCCAGTTCGCAAGCCAGAAATTAAGATGGGAGCAGCTGTCTCTAAAACAGAATTTCTGTTGCAAATGATGGTCCAAGTCTGTTCATAGCAGCAACAAAAATCTTGGCTGTGATAATGGAAGGAAGCTTAAAGAATAGATTAGCCTGCCCAATGTGTGTGTTTAAGGTGACTTGCAACAATGCAGTATTATGCACACATCCCGTGAGATTGTAGTCTGCATCTTTAGATTAATTGTCATTATTTTAATATCATTCATATATATATGAATATATATGAAACCTTCCAGCTGACAAGAACCTACGAGAAACTAGAAATCCGAAGAGCCACCATCTTATGTGATCTCTTGTTCCTACGCAACTGCCGAGACAACAACTTAATTCCCACATGCTTCCAACTTAAATTCCACTCTAAAACCCCAGCTACCGAAAGGATCCTGAAACGAACTGAACTATCCCTAATCAGAAACGAAATACATAAGAAAAGATACCTACTAAACCAAACCAACAAAGATCTGCTCACTCTTCACCTCAAACTCTGTAACAAAATCCACCCTGCACTCTGGGACAAATGCAAACAACTAGCCGTCTGGAGAGCTGAAACTGAGACCTCACATAAGACAGACAGACACACCAACAAACTCCACAAACTAGAGAAACGCCAGAAGCCCAGCCACCCTCCACAACAACCCATGAAACAAACAGTACATAACATATCAGACAGGATCCTCACCTCAACTGAAACCAAAGTACTCTCCAAAGGTTTCAACTTTGCAGTCGCCCCGAGACGCATCCCCACGGAAAACATCATATGCGGAGTCGAAGCTAGCCTAACCAAAATCAACCCAGATGAAGCCAATAAAATCAGACTTGAAGTCACCAACATCCTCTGCTCCAGCAAACCACCCAGAAGCAATTTACACAAAGAAGAACAGAAAGCACTCACCAACCTGAGGAAAGACAACAACATAATCATTCTCCCAGCAGACAAAGGTAATGCCACTGTTGTGATGAACACATCGGACTACCAAGCAAAACTATCAAATCTACTCCAAGACCCTACCTACCAACCTATAAAAACAGATCCCACCACCTATCTGGAAAAAACCACCAAATCCAAAATAAAAGCCTCTCCTATCAGTGAAGAAATCCAGCTAAGAATCATCCCCAGAGAAAAATCATCCAGATGCCCCAAACTCTACGGTCTCCCCAAGATACACAAAGAAGGAACACCACTCAGACCAATAGTCAGCTCCATAGGCTCACCTCTACAAAATCTCGCTAAATTTCTCGCTAAGCAACTTCAGCCCTATGCAGAATCCATCGCTTCACACGTTACTAACTCCTTCCAGTTCATAGAAACAATAAAGAAGCAAAACCTACATCCCGATGACCTACTTGTGAGCTTCGATGTTGTATCTCTCTTCACACAAGTGCCCATTAATGAAGCCTTGACAGCCATTCAAAACAAATACAATCCCCCCGAATACATCCTGGACCTGACCAACCACTGCCTAACCAACACGTACTTCATCCACAATGGACAAAGATACAAACAGATAGAAGGAGCACCTATGGGATCACCCCTCTCACCGGTCATCGCAAATTTGTACATGGAACACTTTGAAACCAATGCTTTAGACAAGTCAGAACACAAACCCAAACTTTGGCTCAGATATGTTGACGACACCTTTGTAATTTGGCCACACGGGAAAGAAAAACTAGATAGCTTCCTCACACATCTCAACAGCCTACACCCCAAAATACAATTCACTATGGAAATAGAAGCCAACAACCAACTTCCCTTCCTTGACGTCCTAATCTACAAAAAACCTGATGGCTCCCTAGGACACACTATCTACCAGAAAAAAACACACACCAACCGCTACTTACATGCACAATCACACCACCACCCTGCACAAATAAACTCCGTAGCCAAGACTCTCATCTCCAGAACCAAACGCCTGGCTGACAAAGACCACTTGACAACTGAGTTACAGAATCTCTCAAATGTGTTAATCGCCAATGGATACCAGCAAAACAGGGTTACGAAGCTAATCCAAAAAGAAACACCCCCCAAAAACCAAGACACAGAAGAAAACAATGGCATGGCCCTCCTTCCTTATATCAAGGGCACTACAGATAAAATTAGCAAAATCCTCCATAAACACAATATCAAAACAGCCTTTTGCACCAACCAAAAAATAGCCAATATCCTCAGAAACCCCAAAGATAAAATCCAGTTGGAAAACCAAGGGGTCTATGAAATACCCTGCAAAGTCTGCCCAGCCACGTACATTGGACAAACAAACAGACGAATAAATGCACGTATCGCAGAACACAAGAATGCCGTCAAAAAAGAAGAAAAAACTTCCTCTCTTTTCCAACACATGAAAGAAACAGGACACGAAATTAATTTTGCAGATTCCAAATTGCTCTTTAACATGGAACATCACCACAAGAGAATAATCATGGAAGCCATCGAGATAGAGAAACACCCTCACAACATGAACAAGCGTGACGACACGTCCCGCCTGCCAGACATCTGGAAATTAGCCCTCCCCACAAAAACCGACACCAGAACCAGAGGCACACAGAACGCCATCACCAATCAACCACACCAGACCCAAACCCAGACCCTCTCCACAGATAAATTACAGACACCATCCAGTAGCCAAACCATAGTGGCACCTCCGGATGCTGCACCCCCCTGCAATCCCTACACAGATCTGGCTGGCACAGGGCACAAAACCACAGCTCGCCCCTATACACGAAGCCAAGCCAGAGCACAACTAAGTGCAGTACAGCCATCTTCTCAGAAAAACTCTTCACAAGCTCAAGAGGTCAAGACACGAAAGCTTTAGCAACTAATCCACACTTAATGACCCACCTAAGTGGTACTCAGAATATCACTCCAGAAATCACTCAAGATATCCCTCAAGTAATTAAGAAACAAAAGAAGAAAAGGCACACTAACCTGGGAACTTCCTCTCTGCCCAGAACGTTGGAGGCTATACACCACACCCCCTCAACAGTATTTATAGGAACTCAAACACTGAGATCCTGCTCTGTTCCAGTAACAAGAAGCCGAAAGCACCAGCCTGAAGATGACGAGTGAGACCTCGTCGAAACGTCGCCTAGACACCCCAACTCTTACACGGGAAGACACCCGAAGACACCAAAACCTGCATATATATATATATATATATATATATATATATATATATATATGCAGGTTTTGGTGTCCTCGGGTGTCTTCCCGTGTAAAAGAAGCCGAAAGCACCAGCCTGAAGATGACGAGTGAGACCTCGTCGAAACGTCGCCTAGACACCCCAACTTTTACACGGGAAGACACCCGAGGACACCAAAACCTGCATTCCTGTACCCGTGAAAATCTACGAAAACATATATATATATATATATATATATATATATAGTGAATGGAATTGGAGTAAATCATTGATTTTAGAGATGGCTCTATGTAAATCTGTTTACTTGCAAGCTGTCAGTTTATTCATTTCACGGCATCACCTAAGATGAGCACACTTTATATTTGCACTATTCTTATGTACCTGCATTGTGCTCTTTTTTTTTTAATACCCCCCATCTGGATACCCTTGAAGACAGATGCTATTAGTGCGTGTATTTCCAGCTCTTGCTTTCCAAGAGATATTAAAGGGAATAAACTTGGAAGTCTTAGATATCAGATCTGAGTCTGCATAAACGAAATAATCCGCTATGCTGGTGCAAAGTGCTCAACAGACAAGCATAAATGCACACCAAATTACCTATATTATACGTAAGAAGAGTCCTGGTGGTTTAGGCCAAAGGCCCGTCGTGGCATGGCCCTAGCCCCTCCCCATGCTTCGAACAAGATCCACATACCCTCAATTCCTTTAACGGAATACCCTTACGCATGGAGGGGCAGGTAATGGCCACACCTCCCCTCCCCCACACATCGCTATTCCAGTGCCTAAACACCAAACCTTAAAAAGTTGTGACGATTGCTACAAGGTAGGCGAAAACCAAGTGGCTGGTGCCAATTTGCCAGCCCTAATATGGATTGCAGAGAAAATGAATCCCTTTTCCTTCCTGCACACACAAAAATCCTGGACCTTCAATCTGGCAGGTGTAATCCACTCTGGCAGGAGCACTGGTCCTGTCAATTTCACCTACTGCTGTTGAAAGGGTAAAAGGCTATAACTGTTTTTTCAGATTCCCCGTAAGAGAGGAAGAGCAACACATAGCTTTGTTTTACACAGAGTGGCTCAGAAACCAATCACAGATCGAAGCGGACAGAGCACAGAGCAACTGTGGGGGTTTTTTAAAGCATAAGTACAAGACAAATCTTGGGGGCCAGTGTGCACCCCTAGTTTACATAGCATATGTCAACCTCATTTTTTAATGCATATTGTTCCCTGCACCACCATTTATAGACATATAAATGCATGTATGCATGACAATTTGTCTTCTCCTCCCAGCATAACAGAGCTGATTCTCTGAGCAGTATGTTTATGCTTTCCCAAGGCATCATGTACAAGTCTGTCTTTACATGTTGAAAGCATCCCTTATTGATTTTTGGATTTATGAAATTCTGCTTCCTTCCTTAGGTAATCATGACTGTGCATCAGCCAAAGATATAAATCCATTTGGCTGTAATTATGTGATCTCGTTAGGCATCTCACTCTAGGATAGGAAACCAGTGATTAAATTTCCATTCAGCATCTTTCTTCATCAGTCACAAAACAAGCCTGGTGATTATCCCATAGTAATTGTGAAAAGCATGCCTTCATTATTACACCGCTAATTGTTTTCAGTTGAGGAGTTCGGGGAATTTCAGTTTTTATAGATAGTGCAACTAACTCTTTGAGATATGGTGATCTTCCCATTGTGCTCAGTGAAGCAAATGCCGCCTCTGGATTATTTGAAAATGCCTGGAATGTGGCTTGTTCTTTCACGGTTCACAACAGCACACATTTACTATGTAAGAATCAATTAAAATTATTAATTTCCCCTCATATCACCCTGAAATTATCCATTTAGGGAATTAATGACAGCAAATACATTCGCCCCCTTTATACAATGCATAATTTACTAGTTCTTTTTGTATTATCTATAGTGCATGACTTGGCCCTAGGGATGGCCAACTCCTTCTATTTCTGGTCCATTTAATTTTCACACATTCTCATTCATCAGACCATTCTGTTTCTGCATTAGTCCATGATTTTAAATCTGCATGGAAATGTGTCTTTAAATGCTTTTTTCAATGTTGCAATGCTATGGTCCCTATGAGCGCATCCTAGGGGCTGTAGGATTCATTAGATCTCACTTTCTCAGATATCTCACTTTCTCAGAGAGGTTGATTGTCATAGACTGGCTGGATGCAGAGGAGTGGGGGGGGGGGGAGAGAGAGACACTAGCCAAGACAGGCATAGGCAAACTCAGCTTTCCATATGTTTTGGGACTACAACTCCCATCATCCCTAGCTAACAGGTCCAGTGGTCGGGGAGGATGGGAGTTGCAGTCCCAAAACATCTGGAAGGCCGAGTTTGCCTATGCCTGAGCTGAGGGAATCCGCAAGGGAAGAAGGCTCAGATTGGCGGTGGGATGACCATGAGTGGTCAGAGGAAAAAGAGGGAGCAGACTGGGAGGAGGAGGTGTCGGAAACTGAAGAGGCAACAGGGTTTGGTGAGCAGGAAGAGGCTGTGGCAGAGAGCAGCCCAGAATCAGAAAAGCGGAAGCTGGAGAGGAAGAGGGCGAAGAGATAGCGATCAGGCAGACTGCTGAAGAAGCCAGTAAGTCTCCCCCTCCTGCGGTGAACAGCTCCCCTCTCCTCTGGTCTCCCAGGACCAGAATAGGTATGAAGAGGGCAGAGCAGAGACAGACAGGTTGATAGAATCTCAGATAATAAATACTTATTTCTTATTTTTTAAAAAACATTGATAATTATAATAGTTCTTGTAAACCACTTAGACGTTTGGTTACAATCAAGCAGTATATAACTTGCTGCCCTGGGCACCCTTAGGAAGTGGGGAGAAACAAAAATCTAATTCATCGTCATCATCAGAATGGAAAATGCGACAGGAATGAGTGATTGATGGGGTGGAGTGTTTCTGTGCAAGATTCTAATAGATGTGTTCTCATGTGACTCCTTCATATGAGGGCCAGGATGAACAATCATTTAAGTGCCTTCCCTCGCTTCTCCTCATCTGAATAGGTGTTTATTAAACCTATATCTGAATCCTGGACCATGACATCTTATAGCTTAAGGATGGATGAATCAGTCTTTTATCTTATCTGTGCCAGCCTTGCATATAATAATCCATAAATCCATTCCATTCGGATTCCACACTAATCTGCTAAGAAATTTCAAAGAAAAAAATATGCATGAAGCCCTATGTTTAAATATAGTAATAATGAAATATGCTTTCTAAACAAGTGCTCTCAAAATGTATCTAAATTTTCTCTCAAAATATGGGTTGGATAACATATTTTGAGACTGTTTTCATCTGAAACTTGCATTGAAACATTGGGGAAGTACAAAATATGGAGGATAACTAAGTTCCAGTCAGCACATGAGGCCAGGAGGTTAGCTAGATTTAGCAAAGATTGGATTCCTCTGGCATTCCTAGTTGAAGCTGCAATTGTAGCCTTCAAATTCAGAGAGCAGAAGCTGGGAGATGTGTCTGGTTCAATCCCTGGTGCCTCCAATTAAAGTATTCAAGACCAGTTTATGCTACCCTTCTGTCTGAGTCTCTGAGAGGCTGCTACATGTTTGGGTTGACAGTACCAAATTGCATGGTTTGGGATTAGAATACAGAGATTTAGAGAAACTGAGTATAAAGGAGCCCCATCACTTCCGTCTTAGACCCATGTTGCTAAGCAATTGCAAAATACACTCCCTTCTCACCTGCTGCTTGACCTTGACTTGTGTGAAGAAGTATATCTGGAGCTTGCTTGCTGACTACTGTAACTTTCATCAAAATCGCTGTAGGTCCAAGACCAAAGCATGACTATGTCAAGCCCCCAGATGGATGAGAATAGCAAGAAACAGAAGCCTTGAGCACATTCCAATGGACAATAAATAATTTACCCTCAAGTTCCATTAATTCAATGCGATTAAGAATGCATAACTGGGTGCAGGAGGGCAATCTCATTGCCGTAACTGAGTAACAATACAGTGTCACCTTGGTTCTCAAACTTAATCCATTCCGGGTGTCCATTCAACTCCCAAAACCGTTCAAGGCACGGCTTCTGATTTGCTGCAGGAGCTTCTTGGCTGCAGGAGCAAATCGGAAACCCTTACTTCCAGGTGTGCAGCATTCGGGAGCTGATTTGTATGACAACTAAGTCATTTGGGAACCAAGGTACCACTATACCATTTTCCTGAATGTAGGCAGGCAATGGAAACTATGTTCCCAATTTTGAACATATTAGAAATTGTATGTGATAGATGCACACGAAGAAGAAGAAGAAGAAGAAGAAGAAGAAGAAGAAGAAGAAGAAGAGAGTTTGGATTTGATATCCCGCCTTTCACTCCCTTTTTAAGGAGTCTCAAAGCAGCTAACATTCTTCTTTCCCTTCCTCCCCCACAACAAACACTCTGTGAGGTGAGTGGGGCTGAGAGACTTCAAAGAAGTGTGACTGGCCCAAGGTCACCCAGCAGCTGCATGTGGAGGAGCGGAGACGTGAACCCGGTTCCCCAGATTACAAGACTACCGCTCTTAACCACTACACCACACTGGCTCTCCAGATATCTGCCCATTCTTTCCCATTAGGTATATTCGTAAACTGTTACTTGGGTTGTTGCTGTTGCACCTGTTCTCCTGCACTTTCCAAACCTGCAGCTTCTCCTGTCTCTGACTCTTGTCTCCTGGCTGTTAAAGGCTTCCCAAGATCATCGATCCCCTTTTCCAAGTCAGTCTCCAACCCCTCTTCACCCGGTGCCCCCTCATCAGTATCCAACCATCACTCATCAGTGTCCAGCCAGTCCCTGACACACAAAGCACCATTCCCAGGTGAAGAGGAGGGGAGAAGTCTTTCCCCTCCCTTGTTTTACAGATGTTTCTGAAGTTCCCAGCAGTTTCCATAAAGGGGTCCTGTAAATAAAGGGAGAGAAGAAGTAGAAGGCTAGCCTGGGGATGAAGAAGTAGTTAGAGGCTAGAAGATTCTTTTCAGTAACAAAGAAGTTAAAACAATTCTCAGTCTAAAGTGATTTCACTGTCTTACGAACTCCAGAGAGAAAATAGGAAAATAGAAAATAAGGGAGACAACAGGAAATAAGATTCCTTCTAGGTTTGGTTTTTGGAAAGTAGTTTGCTTGGATCTGAGAGCATAACAAAGATTAATCTCTGCCATAGCTCAACAGATATGCTCATATTTCACCAGATTCTGAATCCCTGCATTATACATCCTCCTAATGTTTTGGCCGCAAAATAAAATGAGACCGGTCCGGATTTTGTTTTGGTTTTTTAAGAGTAAAACTTTCCTACAGTATATTCTTGTTGGGCTTGTGTTGACTTAAGGGACTTGGGACGTTGTTGGGGTTTCTTAATAAAAAGAAATCCAGGCAACGGGGCTTCCTACTAAGATTTTTTAAAATGAGAAACACATAAAAAAAATAACATGGATGAACATAGTAAGATGTACAATTCGTGTTACAGAGCAACTCGATACATAATATGTACCAACAGCAACTTTGTGTAGTTTACAATGTAATAAAATAAACAGGCTCAGTAATAGCATAGCAACAGAATGCTGAGTTATTTTCATGTATAGGTTGTCCGGGGTACTTGATGGCTTCGTACCTCCATGTAGATAATGATGATGATGATAAATATTTGTGTGGTGATAACAAGTTTTCTAAACATTTCTAGTAGGTAAAGTTCTTAACATTTCTAAAGAAACATGTGGTTATGCGTCAATTATCAGTATAGCAAGCCATGGGATTCACTTCACACCTGGAAGTCTTGGTAGTGTATACTAGGGCTGGGGAACCTTTGTAAATCTGAAGGCCACATTCCTTTGGAAAACTTCCAGGTTTCTCATATCATTGGGGGATGGGTAAAAGGTAAAGGACCCCTGACAGTTAAGTCTAGTTGTAGACGACTCTGGGATTGCAGCGTTCATCTCGCTTTACAGGCCGAGGGCGCCGGTGTTTGTCTGCAGAAGTTTTTCTGGGTCATGTGGCCAGCATGACTAAGCCGCTTCTGGTGCAACGGAACACCGAAACCAGAGCAGCGCATGGAAACGCTGTTTACCTTCCCGCCGGAGCGGTACCTATTTATCTATTTGCACTGGTGTGCTTTCGAACTGCTGGGTGGGCAGGAGCTGGGACTGAACAATGGGAGCTCACCCTGCCGCGGGGATTCAAACCGCCGACCTTCCGATCGGCAAGCACAAGAGGCTCAGTGGTTTAGATCACAGCACCACCAGCGTCCCTTGGTGGATGGGAGCTAGAGGCAAAAGTAGGCAGTGCAGTGGATGTGACTCTTATGCAGACTAGCATTACAGCTTTCTATCCGTACTCCTTCCTCCATTCAGGAAAGCAAGATGATTTATCACGGTTCAGGTACAACTCAGCCAGGCAGAAGATCAAGCAGGATACAGAGCTAGCCTGGTGAGAAGTGTGGACTCTCTTGACTTGACTTTTCAACTTCCTATTTACCAGTCCTCTCATTCTGGGAAGTTTCCTCTTTTGAAATCAAACGTGACCATGTTGGATTTTCTGGTCAATTGGAAATTTACAAGTCGCCCATTTCTAAATTTTCTCATTTGGATGTTTCCTTGATTTAAGTCTTCATCTCAAGATCTCCCAAAGCATTCTAATCAGGGGGACAATAGCATGTTCTCAGCACTAAAGTACTCTTGGGGCCCAGTATGGCCACCCACAACAATTCTGTGGAGGAGCCTGCCTCTTTTTGGATTTCTATCTTGCTGGACTCAATGCCTTCTTTGACATGCATAGTTAACACCACCTCCTTTCTCCTTATCAGCTGCCCTTCTCTGTTCTTCCTATAGAGTCTTATATCCTTAGATAATCAAGTCCTACTAGTTCCCTTCTTTCCACCAGGTTTCTGTTATGCTCACTATAGCAAAACCATCCTCTAAGACCAAGCATTCATCCATCTTGGCTTGGAGACTTCTAGCATTAGCATATAAACACTTCTGTACAGTCTCTCTCTTCAAGTTGTCTTTGGCACATGAGCGCATGAATGCAAGGCTGTTCCAGATAGCAAACTGTCATGTGCTTTGTCCAGTCTACTTAAGAATGATTCAGGCACTGAGTAATCAACAGAAGTACAGACTTTATATTCCCCCATGTCCCCATGTATGAAGAGTTTAAGCCCCATACAGTGAGGAGTATGACTTGGTGATTTAATGGATGACAGAAAAATGACTCACCATTTATTTGGAAACAGTAGCTTCCTTGGTTAACTGCTGCAGCAACTTCTGGTGCAGGAAAGGAAGTAAAACAGCATGTTGCTGTTTGCTGTGTGGAACAGTTGCTTTGAAATATTACACTGCGAGCTGCAAGATATTTGCTTTTTGCATGGACCGGAGAAGCCTCTGTATTCTACAATGTCTCATGGTCAGCTGGAAATAGCAGGCCTTGAAACCGAACCGTATGTATCACAAGGATTATTTAGAGAAAGGAAAACTCATCAGTTTGCTTCTACTGAGCTCAAGCCTGGCAGTAAACTAATAGGCAAAGATGAACTTGAGTATGTGTGCATTTGTGTTCATTTAGAATACTTTTCTGATAGGTTTTAAGGTAAGAAAATGCTTCAGATCTCAAAGAGAATTTAAGACACCATCTTTCATCATCCTATGCATGGAACTAGCTGCAAGTTCTTACATAATATTTTAGTCTTATAATTGATGTGCTGTTAACTGTTGTTGATACAAGTGATGAAATATCCATCACCTGGAAGGGGGGTGGATGGATAGGATGGTTCATTTCATTTCTGGCTAACATCCACAAGCTGTGCTTACTCCATCTCTATTATTTGATTGGTCAGATAGGCTTCTATGACTTCAAAAAAGGCAGCTAGATCTGGAGGAAATGTTATGCAGTGTGTAACCACAGTTCAGTGAAGACAGACATCCAATATGACACATTTCTTATGCAGAATGAAATGTTTTCATGTGTAGGATTTTTGATGGAGGAGAAGGACCCATCGTACACTTAAGCCATTATTGGTGAAATACGGGAATGCTCTTCAAAGGATTACCCAAAAATCTGATATGGTTTTAGCTGTTAGTGTAAGGGCGTGGGGTGGAGGGCATTGATCAGAAACTTGTTCAGATGTCAAACTGGAACTAGAAGTAGGGATTGGAGGTGAGCTATGGGAACATGTGCATTCTCACCCCTCCATATTCCCATACTCCATTTTTCTTTCTACCTGGGTTTGATGTCATGTGTGGATACCTGGGTTTTAAAATGGAACACTGCAACATTCCATTTGATACAATCTTGTCATGAGAATTTAGGATAACCCCCATGATCAATGGGTGCATATATCCATTAGCTTAGAAAACCTAGTTCCTTTTAGATCTGATCCAGCTCTTAAGAGATGCCATCTTTTGAGGATGAGGTCTGGAAAATGCTCAGTTAATAGGAAGGGAACCCAGGCTGCTGAATACAAGGGACAGGGACTTTTTGTATGGTGGCTCCATGGAATGTTTTACTCCATATATTCAACCACAGTCCCCAATGATAGTGTTTTAGGAAGACTCTATATAAGTTTATGTTCAGGGTTGTCTTCTGAGAAATTTTGGCTCCCTTGAACTATGATGCATATTTTCTTTCCACTCTTGCGTCTAAGAGTAATAGTTTGCCCAACGAAAGAAAGAAGCATTTTCTTGTTTACAAACTGACTTTCAGTAGGTTCCTAGCAGATATTACTCTGTTTACGATTTTGCAATCTATGTAACTCACGCTGTGCAAAAACGCCCATGATTGCTTTTGCTTTGATTTATAGTTCTCTCTTGGTTATGTCTTCCATGAAAAAATTTAAGAAACAGTAAGTGGAAAATAAGTACAGATAATGAACTGTTTCCCCCGTGAAGTCACTCAGTAATAGTTGCCGTGTTTTGCCACGTTTGCAGAAAGGAAACATCAGAGATCCAGTGTTCATATGCCTCCGATCAAGCTAAAGAAATAGTGTATCGTTTGACCTCTTCATCAGCAGTGTGTGACCTTTGCCTCACAGAGGTCCTAATTTGCCAGTAGTGGTCCTAATTTGGCCAATGAGGTCATTTCCTCCAAGCCACACCCACCTACATCACACCAGACATCATGTTAAGTCCATGGACTGAGAGATGAACATTTCAGTATCTGATAAACTGGCAAAAGTGAATTATGATTTCTTGAAAGCTGTATGTCTCTGGATTGTAATTTCATGTGATAGCCTGTTCTGACTGATTGCTTAAGCTTTTTACGGTGTCATTGAAAGGGCTGAAGCTTTCCTCACCCCTCTGTTTACTAATTTAAGCTATATGTGTGAACAAAGTGTCCAATTTAAATTTTTAGAACTGCTTTGGAAACCTAATAAATTTTCTTACAAATAACAAATTGTAATGTCCCACTAAACTTTAATTAGTTTAATGGTTAGCACATGTCCAGTGCGCTTCCGATGCCACAATGTCCCATTACAGCAGAGCATTTCGCACAGCGGCTCAAGAAGGGCTGGAGAGTCAGCATCCTTTCAATAAAGGAATCTTGGAGCAAGCGGTTTGGAACTCAAATAAAAGGTTTATTTACACAAAACAAAAAACCCTGGTGAAGAATCACACATTTCAGCAAACACGCCCCAAAAGAAAGGGAAGGGGGAAAAAAAAGGGACAAACACAGGAGTGAGTTGACTATTTATACAAACTCACATTCCTGGAAGCTTAACGACCTCCAGCTGCTCAGTGACTAGAGCGTCTTGATTAGAGCTTCTTAACCCTTTAATACCAACACCCCCTCTCGCTCGTAACACTGAGCTGTACCAACCTTAATTCAAATTTAAACCTGAACAGAAACATTTATGAGATTGCGGACTCAAAGCTTTTGTAAAACCGTCTGCGAGATTTTCTTGGCTTGGACAATACTTTAGTTCAATTAAACCTTGTTTTACACTTTGGCATACATTTTGATAACGGATATCCAAATGTTTTGTGTGTGCCTTGAATTGACCTGATTTAGCTAGTTTAATACAAGGTTGATTGTCTTCCCACACTCTGATAGGTAGGGAACATTCTCCAAACAATTCTTGTACCAGTTGCTTATAAAATTCCAGTTCTCTACATACATCTGATAATGCATTGAACTCAGACTCAGTTGAACTTAAAGCTATAAGTGATTGTTTTCTTGATCTCCAACCAATTAGTGCATTTCCAAATTTTATTGCCATTCCTGACACTGATTTTCTATCTGGTCCAGCATCAGCCCAACTGCTGTCGGCCCAACATTCAAGTTGTGTGCTGCCCTCTGCTGATAGTTTTAAGCGAAACCTTTTGGTAGTTTGGAGATACCTTAGAACTCTTTTTACTCCTTGCCAAGCATGCATTGATGGTTTTTCAGCTTGTCTACACAGCATGTTGACAGCATATGTTATATCGGGCCGAGTCCACTGTGCAATGTGGAGTAGACTGCCTATCGCTGACTGGTAAACCCCGGGATTACAGAACTCTGCCTGTTGCTCAGTTTGAGCATCCTTTGTGTAACTTAACTCCATTGGGGTTTTAACACCAGCACAGTTGTCCATTTTAAACCTTTCCAGCAACTGCTGGATCTTAGCTTCTTGGCTGAGCCAATAGTTCCCATCTTCATCTTGCTGAATTTTAACTCCTAGATAAACAGATACATTGCCTAGTGATTTTATCTGAAACCTTTCTCCAAGCTTTGTGGCAAATTGTTGTGCAAGTTTATCGTCCTTTCCACTGTATAATAAATCGTCAACAAATATCAAGACTGCTTCTTGTTCACATCCCGAGCCTTTTAGATAAAGACACGCATCTGCTGCGCTCTTTCTGAACCCCATGCTCTCTAGAGCATCGTTTAAGCAGGAATTCCAATTACGGGCGGACTGTTTCAACCCATAAATGGATTTGTGTAAGCGCCAGACCTGGTTTGGCTTGTCTCCTTCAAAACCTGGTGGTGGCGTCATATAGACTTCCTCCTGTAAGTCTGCATTTAAATAAGCCACATTGACATCAAAATGAAACAGCTTATTTCCCTTCTTAGCTGAAGAGGCTAAAAGCATTCTTAATGACTCTGATCTTGAAGTAGGGGCATAGATTTGAGAATAGTGAACACCTTTGCGCTGCGAAAACCCTTTTGCAACTAGTCGGGCTTTATATTGCAACTCCTCAGTAGTTGTGGGCTTTAAACGATATACCCATCGACAACCTACAGCTTGTTGCCCTTTTGGAAGCTCTGTACTTGTAAACACACCGAGAGACTTCATTGAAGCCATCTCTTTTTCCATTGCTTCCTGCCACTTTACGGCTTCTGAGCTTGGAAGCTGTTGTACCTCTATATAGCTATCTGGCTCACACTGTGCCATATTTACGTATACACTTGTCACCTTAAACCGCTCTGGCGGCTTGCCCTTTGTGGCACGTTTTGACCTGCGCAATTGCTCCTCTTGTGCCCCCTCTGACCGTTGGCTGTCAGAATCTGTCTCAGACTTTATGTCTGGACGTGCCTCTAGGGATAAAGACCTCCGTTTAGATACCTCCCTTGGGCTTGGTGTTGCAGGCGACCTGCTTCGCTTTTGCTGTCTGCTAGGCCTACTGACTGGCGATGTTGGAACACTCTTAGATTCTGGCTTTTCTACCTTAGGAGAAGAACCTTGTGCCTGGTCAGAATCTGCATCTGAACCATGTGCACCATCCCCTTCTGGCTCATCACCCTCTGGACTTTCATTCTCAGCATAAATGCCTAAATCATCTCTCAAAATGTCAGGGTTAGCATGTAAGTGTGTCCATCCGGATTGCTCACAAAATTCAGCGCTCCTACTGAGGATCACTCTTGTAGTATCCCCATCTGGGTTCACGAACCTCCAAGATTTGGCATGTGGTTCGTACCCACAAAAGATGAGTTTCCTAGCCCTTGGACTTCCCTTTTTCCTTAACGCTTTTGGGATAAGTACATAGGCTTGAGATCCAAACACCCGAAAGTAATTAACTTTGGGCTTCTTCCCATATAAAGCAAAATATGGCGTAGTATCAATTACCGAATTATATACTCGGTTCAGAACATGAGTAGCCGTCTTCCAGGCTTCCGCCCAGTAACTTTGAGGAAGTTTAGCATCAAACAACATAGAGTTTGCCAACTCTTGCAGAACCCTGTTTTTACGTTCGGCCACACCTCCTTCTTGGGGGGAATAAGGTGTAGACAGACGATGCTTAATTCCCTTTTTCTTAAAGAAATTCTGCAACACAGACCCGGTAAATTCTAACCCTCTGTCTGTCTGAAAAGCAAGTACTCTAGTACCGAATTCAAGTTCTACTGCATGAACCCAATTTTTAACTGTTTCTGCAGTATCTGCTTTTGTTTTGAGAGGAAAAAACCATGTAACCTTTGTTTTGTCATCTGAGAGACACAGTGCATACCTCGAACCTCCCATGCTAGCAACAGGCATTGGGCCACATAGGTCCATATGCACAAGTTGGAATACTGTGTCAGATTTCCTATTTGAACTGGGATAGCTACATCTATGAACCTTCGCCCTTTTGCATGCAGTACAATCCAAATACTTAGCGCATTTGTTCAATTTGCACCCTTCTGATAATTCAGGTTGCCTTTTAACATACTGAAAATTAATATGTCCCAAACGGCGATGCCATAAATGAACACAAGAATTATGGGTAGGCGAGTTCACACAACCAGCATGAACCTGTTCAACTTCATCTGGACTTGTCTCAAAATAATATAACCCATTTCTGCATTTCACCTGCAAAAGAGACACGTTATTCTTTGAAATAGTGCAAACCCCATTTTCAAACACAGTTTTAAACCCATTTCTATCAAGTTCTGACACAGACAAAATACACCCCTTCATTCCCTTTAGCACGTAGGCATCAATTTCTGTTTGCAAACACTTCAAAAACACTGTGCCTACAGTCTCTAAGGAACGTTTAGTTGAATCTGCCATTGTCACAACTTTAAGGGTTTGCAAATGTCTGCAATTCTGCAAACGGACACTAGATGGCGCCACCAGGTGGTGAGATGCACCACTGTCGATCAACCAGCGTAGATTGCTGCCTTGGCCACGCCCTTGCATCAACACCATTGCTGAAGCCATGTGCTGTGTGCTGTGGGAGTAGCCACGACCACCTCCTCTTCTTCGACGTCCCCTGGAACTCCTTGTCTGGTAACTAGGGGTAACGGCCTTGGTGCTGTCTTGACCAGGTTCACGTGTACAATTCCTGATTAAATGGGAAGAGGAACCACAGCGAAAACAGTGTCTAGCTGCAAAAGCATTTACTGTGTTCTCAAACTCAGCATCCCCACTCTTAGGCACAGCATAACTTCCCTTTGAAGACAAACCTCTTTCTCTTTGCGTTTTATCCTGTTCATCAGCAAGTCGAGAAGAAATGTATTCAAGGGTTAATTCAGTTGAAGGCATAGCTTCCAAAGTTAAAGCTAGAGTCTCATAGCTTTTATCAAGAGAAGACAACAATATGTATGACTGCTGCTCCATAGAGAAAGGAATGCCCAGCTGTCTTAGTTGATTAAAGGCAGACACCATTTTGGCAATATGTTCTTTCACACACGCTCCCGGTTGGAGACGTAAATCAAACAAACATCTTGTAGCATGGATCTTGGCCCCCGCAGTGTTTCTGGAATTTAGCCGCTGCAGAACCGTCCAGACCTCATGCGTGTTCTTTAACTCAGAAACATAAGGCATTTGCTCTGGTCCCACTGCCAAAACTAGTAGACCTTGGGCTTTCCTGTCGCGTTTCTGTGAAGCTGCCGCTGCTGCTTTGTCTTCTGCAGACGCGTCTGCAGCTGCCTGTAAAGGCGGTGCTTCAGTACAACTCCACAACTCTTTTGCTTGCAACCAAACCCTTACTCTAGCCTTCCAATCTTGCCAATTTTTCCCATTGAGTCGCGTAAAGGGGACAGTAAAACTTTCCTGGGACTCTGCCATCCTCCCTGGGGCTTAAGAACGATACTCACAGACCTGTAGACCGTCTCCCAGCTGCTGAGGTGGCTCCTCGAGGAATAAGGTGTCTTCCAGCGAGTACAAACTGCGCAGTGCCTCTTTAAAACTTTTCCTAGGCACGTTGCAGGACTCAAGCTGCTTTGAAGGCTTTCATTGTCGGCAACCGCTTCTGTCTTCGCTCCAGTCCTTTCATAAATCACTCTGAACTGCACTCCTTATCTCCTTCTTGACGTACAAACATCCATAACCTGTCCCACTAAACTTTAATTAGTTTAATGGTTAGCACATGTCCAGTGCGCCTCCGATGCCACAATGTCCCATTACAGCAGAGCATTTCGCACAGCGGCTCAAGAAGGGCTGGAGAGTCAGCATCCTTTCAATAAAGGAATCTTGGAGCAAGCGGTTTGGAACTCAAATAAAAGGTTTATTTACACAAAACAAAAAACCCTGGTGAAGAATCACACATTTCAGCAAACACGCCCCAAAAGAAAGGGAAGGGGGGAAAAAAAGGGACAAACACAGGAGTGAGTTGACTATTTATACAAACTCACATTCCTGGAAGCTTAACGACCTCCAGCTGCTCAGTGACTAGAGCGTCTTGATTAGAGCTTCTTAACCCTTTAATACCAACATGTAATAATGTCCTCATCCATTATCATATTTGTGCTACAAGCCATATATCAAGAAAAGTTTTTCCCCTCATTTATATTCAATATAATACATGACTTTACTTTAACTAGATATGTATTTGAAGTGTATTAGACAATTGTAGGGATCTCTTTTACCTTTCCTCTGAGTCATAATATGAATAAATTAATTTTGATATAGGGGTCAGCAAACTTTTTCAGCAGGGGGCCAGTCTACTGTCCCTCAGACCTTGTGGGGGGCAGACTATATTTTTGGGGTGAAATGAATGAATCCCTATGCCCCACAAATAACCCAGAGATGTATTTTAAATAAAAGGACACATTCTACTCATGTAAAAACACGCTGATTCCTGGACTGTCCGCAGGCCGGATTTAGAAGGCCTTAGATTGCCTACCAATGCTATTACAGTTAGACGGATTTCAGTGTATCCACATTTTATGTAATTTTACACAATGTATGCAACTTTGTGTTATTGTTAAGAAACCCCTAGTAGTTTTGAGAGTTCAGCAACTGTTCAATGTGCATATGCTTTTTTTTCGATATGCATATGTTATTTATTTACAAATGTTACAGTGTTATCATTTCCCAATGCCTAACATTTAATCATGTATTAAATTTAATTTTAATGCACGGCACCGTTGTAGTCATTGTCTGAATCCTCTGCAAAGTCCAAATTTGTTTTGTTTTCTGTGTGCTGCATGACTGCAGTTCGCACAGAGCAGTGCAAGTAAGTGAATTGGATAGATATGAGCAGTTTGGAAACTGACAGGTATGCCCATACTTGCACAGCTACATTTCCCAAACTGCAGTGGGTGGTGCTGCTCTCGCATATCAATGCTCAAACACTTTGGAAGTGTTTGTCCTTGATTTTAATGTCCTTGATTTTAAAGCTATACTCACCACTAGAATCTTGAATCATTTTATTGTATGCTCACAAAATATTTTTTATTAGCTGGCAATGTGTAAGGGAACATTTTGAAAAGCTGTACCCCTCTCTCTACCTGAGACCTGCTTCTTAGATCTCAACTCTTTAAAACAAACTTTGCTTTACTTTATTTCAGCAGGAGATCTCCAGAGGAGCTCTGTTCTTGCAAGAGAATCCTGGTGGAGCATTCGCTTTTAATGATAATTTTTAATTAATCCTTACATTTTTAATATAACTGTAACAAGTAGCATCTACACAGAATAAAATGCCTTTATGTGTTCCACAAAGCTTTGATGTGTCAATATATCTTTTTGCCTTCTTTATGATGCTCTTATTGATTAAGTGGGGTGCCTCCTAGTCTTTGGATATGGTTCGCTATGTTTCAATTAAAATGAAATACGTATGTCATGTTTTGTTGCCATTGTTGTTGTTTTGCAGGGTTTGTTTCAAGCAGCTGGAACGTGGTGCCATGAGACAGTCTGTCATCCATGACGCATTGGGATTATCATGATCAAATACTCCACTTTGATTTTAACCAGTGGCCAAGAGCTTTGTATGGTCAGCAACAAGGACCGGACTTTTAAAGACAGTATAACAGGTAAGGCCCATGGTACTTGTTGCCTTCGTGGTATCTTCATAAGGCTTTAAAGAAAGGAACTTTGGCTAGTGATTCTGTTGCATATTGTTTTTCAGTTTCTTTGCTGTATCGGTGCAGCAGATGGCTTGACATAAAAGTTGTTGTTCTTTTACTGTGAGATCTCAGACAAGCATGTGTAGTTTAATGGATCCTTCTCTTCTTGAGCTGCACAAAGGTTAAAAAGAAAACACACATAAAAAGGTATAATAAAATTAATCACATAACCCAGAATGGCAGAATGGAGCAGACAGACATTATATTTACTGTCTCACTCAGGCGATGACAAGGTAAATACTCGTTTAGCCATTTAAAAAAAAGTATTAGATTTGCCAGGTTAGAATACTTGCAGAAGCAATCACATTTGTGTTCTTTTTATATCCTCGTCAAACTGCCTTTGTACAAACACAGATGTGAAAAGCGCGTTTCAATTTCAGATTCACTATTACCGAATAGCGTTCTTTCCTCTCTCATAAAATTGAAAGGTACCAATTTCTCTTATGTTCTCCCTTGTCAGTGCCTCTCGCTCCATTCTCTGCCATCTCCTTGCCCTCAAATATTAAAACATTCCACAAGAGAAATCCTGAGGTCACTTTCAAATAAGCATGGTTATTATAGCACCACAATGTTAAACATTTATCAGTTTTTATCCCATGGGGCAAGGGAAAGCGCTTTGAAAACCGGAAGGATTTCGTGATTTCATGATGAGGATATTTCAGAAAATTTCTAAGATTCCAAGAATCAAAGTGTTACCATGTGTCCTTGTCTGTACGTGTAATGTATTACACAGATATGTATGAATGCCACATTTGGATCTTTAATCTACAGTTCTGCTGTAAAGGCGAGAGGATTACAAACAAGCTGGGAAACCTGAGTTTATTATGGAAATATTAAAGTGCATATACATAAGTACATAGGCAGTATTTAGAGTGGACAGGGCATTATTTAGCCAAATCTAAAAGGACATTGGAGAAGGAACTGGCAAACCACTCCAGTATTTTGGCAAGAAAACTCCATGGACATAAAAAAGGAGAAGCTTTGAGAAGAAATTGAGAGTTTCCAAGGCATGCTCTGGTTCATGGGGTCACGGAGAGTCGAACACGACTTAGACGACTAAACAACAACAACAAAAAGACATTACCGTGGGGAATTGGGAAAGAAATGGAACAGCAATAGGAGGAGAGAATCTAATGCAAAATAAAGAGCTTGGGAAAGGATATAGGCAGATATGGGCAGGTTTAAAATTTCATCTGTGTAAAAGATTTCAGAAAGATCCTTTGGATTGTATCAAACCAAGTTTTACCCCAAGAATAGACACTTTGAAAATAATGGGCCTAAGTTAATCATGCCCATTAATTTCTATTGGTTTACTCCAAATATGTTGTAACATCGGATGCAACGCATTGTGTGGAATTTGGAGGAGGTGGGCAGAGTCATTTTAGAAACACATGTTTGGTGATACCTCTTCCTTTCCCAATGACATGATCAAGAGTTTCCCATCTCCATTGCCATCTGGGAAACAGAAACTCTTTTGAAGGTGAGGGAACAAAAAACATTAATAATGAAATTGAGAAAATAGTGTCCCATTCAACTCTTGATCAACTCTTGTTACATTGGTCATCATGCTATAAGATACACAGAGCCGATCTGCCATTTGTTTGGTGCATCAACAGGAAGACTTTTGGCTGGTCCTGTTGTTCTCAGCTCTACAGGGACATATACCACTTGGATAAACTGGACAAAGCCCAGATGACATGTGATAAAATATAGGTTGCAAGAAGACCTGAACATAGACCAGATAGTTCTTAGTACAGTCATACCTTGGAAGTCAAACGGAATCCATTCGGGAAGTCCGTTTGACTTCCAAAACCAAATCACAGCTTCTGATTGGCTGCAGGAAGGTCCTGCAGCCAATGAGAAGCCGCAGAAGCCCCGTCGGACCTTCGGGTTCCAAAAGAACGTTCGCAAACTGGAATAATCATTTCCAGGTTTACGACGTTCGGGAGCGAAAACGTCTGAGTTCCAGGGCATTCGACAACCAAGGTACAACTGTATCCAGATTCTTCTTGCAAAATGGCCACTCACTTGGAACTCCAGTGAAGCACAGTTTGTGACCTGGCACAGCCGTGGCTCAGTTCTGAGGCCCTAGGGTCATGGTGCAACCATTGGAGAAATTGGGAGCCTCTCCCAGATGTCACCCGGTAAGGCTTGAAAGCCCATTTGAATGGGTCTATTGGAGTTGAGAAGGGGCATGGCTACAGCAGTGGATCTGTCTTCCTTTAGGTCCAAGAGAGGCAAGCCGCAGCAGGGCTTGGCCTGCTGAGATTGTCCTTAGATCCTCCACCCTCCTGACCTTTTTCTAAATGGTCCTGCCCAAAGGCAAGCAGGCAAGGCAACATGCAGACTCTGCTATGGAATATGGGAGGAATTTTTCCTGCAGACAAAGTGGCTGGTCTGCAGGTTTTTGCCTACCTGTTAGCAATCATCACAACTTTGAGTGGATAAGGTAGTGGGTTGCAACTTTAGCCTATTGGGTACCCTACTAAAGGGGTCTGGAAGACATGTCTCTATCTGGGAGTCAGAGGGCCATAGTGCCCTCCCAAGTGGTGGCCCTGAAGGGCTCACCCTAATTTGATGTATGTCAGACCCACTATTCAGGGTTCTTGTCAACCAGCAGAAGGATTGCTTGTTATTTGATACCTTCCCAATGCCTTCACCAAAACCTAATTACATCTGAAATTAAAAAAACAACCTGTCATCTATTTCAGCAGAATACTAAGATCCTGAGTCTCATTTCTACCTTGAGTAGCCCTGCACCTGGGCCCCATGTTTCCTGCACCTGGACCCAAGGGGCGCTGGATCCTGGGGGCAGTGGCATTTTACCACGCCCCCCAGTTTTTAAGGAGGGAGCTGAGCCCCCTCAATATCCTTCTGCGATGTCGGCCTCATTTGCAGTGCCATTGCTGGGCCCGCAATAGACCAATCCCGCTAACCTTTTTTCAGTGCTACCATTGATCTGTCTTATAATGCATGATCAGAAAGAGATAATTTAGTAGCAACAAATGGGGAAATATTGTCCATTTGCTGTACATCACTGCTTCAGGGGACATAAAACAATAATTACACCAAGAGGCAGCTTTATAAACCTCATTACAAGTCTATCATGCGTGTCCTCTGACTTCAAGATAAAATTATTCAGTTGAGTGTATTTGTCTCTGATATTTTCACCAAGACAGCGCTGCATATGTGATACTTTGTTATTATGGAGGGTGCTTCTGATGGAGGAAAAATCGTCAAGCTGATGTCTGGAATAAGGCAACACATAATTTGAGAGGAAAACACATTGATTGTGTTGCCATTACTGAGAGGGGGGCTGGGCAGGGGGGAAGGCTGCTGAGAAAAGCCTTTTCTGAATTTGCCACCCCGGTCTCAGTGAATTGCGAGGGAGGGCATTTCAGGGATGTTCAAGGATGGGAGGAAAATATACGCAGAGGTTTGCAGTGGAAGGCTGCATGTTTATTTTAAATGTGTGCTGAATGGAAGCAACTTGACTTTCATGTTCCTTTTCCTTGGGAGGTGAAAGCGACGTGGTTTGGCCTGCAAGAGCTCTTTCGGTACATGACTGGAGGCCACTGATTCCTGCCCTGGGGTTTACAAACCCGATTGATGGTTAATAGCTTCCAACATCCCATGTGTGTGTGTGCAGAAAACAAGGTCTGCTCACATAATGGAACTTTCCCCCTTCCCCAACCCAGGCATACCCTAGACCTGTTCTGGGGTTTCTGCAACCCACCAGTGCAGATTTAGAGGACATAGGAGGCACATAGTGGGAAGAAAGAGAGCAAGGGGAGTTTTGCTTTGTGAATGGACCTCACTCCTTGCACACAACAGTTTAGTTTAATCCCACCCTTAATTAGGATGCCAAATGTGTTTCTTCACCAAAATTCCAAAAGAATGTTCAGTTTAGATACTTACATATTGGTCGAATGATACCATGCTCGTAATGTGGACTGCGGAAAGTAATATTTATGAAGTACAGTCGTACCTTGGATCCCGAACGCCTTGGTTCTCAAATGTTTTGGTTCCCGAATGCCGCAAACCTGGAATTGAGGGTTCCGGTTTGCGAACGTTCTTTGGAACCCGAACGTCTGACGAGGCTTCCGTGGCTTCCGATTGGCTGCAGGAGCTTTGGTTTCCGAATATTTTGGAAGTCGAATGGGCTTCCGGAACAGATTCCATTTGACTTCCAAGGTACAACTGTAACAGAATTGTACAGCTAACTCAAACTCCTGCATATTGGGCCACCACTGTCACAGATTGCATTATAAACTTAGAAAAGGTATGTGTCTCTACCTGTTTCACCACCAGAGAAACAAGGTCTTTGGCCCAGGTAGGAGACTAAACTAGGTCTCAGAACGCCTGGGAGCCTCATGTAAGTCGGTTTCCCACTAAGGTATTAGCTAGGCTGAAGTTTACTTCGCTTTAACATAACTGAACATTTCCTTCAGACCTTCCTTGATAGCTGTTTTGAGAGCTTGTTATATGAGAAGACACTTTTTATCATCTTTGAATTGTTTTTAGGGCTATTTTATTAGTATCATACTTTACATAAATTGCTTTGGGACTCCTTTCATTTGTGTGATATTATTATTATTATTATTATTATTATTATTATTATTATTATTATTACAACCTGGTATCTGCAGTATGCTGGAATTATCCTTTTTAGCCTAGCAGCACATGACGTTATAATGAAATCAAACTAGGGGGGCGGGTATGAAATGAACCCTTTGGCAAATCAGCATTTAAATCGTATTCAGTTTTTTCTTTTCATAACCCACGACTTGCACCTTTCATGTTCTGCTGGTTTAAAAAAAAAAAAAGGCTTCTTATGCTTCCTTTGTACTTATGCTGAGAAATACCAACTGATTTTTATATTAGAGTTCTATTTATAAATACTTTCTGCTTCTTAACAAATGCCTTGTGTTGTGCTGCCAAATTCTGTGGGGGTTTTTCCTGACTACTGCACTGTTGATGATTAAACCAACAGATTGCTGCAGTTGCCACATATCTTTGTCAGTCTTCCAATATACCATATTCTTTAAAGAGCCCTGGGAATGTGATTTTACCTGTGATCCAGAAGTCTTAATTAAATACAAACAATTTTGAAAGACAGTGGAATTACTATGGGCATGATCCAGCCACAAAATCATCCCTAATGGAAGCGCTACACCCATAGACATGAATGAGACTTAAAAGTGCTGAACTTTGGTGAATTGTGCCCTGAGATTCCCTCCCACCTCACCATTAATAGTTTTGCATGCATCCTTAAAGGAGGATGCAGACACCACAGAAAAAGCCAGCAGGAAAGCTCTGTTGTCTCCACTCCAAAGGTTTCATCTCTCCACTGTGATGTATTTGCCAACTGCTTTGCTGATAAAAATGGTTTCACTCTGTCCAGTGCGTAAGCTTGAGGCACTGAGGTCTTGGTTCTTGATTGGATATCATGTTGATGTATAAGGGGTCTATGCATGCAGAGAAAAGGGCAAGAAAGGGTTCTGTTAGGTGTACTGGTTAATTTTGGTCAAAATAAAAAAATTCCT
Organism: Podarcis liolepis; assembly: GCF_965112155.1. Lineage (NCBI taxonomy): Eukaryota > Metazoa > Chordata > Lepidosauria > Squamata > Lacertidae > Podarcis > Podarcis liolepis. The sequence goes on from NC_139571.1 coordinate 27,529,142, forward strand.
TCCAGTAGCACCTTAAAGACCAACTAAGTTAGTTCTTGGTATGAGCTTTCGTGTGCATTCAGTGTGCATGCACACGAAAGCTCATACCAAGAACTAACTTAGTTGGTCTTTAAGGTGCTACTGGAAGGAATTTTTTTATTTTGACTATGGCAGACCAACATGGCTACCTATCTGTAACTGGTTAATTTTGGGTGTGTTTGTCCTGCACTTGCAACTAGCTAAGCGTGTGAGAGTGAGTCAGCAAGCATCTGAGAATGACTCAGCACAATCTAAAGTCTAAATGCACTTGTGCTTGAAGCAAGTTTGCTGTTGGCCCATGCCCTTGGTCAGAGCCTAGTCTGTGTTGGAACCCTGCAAAAGAGTCTGTGTGCAGCTGGAAAGACTGTATATTAGAACTGTATGTAACCTGCGAGCTGTGGAACTGCATTATACTGTCAGCAAGGGGACTGAACCTACCTAGAACTGTCTGCTCTTTTTCTGTTCCATTGGCACACTCTGCCGGCTTGTTGAATTGGTACTCTGCACATGCCCCACTTGCTGGTAGTTATCAGTTCAGAAGGGTATATTTGTGAATAAGAACCATGTCCAGTTTGGCGGGCGAGAAGTTGGACCTGCTGCTGTCTGGAGTGATTAGAGCTTCTCTTAGATAAATCAGTTTGCCAGATATCCTCAAATTTGCACATCATTCTGCATCTGCTTCTTTTAAAGAAGTTATCCTAGTACTTCCTGGCCTATCTCCATCCTGCACTTGTTTGGGGAGAGCTGTCGAGAAAGTGGCCATTCTGCCGACCTGGGCAAGGCACTAGGACTACACTTGTGGCCTGAATCGCTGAATCTCCACTGGAAAATTCATAGGAGCCATTGGTTCCAATGTGGAATTTCAGACATCTTTATTAACTGTTAGATGATGGTGACATAGCATTACCACACACTCTCTTTAAGGCATGCTCCCTAGGTGTGCAATTCAAAATGTAATGTATTGTTGTGCACGGTGTGTTTACAAACACTTACAAACCTATTAGTACATTCCTCAGGGAGCCGTTTTTGGCAGTAGTTCCCTGGTCAATACACATGCAGTGGCAAATGAGATCTGCTTCTGCCTCACAGATGAAGTGGCTTTCAGTTGTAGGCTTTGGCAAGGCTTCATGGTAATGTGTTCGAGTAGTTTTGTGCTGTCCTGTCAGAAGTGTGAAGCCTGCTGCAAATGTTGAATTTTGTTATGATCGACTATAAATAGGTTCCAAAACCTGGTTGTGTGGTGTTCCTGTTGCAAATCTTTAGAATATGTGCCAGCAGGGGTTGAATGTGTTATATGCTCAGAAATGTATGGCTGGCTATTACGCTCATTCTCATTTACAGTTAATATATCTTTTTATAAAAACCCCGGATAAACGCTAAATCTTATTCCTGTTACTTTGGAATATTGGTGAAGGAAAGCAGTCTGCCTTGAGGGCCTTTGGTGAACTGAATGTAAAAGTAAATAAAATACTTAGCGGATAGTTCTCTATAAGCCAGTGGCGTCCAAACATTTTTCAAGGAGGGCCAGATTTTATGAAGTGAAGGGCCGTGAGGGCTGACCAAAGTTGTTGACCTTTTTTTAGGACTGAAGTTGTTGAAGACCCCAAAAAAAGACTTTGGACATGCCTGCTATAAGCAGTGGCAGAGGAATGGGGGGGTGTCATCCCTCGTGGGGGGGTGACATCGCTGCACTCTGCACCCTGGGACACTCACTGCAGGCGGTGCCCCCGGGACGCTAGCCATGCCCCCGCATGCAGCTAGTCCCACCCCAGGTGCACAGCATGTGCACCACTCCAGGTGCTGGAGCAACCAGCTCCACCTCTATAAGTGTCTATAAGTGAATAACTTTTAGACAGATTCTGAGATGTCACACACACTACAGCTACATTCTATTAGCAATTGAGGAATGTCACTATTTCATTCCAAAATCCCTTTTGTGTGGTAGCATACAAATAAGAAGCCTGATTTTGCATAATATAGCACACTTCTTTCCATGGTTTCTCATTGCGTGCAAGGTCCCTTGTATCACACAACAAAGGTGTATGTGGTCAAATCAAGACCTAAATTCAAAGCTCGCATGTTTTCTTTTCTTTTTCTTATCTTTGTGTTCTGGGATTTATGTGAGACACTGAGATACACATCTGCTCCTCCAAGTTTATTGCTTTTAAAGTGATCTCTGCTATCTGCTGGATAATAACTGACATTCATTCTGTTTCTCCTCTTATGACCGACAGTGGCATCTGCAATTTTTCTTTAAGGTTAAGGTTGTGGCAGGATTTGGCAATCCTGTACTAAAAAAAATAAAAATAAAAAAATCAGTCATTAGAGTTAGAGTCAGCTCAGGTTATTTGAAAAATAACTATCTCTTCTGGAAAAATACAGAAATAATGTTTTTTAAAATAAAAAAAATAACTTGATTGAAATCATTCTTTTTTCCCATTTCATTTTATGGTCTTTCAAGATCCAGGGCAATGCAAGTCTAAGTGAAATATTACTTAACTGTTATATACAGAGCAGGCATTTTGATAGCAGGAAACAAGAGAGAAGATGCTTTAATAGAATGTATCATATTCATAATTCCATCAATTTGCTTTATTGTGGTTCAGGCATATACACACCTTCTTCTTCTCTGGCAATCACTCATGGCCGAGTAAGATTGTCTTCCATGAATATGGTTTTAACAGTGTGTCCGTAATTGACTATGGAGGCCAATTCTGGATTCACATGTCCTTCCACAGTGGGGACATAGGTTTCTGGGCAGGAGTTAATCATGGTGAGGGTTTGCCAAATGTACCTTCCTCTTAGCTCATTTCTCCCTTTTGTCCTGAGTTCATGCTTCTTCAAAGTCCATGGCACCTTTTGTAAAGACTGTTCTTTACAAAAGAACAGTCTTTACAAAAGACAGTGGTTCCGCTCCTTCCTCCTGGGCCGTGTTCAGAAAGTGGTGGTGGGGGATGAGTGTTCAGACCCCTGGGCTCTCACTTGTGGGGTGCCTCAGGGTTCTGTCCTCTCCCCCATGCTTTTCAACATCTACATGCAGCCGCTGGGAGAGATCATCAGGGGGTTTGGGCTGGGTGTTCATCAGTATGCGGATGATACCCAGCTCTACCTTTCTTTCAAATCAGAACCAGTGAAGGCGGTGACAGTCCTGTGTGAGTGTCTGGAGGCAGTTGGAGGATGGATGGCAGCAAACAGATTGAGATTGAATCCTGACAAGACAGAAGTACTGTTTCTGGGGGACAGGAGGCGGGCAGGTGTGGGGGATTCCCTGGTCCTGAATGGGGTAACTGTGCCCCTGAAGGACCAGGTGCGCAGCCTGGGAGTCATTTTGGACTCACAGCTGTCCATGGAGGCACAGGTTAAATCCGTGTCCAGGGCAGCTGTGTACCAGCTCCATCTGGTACGTAGGCTGAGACCCTATCTGCCCGCGGACTGCCTCGCCAGAGTGGTGCATGCTCTGGTTATCTCCCGCTTGGACTACTGCAATGCGCTCTACGTGGGGCTACCTTTGAAGGTGACCCGGAAACTACAACTAATCCAGAATGCAGCAGCCAGACTGGTGACTGGGAACGGCCGCCGAGACCATATAACACTGGTCTTGAAAGACCTACATTGGCTCCCAGTACGTTTCCGAGCACAATTCAAAGTGTTGGTGCTGACCTTTAAAGCCCTAAACGGCCTCGGTCCAGTATACCTGAAGGAGCGTCTCCACCTCCATCGTTCTACCCGGACACTGAGGTCCAGCACCGAGGGCCTTCTGGCGGTTCCCTCACTGCGAGAAGCCAAGTTACAGGGAACCAGGCAGAGGGCCTTCTCGGTAGTGGCGCCCTCCCTGTGGAATGCCCTCCCACCAGATGTCAAAGAGAACAACAACTACCAGACTTTTAGAAGACATCTGAAGGCAGCCCTGTTTAGGGAAGCTTTTAATGTTTGATGTATCATAGTATTTTAATATTCTTTTGGAAGCCGCCCAGAGTGGCTGGGGAAACCCAGCCAGATGGGCGGGGTATAAATAAATTATTATTATTATTATTATTATTATTATTATTATTATTCAATTGGAGCGCTCGCTACAATTGCCACCAGGTTAAAGCACTCCAGATTTTAAGAGCTCGGTTCCAGCAAAGTGATCTGCAGCTTGAGTTAGGTGATGGAGCAGCAGTGATGGAGCAGGAGGCCCTGAGCTTGGTTGCCTCCCCCTTCTTCTCTTACTACTACCATCTGTTAGAAACAGTTGCTGTTAGGCTGAGGGCAGAGTAAGGCAAAGAAGACAGGAAGCCAAAGGTGGACCAAAGTTTCTTGGTTGATCAGAATAGTGAGTGAGCCTAACAGAAAGCCTTTCTAGGTGGTAGTATCTGGCCTTCCCTCTCCCACGGGAAGCTTCCTCCCTGGTTTCGCTCTGTCCCTGCTATTTCTCTCTTTAGTCAGAGCCTGATGTTGTTGCAGAGACATGTCTCTGTCTGACATCCCTCACTTTGTCAGCTCAAGACCAGCTTAACGCTTGACACTGTCATATTGCTGGAGGCCCTGAGGAGAGAAGGAAACCAAAAAGAAACAGCTGGTCAGGTCATTGAGGCATGAGGCCTTCATGTGATATAAGTTGTGGCAAATACTAGGACTCATGCTGTTGGTGGGAACCGCAGCCTGAGGGACGACTCATAGCAGCTGCCATGTTTGTGTGATAGTGGCCTCTTTTTTTGCCTACAATGCACCAGAGTCAAAAAGTCTGGCACATGGCATTTCAGTGAAATAAAGACAGCGGTTTTGACCCTCTAGGACAGGGATGGGAAACATTTGTTTCAACCAAAGGGCTGCATTTTCTCATGGACCTCCTCCTAGGGGGTTGTGTGCCTGTAGTGAACGGCCCCAGAGGCAGAAGTGGTTGGAACAATGGATGAGGCTCTTATTTCTGTACAGTAGGCTACATTTAATCAGATTTCTGTTGCTTTACACACTTGAGGCTGGAAGGAAAACAAACTATTCAAAACCTCGAAATTTTATAGAAATTCTCATCATTGCCCTTAGCACGGAACACTTTCATAAAAGAGGTTTGTGGTTTGCTGAGATAGTGGAACTTCTGCTTCAGTCACAGAAGTCTTAAGGCTTTCTGCTTCCAGAGAGTCCAACACAACTTCAGCCAGAAAAGGCAGCCATAATAGGACAATTAGTAATGTCGTGCTGAGCCTGCTTGTGTACGTATAAATCCCACTGAAATCCGGGGTAAACCAGTTTAGGATCAGCCTGTAATTTTTCCTTTCCCTCCTGCTTCCAGGTTTGTATTTTAGATTACAAAGGTGAGCTATCTGTGCCTTTAAAAGAAACTTATATGGCCCAGTGGGCCGTATTGACTCAGTCCAGGTCAATAATCTACTCCCAAAATGCCTTTGAGAACTCCCTCAGTAATATTTGGATGAAATGAAATTCTGTAAGCTCGTTCCTGAAATGTGTTTCAATTAAAAAGCAGTCAGCATCTTCACAAGTTTATTTGTCTTAAGGGTCTTTAAAAAAAAAAAAAGGCTTTAGCATTCTATCCATCATTTTATCATCTTCATCAATCATTAAATTCCAGCTCTATGGAAAGCTTGGTAAGCAACACAGAAAGTTCCTTCCACAACAGTGAACCTTTAAAGCAACATGATTATGTTGACCAATAACATTGACTAAATTAAATAGATTAAATAAATAAATAAATAAATAAATAAATAAATAAATAAAGCATTATGTAGATGAGCAGCTTGTCGAGGGAGGAAGCTTTTTTAAGATGCAACATGGATAGGTTTTCTTTCTAAAATCATCACCATTGTTTAATTTGTCTGCCGCTTTACAACATGACAAGATTTACATGATTACAAACGCACCAGAGAAGGTGTGTAGCTCATTGGTAGATCATCTGCCAAACGTCCCAAGTCCAATCCCTGTTGTGTTCAGGTAGGGCTAGGATAGACTCCTTCCTGAGACCCTAGAGAGCCACTGAGTTAGATGGGCCAAAGGTCAGAGTTGGTATAAGGCAGCTTCATAAGAACAGAGGGCTGGCCTGCTGGGGGCAGTGACTATTTGGTGATGGGCAATCAATATCTGTGTTGTTAATAGTGAAAAATGCAGGAATCCATTATGGAAGAAAGAGGTGATCATGCCACCATCGGGAGAATCAAAGAGAGTAACATTATTTTCATGAATTGCCATCACCAAGCTGAATTTGCCCATCTAGTCCAGCATCGTATTCTCCCAGTGGCCACACAGATGCCTATGGTAAATAGCACTCTGCTCTCCTGCAGTTTCCAGTAACTGTTATTCAGATGTATACTGCCTCACAGCGGTGGAAGAAGAACATAGCCGTTAAGGTTAATAGCCATTGATATCTTCCACAAAGTTGTCTAATCTTTTTGGTGGCCACCACTGCTTCTTGTAGGACTAAATTCCTTAGTCCAGCTTCCTATATTCCTACGCCAAAAGCATATGCATCTCCCCCCCCACCCTAATTTTTGTCCTATTCAGAGCCAGCTGCAAGCTGCCCTCTGATGCCCCTGCCATCAACAAGTCCCTGTCCAGAGGCTTTCCTGGTGGAAACAGCTGACTTTTTGAGCCAGCATTTGTCAGGGACATTGTGGGAATTTTAAAATGGCTTCTTGCGGGGTTCATTGTTGTGCTGTTGCGCAACCTTGGTCCATAGCAGTCTGCATTTTGTTAAATTTGAATGATCTTGGCCTGGTATAACGTTTTGTGAAAATAATGTCCGTGTGTGTGTGTGTGTTTCTAGTTCGTCTGACGATGGCGTGATTGTCTCTTGCGAACAGATGTTGCTTTATTTTGTGCTGTTTACTACTGTACTACTACTGCTACAGCTGCTCACTGCCTGTCATCAAGTAACCATTGACCCAGGCAGTTTTACTTTAAGCCTCTTTTATTTATTTAATTTAGCAAAAATTAAATACAGCTTCATTGTAACAAAACTTCAACTTACAAAAAACTGAAATATTTACTTGGGACGGGAAACAGAACACAGTACAGTGGTACCTCAGATTAAGAACTTAATTCATTCTGGAGGTCCGTTCTTAACCTGAAACTGTTCTTAACCTGTGGTACCACTTTAGCTAATGGGGCCTCCTGCTGCCACCGCATGATTTCTGTTCTCATTCTGAAGCAAAGTTCTTAACCCGAGGTACTACTTCCGGGTTAGGGGAGTCTGTAACCTGAAGCGTCTGTAACATGAAGCATCTGTAACCCAAGGTACCACTGTATTTAAGATTGTTCTCTGTGTCAGTGCTTTTCTTCTGGAAAAAAAGGTGCCAGTACTGCATACCCTTGAGTACCCCCCCCCCCCAGAAGAAGAAGAAGAAAGCTGTAGTCTTTGTGTGAATGACAGATCATTAGAAAGACATCCCCTGTAGGGGAAAAGCATTGAACACCAGAGCAAGTGCTGTCCTTTCCCTCGTCTTCTCTTCCCATTCTTCTTGCAAAGCTGTGAATGGCCACATGCAGAATAAAAGTTGGCAAGGGAAATAATGACTAAAAGGGTTTGTAAAGCTTGCTTTATTTATTTTTTTCTTGGCAGTGGGGAAATCACTTTGGGCATTACTGCATCAATTAAAAAGACACTTGGAAACATAAAAAAGAGAAAAATGAAAACAGTAAATCATTTATTTTAAAAAAACATTTTTATAACAGAATGATAAGTTACATTCAGATATTTTTTCAGATCATTTGTTTAAAAACATTTTCTTTTTTAAAAAAACAACCCTTGTATCTAGATTAAACTTATTCATATATATAAACAAGCAACATTAACAATAAATATTTTAGCAAGATCCACATTTTTAGTAAGCCACCATATTTTTAGTATTGGGGCACATTACAGGACTTCAGAATGACTTCAGCTTTGTACAGCGGTATATTAGACTGTGGCTCTGCGACGCTCAGAGAATACACATTTTAGTAGGCTAATTCCAAAACAATGACAACAAACAGAGTAATGTTCATATGAGAAATCATTGTTAAACAAGTCCTTGGCTCAAAAGCAGTGTCTTTTTTTAAAAAAAAATGTTCTTGTTAAAAGATCGCTAGCACTCGCATGGAAAGAGACTGGTTCCCCAAGCTGGCAAGCAAGCAAACAGCTGCAGAGCTCGTATTCACAGCTGATTATTGGGAAATTCTCTACCATCCCTATTCCTGCCAGAGTGTTGCGTACCAGGCAGCTGTCCAGGGTGCTGAATGCTAACGCCAGACTATTTATTCTACTCCACACAACACCTAAAATCTGTTCTTGTGGTTTTCTCAGTTTCACCACCTCCAGCTTTCTCCTACACCTGCATTCTCTGATAAGGGAACAGCCACCATTTGCTGAGCATTAAAATGAGGTCAGCTGCAAGAGCAGCAATAAAATCCCACCCTGTCATATAATCCAGCCTACCCCTGCCAGCATAACCAACGGTCATGGATAATGAGAGTTACAATGCAAAATATCTGAAGGGCACCAGGTTTGGAAGGGCTGATGTAGTTCCTGTTTAGTATATTGGTTGACTGTGGTGAGCCAGGTTGAAGAACAGCAGAGTCAAAAACGACATTGCTGGCCTCTTCAAGCTCCAGCATGGTTCCAGCCCTAGATAGCCAATTGGTACTTGAACTGACCTGCCTAAGTCCAGTATTTATCTCTTCCCCAAGCAACAGCCTGCTTTCGGTCTTGCTTGGTGTTAGGGACTAGCTGGATGATGAGGAATGGCGGGAGGTTCCAGCTGGAGAATCCCATTGGGAAGCCTCAGAAGAGGAAAGCTCCAAACCAGGGGAGTGGTGGTGGGACAATGAATACAGAGGAGGAATTGGGGGGGGGTGGATTCTGAACAAGCAGCAGGCTTGAGTGTGTGTGAGAGAGACGGAAAACCTTGCAGACATCTAAGGAGAAGGTGAGGGCTGAAGCTGCAGCAGATTCACAGAAGCCAGAAGATCCTATCGTGTTTAGTTCTCACCCATTGTTTCCAGGGGTTTTGCATGCTACAGAGTAGAGAGCTCAGGGAAACTACTGGGAAGACTGGATTGTGATCTGCATCCAGCCTGCACATTCCCCTTCCTGTTCCCTGAACTATCGGCTGCCTCCCTGCTCCCCATTCCCTTTGGGATGATACCTTGGCTTCAACACCAGCTAATGAATAACTCAGGTCTTAGACAGCTCTTAACCTGAGTGACACCTTAAACTCCAGGTCAACAGTACTACTAATATTGGCTGCTGATGGTATTCAAGAGTGACTCTACCTATAGCAAAGATACTTTGGCCCAGAACTTAGAAGCTCCATATGGAATGAGTAGAGCTTGTTACACAGGTGGTTCTCATACAGAGGTGGCTAACACATGACAGTGTGTGAGTTTTTTTCATAGCCCTAAAATGTGTGCTTATTAAAAAAAAAAGTGGTATGGGTTGGTTGATTTATTTAAAAATAGAGATTCCCCATTGTGATGCCAAAATATTTTTGTGGCCCCTCAGGGACCCTCCAAAATTGTTCATTTTTTAAAAAAAAATTAAAAATTCTGACTGCTCCCATAGGTGTTAAATAGAAGAAATATAATCTAATACACATCAGTGGGTTCTGAGAAGATTTCCAAATCAACATTGGAGTATCTATGGAACACAAGACCATATTTTTAAATTTTTCGTCCAAGCATTACTATTTTTTTTAAGACAGTGGTTTTCCTATTCATGTTCAGAAGTGAATCAGAATTGCCAGGAACTCTGCATTTAGATCCACACCAAAACCACTCGATATTCTGTGTGATTCCCTAGTTTCACACATCAGCAATTCGGCTTATTGTCCAGATGATGGGTCTTACACAAGGCTTGACTTTAGATCAAGGACAATTCCCCCCTCCTTTCATTTGGGATTTAGAGAGTGGAGGATCCCTACCCCTGTTGAGCGAAGAATGATACTGTTATAATGAGAGACAGAGACTTCATCTTCACTCCAGTACACAGGAAAAGCCTCCTCCCTTCAAGAGGTCAGGCTGATGGGGTATGATTAGGATGATGCAAACTGATGGCACTGCCCTAACAAAGAAAATGTCCTTGTTGCCATTATAAACAAGGAAAGCAAATATGTTGGGCCGTCACATATGATAGAGCTAAAAATCAGTTTCTTATGAAGTTCCTAATCCGGATTTATGCAATAGTTCATGGTCTGTCAAGTAAATAATATACATTTTAAGAAGTCCCAGAGTACACATTTGAAATGATGGGTTGTAGCAGTTTCAAATGAGCTGTCATGGTCTATTGAGTAAATTCTTTATTTTAAATATATGCCTTAATATATAGTTGCATGATGAAATGCTTTAAAAAACAACAACAACCACCCTTGGAATCTTCAAAGGATTTGAAATGCATCATAAAATTTCTTTGACTCCTAGATAATTTTTTAATGGTTAGGACTGAAAGCAAAACCAATGAAAGCAAGTCATATCTACAGTGTATAATAGTAACAATGTGTACCTATATGTTTGTTTTCATGAAATCTCATCTTTGAAATATAAGAAATTTCTTTGATGCGCAGTTCCATAGCAGCAATGTCTTGGAACTGTGATTTTAACAACTTCACTATCTAGCGAGGTCAGACTTAATTCAGCTTAGAGGTCAGTAGCGGTTCGCCACATGTAACAGAAACTGACTAACTCTGCTGGAGTCAAAGAAGCACTTATTCCTGTTCATTGTGGAAAGTTACTCAGAGGCTACAGAGTACATCTTGAACTTTCTAGTACAAGGGTGATGAACCTTTGCCTGAGGGCCTAATTAGGACTGGCATGGGTCCCAATTTGGCCTACAAGGCTGTTTTTCCCCAAGCTAAGTGCGGGGCAGGTAGAGATGTATCTGCCAATGCACAACTGGGAGCCTTAGATTTTCAGCAACTCACCATCTTTAATTCTGCTCCACAGAAAAGAAGGTTTGAAATTGGGAGGTGTGTCCAACTCAAGTCTACTCAGAGTAGACCAACTGAAGTTAATGGACCTAAGTTAGACATGTCTATTAATTTCAGTGGGTTTACTCTGAGCATGACTAGCATTGGCTGTTAACATTCTGCATGTAATTTTTGGACAGTAAAGCCAAAAGCAACTGTAAACAAATGTAAAAAAAACCCAAAACCCTCAAACACTGCAATGGTAAGATGGCTTATTACCATAGTACATCAAATGCACATATGTAGTTGATAAAAAGCCAGATTGTGCTAAATGGTTGCCTTTAATCAAAAGAGGTATTTAATCAAATAAACGGTTCCCAACAATAAAATAAAGCCCAAGGCAAGTACTATATTAAAGTTTTATCTCATTTGCTCAAAGGTCTACACATAACTCACTCATTCACTATTGAATTATGGAGCTTTCACACTCGTGAGATAAATCCCGTAAGTCATTTCAAATCCCTGTGCGGGAACTACATTTTGGGAAATAATGTTATTGTATGGAGGTATGTTCTCTAATTAATCAACAAACTACTGAATTAACTCTTGCATTTAGTTGGAAAGAGCTAATCATACTGTGAGAGCCATATGCGCCACATGCTCCGTTAACGCTTTTTGGTTCAGCTTTTTTACACAACAAGAGAGAGAGAGATCTGATTTCTGTTCTGTTGGTAACACAACTAAAGGAGCAGAGGGTGGCAATGTACACATAACATTTATATATTTAAAATAAATAGCTGTTTTATGTTTACGGGAATGGCAGCCCCTTCTGATGGAATGAAGCCTGAAAATGTTGAGATAAACAGATTAAGAGATTTTTGTAGCATTGAAGATTTTAGAGCATTGAATGGAGTTTCTCCTGCTCTCCCTGCTGGTTCTTTTTAGATAGGAATTGACACAAACCTCATAGGGCAAGCCTTTTTACGAGAGTCCAGCCAGTTTGTCCATTGATATGTACATAGGTTCAGGAATTATCCAATATACATAGAAAACAGTATTTAGGTTTCTTTTAATATTCATCCATGTTCTGTATAGATTTAGCCATCCTATAACCAGAGTTCCCTGGGCAGCTCCAGGCTCTCTGTTGTCACTCTCAGGCCTGAAGGAGCAGAGGCAGTCATGCCAAAGCCAGCACTGGAAATGAAGGGCCCATTTGGCAGCGCAGCATCTCCCCACCTTCAGCCCAACTAGCATGCCATGGAAAAGGTTCAGGAAAGGTTCAGAACATGGTCAAGGGGATGGAATAACTCTCCTATCAGGAAAGGTCACACACAGCATTTGGAGCTTTTTAGTTACGAGTAAGGGACGCGGGTGGTGCTGTGGGTTAAACCACAGAGTCTAGGACTTGCTGATCAGAAGGTCAGCGGTTTGAATCCCCACGACAGGGTGAGCTCCCGTTGCTTGGTCCCTGCTCCTGCCAACCTAGCAGTTCGAAAGCACGTCAAAGTGCAAGTAGATAAATAGGTACCACTCCGGCGGGAAGGTAAATGGCGTTTCCGTGCGCTGCTCTGGTTCACCAGAAGCGGCTTAGTCATGCTGGCCACATGACCCGGAAGCTATACGCCAGCTCCCTCAGCCAATAAAGCAAGATGAATGCCGCAACCCCAGAGTCGGTCATGACTGGACCTAATGGTCAGGGGTCCCTTTACCTTTACCTTAGTTAAGAGTAAGAGGGAACACAAAAGAGGTGGATGGAATTGTGGAGTAAGTGGAAAGAGAAGAACTTTTCTCCCTCTCTCATAATACTAGTACTTGGAGGCATCCAATGAACGGGAGTGTTGGAAGATTCAGGACGGACAAAGGAAAGTGTGTCTTTGAAATATACTCGGAGTCGAGAGTGGATTTCATGCTGGTTATTCAGCTCATAGTGGTGAGGAGAAATGGAAGTTCCCCCAAAATATCTGCTTTATATACATTATTTACACAATGGGCTGCATGCGACTGGCTAATTCCGGGATTCTCCTGTAGGCCAATCAGGTTGCGGATTCACTTCCACCTGGAACTGGATTGGGTGGCTCCTGCGGACCAATCATACGGCTGCATTGTTCTGGGACCAATCAGACTGCTGCATTCTGAATCCTATTGTTTTAGGACCAACCAGACTGCTGCATTTTGGATCCTATTCAACTCAGTACATAACAGTCTTCGCACAGCATATAAATCATGGAGTTCATTCCCACATGAAATAGTGATGGTGAAAAACTTGGGTAGCTTTAAAAGAGGATTAGACAACTTCGTGGAGGAAAAGGAATTCAAGGGCTACTAGCCACAATAACTATGTTCTGCCTCCACTATCAAAGACAGCATGTCTCTGAATATCATTTGCTGGAAATTGCAGGTGGGGAGAATGAATTGGAACTCAGGTCCTGCTTTCAAACTTCCTGTGGGCATCAACTTAGGTACCTTGAGGACAGAGTTCTGGAGTAGATGGACCTTTAGTCTGGTCCAGCAGGGCTCTTACGTTCTTGGCTAATTAGTTAATAGCCAAGTCATGTTTATGTTCATTTTATGTTTTTAACCATTCCAAATATAAAATGAATAGGCAGGTGGAGAGTTGGTTCATCTTCCTCAGCATCATCATGGGGAACTTGCAGCAACTCCCCAGGATTTCAGACAGGAGTCTTCCAAGCCCTACCTAGAGATACTGTGGATCAAATTTGATACTTTTTCAATGCTAAACATGGATTCTTCCACTGAGCTACAGTCCTTCAGATAATGTTTTGCCCATGAGGAGAGTTGAAGTAGCAACCTCCTGAGTTTATACATAAAACCTCCTGAGTTTGTACATTAAAAGAGCACTTGGCATGCATACAAACCTTTTCATATTCTAGGTTTATAGTATATAGTAGGGTATTGAAAGGTTTCATGCTTGTTTTCCTCTTGTCAACAGCACTCTGTCTTTACTTTCCGTGTTAGAAATGATGTCAGGCTTTGCCCTGCATGTTGCTTAAAAGTGTATCACAATGTAGTAGAAGCAAGTAAATAAAACATCTTCAAAGCTTTCTGGGTTTTAATTAATTTTAAGCTGATGAACCAGATATATTTTTGTTGAAGATCAAATGCATTCTATTCTGGAGGGAAAAGAAAGTCTTACATTTGAGCTAGATATGTTAATGAGAAATTACATGCGTAATGTATGTTGCTTAAGGGGGGGCATATGAGTGGGGGGAGAAATCAGAGGCTGGTAATTGCTAAATAAGATAGCATCATCATAGCATAGTTTGTCATTCTAAAAAATCTTGTAGCAAGCAAAACCCTGTGGCATTCCTCATACGCACAGAATCTTTCTATTTATTTCTGCTATCTGCATTAATCAGAACAGAATTTGGTTTGATATTACCATATTTCTTCCAACAACCTTTGAAATCTTATGGAAGGAGGAGAAATGTCCATAGTTGCTAGCTGGCTTTGGGCAAAATCCATACTGTCAAATGTGTCATCCTACATTTCAGTGTGTGCTGCAGCTGCTGCCCTGAATTTTCCCATCTAGTAAAATAAAAAGCAGCCCATTTAACTTTATAAGCATAAAGTTGGATTTTAAAAGGGTCAGTTTGGTTCAAAACAATTGTAGGCAAGAAAATTATCCAAGCAATAGTCTTGCTAATGTGCAGCACAACTAAAGTTCCTCTAAATTGTTTTAATCAGTAATAATCTGTGCAATTGTAAAGAGCAGAGATGCATTTTGCTAATAGACGCTAATAAAAAATACTAACCAAGTAATGAGAATGCAAATTTTGAAGGTTTTTTAAAGCAGTCTGGAAATTTTGTATTGCTGTGTCAAAAGGCTCAGCCAGAAGGATAAAGCTCACTTCAAACAGTTGTAGGTCCCACCCACCCTCAAACTGTTAAAAACTAGAGGGGGAACACAACAGGGGGGGAAAACAGTGGCGCAATATATATTATAGGGTGTTTGTGGTACTGAAGCCTTTGATACTGACTGGTTCAGTTGTTGTGATGCAATAGCACATTCTGTTTTCCAGAGAACAAAAGCTCTCAGCCACAAAATATTCACAGACCAGTTTTTGTTGTTTTGTTGTTTTGTTTTTTGTTTTGGGGGGTGTTTTTGTTTGTTTTGTTTTTTTGTAAAGGAGAGTTGGTATTTGGTCTTGAGTTAAATCTTACACAAGCCCTTTGGAAGGAAGAGCTGTGGAAACAGACTCAGGACTAGAAAGTTGACTGTGAGTCTAAAATAAGAGCCATGAAATGGAGTCCATGTTGGGAAATGGCCTGATAAAATGGAGTCAGAGAGGGGATGGTTGAGGCCACCAGAGCAACAAGTTAGTTAGATCAGCGCGCATGATTTCTCAATTCCATAACACAAGTGTGGGATGCTTGTGGTCCTCACGATGTTGTTGGACTACAACTGTCAGCATACCTGATCATTGTCCATGTTGACAGGAGTTGGAGTCCAGCAATATCTGGAGACACAAGTTCCTCCTTTCTGCCATAATGTAGAATAGAAAGTGGGGCAAGGCCTTTGTTGGGGGAAAGTGGTAGGTGGCACTTAGCTTTCCCCGTTATCTTCCCCTCAGCCCCACCCACATTTTCCCTAAACTGGATTTTGAGAATGGAAAGAAGTCTAGGTGTGACAAAATTGGCCCTGGGATCCTGGCTGTGGAAGAAACATTGCAAATGGGCATAAGGGCAAAGCATTCATTTCTTGCCTTCTGCAA
Organism: Podarcis liolepis; assembly: GCF_965112155.1. Classification (NCBI taxonomy): domain Eukaryota; kingdom Metazoa; phylum Chordata; class Lepidosauria; order Squamata; family Lacertidae; genus Podarcis; species Podarcis liolepis. The sequence continues at coordinate 27,544,764 of NC_139571.1, forward strand.
GTATACGTTTATGGGAGGAGATTGAAAAGAAATAGCATGAGCTCTGCATACAGAAGGTCCCAGGTTCAGATAGCTCTGATATCTCCAGGTAGGGATGAGAAAAATTCCCTATCTGAAATCTTGGAGAATGATTCTGCCAGACAGTGTAGACAGTACTGAGCGCGATGGATCAATAGTTTGATTCAGAATTAGGCATCTTCTTTTGTTCACACAAACTCCCTCATTGGTCCTATTAGGCAAACAAGGGTTGGAAGCCTGTAATGGCTGGCGTAATGTATAGTTATGGCCAGAGAAGGTCTTAGTCCTAGTGGAGGTGGGCAATTGGGTCAGGGTGGGAAGCAGGAGGATGGAGAGATCAGGGGCGATCAGAGGAAGAAGGGCCTTCCAGGAGAAGCCTGGATGTTGAGTGTCTCAGGGTGAGTGCAGACACAGACAGGGAGGAATCACAGGGTACATCTGAGGGTCTCAGTCCATCTGGCTCTGTTCTTCTCACACCCCACTCCAGGAGAGTTCTGCATGTTGTCAAATAACAAGCCAGACTGACCAGGAGGAGTTCACCCCTATGTCGCAGTCTACGTCTGCTGGGAAGGGCTCCAGAGTGAGAGGCTAGAGGGGAAAGGTGGGTTTGGAGCTCAGTTTCTTGCAACTTCTCAAGCTGAAGGAGTCGAGCCAGGGAGACCTCGCTGTGCTACTTTCTGTGAACAAAAAGCCAATTGCTCTCCAAGCCTCTATAATAATAATAATAATAATAATAATAATAATAATAATAATAATAATAATTTATTTATACCCCATTCATCTGGCTGGGTTTCCCCAGCCACTCTGGGCGGCTTCCAACAAAACACTAAAATACAATAACCTATTAAACATTAAAAGCCTCCCTAAACAGGGCTGCTTTCAGATGTCTTCTAAAAGTTTGGTAGTTATTTTTCTCTTTGACATCTGGTGGGAGGGCATTCCACAGGGCAGGTGCCACTACTGAGAAGGCCCTCTGCCTAGTTCCCTGTAACCTGGCTTCTCGCAGCGAGGGAACCACCAGAAGGCCCTCGGCACTGGACCTCAGTGTCCGGGCAGAACAATGGAGGTGGAGACGCTCCTTCAGGTATACTGGACTGAGGCCATTTAGGGCTTTAAAGGTCAGCACCAACACTTTGAATTGTGCTCGGAAACGTACTGGGAGCCAGTGTAGGTCTTTCGAGACCGGTGTTATTTGGTCTTGGCGGCTTCTCCCAGTCACTAGTCTAGCGGCCGCATTCTGGATTAGTTGTAGTTTCCAGTTGTAGTTTCTCGCCTCTTCTTGACCTGTGGGGGTCCGGCACTTCCCTGTCAGCCCTCATGATATTTCGACATTGGTGAGGAGACAGCATCCTTTACCACACATGAGGGCTACAGGCTAGCCCCATGGACATACACAGCTCTCTGTTTCAGTATTATACTGCTTTTTCCTGCCGACAAGCTTCTGATGCCTGAGGAAGCAGGAACACACTGCCTATTGGTAGGACTGGCCCTGATTGTAATGTGGCGGTCCCAAGGGCACAGAGATCACCAGTGAATTGCATGCCTTGTTTTGAATTCACCCTCTAGTTCACCAGCAGTGCAGCTTCTAGGGTGAGTTGTTGTTTTTATGTCACTGCACTGTCTGACCCTATAATGGACTCGAGAGAGAGAGAAATGAAGCAGGATCCCAGTGGAAACTGAAATTTTTTGGGAATTGAGTTTTTGTGATGTTTAAACTGGTGCGTCTGATAATACCACAGCTGTTGATGAGGGGGCGTACAATTCCAGCTGTAGGGAACTTTAGCTTTCGATCCTGTGGACAATGCCTCACTAGCTGAGAAAATGCTAGAAGGAAGCGATTTGAGACTGGGTTTGAACTGTGCAATATCTCTTCAGGTAACAGAATGTGAAGTGGTACCAAATGTTAGACACCGCAAGCAAGGAAAGGGGCTTGTGATTGACAGAAGTGCTGGGAATGGCTGGTTGCAGAATTGAGAATATAGGTGCTGCGAAGAGTGGAGAATGAAAAGAGCGGTCATTGCTGCATCTCAATAAAATCAAGATGGATGGGAAGAGAATAAACGCATGTTGCAGTCATTTGAGGATGTACAACTTCAGACTGGTGGGCAGGGGGCCTTCATGTGTGAATACTGTTTCCCTACCCCACCCCCGAATAACTCTATGCACTTAGAATTTTAAGCAACACCTTTGGAATAGAAATTCCTGCCTGAGCACATGACTGTGCATTAAAACATGTGATGCTCCACCTTCAGTTTGAAGTAGTAGAATCCAAATGCATCTGTATCATCACCATGAATGCCTAGACCAGTTTCTGACATCAGATCACTTAGCAGTGGCATTTCCTTTTTAATTATTTTTTAATGAAATAGGTGTATGTAAAGCAGCAGCATTATATCTAAGAAGAGATAGCCCCCCCACCAAATCAGAAGAGGCATAAAGAACATTAAAAACCAAGTTTCACATAGTACCAAAAGAAAATGAGAATAATAGTCATGCGTAGAACATTAAAGGTAAAGGTAAAGGGACCCCTGATCATTAGGTCCAGTCCTAGACGACTCTGGGGTTGCGGTGCTCATCTCGCTTTTCCTGGCCAAGGGAGCCGGAATACAGCTTCTGGGTCATGTGGCCAGCATGACTAAGCCGCTTCTGGCGAACCAGAGTAGCGCATGGAAACGCTGTTTACCTTCCCGCCAGAGTGGTACCTATTTATCTACTTGCACTTTGACGTGCTTTCAAACTGCTAGGTTGGCAGGAGCAGGGACCGAGCAACGGGAGCTCACCCCGTCGCGGGGATTCAAACCGCCGACCTTCTGATTGGCAAGTCCTAGGCTCTGTGCTTTAACCCACAGTGCCACCTGCGTCCCACCGCGTAGAACATTAATCAATATCAATAGTTCATTAGTGCAGTGCTTTTGCATATCATAGCAGAAATTCTGATGAGACTTACTCCCAGGTAAGTACTGTAAGATTTTAGCCTAAATGATTTGCCAATGATTCCCTATAGGTCTTGAAACCTTGAGCCCGTTCCACACTGGGTGCAGGCTAAATCAAATGATTGTTTAACTGATTAGAATTTATATAACACTTTTTGAATGTTCTGAACACTTCACATTGCTGCCACAATCCTTCATATCCTATATTCAATATAAGAGGCTGAGGTTGAAACCATGATTTGCTGCTACCTGCCTAAGCCAATAGAAACATCAGATTGGTTTGCTTGCTTCCCCTTTTCCTCCTGATATCGAGGAGAAAATCGGAAGCGTTGGCATTTATTTATTTGTTTGTTTGTTTGAATGATTGATTGATTGATCGATTGATATACTGCCCTTCTTCTTAAGGATCTTGGGGTGGTCCACAAACTGATCACAATCACCCATTCAGGCAGTAGGACTATTGAACTGTGTTGTGGGCAGTGCCAGATTTACGTATAAGCTTAACAAGCTATAGTTTAGGGCCCCACTCTCTTGGCCCCCCCCCCAAATATACTTCTTCTTAATTGTATTTCACTATTAATATACTTCTTCTTAATTGTATTTCAGTTCAACAATTACTTTGATAAAATACATATTTTGTTATGTGCAAATGGCTTTAGATACCTATTAGGTCCATAAATTACCATATAGCATATATTCAACACAAAAAACAGTGACAATTTGCTGTTGACAAAGGACAGCTGGACATATAAAGGGCCCCTTCTGTAGCTTAGGGCCTCATCAAACCTAAATCTAGCCCTGGTTGTGGGCACAGGGTCACGTGTGTCAGCCTGCCCTCCCCTTCAACTACACTGCAGGTAGCGGCAAGCTCTGAAGGGGCTTTCCGAGTGTATTCATGTGAACATGTTTATGAGCCTCCCTGCAGTTAGCAGCCCTAGCCACACAGGGTTCCCAATCGCAGGGAGGGTCATAAGCATGCTCAAGCAAGTCTTTCAAGCTACTTCAGAACATCCTACTTGCCACAGGAAAGTCAGGTATGCAGTGGCTCTAACAGTTACAGATTAATAAAGCCAGAATAGGACTTGTCCTTCTGTAGTTATACTTTCCTAGAGAGTCTTAGACATTACTTCTTTTGAATTAGTGGGACTTTTTTTTTTAATTGAATTGTGATAATATTTCACGTTTAGCTTCCAAAATACGACAGTTTTTCATAATGTGATTTTATTAGAGCAAATTTATTTCTGTTTTTTCTCATTCGGTTGAAAATGGTGTGCCTACATTACTTGTCTTGCATTTCAAATATTTTTGCCTTTCCCCCCTTTTTCTTATCAGAATTTAAACAGGTATGAGCTTTTCATCTAATAACCTAAGTCCTTTAATCTGTGTATTCTTGCAGCTCAGTTCATATACCGCAGTGCAATACAGTTAATGCAGCTTTTAACAGGTAAGAGGAAAGCTAAAGCCCTATTCTGCTTCTGTTCGGGATGCCAAAGAGCTATGACCTCCTCTATAATATATAAGCTTGGAGGGACTCAAACAGGCTAGTTCATTTTGTGCTCTCCTTCCTGTTTCCTGTTTTTATTTTTCAAGAGATGCTCAATGTTATGAGGCTCCTAGAGGGCAGCCTGGGCAGGTTGTCACCTTTTGTTTTGCTTGTTGTTGTCTTCTTAATATTGTGTATGTCTGCATACCTCAGGGTTCAGTTGTGCATGTTGCTATCTCACTCTTGTTTCTCAATGGGCATGTTTTTGCTCAAATCTATTGGCACACTCAACCACCCGAATTCACTGTTCATGAGATGGATGGATTTGGTAGTTATTTTCAGACGACATAATTTTGAGCAGACTGTTCTGGTTAGCCAATGCTTTCAAAAAGGATGTATTTTTAAAGTTCATCTGGTGTTCCTGAGTAGCTGAACAACAGCACAAATCTTCAATCCCAGAATTGATTTCAGTTTCTCTGAGGGACAAAGTAAACTCATTTGGGGCTCAGAATTCAGACAACATGTTTCTAACACATTCCGCACTGCACATGCAGTGATGAAAATAAGAGATGCTGGTATTCCCTTTCTGCCACTCGCACCCCTAAAGCTTCCCTCAAGGAGTATGTCTCCCCGGTAAGGTTTGAGACTTGACATTTACTTAGCCAGGCAACTTCTTTTGATCAGCCAGCCTCTGGAAATGAATGCGGTGTTCGCCTTTGGGAGTGAGCTTGCTCAGATCCACAGAAGAGAGTGCTGAATTTCTATTAGGAGGATGTAATAAAAATTTACATAGGCAGTTCCTCACGCTGCCGGCAAATATTTGTGTGCTAGATTCTCTGCGATCCTCTATTACATTAAGATGGTGGGGCTTTGAAATGCTTTCTTAGAAAGGTTCCTTGTTCAAAAACTCCTAAAAAAACAGCAAGGTGATTCCCAGGACAGAGCGCCGTCCATTTTTCTTGTTTGCCTTAAGAGTTGCTAAATAGTAACTATTTATTACTATTAAATAGTTGGGACATAAGCAACAAAGAAACCATATGGTGCTCCATAGTAGGAATCACCTTGGTGTTTTTAGGGTATTTTGAACGAGTATTCTTTCTAAGAAAGTGTTAGGAGAGAAACTAAACATGATGTAGGTCAGAAGTCGCTGACGTGACTGACAACTCTCACCAACCCTGGCCATTAGTAAGGTTGGCTGGTTCCGATGAGAGTTGTAACATATAGCACCTGGAGGTTACCACAACCATGATTTCATCTTTTGACATTTTGTGGTTTGCTTAAAAGCAGCTGCAGGAGACAGGGGCTGGGCCCAAGGCATATCATACCCACAAACTGTGATTTGGCCGCCTCGGTCCAGTATACCTGAAAGAGCAACTCCACCCCCATCATTCAACTTGGACACTGAGTGAAAGAGTGACTCCACCCCCATCGTTCAACTTGGACACTGAGGTCCCTCACCAAGGGCCTTCTGGCTGTTCCCTCACTGCGAGAAGCCAAGTTACAGGGAACCAGAGGGCATTCTCAGTAGTGGCACCCGCCCTGTGGAACACCATCCCACCAGATGTCAAAGAGAAAAATGACTACCAGACTTTTAGAAGACATCTGAAGGCAGCCCTGTTTAGGGAAGCTTTTAATGTTTAATACACTATTGTATTTTAATATTCTGTTGGAAGCCACCCAGAGTGGCTGGAAAACCCCAGCCAGATGGGCGGCATATAAATAATAAATTATTATTAATGGCTTTAAAGGGATATTAGAGAGATTCATCCTGGATAAGGTAATCAATGGATACTAGTCATGATGTACTAAAGAGGCAGTATGACTCTGATTTCCAATTGCTGGGGAACAGAAATATGAATGTCTTCCTACAATCTGTTGAGCCACTGTGGGGAAAGAAGGTTTGACTGTGTGGGCCTTTGACCTGGTCCAAAAGGGTTGTTCAATCTATTTTACCATTCTGTGCCTTTCATGGCTACCTCTGGTGTAGAGGGAATATGCTAAAGGTATGCATGTTAAAAAAGGGGCGTGGGTGGCGCTGTGGGTTAAATCACAGAGCCTAGGACTTGCCGATCAGAAGGTCGGCAGTTCGAATCCCCGTGATGGGGTGAGCTCCCATTGCTCAGTCCCTGCTCCTGCCAACCTAGCAGTTCAAAAGCACGTCAAGTGCAAGTAGATAAATAGGTACCACTCTGGCAGGAAGGTAAAGGCATTTCTGTGCACCTCTCTGGTTCGCCAGAAGCGGCTTAGTCATGCTGGCGACATGACCCGGAAGCTGTATTCTGGCTTCCTCGGCCAATAAAGCAAGATGAGCGCCGCAACCCCAGAGTTGCCCACGACTGGACCTAATGGTCAGGGGTTCCTTTACCTATGCATGTTAAATATGTTACTTTAGAAAATATTAAAATATTCCATGCATTTCTCAGGCTGCCGGTGTCCCACTTAACTGGGATTAAGGCCCGTTGAACTCAGTGAGATTTCTTCTTGAGTAGGCATAGCCAGAATTGTGGTGTTAACAATTTATTACTAATAATATTAATAATAATAATTAATAATGTCATAGCACCATCAGTGTGCCTTGTGTTTTACACTGAGCAGCATAAGCGAAAAGAGACAGCTCCCTGCGCCAAAGAACTTGCCGTCTAAATTTCAGTGGGGACAATAAAAGAAATGGGAGGCAAAGAGAGAGCAGGATGGATATAGTTTTACGTGTTGAGGTTCATTTTTGTACTTGGATAGGTGCTTTCATCTACCAATTGCTCCTTTCTTTCACAGCATGTAGTTATGATCCGCATAGATGTGGCAATCATATTAAATATGTTCAATTTTGACAACATTTCTTTGAAGAATTAATTTAAGGCTGGTCCCCTTGTTATATCCATCTTTGTTCTGAGTTTTTTGCATGGATAAGCTACTTTGAGTGGAAAACTAATATGCCCAAAATGCAGGGAAGTGAAGAGGTTAAAGATGGAGAATGAGAAGGAAATGAAATAAGCCCAATTCTCCTTCATTTTTTTTCTTCCTTTCATGAAAGGCTTGTTAAGCTTCATTACTCATAAAATATTCAGCACATTGTTTGAAGGATAAAACAACATGCATGTCTCTACTCCCAGCCTTTCGGGAAGAGAAATTCCTCCCGGATATGATTTATATTCATGGCGTAAGCTTTGGTATGGTTGGTGAGTCAGTGAAAATAAAGATGAAGGAAGAAGGGGCTTGAAGAAAGATGTTCCATGTTGTAGTTCACAGCTTTCATCGTAAGATCTGATTCCTTTCTGTACCTTGCTAACAAGATTCTCTGGTGAGAGGAATGCTAATCTCCATAGATTGTTCACCCCGTGGGAAGAAAAACCCTATAAGGTGTTTTTAAGGGCTTGTGAGATACAGCTTCTGTCAGTGTTTCTTATATAAAGGAAGGCAAGAGGGTCCTTAAGACAATCTTACACATTGTGACGAGGAAAAGCTAGCATGGTGGTACTGAGGGAAATTATTGCCCCTTTGTTGTAATGTAAACTACTGAACAAATACAGCATATGTAAACAGTTACATAACTATTATTCAGCAGCAAAGCCCAGCGATGAAACGCAAAGATCTGTGCAGAGTCATTGATCCAACATGTCTGACAACCTTAGCAGCTATACACAGCTTGGTTTGCCTTTTGCAACAGATCAAGCTATTACTGTTTTGATATTTTCCCAATTAATTCTGTCACTGTCTTCCCCGCCCCCCTTACTGGAAGAAGAGGACAGGAAAGGACAGCGGCCACTAACCAAATAACTTACCCTCCAACACTGAAAATAGGGACGTCCTAAGGAAAAGTGTGACATTCCGGGATCATTTCAGAAACTGGGATGGCTTCTGTAAATCGGGGACTGTCCCTGGAAAATAGGGACACTTGGAGGATATGCAATAATTCTTTTGTCCATTTTCATCAACATCTTGAAGTACTTGAACAGCATATTATGTTGGAAATGGCCCTGAGTGATCAGAGGCCACTAATCAGAACCTTCCTTAAAGGAGAGTTATGCAAAGCAGTACTGTATCTCCACATATTAACATGATATGTATAAATAATTGTAATGAAATTCATAATAGTCTTTAATCCTGCCTTTACTGTTTAGGTAGCTTTAACAGTAGAGCAACCTGTTATATATACAGTGGTACCTCGGGTTAAGTACTTAATTCGTTCCGGAGGTCCGTACTTAACCTGAAACTGTTCTTAACCTGAAGCACCACTTTAGCTAATGGGGCCTCCTGCTGCTGCTGCGCCGCCGGAGTACAATTTCTGTTCTCATCCTGAAGCAAAGTTCTTAACCTGAAGCACTATTTCTGGGTTAGTGGAGTCTGTAACCTGAAGCGTATGTAACCTGAAGCGTATGTAACCTGAGGTACTAGTGTACCTTGTGGCAAGGTGATGGAAATATCTAGGTTCTCGGACAGAGAGACACTGATCATCTTAATCACATGACAAGTTTATTCCTCCATACTGGTGGTTACTAGGAATGTGAACTGTTTAAGTGTCAACTCTTTAGGTTCTGCTTTATAAAGGTTATTTTTTTCCCTTTTGCAAATTTTGTGGTTCCCCCCAGGCTGCTGATATTTCCTTTTTTGTCAGTGACGCCATGTTGGCTACATAAACAATGTAGAGGTAATGATGTTTAACATTTGACCAGTAGTACGGTACAAGTTTTTTAAAACAGCAGAATCTCATGGTGATATTAAGATTGACCATTTCCATTTCTTAACCTCATAATGACTGTGCACCGGTGACAAGACTTTTGAGAAACTTATCTTCTAAGCCAAAATAAAGTTGCTTATCTTCTACCTTTGGAGGCCAGATTTGCTAAGCCTTTTCTCTGTAAGTTAAAAGATAGAGGCGATAGCACAGAGACATACCTTCCCATGGGATTTTGAAGTATGTCTGAAAGCTATCAAGTGCAGCAAAATATAAGATACCCTTCTCTTTTCATTGTCAATATCCGTGACATTTCCTTTGCCTGATGTGGAATAAACACACATCACTCCATTCTTTCATCCTGACTGGCTTTGGCTGCATTTATCAAACAAGACAGAAGTGGAATATAGATGCATGCGAAGAAAAGATGGGTCAAATCCTGTTCATTAAACCAAAAGTCACCAAGTTGTAAGAGTACAGTAACATTTGTCTTGGGCAGCACTTAGCCTCTCGGTAGTTCATCTGTGAAGTTTCAACAAATAACTCATTAGAATTATATAGGGGAGCATATTTCACTTAGTTTAGCCAGTGTAGTCTATTTCAATTCCGGAGAAAATGTCACTTGGAGCTTCTGTTTATTCGCATTGGTGCCTAGGCAGGTTCCAAACATTTACCTGCAAATGCCCCATAAAAGTCATCTTTTCCCAAGGAGTGACCTTAGAATCAGCTGACATTTCCAAAAGTGAGCCTCACAGGATCTAATCAGGCAAGGAGGGAGCGAGAATGGGGACAAAACTAGAATGAGTTGGGTGTCTCCATCACTCACTCTGCTGCTACCTGCTGTTCTCCCGGCCTTCTGCCCTACCAGTCTCAACAGGCACCAGCAAGTATTTGGGTTCTTATATTACTACTGTGGCCTAGTGGCTGCAGGCCACCATTGCAACAAAAAGGGAAAGACGAGTAACAGCTTACATGGTGGTTTTACCGATAACATTTGGCACCTGCTATAGCCATTCTAAATGGTCATAAAAAGAAGGGCAGGCTATAACTCTTGTTAAATAAAGGCACTCATTATTTCTGTTTGAAGCTCGGTAAAAACGTTCCACTGCCCCCTCTTTTTAATGCAGAATAAAAAAACTAATTTTGCATTAAAGATCAGGGAAGAACTTATCTTTCTTTCTTTTTTTACTTTCGAGTGAAAGAATTATGCTCCTCTCTACCTTAATGGGAACAGTAAGTAAAAATAATTATTCATGCATGCTTGCCATCTCATTAAATATTTGATGTAAAATCCCTCCAATAAAAACTCTAAAATGGATATATATTTTTCTCCCACTGTTGAGCTTCAGATGGTTTATTATTTCCATTAGGCTTTGGGAATTTGATTGTTTAATCAAGCGCCTTTACTCTTGTGTATCTCTTTAGATTCCATTAACGTAGTGATACTTCTCACTCAGTTTGTACCATTTGTTGCTTTAAGTGTTGATTATTACACTTACCCCCTCTGTTTTCTTGCCTTCCGGTCTTGTTTTGCATTCTTCTTTCAGCAGTTTGTAGGTGACAAGCACTATCTGATAAGCTACTTTCATAAAATACGCACACTGGGAAAAGTTGTGTCGCTGACATGACTGCAAATAAAATGGCAGCCTTGGCCGTCTTGGACCCAAACTTCACTCCTGTGGTCTGGAAGCTCCCCTGAGCACAGTTCCACTCAGGGGGATGCTCAACATGGGTATATGTGGAGGAGGAGGCTGTATCTGATTCAACCTTCTCCCTGAAGCCTCTTTTACCTTCCAGAAGTTCCTTCCTGTTTTTCAGGATTAGGAGACCCTTTGGAGATGGCACTTAGCACTGTAGCAGGGGTGGGATTTAACAGTGGGACTTGGCTTCTGAGTAGACATGTATGGTATTGCACTGCAAATCTCATTGGAACATCCTGATGACTCAGACATTAAATTGAATATTTTAAGTCCATCTGAGGTTTTAATTATATCTCCCCTGTTAATAAGAGGTGGAATGGAAGACCTAAATATTATAGGCCTTAGGCCTTCATTAGCTCTTGGTTTAGTATTTTCTTTGAATCTGCTTATATTTCCAACTCGCTAATTTCGGGCCTTGATTTCTATTATTTGTGGCTACATCAGTAACTATTTGAAACAACGGTTTTCCACTATATGGGGGGAATGCTGCTAAAAATCAAGTAATAATACTGCCTCAGCATAAATGCTGGTGGTACCTACATTTTCTTCCGAGAAAATTAGCAATAGAAATACCTTTTGTTGCTGTAACAATTTGAATATCATTCATTCTCTGCCACCCACGCATCACCTTATTTTAAATTACTGAGAGATGGGAATTATATTATGATTTGCCATGCTTTCTGGCCTAGATCCACAGCTAGTGAATCATTCTTCATTTAGCAAATACTGCTATTGCCTCTTTCATAGGATGGATTTAGCTGTACTTTTCACATAGAACTGCAGGGCGCATGTGCTCAGCAAGCAGCAGGTCCCATTGTCAATTTTTAGCATCTCCAGGTAGGCCTGGAAAAGACTCTTGGCCTGAAACACCTGGAAAGCTGCTACCTATCAGTGTAGATGTCATGGACTGGTTGGATGCAAAATATCCAGCTGGGGAATGACCAAAGGAAGAAGGCTCAGAGCCTGAGGAGTGGTGGTTGGCAGAGGGAGGAGACTGGGAAGGGGATGTGTCAGAAGTTGAAGAGCTAGGAGAGTCTGTGGCAGAGAGAAGTCTAGAATCAGAGGCAGAAGCTGAAGCTGAAGCAGGCGAATGGGAAGAGGCCAAGAGGCATAGATGAGTCAGGCTGGTGAAGAATCACTGGTGTCTCCCCCTCCTTCAGTCAAGACTAACTAGAATCGAAAAACATGTCAATAGCCCAAACAAAAAAGTTATGCTTCCCATTAACAACTTCCTGAACCTCTTCCATCATTGTGTTACATGCAACAAGTTTATTCCAGAATTCTAAATTCATATATGCATTGTTACAATATTGAAGCAATGCAGCCGCGAGCTGCTGGTAGCTTGAAAGCAATACATAATGGGAATGTTGGGACTGTCCGTGGGAAACAGAGGGACAGTCTGTTCACAGTGCGAAGCACCGGAATTAGCTCAGAGTGTAATATGAGCTGTACAGGAAGTACAGCATGTGTTTGTTTTCTCTCGACTGCTGGAGTTTGAAGAGAGATGTTTTTTGTAACGCTGCAAAGACAGAAATAAAGGCATGTAAATATGTTTCTGTCTATCTCTTTCCCCTGCCGGGGGGGGGGGGACAGGAAAGTGAGGTGTGTTCTTCTCACGCTGAGAAGGATCGCCTATCGCGACCTAGCCTGGATCTTGCTGGGGAATGCAGACAGGGAGGTCAACAGGAGATCAAGCCGGGTGCCTGGGAGAGTTGCCAGTTTCTCCTGATAAAGGCTTGATTCCTGACATGCATAACTTGCCCTTTGTTCTAGGGTTTTTCATTTTCTCTGTTTCATTATTTTTTGCAATTTGAGATTGTGGACAGTATAGCACAGTGGCCCTCAGGCCCTAGCCACCTTTAGTCTGGGTTCAGACATAAGGGGAAGCCACTGTTTGAGTTATTTGTGTGAAACCCAGACTCCTATGTTCCTCTCTTCCCTTCTTTCACGCACCAGAAGAAAAGTTCAGAGGTTTCTGCTTTTCATTTTGGACTCGCAACAGTTCCCCGTGATGTTCAGACTCAGATAATTGCAGTCCAACAATTTCTGGAGGGCCACAGGTTCCTGAGCCCTGGTTGAAGCAAACCGGTATTCTGAGCACACACAACCTGGAGAAACTGTGGTTAGTTTAAAAGTGAAGTGGAAACAATCATCTTGTGGGTTGTGAAAACAAGGGGAGGAGGTGGAGGGGGTGGTGAGCCCAGGGCTCACTGTGGTTTAACTAATAGAAAACTAATAGTTGCCTGACACAAACAAAAAGAAAAAGTCCCTGTAGCACGTTTTGATTGGGAATCAGTAAAAATATTCTCATGTCACAAAGTAACAGAGAGACTGAACATGGAAGTTATTTTTCTTTTCCTCCTCAGTCACTTAGTTAACCATGCTCTTGATTTTTTTCAATGCAGATCAATAAGATGTTTGCTTGAACCCTGCTGCTATGTTTTACTTGTAAACATACAGGGTTTGTGTTTTGTTTTTGAATGGCAAGACTGTGGGATATTTCCATGCTCATACAGAGCCCTTTAGCTTGACAAAAAAAGAGCCTGATTGGAGAAACAGTGTGTTATCGACAAAGAGAAGCTGGGAAAGTGATTTGTGAAAGTGTGTGAGCAGAACACAGAAATCTCCTGTCATTTCTGATTATATAAAACGCATGTGTTCTGAGAGTGGGCTGTTAATCTACAAATCATTCTTTCTCTGGAACAGTAGAAGAGGAGTCATATGCAAGCCAGGAGTATTTTACCAGTTACAGATTTTTTTAGACAGGAGATCAATAAGAGTGAGTAGCTTGAAAATAACAATAAACACCTGCCTCTGCGGAGAGGTTGAGACTTTGTCTTCTTGCTGAGGGATGTGGTGTCTGTTTCAGCTTGTTGCAAAGGTCAGTAGACAAATGTAAAAAAGAGTGACTTAAAAAAAAAAAGAATCTACACCACCTTGCCACAGTAGTTTTCTTATATATTTGTAGTTCAGTGACACAATCTCATGGTTCCCAAAATGTCAAGTGGCCCTCCCTAAGGAGATACGAGCGACAATCTCTAGAACTCCTGAATAGCTCAGTCTACATGTGCATAGTACATGCAACTAGAGCACAGTTTGCATTCTTCTGCACAGATGATGATGATGATTGCGGTACTAAAAGGACTGTCTCTTTCGCTAACTCAGAAGTTGAAGTCCTTAGAATCTGAGGAAGAGGGCAGATCAGCCTCCTCAGGCTATGGAGAAGTTGGGAAGGCTCACTCCTGAGCACTTAATCCAAAGTGGTTTCTAAGGCAGAATATTTTAAGGAAATTACCTGAGGAACTTCCCCAATGTGCCTCCTCCTCAGGGTCCTCCGCTCTAGCTCTGGAGTGTGGGGAATTTTGATACCTACTAGATTCCAGAACCTCTAGGGTTTCTTCAAACCAGTGTGTCCCATTCTGTTTCTGTTGTGTGATCTGCCTTTCACCCAGGCTTACCACAGGATAAGTGGCAGCTGTAAAGGTTGCTTGGGTTTGTAACTCACCACCCATATTCATGTTGCTTCAATTAGAGATGAGAGAGTTTTGAAAGGTTCCTTTGCAATGGGGTATATCACATTAACACTTGAACCAACCCCCTTGGTGTCTCGAAAGTGGAAGTGTTGACCCAAATTACTGTACACAAGATACTCTGATAATCAAAATAATCCCTTTGGTTCCAGGAGATTCAAGTAATTCTTTCCCAGTGAATTTTCTCATTGCTCATGCTAATCCGTTATGGGAAGAACAAGATTCATATTGCAGAACAAGGTCTAATAGAGGCATATGTTAAAGGGCATTTCAGTAGGGATCTAGATGGTTAAGTGCTGCTCCCAGCAACACATTTCCCTACATGCATTTTGAAAACATATCTGGGGGAAATTTCTCAGCACACACTTTGTTGTGTAATGTTGAAATTGATAAATCTAAGCACAATGCACCTAAGCTGAGTACAGTGTCCTAAGAGCCACACTGAGTCTGTTTGTCTTATGATAGGAACAAGCTAGATCTCATGCAGCAGATCTGTAATCAAATCTCCCAATTTTTATTTGCTTAAAATAATTTAACTGGGACCTCAATTTGGATTGGAAGCAGGCTGCTGGGTGAGAGCAGATTAAGCCTTCCTCCGTGTCATTTTCCAGAATTAAATCAGCCTTACCTTTTTCCTAAAGCTACTATTCGCCATATGCAAGAGGCAAAAGGTAGCTGCACATTATGCTTGTCCCTTTCGCCTCATTGCCAATAGCAAATGAGGAGGTGTGTGACTGACATTGCAAAAGGTTTGCACACACACATCCATATAATGCAATGGCTTTGATCCCCTCTCCTCCCATGGCTGCCTTTAAGCAATCATGGTTTTCCCACATCACATTTGTTCCACACACACACACACACACCCTTTTTTTGGGCTGTCACTAGCTGCTAACCTATGCATGTTCCCAGAACGTATTGTTTGTGTTCTTAAAGCTTTTCTCATAGAAGCAAACAAGCATCAAAATGTTAAGTAGGCTGGGATCCTTCTCTACAATGTGAAGGAGTAGGATTCATCCTGCTAGAAAGGCCAGGCCTCTGTGTTCCAGAAGCAAAGTATGGTTTCACAGGCTCACTTAGAATTCCGTGAGGCTCACTTAAAATTCCGTGTAGGTAAGATGGTGGTGAATATTCACTGATGTGCATGTCCATGTCCACAATGACCATGTAGTGCAATCTCTCTTGGAAGCTTGTTTGCTTGTTTGTTTGTTTTTGCAATGGCATGGAGTCAGGCAGCCAAAACTGTGATTCATGCAGACATACACACCATGGTGTGCTGTTGAGCAGCATGCATGGGGGTTAAATGTGCTGAATGCGATATGAATGGCTGCTAGGTGGTTGAATGAAGTAGGACAGTGCGGTTGAAGTGTTGATTAAATTATAAATGGCTAGAATCCTGTTTTAGATGTCATTTGTAATGGGCTATATTTTTAAGTACTGTAGCATATATTGGATTTGTATTGGAGACTGCATGGATGATTCTCTTAGTTTGTGTTTTACTGGTCTTTTGAGTGGCGGTTTCCCACTATTGTGACTGACGACGGCCTTTGGCTAAGCAATAATGATTTGGGTTTGGGTGCTAAATGCCTGCGTAAAACTGCCCAAGGGTTGCATCTTATTGTCATCTCCCTATATTGCCGTTTTCATGACTGAATTTAATTAGATATGAGAGGAGAGATTGATGGATAAAAGGGGAACAGGGTTTCTGTTTTGTGTAAACCATCTGAGAGGAATTTGATCAGATGGTGTAAACCATCTGAGAGGAATTTGATTATGAAACTAGTGGTGGCCCCAACCATTACTAGCTTGCCATCTGTATTAGCCATTTGTAGCCTAACAAAATCATTTGAAAAGCTTCCCTGCTTGGTGACCTGGAATTCATCCTTACCACCAGCAAGCAGGCAAGCAGCTATTTACAAGCCTGAGCGGAACTAGCACATATGTTGACTCAAGACAGTCCTTCCATATGAACTGCAGAGTACTGGATACTTGGGCATGGTTTGGCTAATCATTCCAGGCTTCATGAATCCTGGTATATGAAGCTAAAAATGAGTATCAAGGCCTAACTCTCCTCTTTCATCCCTTCTATGAGTGCATGATCCTGGTTTATTTACCTTGTTTGTCAGCTGACATTAATCCAGAGTTCTCCTGTTCAGTTAGAATGCAGAACTTAGCACACAGATCTTTGTACTGAAGCTGGCATGCAGTCATGAACCACAGTTTATGAAGTCAAACCAGGCCTCTATTTCAGCATCTTTTCTCTGCTCCCGATCTTGTATCAGGCAATGGGGCATGTTTGTGGCTCAGGAAGGGAAATACGCCGATCAGCTTGGTGACACACCCCCCCAGACACTTTTGGGAGTGATGGGGGGGGTTCCTTAAGCCTTCACCTTTAGAATTTACAGCAGGAGCAGAATATGGGGTGTATTGGGGATCAATCTGACTGCTCTACTCAGAATTTTAGGGCCAAGGGGAGGTGATACAGAAAGGCCTTTACACTCACCTTTAGGGTGGGGTTGGTGCAATGCCCCCCCTTATCCTGGCAGGGGCTGGTTGCCCTACAGCTGCAGGCGCTTGCCTGAAAATTGGTATGTAGCTCCCACACCGATAGCTTTCTCACTGCAGGCTATGCTATGTTTATTTTAATGAAGTGGTCCATAGTTCAACCAATCTACCATGTCAGAGAGTTTTCATTTCAACCCTCGGCCGCAGTGTCTGACATCTATAAAGCTTGCTGTCTGGAATCACCTTTCCACACAAGTTCACTTGTCTTCTCTAGTAGCTAATTCTGTCCCCTGGAACACTGTGTTTCGGAGGCAAGTCTATGGTCACCCAGCTGAAGCAAGCACAAAACTCTCCCGCCTCCACCGCTCGCGCACACACACATTAAAGTGGCAACATGACTTTAAGTTTCAAAATCTCTTTATCTCAGCTTTGCAGTTCCAGTAGGTGATATGAGCATTTAATGCCTGAGGTTGCCTGCCGAGTCGAAGAGCAGCAGAGAATGGCCTTGGTGCGTAAGCAGCCCAGGAGGCACAATTACTTTCCAAGATAGGGAGTTAAGAAGAAATGAGAGTGAGATGGGCCTTCTCCTCAGATGTTGGCATCCTGAGGATTTTATCTCCCTGTCCGTCATTGAAGTCTGTACCTTGTTGAGTTTAATACATTTGCTGTGGTATTTCAACCAGTCAAGCATGCTGGCCTTTCTTCTTGTTGTCTGTGTGGCATTAAATGCTGATTCACAGTTTACAATAATCTCATATCTTCCAGCATTTCTCCAATGAAAATAGGGATGTCCATTGCCATTTTTCTAGAAAAATAGGAGCTGGAACATACCTCCCTTGTTCTCTTAGAATGGCAGTGGTGCCTACCTGAGAGGTGCCGGCTGGGGAAAAAAAGCTCTGGCTATATCCTAATCCATACCCTCCAACATTTCTCCAATGAAAACAGCGACTACTTAAAGAAAAGCAGGACATTCCAGGATCAAATCAGAAACTGGGATGGCTTCTGTAAATCCGGAACTGTCCCTGGAATAATAGGGAAACTTGGAGGGTATGTAATCTCCTTTTCACTTATGTCTGATGATGAGCAGTTCATGTGTGGACATGTTAAATGTCAGATATAGGTTGCAGAATGGTAGATCTACATGGCATGTTCAGGTATTCACCTGAACATGTACACACTGAAACTGTATATGGGGGGGTGAGCATTTAAGTCAGCCTCTAGCACTTAATCCCTGGCCATCTCCATGTTGGGTGAGGAAGGTCCGGAGGAAGTTTATATATTATGGTGTGGGTGATTGTTCAGTAAAACCTGGAAGGACACAATTTGCTCACTTGAGTAAGAGAAGGAGCAAGTTATTTTTGCCATTTCATTTTTTTCATTCATAAAAACAACCTAACTCTGTAATTACCCTAGCATACGCTGCATTGGCCATTGGCCAGTAGCCATTTGTGGGAGAAAATCATTCTGGGTTGTTGTTTTTCCATTTCCTTGATGGACAGTATCTGTTTGGCCATTTGTGAAATTTTGAGTGCTTTCAGCAAATATTCCATCACTGTAGGTAGGGCAGAAATAATTTGACTTGTCTTCCTTTTGCTCACATCAAAAGAAGCATAACAGACCAAACCACCATGCAACTTCCATTGACTAAAAATCTGAAACTGGAGGTCTTTAGATACTTTCCAGTGAAGTTCTGGAATTCAAAATGCCTTGCTATTGTTCATATCTTTACCTCTTCTTACAAACTCAGAGGGCTATGGAATTCATATTTTTCTTAAGAATACAACCAATCCAAACTACAATCCAAAATTCTGACAGTTTTACCATTATTTTAAAATAATTGCAGTTTTAGTTCAATTGTGGGGATCAAATCCCTTTTAGTCTTAAATTGTCTGTATAATAAGCTAGAAAGGCAGCCATAACACAGTGTTGGTTTCTCTATTAGATTTCTTCCAGCCTGGTAAAAATCAGTCTGCCACCACTTCAATGCACAGTGAAATGTAATCGGAATTAATGTGAAAATACCATTTTAGTGGGTCTTTTTATTTCAACTGGATTGCAAAGAATATTTAGGAGGGAGCTTCAGTACAAACCCCTTTGAAATGAGCTTTGAGGATAGTTTCTTGGATAAAACATGTCATTACAGAGAAGGTGCAGATAACCTTGATCTTCCAGGTGTTACTTCAGCAACATGGCTCTCATTATACTTGGACATTGGGCCATGCTGCCTGGGGCTGCTTTAGAGGAAATGAACAGATTACATTTTTAAGGCTGCATGTATGCCACACAATGGAATCTGTATTAAAATTCAATTTAATTGTCATGGTTTTCCCAAGGAACATTGGGAAATGTGGTTTTGTGAGGATGCCAAAAGGAGCATATGAAGCTACTGTACCCTGAGTCAGGACATGAGTCTACCTATGTTCCATTCCAGTACTGTCTACTCTGATAAGGCAAATCTAAAGAAATGTAGTATAAACACTGGCAACTAGGAAACACTGGCCAGCGAGCATTCCAATTGGAGAACAGGTGTCATGGGCTTTGAGCATTCCAATTGGACCAAAGGTGTCATGGGCTTTGAAGACACTCAAACTCAGAACGAAAGGGAGAACCGAGCTAAGAGGGATGCATGTTTGACAAACCCTCACCATGATCAACAACCACCCGGAAACCTATGTCCCCACTGTGGAAGGACGTGTGGATCCAGAATTGGCCTCCACAGTCACCTACGGACTCACTGTTAAAACTGTGTTTATGGAAGGCAATCTTACTTGGCTATGAGTGATCGCCAAAGAAGAAGAAAACTCTGATAGAAGCTCTCCAATGTCTTAGGCTGAGGTCCTCCCACCACCACCACATCAACTGCTAGATACCAGGGATTGGTGCTGGAACTTTCTGCATATATTGTATGTGCAGTGCTATAGTGTTATGCCCTCTCCTCAAAATTAACACAAGAAGAGCTTGTTGGATCCCATCTAGTCTAGTTGAGAATCTTGTAGTACAGCAACCTGTTCTTAAAGTAGCCAGTGAGATGCTTCTGGGATGGCTGCAAGCATCACCTGAGTGCAACATCAGTCTCCCCCATCCATGATTCCCAACAACAGCTATAATGAGGCAAGGCTGGTATCCACTGATACCTTTATCCTCTCAATTATGGATCCTTATGCCCTTCACGGGGACGTGGGTGGCGCTGTGGTCTAAACCACAGAGCCTAGGGCTTGCCGATCAGAAGGTCGGCAGTTTGAATCCCCGTGAAGGGGTGAGCTCCCGTTGCTTGGTCCCTGCTCCTGCCCACCTAGCAGTTCGAAAGCACATCAAAGTGCAAGTAGATAAATAGGTACTGCTCCAGCGGGAAGGTAAATGGCGTTTCCGTGTGCTGCTATGGTTCGCCAGAAGCGGCTTAGTCATGCTGGCCACATGACCTGGAAGCTGTCTGTGGACAAACGCCAGCTCCCTCGGCCAGTAAAGCAAGATGAGCACCGCAACCCCAGAGTCGTCTGTGACTGGACTTAACGGTCAAGGGTCCCTTTCCCTTTATGCCCTTCACAGCTCTACATCTTCACATCAAAATGTCTCGTTTTGTGTACGATTTTGCCTAATATACCTATATACATATTTTGTCCCTTGAGATGGGCTCCCTCCCAGTGCTTAGTGTTAAGACCAGCTCTGGTTTTAGAAATTCTGAAGAGTGTCTTGGACTTGGAATACTATTTTTGTAAAAAAATATTTTTATTAAAGATTTTCTTGGTTTACAAAAGTAGACGTGCCTTGTCTCTTTTTTTCCCCAGGTTGTACAGTTTTTCTTTTAATTGCAGACCTGCTCGCTACTTTTCACCCACTTCTGGGGAAAGTGGCATTTTCTCCTAGGTGAACGATTTCTACCCCTCTCCTTGCCACACGCAAAATCTTCCTGAACCCCAGCAAGCTCGCGATGAAGCATAACTCCTGCTGCGGTTGATAGCAGAAGAAACTAATCAATAGCAGGGAAGATGAACTGGATGTATTTGACACTCAGTAGAAATCCTATTCTGAATGCGCAGCAGAGATCAGCAAAACTGAATGCACTTCTATTCACCTGTTCCTATTAAATGTGAAATGTTATTTGGTGGAAAGGATATTTGTGTTGCCGTTTTTTGTTTTGTTTTTTTACCTGGAAAGATGCCTGCTGGAAATGGAAACTCTGGCAATTGTTGTTGTTTTTTTAATTGGTTTGCATTTGTTTGAATGCCAACCGGGGTTATCCCGAAAACTGGCCTCTTTGCTCATTATGGCATTTAATTGAATACTGGAGAAATATTAAGTGCTTTACAGAGGCTCAACATTGGGCCATTGAGATCTCAGCACCTGCAAAATTCTGCTATCTCAAAGCTTAATTTGGTGCATTGCTCATATAGACTGCGAATAGCCCAGCGCTTTGTGGGAGCCCCAATGTGAACATAATAGTCTCATGCCAGACAGGCTTCCTCCATTCATTTAAGTGTATGGGAAAGTCCAGCATGAGCAATAGATCTGCATCCTGGAATACTGAAGTGAATGCTCACACAGAATGCTCACACTGAATGCTCACACAGAGCATTAATGCACACATAAACTCCAGGCGGGAGCAAGAAAAACACCTGTATTTTTTTTAAAAAAAAAAATTGTGGGACAGAATTGGATGAAATTTCCAGGCAAGGTTGACTCCTGCCAAGTTGCAGAAGTGCTTTCCCCACAAGGGTAGTATGTACACTTAAGGGTGGATAAAAAGGGAACCGTTCGATCTCCCTTACAGTTTTGTGGGCAATTGGTTTGGAAATTGAAGACTCAAGTGAAATTTCCCTGGGCCAGAAACCTGCTGAATTGCACATCAGTGGTCTCAAGGGGAGTTGTGCTGGGCACCATTTAAACTGATCTAGAGTGGACTGAAAAGGGATGTACTTTTCAGGTAAAACTATCCCCCCGGTTACAAGCTTTACCTACCAGTCACAGCAGAACTCTCCCTCCACCTTCTCACCCTGCTGTTTGCTTACCCTAACACTCATCACTCCATATGGTAAGCTTGGAAATGCTTAGTTTTGTTTTTAGCAGTTGCCTGTTTCCAGCATCTTGTTTGTTTTTAACGTCAGGATTGCTAAGGCACCGTGAAACAGTACCAGGGTTCCTCCTGTGACTTGTCACCTCATGCTGATCCCTCATTGCCTAAGAGCAGAAGACTCGTAATCTGGTGAACCGGGTTCGCGTCTCCGCCCCTCCACTTGCAGCTGCTGGGTGACCTTGGGCCAGTCACACTTCTCTGAAGTCTCTCAGCCCCACTCACCTCACAGAGTGTTTGTTGTGGGGGAGAAAGGGAAAGGAGAATGTTAGCTGCTTTGAGACTCCTTCGGGTAGTGATAAAGCAGGATATCAAATCCAAACTCCTCTTCTTCTTCTTCTGACAAGCCCAAGAACCCTCCAGGGTGCTCCATTTCAGCTTGAAATTTCCCCGTATGTGATGCATACCCATAGCTATTTGCCTGGAGGAAACTTAACCTCAGCCTCAAAGAGGCTTTAAGTATTAGACACACCCCATTCACATAGGCTCCAAACAGCATATGGCTGGTTGTATATTGGCTGGGTCCATATGCAGACTTGTTTTGACAGCAGGTGTAGCTTGCCACAAAAGCGCTATGCTCATAGCAGGGGAGGAAATCTACTCTCTAACAAGTGGTACCATTACAGTGGTGTCTCGGTTTAAGAACAGTCCTGTTTAAGAACGATTTGGTTTACAAACTCCTCAAAACCAGAAACCGTGTCCTGGTGTGAGTACTTTACCTCAGTCTAAGAACGGAATCTGAATGGTGGAAGGGCACTGGCGGCGGGAAGCCTCATTGGGGAAAGCGTGCCTCAGTTTAAGAATGGTTTTGGTTTAAGAACAGACTTCCGGAATGGATTAAGTTCGTAAACCGAGGAACCACTGTACCCCCAAGGGTCAGTGGTGATGGTGCATTTCTCTTTCCCCACCCATGGATCCATCTGTGGGTCCATTGAGTTGCATATGGAAAGGCAGAGATGCATATGAAAAAGAAACACAACATTTCATCCCTCTCCCATATCATTGTGCTTGGAGTGCCCTAGGGAAAGGATTCACTCTGGTTAAAAGACAGACCTGTCCATCAAAATGAAAGATACCTCCACTCCCATTTACCTCTCACCAGTCAGCTTGGTTTCCGTTCAGTGGGGAAACAGTTGTGAGTGGGGTGGAAGCTAAGGGAGTCTCTGATCCAACTCAATATATTTTGTTTTGTTGTAGTAGTTGTTGCTGTTGTTGTTTGTAATAACGAGGTGATTACAGTAAACCTGTTCAATTAATTCTTTAAACAAAAAAACATGTCCTCCACCTAGGGTTGCCATATGTCCAGATTTCCCAGGACATTGCTGGGATTTCAAAGGTGAAGTTGATGTCCGGGGGAAATTTCAAAAAGGCGGAGCTTTGTCCTGGATCAATAAAAAAATCACGTTCTTTTGGAGTTTTTGTAAAAAAAAAATAATTTAAAAAAAGCTCAACAATGGTTTTTACTTTTTGAAATATGGCAACCCTACCTTCACCAAATGGGCTTGCAAAGAATTAGAAATGGGCCTCATTTTGCTATCATGCCTTTGCAACCTACATTTCTACATCTTCCTCCCGCCCTTGATTATACAGGTTTCTCCACACAATTATTAGGAGTGGCATTTGTTATTAGAAATCCAGTTTTCAGCTGTGCTGTTTACTCTGGCATGCTGCTGCGTGTCTCTAAGGGCTCTGTTATTTGTTCTGATAAGCTGTTGCTCTTTTGACAGAGGCTTCTAATGTCACTTCCCACTCAGAGTAATGTTCGCGCTCCTCACGCATGAACTGCACCATTAAATTTATCTCCAGGAAAAGCAATAGGAGTGCAATTTTGTGGAGGCAATTTTTGCTCTGAATATTAAAGCTTTGCCTTATCTATCATAGCCAACACCTGATTTCTGGTCTTAGATCCTTCAACATTTGTTTTAAAGAACTGGACAAAACAATATAGGGTCATCAATGGCTTGCTGGTGGTTGTGACACATAGACTTTCCAGAGCACATTCAAGGAAGTGCACAGAGAATTTTGTGTACGTTATCTTTGTAATCATTACAACAACCCTGAAAAGTAGACCAATGGGTGGAGACTGGGGAAAGATGATGGAGAGGGAGGGGGTGGTTACCTAAGGACTCTTATTTGGGTTCATTGAGGAAGTAACATTTGAACTAAGAACTGGCTGATTCACAATTCAACCCCTTAAAGTGCTACATTACATACTTTCCAGTTGTTCCTATTTGCCAGAGACATTTTCTGCTCTTTGTCCTTTGTAAACCCCTGTCCCTTTCCCACTCCCCTCTGGGGAAGATTCTTGGGAATTTTCCACCACCCCATAACCACCTATCCAATTTGTAAATGTTTCTAAATGTGATTTTAGCGCAGTTATTTTGCAGTAAGCACTACCTGATTTTAAGCATTAAAAGGAGTATAGTTGCTAGTACTCCTTGCTTCAGAAACTACCCAGCAGAGGACAGGACAGACTCCCGCACAAAAAAAGGTGTTGTGACCAGCTGTACATATTTTTTTGCAAACAATTTCCCCCAAACAATGCATTATTATATGCTATTTTCTTGAATATGTGCATTTTTATGAACACTTTGTGTGCATTGTTATATATCCATGACTTATTGGGGACACTGCTTTGCAAAATTTGGGGAGTGCACGTTTTGAAGGATGGCTGTATGTGAGGTCTTACATTGTTTCAGAAATTGTGTATTAGATAGGTTTGCCTTTAATTGCAAACTGACTTGAATTTCTCCTCCATCCCTAACCCATAGCAGACTCTGTGCCCTCCATAGAGACATTTGGTGACCCCTCTATTCAGAAAATGACAGCCCTGTAACTCAACACAATGAGCAACACAGCACAACCCTTTTTTCAGCTTCCAAATCCTTAGTGCATACCCACATACATTTTCAGCAGGGAAATTGGGGTGTCGAGGAGAGATGCAAACTGCTGTTTCACCCTCATGGAAGCAATGGCCCTGTTGGTCTCATTAAAAAATGAATATGCTGCCGTGTAATTCTCTGCTTTGGTTCACATGAACACTTTTGGTGCTTTGTTTAAAAATGAATGTTAAACAAGATAGACTCTCCACTGAGTCTGTGGAAGAAATCAATTCTCCCTGCTTAACTAACATCAAAGCAAGAATTGATTTTACTGATTTCTCCCTTGAGCACCACTCTGTCCTCTTAATTGTACATGCAAGAACTCTTCTGAAGTCGCAGGAAGTCCCATTTTATTTCCGTCAAGAATTCTTTCTCCACCCACCAGATCTCTACTGAAGACTGTGTTTATATTAAGAGTGGTGGGCAAGTGCCAGCTGCATGGAACATAAACAGAACTACAGGCCAATTTAACTAGGCATGTCCTATGGGAACAGAAAAAAATTGCAACCCCGTTATGATATGGGCTAGGCACACAACTGTGATCTTCCCCCTTTGTGGGGCTGGGAGTGGAATGTGAAAGGACCCTAGTAAACAAGCCTACATGCAGTCTGCATTGCATAATGCACTGTAGGAGCAGTGGGGGCAAGTCAGTGCTTGAATTGTGGGGGGGGGGGGTGGATAAAGATAAAGGTCGCCTTAATGATATGCAAAAATGCTCACTGTCCCACTTTCTAATTTTAGCCAAAAAGTAGCACCATATACTCGTGGCCCAGAGAACCATCGTAAAAGGTAAAAGGAGGCATTTAAAAGGTAAAGGGACCCCTGACCATTAGGTCCAGTCGCGGATGACTCTGGGGTTGCGGCGCTCATCTCACTTTTTTGGCTGTACCTATTTATCTACTTGCACTTTGACGTGCTTTTGGACTGCTAGGTTGGCAGGGGCAGGGACCGAGCAACAGGAGCTCACCCCATCGCGGGGATTCGAACCGCCGACCTTCTGATCGGCAAGCCCTAGGCTCTGTGGCTTAACCCACACGCCACCCCATTTACATTTACAATCCCATAATTCATAGATGAACCAATTACCTCCAAAAGGTATTTATCTGACACTTTTGACAACTAATAAAATTAGATAAGTGCCCAGAGCAATCACAACTTACAAGACTTATACCCTGGTCATAAGAAAGGTTGAAAGGATAACATCTGAAATGAGAAGCATGCTTTCTGCATGAACTCTTCTCTGCATAATCTAAGGCATCTTCAGGCAGCTACTTGCAGGGGCAGAGGAAGGGGGTGTGGTATGGGCGAGCCGCCCCGGGTGTCACCCCTGAGGGGGTGACAAAATGCCTGGCGGCACTCACCGCGGGGCCTGCAGCATGCCTGAGCCATGCATCTCCCCTGGGAGTGAGGTGGTGGCTTGCGCCCCCATAGGCTCCTTGCTTCCCCCAAATCGTCCACCCACCACCTCCCCCCCTCAGCTGTAGGGTGGCTGAGTGGGAGGAGGCAAGCAGACTCCTCAGAGGCCCCGCAGAGCATCCTGCCCTGGCTCACCCCATGCGCAGGGTACGCGCACTGCCCCAGGCGCCCGATCGACTTGCTCCGCCACTGGCTACTTGACCACAGAAATGTGCAGTGCATAGTTGGGAGCAGGAGTGTGCAGGCAAGCCCCACTTCCCATGTCCCCAATGCATGTCAGCTCTCCAGCTCTCCTCACATAGTCCCCAGCCTTCCTATGTTGAGCAGGGAAGGACTTTTACTCATGCTCGCTCGAAGCAAGCCTTATGAGGAATGGTTGAGGGAGCTGGGTATGTTTAGGCTGGAAAACAGAAGACAGAGAGGAGGTGCTATGATAGCCACCTTCAAATATCTGAAGGGCTGTCTCATGGAAGATGGAGTTAGTTTCTTTTCTGCTGCTGCAGAAAGTAAGACCTTAACCAACGGATTCAAATTAACAGGAAAGGAGATTCCAGCTAAACATTACAATGGTAAGAGCTGTTCGACAGTGGAACAAACTTCTTCAGGAAGTAGTGGACTTTCCTTCATTGAAGGTTTTTAAATAGAAGTTGAATGACCATCTGTCAGGGATTCTTTAGCTGTATTAGCTGTTGAGCTAGATGACCCATAGACTCCTTTCCAGTTCCATTATTCTATGAATGAAAATAGAACCCTCTATATAGTTTGGGACCCTGAAATAGCAGGGACCCAATATCATGGAGATTTCTACTCATGTTCAAGTAAAAAACAAAACAAAACCTTCATACATTTCCCACTCAACACAGGAAGTGATGAGGGACTGAGTGGGCAGGGTTGATGAATATAAAAATATTGAGGTGGGGGCTACAATTGCACTTATCACTGTCTTTGAGTTAAAATGTTGTGTGTTCAGGCAAAAGGACATAACTTCAGGAGCACACTGGGGTGTGGAGCTAATACAGTTGTTCTCCCTCACTGCACAAGGGGCAGATATCCCTGTATCCAGTGTAAACTGGATGTTTTTGCAGACACCACCCCTCCCCACTGCATTGCGTTCACTGGGATGCACATCTCGCCCCACATGGTACAATTAGTCGCTTGTAACACTGGACAGCTAAAACTGGATTGTGTCACTGGTCTAAGAAGAAGAAGAAGGGGAGTTTGGATTTGATATCCCTCTTTATCACTACCCGAAGGAGTCTCAAAGCAGCTAACATTCTCCTTTCCCTTTCTCCCCCACAACAAACACTCTGTGAGGTGAGTGGGGCTGAGAGACTTCAGAGAGGAGACACGAACCTGGTTCCCCAGATTATGAGACTACCGCTCTTAACCACTACACCACACTGGCGTATTCATAAGGATTCCCAGGCTTTCACAACTGTGCATAGTCAAGAGGGATTATTAGAAGTTCATCTCTCTTAGATCCCCTTAGTAGTTAACAGAATGATAAACCAGCTGGATTGTCCTCTACAGCATAAATCAAGTACTTATGTAATAAATGAAATAGCGTAAATGCATTATTTTGAATTTCACTGTTTGGTAGTATAGCTGTTACTTGTGGATGCATACTTTGAGATTCACAGCACTTAACATTGTCATTCCTGGCCAGTTGACTGCATCTCATGTATCCCTTTGGCAGTGGAATCTAAGTTTTTTCTTCTTCTTCTAATTGGTGAAGTTGCTGAAGTGAATTAAATGAAATCACATTATTCAGCTTTTGGTATTCATCAAAGGACTCATGTGTTTTAAAAAAAAATGAGCCACAAATGATAAAAAGGCGTGTTGTTGCAATCTACGTGCCACTCCCTAAGTGTGTACAAAAGAATTCCTGATGAGTTCCTGCTTGTAAATCCACACAAAGTGTTGCTTTCTAAAAAGCTATCCTTGTTTTTGACCTTGATATAAAAAAGTAATGGAAATTGCTGTTTGAGCCAATTATCTCAAAACAAGATAACGGTGCCAGAAGCACATTTTGTGGTGCTTTAATGTTAATAACTGCCAGTGTTTCATATGTTTAGCATTACATCTACATCTTCAAATCAACTCTGCACAATTACAGGAACTATTCCCTTGATAAATCCTATATCCACTCAGACTTCCTGCCTTCTGCACCTTAATGATCCCCATATACAGGGTTGCCATCTCCCAGTTTCCTAATCCGAGCTGCCCCCATTTATATATTATGCAAATTTTTTGCTAATTACCCAGATAAAGACATTAATTTGGGCATCGTCTATGCATTGCTTTGCAGTTGCTCCTGGCACACCCCACAAACATTACAGAGGAACAGTGCAAGGATATCTGGCTATTTGCTCATCTCATCATAGAATAGCCTTTTTTTCAGATATCCTGCCTTATTTTTCTCCCTCCAAGAACACAGCAAACCAGAGGTGCCCTCTTGTGCCCAAGATTGAGGGGGCATGGTGTGCATCATGTGCATGTGACAACATGCGCCCGGCACACATGTCATGCGTGCAATGTTGCATCATTGGGAGACCAAGCGCGGAACCCAGCATGGTGCAACTTTGGTGGTTGGTGGCTCCTTCTCTCTCATGCTTGGCTCCACGCTTCCCCTCCTCTGCCCCCTCAACATTGAGAGGGTCCAGCCCCCTGCCAACAGATATTGAGGAGATCAAAGAAACCTCCACCCTATAGAGTTGGTGCATCTACAGAAAACCAGGCTGAGGAATCATATGGTATGCTGCTCTGTCCTATCATGCCTGCTTCTGTTTTTCCAACAACATAGGCCTGCACCTCCTCTTCTTCATCCTACTTTATGTGAAAGGGACCTCCTACTATGCTGGGCCCGGGGGTAACTTGAGAACCACGGTCCAGGTCCGGTCCAGAATCCAAAGGTTCCGCTAGGAGTCAGTCCAACAGGGTCAAGGCAGGAAACCAGACAAGGACAGGCACAGGATCTCTGGCATGACAGGATCTCCCGCAACCTGGGGCAGAGTCCGACAGCCTTTTATCTTTGTCGGGGTAATGGCCGGTCCTGATCTCCCAGTGACTCACCTCCCTGTCTCGCCCAAAGGCAAGCACTCCTCCTGCGAGTACTCAGGTCTCTCCTTCTCTCAGACCTTCATCTCTGCAGCTCGGGAGACGTCGGTGGGTTACTAGACCCAGGGGCCACCTCAGCCTCCCCTGACCAAACCAGTAGTGGAGCAGCTGTAAGTGATGGCCCAGCTGATGGCAACGAGGTAATCCCTGCATGTGGAGCCAGGGCAGGTTCAGGCCCCTGACTCGGCCCAGCTGGTGTTTGTTGCAGGGGAACCTGTGCAGACTAGGACTCTTCAGGATCAGGCCCCAGACTTGGTTCAGATGATGCCTGAGGCAAAGGATGCAGTGCAGACTGAGACTCCTCTGGCTCCGAGTCTGAGCCCAAGTCCCAGGCCATCACACCTACTTTATTTGAAAGTAGAAATTCCACCTAAGCCAATAAATATCTTGTTGTTTCTGCCCGGTTTTTTTTTTTAATAGATATTTATTAAGATTTTCCAAATATTACAAAAAGAAAAAAGAAAAAAAAGAAAAATACAAAATAAAAATAGTTAAAAACAATTCAGTCTTTCAGTCACTTATCTTTCATTTGCTTATTTCCCAGACCTCCTCACGCCTCCCTTTTCTGTATTCCAGTTCAATTTGTTAATTCAGCAAATCCCTCCCCTCTTTATTCATCCTAGTCTTCAGTTTCTGCCCAGTTTTGAACTCTTGGTTGCTGTGTACTGTGCCTAAAACCAAAGTAAATCCACTCACTTCCAAATGACATCCTCATTTGTTTGCACAAAGCTTGCGGGGAGCTTACGCTGACTATTTATTGAGCATTCCCTCTGATTTCTTTGTGGGAAGGTGATATGAAGTTGTATTAAGGAATTGTCATCCCACAAGGGCACCAAATCACCTTTAATCTGAAACCTGGACTTGCTGGTATGTGGATGAATGCTCCCTGAAAATAGCATCAGTGCCCTGGCTGGGCTGGGGTGGGAGATATTTCTTGAGCTCAAGAATCTGTCAAGGCAAGTTAGCCCAGAAACAGTCTTTCTAGGTAGGCATCCATTCTAATAGTAAGTAGTCTGTACAGTTTGCCAGCCGTAGGGTCAAAATTAGGGAATCCATTAACCAAAGCAAAAGCTTACAGATGCAGTCTTTTGTGTGGTTATGTGAGAAGGGAACCCAATGGGGAAACTGTTCTTCACAAGTAGAGGTCCATGCAATCAGGATGCCTGGTTATGTGGGTGTCCCAATTCAAAAGCAGGAACTTGCCCTTTGGGCAACACAATGATACACAACACACAACAATGCACAACACACAATTCTAGGAAGAAAAGAGATATGATCTCAAGGCTAGGGCTAAAACTGGAGTCCACTCTCATGCCCTTTATACAAATAACACCTGAATAGGGCTTCTGTTCCTCCCAAACCTAGAAACAAACAGAAGTGTTTCAATTACTTCTCCTTCCTTTATTTCTTTATTATGTTTGCGTCTCGTGGCCCCAAGACCCACCCCCAAAATAAATACACACAGACACTTATATTAGTTTAAGTTTTGGGGCAAATTTTGGCCACAACTTTATTGAAATACAATCACGTGAGTGATATCGGCTTAGTTATTGACTCCCCACTATAACTGACTCCACCTCTCAGGGTGATGGTCGAATGGGGTAAACCAAACGAGGGAGCTAGGTCGATGAGGACCAACCTAAGCTCAGTTCCTGTGGTCCTGGCATGGCCCTAGCCCCTCAAGTGGACTTCGGACAAGATCTAGGACCCCCAGATTC
The DNA here is from genome assembly GCF_965112155.1 of Podarcis liolepis. Classification (NCBI taxonomy): domain Eukaryota; kingdom Metazoa; phylum Chordata; class Lepidosauria; order Squamata; family Lacertidae; genus Podarcis; species Podarcis liolepis. Next base: position 27,575,806 of record NC_139571.1, read on the forward strand.
CTTTAACGGAATACCCAATTCCGTTGGGCAGGTGATGGCCGCACCTCCCCTCCCCACAATCCAATTGAGCCAATGGCTAACCTCCACCTTACAAGTTTTGACGATTTGCTAAGGGGTAGGCGAAAACCAAATGGCTAAAGCCAATCTGCCAAATGGAAAAATTCCTACCCAGCCCCTGTTCCAAAACAGGCGACCCAAAGCAAAGCAAGGCCAAGCGACTCTACCTAAACTAGGGAGGGTGGGTGGGTGTTCAGCTGTGCAAATGCAAGTGCCCCACTTGATTTACACTGCTGCTTTTAAAGCCCCTGGGATTCCGCCACCTACTGGCTATTGGCTAAAACAGCCTGGCATGATCCCAGGGGAATGGCCAGGACTTCCTGCTCCTCCCCCCCCACCACCATTTTAACCCTGTCAGGTGAGCTCTTGGGTCCCGAGCGCAACCAGGACCCTCTGTTATGAGGATCCCATTTGTACGCCACCTTTCCTCAAAAAAGCCCAAGGTGTCATACATAGCTCCCCTCATCCCTAGTTTATCTTCACAACAACCCACATGGTAAGTTAGGCTGAGAGTGTGTGATTGGCCCAAAGTCCCTTAGTGAGCTTCACCACCAAGTGGAGATTTGACCCCTAGTCTGATAAGCGACATTACTACTCACAATATATATATGCATATTTCTCTCGGGTCATGCAGGTTTTGTAGGTTTATTGTACTTCTTCTTTTTAAAAAAAACTTGCATAACCTGTTCAGCCAGTAGGATATGAAAAAAAAATGAGAATACATCCTGCAGCCAAAGCTATCTCTATCGTGCCACAATTGCTCTCTGAGAAAACAGATGTCTATTCGGTTCAGAGGCATGTGAAGCCATTTTAATTAAGCTCATCAGTTCAATTCTGACCAAGTGGAATGTTTAGCAATAGCAGTGATTATATCATACTTAGGGTCAGTTTGTACCTTTCTTTTTAAGTGCTTACCTACAGTGTTTTAAGTGTGTGTCTTAAAAAGTGAAATCTGCATTTAGCAATTTTGTATGCAACACAGGTTCAGTCATCAAGGAATTATGATTGGATGCAGCTCTCATTTGAGAGTGTACTCAATGAGAAAACCATGCTTCCCTCATCATAAATGTGCAGAATAGCTCTTAAGGAAGAGGGAAATGAAGCTCATTCGGATCAGATTGGAGTTGCTTCTAAACTGACTGAAGAAATGCCCTGGTGTTCCCCACCACCACATATAAACACAGCTCATCGCCACCAGAACACATTGCTAAAGTGTTGCATTCACACACAAAATACATCTCAGTTCTTTCAGGTCAGAAACCAATTAGAATAAGCAAACAAATAATTAATATTCCTATATTTATACATACACCTCTTTGATTTTATGTATCATATATATAACAGCAACTTGTTTTCAATATTTGCTTTTATTGGATTTTAAAAATTAATATATTTTAATTAATAAACTGCTTGGAGGTTTTGTGGGCAATCAGCAGTATACAGTGGTACTTCGATTTTTGAAGGACGAACATTTCAGAACTCGAACGCCTGGAAGTAAAGGCTTCTGTTTTCGAATGTGCATCTGAAGACGAACGGCTTCTGCTGAGGTACCACTGTCCTTTTCTCAATTTTCTCTATTAAATTTGCAGACCTCCCTTTGCACCTCAGTTTTCGAACGTTTTGGAACTTGAAAGGTCTCCCGGAACAGATTACATTCGAAAACCGAGGTACCACTGTACACATGTTGCTAATTTTTTTTAAAAAATGCAAACTTATATGTGAGTTGCATGCTGCAGAGTGCTGGTTATTATTTTTAACTGCAGTGGATGTGATAAATCACTCTAAAATATTGTTGACATTTACATGTTCAGCTAACGTTGCATTTTCACAGTCTGCTCAATAAAATGCTGCTATATTTGGGGATTCACCACTGCATATGCAGAACTAGCTATCCCAATCTTTATAAGCAGGCCGTGAATGTGTTATGGAACGATAATGGAAACCCTGATCCTTAGCCTCCTCTATAGCCCTTTGTAGTTCATCTTCATGATTCTTGAATTCTGATATTCCTTATGATATGATGAGTATTTCCCTTGGAGTGGGGAACCTCAAGCAGATTTAGGACTGTGCGGGTGGGTCCCCCACACAGGGTGCCGAGCTGAGGGGGAAACAACAACAACAACCTCCATTCCTTGTGCCCTTTTCTTCTCTGGGTGGATGTAGCAAAATGGAGAGAGTAACAGCAGTGAGGTGGTCATGGACCCACTGAGGGAATCTTACCCAAGGATCTCCCCAAACCTGGAGACTACCTAGAGTAATCACCATTTTAAATAAGATGGAAAAACCACAGCTTCCATCTTCCCTCCTCCAAAGTTGTAGCACATTTCTGAGAGAAACAGCCAAAATTGTGCTATTTATCTATGCAGTTTCACTTGGTATTTTTCCAATGAATGCCTTTTTTTTTTTTTTGAAGCACGAGCGACGGAAAACAGCTCCTTCAAACATCACAATGGCTTTAATAACTGCTGATTGTCAGTGAGGGAGACACCCAGACAGAAGAAATGTCACAGTCCATCAGTGCTGTTTTATTTCTCTGGTTCACTTTTGCTTTTGCTTTTGCTCACTTTGAATATAAAAAGAGGAGGAAAGAGAAAGAAGTCCTTCACACACAAAAAGTTCTTTACTTGTCCGGTTGTTGAAAATTGGTGATATGTTGAATCCTCACCTTGACTTTTTTGGAAGATTACTACTACTACTACTACTACTACTACTACTACCAAATGGTTCATTACTTTCCCTTCAATGTCAGATTTTTGCCCCCAGAGCCCCAAAACCTTCACACATCCATAGAGAGGTTCTGGTAGGTCCTTCATTCCTCCAAGAGACAGTCCACAACTCTTATCATTGGGCACCCATACTTATCAAGTAATATATTTTTCTGACCCTTTTTGTTACAGAATTCTTTTCCTCTTTTCATGAAGTTAGCTTCATATCTCTCATATCAGTTAAGTAAATTCAGCACTTGCCTTGTGCTCTGTTCCCTCGTTTAAGTTTGCACGTGAAGAGGTAAGGGAACACCTAGCTACTTTAAATGAATTTGAATCTCTAGGGCCTGCTCAGCTGCACCCAAGGATACTAAAGGAGCTTGCGGGTGTAATCTCAAAGCCTCTGTCTATAACCTTTGAAAGTTCTGGGAGAAAAGGTGATGTCCCTGCAGACCGGAGGCAGGCAGATGTTGTCCCCATCTTTGAAAGTGTGGAGGGGAGAAGACTTAGGTAACTACCGACTGGTGAGCTGGGCATTGACACCAGGAAAGGTCCTAAGATCTCTACATGTCACACATTTGTTATTACGGCAAATGGAACATGCTCAGCCACAATGCTACAATAGCTAATAAGCTAGCTCTGCTTTCTAAAAGAAGAAGAAGAAAAGATCCACAACCCATCGTCACAATGTTCATATTGATCCAGGAAATTCCCCTTACTTTCAGCCTTGCTTCAGCTGCCATGTCCCCATCCCTGTTCTCTAGATACAGAGTCTATCTAGAAGTGGGAGCTGCAGGCAGGAGGAGAGGAAGAAGGAAACATAGTTGTGTGAGCAGAAATCTGTTCGGCTCATAGACAAGCACTGCTAGATATATCACCAAATTACTCTTAGAACACACCCTAAAACAAAGCAAAAACACCATGGCAGTGCAATAGTGTTCTTATGCAAGCAACTTTCGTCTCTCAGGAGAGTTGTCAAAAACCAGGATATATTTGATGGAGCACTTATGCTTTTTATATCTATGTAGACAGAATAATATTGGCATGTGCCGCTTTCCCCCTCGTAGCACTTACGCTGTGGGAGAGATGGCCAAAATGATCCCTTCCACATGGGTATTGCGAGCATAGAATCTAAATCCCATGTGGCAGTGCCCAGAACTATTACCCTGAAGTACTCTTCATTGGTTCTCTTCCTCTTCTCTTGCCCACCCCACAATTTCCTTGCACGTGTAGCAAACAAATTTGGTCCAAGCACAGTTGACTTTGTGTCCTGCGTGTCAGCTTTCTTATCTGCATTTTGTTATGTATGCGTGATGTGTTTGCTCCCCAAGCCCTCGCTGAATGTGTCCACTGAATTTCCCCTCCTTTTTTCAAGCAAGCATTTCTCTGTAATGTGTTCCCTCTATCTGTCAAAACTGCAAATCCCCAAAGCCAAACATCTTTAATGGAAAGGGGGTTTGAACAAAATGACTCTGAACAAGGGGCAGAAGAACGAGAAATCATGCTTAATGTGATGTTGTGGTTTTATCTTTACGGGGTTGCTTTTCTTCTTCTTCTTTTTTAAAGTCTCCTGTTTTATTTAGTTTGCCCCAGAAGGAGAGAGAAACCTTTTGAATGACTGCACTCAAGGCCAACAAAAGCTATCTTGTCAGAACTAGCTATCTAGCCTTGGAAGATCTGCCCACGCACTCCGAAACAAGAGCTTTAGTTTGAGACTCCCATTTGAAATCCTTGGTTCAAAAACACAAACTTACAAGGATATACAATTGCTTTCACTCCAACCTAAGAGAACAGCTCTATTCTGTTAGCAGCTTACTGACACTGGAATCCTCTTAAAAGTCACTCTTCGGTTTTAAAACATTTTGTAGGCATGATTAATAGATTTCACTAGCCCTGAGGCTGGCATATGGAGTTTAGAGTACTTCAACAATCGTGGAAGTGACACACCTGTTGCAGTCGAGCCAGTTAGATAGAGGAATTGAAGATTTCACTGAGAGCCGTTCTGTACATGGGGCTGGCCGGGGTCAGGTTTTCAACATCATGGTGTATCGCCAGCCAAACATCACGGTTTGGCGATATACCACAATGTTGAAAAAACAAGCTGCATTGGCCCCTGCCCATGAGGCACCTGGTGAAAGTGCCCCAGCTCTCAAATTGGGAACTGAAGTGGTTTCACCTAGGCCAGGGGTAGGCAACCTAAGGCCCAGGGTCCAGATGCGGCTCAGTCGCCTTCTCAATCCGGCCCATGGATGGTTCAAGAATCAGCTTTTTTTGAGGGGGGGGGTTGTTTTTACATGAGTAGAATGTGTGCTTTTATTTAAAATGCATCTCTGGGTTATTTGTGGGGCCTGCCTGGTGTTTTTTTACACGAGTAGAATGTGTGCTTTTATTTAAAATGCATCATTCATTATTATTTTTTCAAAATACAGTCCAGCCCACCACATATCTGAGGGACGGTGGACCAGCCCACAGCTGAAAAAGGTTGCTGACCCCTGACCTAGGTGTTCATGGGCTATGACAACACTGCTTGTTTGTGCAGCTCAGCTGGGGATCAGGAAGGTTTCCCCTCCCCAGCTGAGACAGCCCCGGCGCTCCCCCTACTCACGGTGAGCGGGCAGAACATCAAGGCTCCTTTAACTGCTCGCTGCAGGGAGCCCCAACTGTGCTCTCCTAAGCTGAACAGTTTCATGGAGGACCCACCCCACTGCCAGCTCACGGGAGCCAGCGCTAGGCTGGGGTCTCCTTTAACTGCTCAGCTGAGGTAAGAGCAGCTGCGCTGTCCTCAGTTGAGCAGTTTAAAGGTGCCATTGAAATTCTACTCAATATTGATCCAGAGTAGATTACAATGTATATTTTAGCAGAGTAGAAACTTAAACACGTTGCAAGATTCCCAAAAAATAGACCAGAGGCAATTGTATTTCATCCAGCAGAGCTTTACTGCTACGGAAGGCAAATGAGCATCATGGTCACAAATCCAATACATTCAGGATTGGCCCTGTCCGTAAGAAATCCAGTTGCAGCAGACTTAAACTTACAATAACCTAGAATAAGTCTAAATCTTAACACTATAATCAGAACACCACACCAGAAGGAAAGAGAGACAGAAAGAGAGAGTGAAACCCAGGCTCCTTTTGGCCTCACTATTATAGTCAGCATGACCTTGACTGAGAGAGATAACAGAACCAGTTTAAACCAGCTGTATTCAGCTTCTCTGAAGGCATAATCACAACATCATGAACCTTCTGCTTGTTTCTTTCACACAGAGAAGCTTCCAGAAGCCTCTTGAATTAAGTACAATAGCAAAGATCCTCTACACATCAGATCAATACTTTCTGTATTGCAAACTGACAGTATCAGCACCTCGCTGATACAGCTTGTTTCTCTCTCTGCATCGTATGAGGGCTGAGTGTGATGGCAGTTTCACTCAGCAATATATAGCTGGTGAAACTGCCACCATTCCTGAGTCCTTCTGCTAGCAGCGCCGCTGAAGGAAGGAACTGTAGCAGACACTGCTAGCAGAGAGACTCCGGTGCGGTAGCGGTTTCACTAGTGATATATCGCTGAGTGAAGCCAACATCGCAGTCTGCTCCTCATACCGGTCCTGGGCGATATATCGCTATATCGCCTGGGCCTACTGTACAATATGCAGACTGGTGCAATAGAGTTCAGAACCACACCACTTTGAACAGGAAGAGGTGCCATATTTTTGAATGCTTCCTTACATAAAATAATAATAATAATAATAATAATAATAATAATAATAATAATAATTTATTTGTACCCCGCCCATCTGGCTTCCACAAATACCAAAAATACACTAATATGTCATACATTAAAAATTTCCCCGAACAGGGCTGCCTTAAGATGTCTTCTGAATGTCAGGTAGTTGTTTATCTCTTTGATATCTGATGGGAGGGTGTTCCACAGGGTGGGTGCCACTACCGAGAAGGCCCTCTGCCTGGTTCCCTGTAGCTTTGCTTCTCGCAGTGAGGGAACCGCCAGAAGGCCCTCGGCGCTGGACCTCAGTGTCCGGGCAGAACAATGGGGATGGAGACGCTTCTTCAGGTATACTGAAGTTTGTTATAGCTAGTAAACTAAAGTGTCGTGGAGCAGACTGTGCTAAACCTTTCTTTCTCATGTGCCAGATTGGCCATAGGCTAAACTGAGCCTGTCCTCATTTACAATAACCTCATCCCACTTTCTCTGACGCCCCACACCTCCATGTCAACACACTGGGTTGGCTGGAAGGATTTACTGCTGTGTTTTAGAGGGATGACGTGTCAAGCAGCCAGATGGGATATCCTGAAGTTGTTTCAGAATTGTGATTCCTGGTTTTTTAACTCTGCAAGTCTGTGCAGGATACTAACCCTCTGCCTTCCTCATACCTTAGATTGTGTAGTAAAATTTACAGCACAGAGGTCCCTCATTCGGTTGAATGATTATAAGTTAATTGCCAATTCATTATCAATATCCTATAAACAGTGGCTCCTTCAGGATCACACTAGGTCTCACTAGAAGGTGAAACTTGTTTTGCCCTAGGGTATTTCAGTCTACACAGTAGTGATGTGCTTAACAAGTGTTACTTTGTTTTTAAATGGGTTATCTGGTACAGAAGAGAAAAGCTATAACCTATTCATACTCACTCAAGCATACATGTTCACATTAGCAATAGCATCTCTATAATGGGTCCCTTCAACAATGCGAAGCAAGTGCCCCTCCTTGCATCACACTGCTGTTTTTAAAGCCCCTGGGATCACGCCACCCACTGGCTATTGGCTAAAATCGCCTGGTGTGATCCCAGGGGAATGGCCAGGACTTCTTGCTCCTCCCCCCCCATTTTAACCCTATCAGGTGAGCTCTTGGGTCCTGCGTGCAACCAGGACCCTCTGTTATGAGGATCCCATTTACTTGTTTTGACCTAGCTGATTTCACCTTGAATTTAAGAAACAGACTGACTTTCCTTTCTGTTCTTAAATTTAGACTCAAGACGTACCAGGACAGACCACAAAAGTTGGCCAAGCATGCCAATGGTACTTGACAAACATCACGCTTGCACCATGTCCCTTACGACCTTTAAAATTCATACCAAGCTATTTAATCAGGCAAAATAGTTTCAGGCAACCAAAACATCGATTTACTGATCTAACCAAGAACTACTATGCATTAATAATGTAATAATATGGATATCTAGGTTTCCTATACAATCTATCCAATGAAGCGTTTGGATGATCCATTCTGAACTTTGCACAGCTTAATTTTTAAAGCTCATTAAAATCAGTGTCATCCCACTTAATTATACCTGCAGCATGAGTTGGAAGTTATGTTTATTTTATTCCTAGCTGTTAAGTCCTGTTTTCAGTTATTTAAGAAGCCACAATTAGTGATGGGGGAAACTTGATTTAGTTTGCATTCCAAAACAATGCATGAACTGAAGCACAATCATCCTTTGAAATGCTCACTTCTTGGAATTTTGCAGTGGAGTTCTCCAGCCAAGTGATTTGTACAGAAATGCATGTACTAGGGTAGTGTGGGTAAAAATACATAATAACACACGAAAATGGATGATATTAAATAAAATTGATTTGCAAATGTGAATAATAGGCAAAATTCCATACAAATTGGTTATATTAGAAGACACTCATGTTAAAATGCTTCTTGTTTATTATTATTTGATGCTGGTGAGAACTTTTTTTCAAAAAATTGCACACTGAGGTGAAAATGTGAAGAACTGTTAAGGTTTGAGAAGTTGACAGAGAGACATCGATAGAGACTATAGAAATGTTCATGAGAGAGTTTCAAACTTGATTGGGTTGCCTGGTCTTTCTGAGTGACCTGCAATAACTTGCAGGTAGAATTGCATTCAGGTGTAGATGACATTTTAGACTGCAATCCTAATCCTATTTCTCTGGGAGTAAGCCCTACTGAATTCAGTGGGGCTTATTTCTGAGTCCTCAAGATTATAAATCATAAGTCTTTTCCAAGTGTTCTTGCTGTGGAAGGTCTTCTCTTTTACCTTTATTTATGGAGAGCTGTGCACATTTTTTTTCCAGGCCAAACAACTTTGATTTCATTGCTGAAAACATTTGTGGTTGTCATTAAGTTGTTGAGTCTTGACATCCACTGAATAATATCTAAATCAGCAATATATAAAAGGGGCATAATTCTATTCTGGTACTTTTTAAGTGACTTTCTGGAGTCAGAACTCAGTACCAGATCCGTTTAATTCAGCTGAGAGAGGACGAGAGCCAGACAAAACCAGTTTGTCACCCTGGTAAATGTCCCTCCTAATCTGAATATTATAAACGTTTATTTTTTCTATCCATTTCACTCAGTTTTGCTACACTTCACTTTGTACTTCTTAACCAAGGAGTGGGGAATCTGAAGCCCACCAGCAATATTGCTTGACTGCACCTCTCATCAGCCTTGACTATTGTCTGTGTTGGTTGGGGCTGATGGGATTTGGAGCCCACAGGTTGCCATAGGTTGCCCATCCCTGTCTTAAGCACTTGAAGAAAACAGGAGCAGGGCACAGAATCAAAGTCCTTCTTGTAGCCAATGCATCACTACCATTTATTTGTATGCTGCTTTTCCACGGTAAACCATGCTCAAAATCAACATGCAACATCAGAAAGTTAATATACTGTGTGTGTGTGTGTGTGTGTGTGTGTGTGTTAAGGGATTTTCTCATCTGTGCATTTGTCACAACTGCAGCATCAATAGTAAGTTGATATCTACAACCCTATGTTCCTCTTGCCCATCCTTTCTGCACCTCTTAGAATTTTCTTGAGTGAAATGTTGATTGATAATGCTGCCACCGTTTGGGAGAAGTGCTCCCTGGCACACTAATTATATAAAATGAGTGTATTACAGCTGCCTTAATGTCTTTTGAGAACCCGATGCACTTCTAGACTCTGTGTCTACCGCATCACACAAATTTGTCATTACCATCATCATAATCTTCTCTGTTTTATTTTTTAATGGAACCAGATGGAAGAATCAGAAGATGAATTTCCACCAGGCACAGATCAGGTGCATTCCCCCCCCCCCTCAATACAGTTTTCTGCAGCAAGGAAGGCTCGCCAAACAGACACCTTGCGATGTTGTCTCACCAGTATGAGGGACCCTGTGAGAAAGGCCTTGTCCATGTGATTGGATCATGTAAATTTTCTTCCACCCTCAGGGGGAGTGGCTCCTAGATGAACAACTCCAAGACAAGGAGGAGACTATCTAAAGCAGGCATAGGCAAACTCGGCCCTCCAGATGTTTTGGGACTATAGCCCCCATCATCCCTGACCACTGGTCCTGTTAGCTAGGGATGATGGAAGTTGTAGTCCCAAAACATCTGGAGGGCTGAGTTTGCCTATGCCCGATCTAAAGAGCAGCCAAGGCCATCCTGAAATATACTTGCTTTATCAAAGATCACTGCGTCTGACAACAGTCAGACATTATTAGCACATATGTGGGTTATTTTAAAAAAAAAATGGGAGTAGATGCTATTCAAGTAATTATTTCTCTGACTATATGTACAGCTTGCCATTTGAATCATTATTTGAAACAAGTGATGCTTAGTCCCTCACAAAACCCAAGTAGGACTATGGCCTTGGTGTGAATGGACACATATAACAGGATCTGGTTAAAAATGTATGCCACTCAGGGCATCTTCCAGTATATACAAGAACATAATAAAACGTTAAACATTAGATACTTCCCTTCACAGGGCTGCCTTCAGATGTCTTCTAAATAGTGCTTAGAACCATAAATCTACCTTTGCCATAGAGCTGATAAATATATATGGGCAAGTTTGGTTTAGACTGAAGCAAGTTTAATCTTTTGCACATTTGCATGGAGGCAACCCCTACTGAACTCTGAGTGAACACAGTGGGGCTACTCATGAGTAAGTACAAGCAGGATCAGTCTCCATGATGTTTTGTAATGCTTTCCTGGAAAAGATAGGAAAAAGAACCCCCAAATAATCAAAATAATTGTCGCTACAGAGCCCTTTTCTTTCCTGCCAATTATCTCTTGTGCTGAAAGCATTCAGTGTAATTGCTTTATTTGTTAATTGCTACTGATTATGTAGATATTGCTCTTACCGCTGGAAGCGCAAGCCAAAGTAATGAACTTTTGAAAACCGAAAAACCTGTTATTCCCAAACTCCGAGTGTTAGGCAGAGTACTGATAAGGGATAGTATTGCTGAAAAATGTTCTCAAATGTTACATACACTTTGCAGGAATGAAGCACTAGATCATGCTGCAGTGTCTATAGGATGCCGTTTATCATTTGATAGGTTTTGGTCTCTATTCAGCACAGCCTTATTGACACCTTTCAGCTCTGTTTTGCGGGGAAGTAAGTAGACCTTGGGATTTAACTGAAACCACAGATTACATTTCCACAATGACATTTGTTGAGATAGCCACTTCTTCCCAACCCAAGAAGTAGCATGACCAGTTTCATTGTTAGCATTTGTGTATCATATAAGAGCTACTTAACAGCCATGCATCTGAGAAGACAGTACAGTGTCCATATTTAGTTTCTTCCCTGAAATTGCTTCTAGAGGGGAAAAGAACCATGGTGTTTTTTGTTCTCATAATCCATTATACTTCTCCCAGACGTTAAAGATCACTTTCCTTATAATGTGGTTTCAGAAACTTTGATGTACTCTTGCCTTTTCGTACCATAGGTACGCATGCCATCCAAATCTATTGTCATGGCCTTCCAAATCTAATAAATCTGTATTTTTTAATTTTATCCATTCCCAAATCCAAGAAATGCAAGAGGCTTCATAATATAATTTCAAATTGGGCAGTGAGAAGCCTCTGCTATCTTTAGTGTCTGTTAATAATTTGTATTTTATTCTTGGCTTCTTACCCTGCCAGATAAATTATGAAATATCCTTTTGCCAATCTTTAAAGCATCCCATATTAGTAGAGATATACAAGGATCTACCTCATAGTGAACCAGAATTTTGGACCACTGGAGGTCTCCATTTCTCTGGCATTGTGTTCCCACAAAGTGGCGAGGCACATGCCTCCAAAACAGACTATGAAATTGGTGCCCTTCCTTCCCCTGTTGTTCCTTTCCGGTATTTAATAGAGGTATACTGTTTCTGTACATGGAAGTGCTATTTAGCTCTTAGCAGTGACTATGTAGGAACTTTCACCAGAGCACAAAGAGCTCCGCCAGCTCATTGAGCCTCCATCATTATTTCTTTGCACAAAGCAAACATAGAGGTTAGATTATACCCAGTCTGTATTCCACCTTCATTCTGATTTGTTTACAGGGTGGTTATATGACCATGAGGATTCATCTTGAATTGTTTGCACTGCAATTATACAACTACCCATTAATCGTCAGTTCATCCCATGCTTTTCAATGCATTGCCCCTTCTACCTGCAAAAAGTCACTGGTGTTTTGTTCTGTTTTTAAGTGGATCTGTTGTGCTATGGCAACCGAGCACTTCATTCCCACTTTAATTGTGTAAACATACATTTCCTGGTATGCACTTGAATCTGTCCCACAAAATACTGGAAGTCTGGAGGTGCCCATAGGGATTAATCTTGGGAAATTAAACTTTTTTTTTTTTAATAAAATTTTTATTGGTTTTACAGAATTTTTAAAGAACAAACAAACACTTAAAAAGACAAACATACACGTATAGTTTCAAACATATTTTCATAAACCTATTTTCTTGGACTTCCCCATACCCCCCCTTTCTGCATCCCAATGTCCATAATTTTATAGCAACTCCCAATTGTTACCTTCCAACCTCTGTCATCTTAATCCTCTTTATATTCTGACCTTATATCACTGTATCCCATTGTTTCTGAAAACCACAACATTTTAACATTCATTAAGTTTATAGTAGTCCTTAAGATAACTTTTAAATTTTCTCCATTCTTCTTCCACCGTCTCTTTTCGTTGGTCACGGATTCTGCCTGTCATCTCGGCCAATGTCATATAGTCCATCACTTTCATCTGCCATTCTTCCAGAGTGGGTAAATCTTGTGTCTTCCAATACTTTGTGATGAGTATTCTTGCTGCTGTTGTAGCATACATAAAAAAAGTTCTATCCTTCTTTGTCACCAATTGGCCGACAATGCCCAAGAGAAAGGCCTCTGGTTTTTTAGGAAAAGTACATTTAAGTACCTTTTTCATTTCATTATAGATCGTTTCCCAGAAGGCCTTAATCTTCGGGCATGTCCACCAAAGGTGGTAGAAGGTACCTTCAGTCTCTTTACACTTCCAACATTTGTTATCGGGCAGATGATAAATTTTTGCCAGCTTGACTGGGGTCATGTACCACCTATAAACCATTTTCATAATGTTTTCCTTTAAGGCATTACATGCCGTAAATTTAATACCGGTGTTCCATAACCATTCCCAGTCAGCTGACATAATGTTATGTCCAACATCCTGTGCCCACTTAATCATAGCCGATTTAACTGTTTCATCCTGTGTACTCCATTTCAGCAACAGGTTATACATTCTAGATAAATTCTTAGTATTGGGTTCTAACAGTTCAGTCTCTAGTTTTGATTTTTCCACCTGGAAACCAATTTTCCTGTCCTGTTTGTAAAATTCCATTATTTGACGATATTGAAACCAATTTTGTACTTTATGTTTCAGTTTCTCATGACTTTGTAGTTTAAACTTATCTCCATCCTGTTCTAAAATTTCCCAATACTTCGGCCATCCGACCTCCATATTGAGTTTCTTCACTGCTTTAGCCTCCACTGGTGACACCCATCTAGGGGTTTTGTTTTCCAATAGATCTTTATATCTTATCCAAACATTAAATAATGCTTTTCTAACAATGTGATTTTTAAAGGCACTATTAACTTTGTCATACCATAGATATGCATGCCAGCCAAAAGCATTATTAAAACCTTCCAGATCCAAAATGTCCGTGTTCTCGAGGAGCATCCATTCTTTCAGCCAGCAGAAAGCTGCTGCCTCATAGTACAATTTTAAGTCCGGCAGGGCAAAACCCCCTCTTTCTTTAGCATCTGTCAATATTTTAAATTTAATTCTGGGCTTTTTGCCCTGCCAGACAAATTTTGAAATGTCTTTCTGCCACCTCTTGAAACATTCCATCTTGTCAAGAATCTGCAAGGTCTGAAACAGAAATAGCATTCTAGGCAGTACATTCATTTTAATCACTGCGATTCGGCCTAACATTGACAATTTCAAATTTGACCATATTTCTAGATCTTTTTTAATTTCTGACCAACATTTTTCATAATTGTCCTTATACAAATTCACATTTTTAGATGTTAAGTAAACCCCTAGGTATTTCACCTTCTTAACCACTGTCAACCCTGTCTCCTCCTGGAATTTCTCCTTTTCCATATCTGTTAAGTTTTTCCCTAAGACTTTGGTTTTTTGTTTATTCAACTTAAATCCAGCTACCTGGCCAAACTGTTGTATTATTTCTAAAACCTTTTTCGTACTAGTGTTTGGCTCTTGCAGAGTCAATACTAGGTCATCTGCAAACGCTCTTAACTTGTAATGTTTAGCTCCGACCTGCACTCCTTTAACCTGCTGGTCATTTCTTATCATGTTCAGCAACACCTCCAGAACTGAAATAAAAAGTAATGGGGAAATTGGGCACCCCTGTCGTGTTCCTTTTTCTATCTTAAGTTCCTCAGTCACTACATTATTTACAATCAGTTTAGCTTTTTGTTCGAAATATATTGCAGCCATACCATTCTCAAAACCTTGGCCTACCCCCATCCCATGAAGATTCTTCATCATAAAACTCCAAGAAATATTATCAAAGGCTTTCTCCGCGTCCACAAAGATCAGTACTGCTTTAGTGTTTATATTCACCTCTAACGGGAAATTAAACTTTAAAGACATGGGCTCCATGCCTGAGCTCTGGTGTAGATTGTTTCTTTATGTGTTTGAAATAACTAAAATAACAGTTGCCGTGAAATAAGTTATACTTCGATTTATATATATATATAAAAGAGGTGCAAAAATAAAAATATATGCTTAAAAGCATTGTATTTAAAAACTTGAGGCCCAGTGTGGTGGTGCTGTAAATATGTGGTCCCCTCTTCAATTCCTGATCAAAACATCCAGAGCAAATTCATTGCGAAATGTTCCATATCTTGATCAAAACTCTTTTAGCTCCCTCAAAACTTCTCAACAGTTTTTTCACCACTCAGGCAGGAATCTCTGGATGTAACCTCATGTTTTAGCTTATGTGGAAATTCAGTGGTATAGGAGCGTGTGTTTTTCTAGGGATCAAAAAATGTTTTTTGGTTTCTTCAGATGTTTTCTTCCAAGCATGAACTTCCAAAGTTACCTTAAGACTTAGCTTGTGTTGAGATGTGATACAGCTGTGGTCAAAAGCGAGGTTGAGCTCCAAAACTGTGTATGCTGCTTGAAGCCCTCAACCTCTGGAGAGATCAGTCCAGGTGTTTTTATATTTGAGGCAGCCTTTGAGAAATAAGACGGGCTTCCTTCATTTGTCCCGAAAAAGATGTCGTTCTCCCTTGTCTGAATGTGCATGGCTCACAGATCACTTCGTCAGAAGAACTCTTCTGCCTGAAATATAGTCCATTAGGTTCTGTGTGGGGATCACGCTGGTGAAACAGACCCCTGCAGCCATCAGGCTTGTACTCTGCTCACCAGCCAGCAAGTGGAGATTTAACGCCCCCTTCATCCCAAATCCACCTATCAAAGTTGGCCTCTGGGGGAAAAAGAGATTGGCCGACTGGGCCAAAAAGGCACCCCATGGCCGTATTAGACAATAAGGATGCAAGTGAGACCCACAACAAAATGTTGCAGTGTGGAATCCTTAATTTCAGTCCATTTCCCTACCCATCCAGTTTTCTGTCTCTCCTCCACCCACTGCCACATCAGTCAGTCAACATTCTGTGTCCAGAGCTCTCCCCAGCAGACTCCACCGGTTTTGTGGACGCTGAGTGCACTCTATCCTCATTGGGTCATTTATGGCGCCCCTCTATTTGGGATTTTTGACTAAGTATCTTTCTGTCATTCTGCAAACCTTGAGGATCCCCCAAGCCTACCGCTACCTTCCTCTTGTGTGTGGGTTGCACTGTTTTGGCTATGTGAGCAATGACATTCTCCACCTGAATATTCAGATTAGCATATGTGAATGTTAGGATACTTGTTTTTTGAGGGCTTTGTGGGGTTGTGGGGGTTTGGGGGGGTGGCATGTTTAAAAAATCTTTTTCAGGCCACGAGCACTGATTCTCAGCTAGCTATTTTATTGTCCTAATAGCTCCCCGTAGTGCAATAGCTTCCAGAGAATTGCTTTGCATTCTGGACTGAAATTGACAATTTGTCAGGGGAGAAAATAAAATTCCAAATGTAACTGCAATTGTGTGCAGAGTCTACTGTGAAAGCCCGATTAGGATGAAGTTCTAAAGTAAACACTTTGACAAGCGTGCTTTTAATAAGATTTGTTTCCCCACAGCTTTCACTGAAATTTCATTAGCAATTGATTCTCTGTGGTCATCCGAACTTGGTTGTCTGGTTAATGGAAAGAGCAGGGCAGACAACTGTTCATCTCATCATGGTAAGCTATAAACCATGGCTTACCGTATCGTGCACAGGCCAATTTCTCCTGCTTCGTTCCTTCTTGCCAGTACTGGGAAGAAACAAACGGGCCTCTCCAGTTAAAAAGAGACCAGGTAGCGGGTTCTGAGAAAGACCTCCTCCTGGGACAATTGCAATAGGCAATATTTGCCTACATAGACATAGAATCATAGAGGGACCCCAAGGGTCATCTAGTCCAAGCCCCTGCAATGTAGGAACCCTAGTATAAAGCAGCTTTCTTTTGGATTGCTCCTGCGAGTGGACTGCTGGGTTCGGTTTCATCTGAAGCAGGACAGCATGCAAATTTTGCATGGTGGTTCCTGAAATGAAGGGACAGGTTTTTGTCTGTCTTTGGATACAACTGGACACCGATTTGAATCAAGATGGCAGGCTGAACCTTTCAGTATCACTGATTTGAACAGCTATTTCTGTACTTCACTGATTTTTGTTTTTTGTTTTCCAGAATTCCTGAGCAACTCTGCACACTTTCTGCTAGTTTAATATAAACCACCCTCTGCAGGACTGGGTTTAGTTGCAAAGATTATGCAAAGGCTTAGCACTGGCTATTTTAGAAACTGAGCAGTAGTAGCAGCCACTTGTGAAAAGGGGGTATTTTAATGTATTGAGGTCAAACTATGCTATTGCGATAATTGTAGCATCCCTTTCTGTATCATTTGACACAAAAATGTGTGTATGTCTTCACCACATCAGAGAAGAATACTTTGGCATAGAATGCCTGCCTGTCTATATTATCTCCCCCACCTCTCTCTCTCTCCTGAAATATTTATCCACTTTCAGACTTTTAAGATATTATGCAGGCATCTTAAAATAGCCAATGAGAATTTTCCGTATAGCAAAATCTCTACCCCAGGCGAAAATCCAAACTGTCTATGTTCTTACTAGCCATCAGCAGGGGGCAGCAAGCAGGTGATTAAAAAATGCAAACTTCCAAGTAGCAAAACTTATTTGAAAGAATAATCCTCCGCATGTAACTTTTGGTTTGCACCCGCTGCTAGGTTTTTATTACTGGCAGCTCAAAGCTCTTCAGATGTTGGCAAATTAATACTTGAATATTTGCCTTGAGGTTTGCTGAAAGGGAAAGACTTTCTTCTTTCCTGCCATGTGTGCGCATGCAATAGCTGGAGACCTCTTCTGTCTTGTTCACCATAACCCACTGCACACATGCGTGCACACACACACACGAGAGGAGAGGAAACCTTTGATGTAAAAGAGTCTTGAGAGCCCTTGCTTTCTGTAGGAAAATGCAGTCGACACTGATTACAGTTCAGACTGAAGCACAATCACACACAATATAGTCCATGTTCAGTTTGGTTTAGATTAAGAGTCCATTTCAAAACCTATCCTTTCTTCATCTCAGGTTCCCCCAAGGTTTCATCCTACAGCCTGCAGAAAAAGTACGCTTCCCAAAATGGGGAAATACATTTTTTTCAAGGTGTTACTCTGATAAAATGAAACACCTGGTTTTGGAAAGGAAGGGGGTGAATCTTTCATTTTTTTAAGGGGGAGGTGGGAAATCTCTGTTATGGATCTGAACTCTGACCATATATGGGAAATTATACAAATAGCTAAAAACATTTGAAATGTTATGGTTTTAAAAAAATTAAACTATGAAATTAAGACAATGTAAAAACATACCTGTTAAAATGCAGATAGTGGGGGAGGGGGGACAGTACAGCGTGCTATCAATAACACTTTCCTTAAAAGCCGGCCAGAATAAAACAGTCTTCAGCTGCTGGCAGAAGGACAAGCAGAGGCAGATTTGGGGCAGCACAGCTGGCTCCCTCGCACATGATGCTGTGGGGGGCATCTTCCTTCTTCCTTCCCAAAGCCTAGTAAGCCCTGGGCTTTGGGAAGGAGGAGGGAGGACTCTGATAGGGTCCTCCAACCTCCTTCCCAAGTTAGCACTTGCCCAATTTTGGGAAGTAGGTGTGAGGGCTCTAGGACCCTGCCAGAGCCTTGCACCTCATTCCCAAAGCCTGGTACCTCCCTTATCTGGCTTTGGGAAGGTGGTGTGAGGCTGGGGTGGGGAGCGTCAAATTTTGGCCTTGCACAGGACACCACATCATCAAGGTCTGCCCCTGAAACAAGGAGGAAACTAGGCTGGGGTCTCTCCAGGAAGGGCATTCCAAAGCCTGGGAGTAGCTTACTCAGACCAACTCGGTCTCACTGGGCTCAGAGACTCGTGAGCAATGCTGGGGACACCACAGCTATGATTTACAATGGAGCGTGAGAGGCGGAAGGGAGCCAGATTTTTTTGCGTTGCTGAAATTTGAGAGCCCAAGCTCTGCCACTGTACTTTCTCTTGGTCCCTGCACCTGCAGCCCAGGACAGAAAATTGCATTCGGTCAACGAATCAATGTGAGATCAGCAACCACACCCGTGCTTTTCCATTAACGGAAGAAGAGCATGCTCTCCAAGCAAGGAAAAGTTCCAAACTGAGCAGTAGTATCCTTAAATGTCTCCATTAATTCTTAACTTGCCCGGTGATGCTTCGCTGCTGTTTCCAGGCCTAAATTTGCCAAGGGTTCTTGTTATGAATAATGAAGTCCTAATGGCTTTGGATTTGCACATCTTAGAATACCATCTTCTTCTCTAAGCAGAAGCCTAAAAGACATCGCCTCCATCACACGTATGCCAAATGTGAGAGAAGGATCAAGATCGTGCCTGTTGACCACGGCTCATGTACACCCACTAGCCCCCAGCAGTTGGGGCTTTTGACATTACTGCATTTCGACCTTACCTACATTTTCTCACAATGGGAAAACCTGGGTCAATCAGGTTTTGGCTCATACAACTGTACACATGTGGACCCCTTTCTCACCAAAATGAAATGTGTGGCTTCTGCAGGGTGGGAGGCGTTTATGCCCCTTTGTCTTTGGCCCTACTTTCCTTCCCATGTGTTTAAAGTTTGAACATCCCTAAAGAGAGTGTGACCCACAGAGCAAGGTTGTGGCTATGGGGTTGCGGCACACATCTCGCTTTCAGGCCGAGGGAGCCGGCGTTTGTCCACAGACAGCTTTCTGGGTCATGTGGCCTGCATGACTAAACTGCTACTGGTGCAATGGAATACTGTGATGGAAGCCAGAGCGCACGGAAACGCTGTTTACCTTCCCGCCACAGCGGTACCTATTTATCTACTTGCACTGGTGTGCTTTCGAACTGCTAGGTTGGCAGGAGCTGGGACAGAGCAACGGGAGCTCACTCCGTCACAGGGATTTGAACTGCCGACCTTCCAATTGGCAAGCCCAAGAGGCTCAGTGGTTTAGACCACAGCACCACCCGCATCCTACAGAGCATACTGGGCCAAGCAGGCAAATGGGAAAACAGAAGGAGCGTTTCACAGTTCAAAGTACCCCAGAGAGGAAACTGAGGAAGAGAACCTTCCACAAATAATTAGAGAGCAGCTGGTGGATTCTCACTCCTGCATTTCACACATTAAAGAGAGACCCAGCACTGCTTATGTTACACATCCTAGAAAACTTGTGGAAGAGGAAGCCTGTGTACTGTCCTGATATGAGAGTATCAAAGGAAGGACAGAAAGAAGCCTTATGTTTTAGACCACATGTGATTATTCCTCATAATGGAAACAGCCATGTCTCATTTTGTTATGAGATGTTGAAAAAAAAAGTTTGAGTTGCCAGGAACTACAATTCAGGAACAGTCAGGATGTGTGAAAGCCTGTGTATAACTTAGGTTTTGATTCCAATTGATGCAGATCAGGTCAATTAGTACTGAAATTTGCAAATAATTCATTCCTCTAACTTCTCTAGTTGCATCTTACCTAGAGCCAGTGTGGTGTAGTGGTTAAGAGCAGTAGACTCGTAATCTGGTGAACCGGGTTCGCGTCTCTGCTCCTCCACAAGCAGCTGCTGGGTGACCTTGGGCTGGTCACACTTCTCTGAAGTCTCTCAGCCCCACTCACCTCACAGAGTGTTTGTTGTGGGGGAGGAAGGGAAAGAAGAATGTTAGCCGCTTTGAGACTCCTTCGGGTAGTGATAAAGCGGGATATCAAATCCAAACTCTTCTTCTTCTCTTCTGCCTAACAACTTCTCCTGCCTTTGTTGGACAGCCTCTCCCCCTCTCTCTCTCTCTCTCTCTCTCTCTCTCTCTCTCTCTGAGAATGCTGACAGTAAAATAGAGAGTTTTACCATGGCTGGTTTTCTTTAAAAAGTCACTCCTTCTTGAACATAGGTCAGGGCATGATAATTGGTTGGGTTTGCCTGGAAAATCAATCATTTTATGTCCTGAAGATGTTTAAGGCAAGAGAAGCCATTCACAAAGTGAGGAGGGTTTGAGAGAGATGAAGAGCAGGTCACCATCATAAATATTTTCATCCTTGGTGTGTGTGCATGTACACACAACTTCAACATGTTCAGAAATGATGTCTGCCGAGTTCTGAAAGTGGTGAAGGTTATACCACCTGCCAAGGCCTAGTCAGATCGGACTTCAGATTTCTCCCTATTGATCTTTGCCATGCCAAATATCTCTGCTTCTAGTAGTAAAGAAATGCCTTTAAGCTTAAGAAACAGAAGGAGGAAATGAGCTGATTGGGGGGGGGGCACTGGCTTTTTAAAGGCCTCTAAAATATGGGCCCCATTAAGCCAGTGATTCCCAAAGTGAGTGATACTGGAACAATCCACAGGGCGGTAGTAGTCTCGGTTGCAATTAGGGTGCGGGGCGTTGAATAAAAATAAGGAGGCGATGGAAGCATAAAGTAAGAAGAGAAGAAAATTTTGAAAAAAGGGTTCTAAATTAAAAGGCCTCAAGTGTTTTCGCACCAGGGTTGGCGAACCTGGTGCCATCCAAATGTTGTTGGGTAACAGCTCACATGATCATTGGCCATGTTGGCTGGAGGTTGATGGGGATTTGGAGCCCAATGTTGTATGGATGAGCACAGGTTCCCCATCCTTGCATCATGATGAAAGTACAGTCATACCTCAGGTTGTGAACGCTGTGGGTTGTGTGTTTATGGGTTTCGGACCCCGCCGAGCCCAGAAGTACCATAACGGGTTACTTCTGGGCTTTGGCGCTCTGGAGCCAACTGACGATTCCCAGGTAAGATCCTCCCCCTATTGTTTGGGCAGGTAGTCCCTCCCCCTACTTGGCTCGATCACCTTGGCAACGCCTCCCCAGGTGGGATTGGGCAACTGACTGAGGTAGGCGGAGACCTCCAGGTATCCCACCTGGGGAGAGGCGAAGCCAAGCCTGTGCTAATGTTGTCGCATAGGGTCCAGGGGGCTGCGTGCAACCACACAAAGGGCACCCCCATTTAATGTGGGAAGCAGTCATTGTGCAGAAGCGCCGAATCGCATCATGCGCATGCACAGACACGGCACTGCGGGTTGAGAACGTGCTTCCTGCATGGATCGCGTTCACAACCCGAGGTATGACTGTAGTCCAATTTCTTGGCTCCCTTGTTCCTCTTCTGTGCCTTTTCAAGCTCTGCAATGTCCTTTCCAAGCCAAGGCAACTGGAAGTGCATGCAATATTCCACTTGCAATTACACCACAACATGAAAGGCATTATAATTCTGCCCTTCTTATTTTCAATCCCAATGATCTCTAGCATTAAGTTTGTCTCTCTTTTTCCACCACTGCTGCATGCTGGGTTGGTGTTTCCAGTGTGCAATCTACCACAGCCTCAAGAGCTCTTTCCTGGTTAGCTCCTGCTAGTTTAAATTGTGTTGGTTTGTGTACAGTGGTACCTCTGGTTGCGAATGGGATCCGTTCCGGAGGCCTGTTCGCAACATGAAAGGAATGCAACCCACAGCGGTGCGTATGCGCACGCGCAGGTTGCAATTCACCACTTCTGCACATGCGCGTGACATCATTTTGTGCGTCTGCGCATGCGTGAGCAGCGAAACCCAGAAGTAGCCCTTTCCAGTACTTCCGGGTCGCCGCAGGATGTAGCCTGAAAGAACGTAACATGAAGCGGACGTAATATGAGGTATGACTATACATCCAAGTTGAAGTTTGTTGCTCTAATGAGCTCACAGCAGTTTTTCATCACTTAAGTTACTTGTTCACGATACATAATGGCGCATATGTTAGGACCCAGGAATTGCTGAAGTATCCAAAGGTTTTAGGGAGAGAAGGGGAAATGTGGCAGGGCAAAGGAGCATTTGTTGTACCACATTTGTTGGACAGTGTGGAATCAAGCTGGGAGCGTTGGGGAATAAATTTTGAATCTGTCACTTTGAGCAAAGTGCAGCTGTTCTCCATCACTCACTTATCAGTGCATTTATGTATGTAATGTCTCTTTCATTTTGAATTTATTGTTAAGTAATGTTTAAAATGGAAAAGACCACGGGCTTTAATTTGATTTAGCAATGTGCAATGAAGTGGGTCTGTTTTCCTCCATATAGTCAAGTCACTTTGCATTTCCAAACGGGGTGGGGTGGGTTTTGCAGGTTCCCTCCCCCCCCTCTAGATTTATCAGCATTGAAAAAAGTGGAAAGTAAAGGGGGGGGGCTACTTCCTTTTAAATGAAAAGTAAGTTGGTTTAATGAAAAATGGTTGCCAGCTTATTCAGGTGTTTTAGAGCAGGTTTTTCCAACCTTGCTTGCCAAAAACAATGTGTTTGACAGAAGCCTCATGAATATATATGCACTTTCCAATCTGACCTTGTTTCAGATGATTTGTCTTTAATGAAGCATGTGTGTATATTGAACAGACGCTGACTATTCTACCCAAATTCACACCGAGTTGTATATTTTTAGTCTTCGTTTTGGCCTGTCATTCGAAGTTTGAGATGAACCGGTCCTTTGGGGATTTCTCTGCTTTTGGCTTTATAGAGTTTGGTTTTGGAGACTGTCAGGTGAACTGCACTACTTGCTTTGGGGTTTCAAGTGCTTCCCAAAGCCTGTTGGTCAATTCGTTTCCACTATTGGGCAGTATTTGGACCTGAGATTCACCCTGCTTCTAAGAAAATACTGCTGAAAGCAATAGACTCCATAACCCAAATGATTACAGAGGATGCCCTTTCAGGGGAGGGGGTAAAACAAGTTTCACAGTAAGGCTTAAGGCACACATGGATAAATGCAAGATTGATTGATTGATTGATTGATTGATTGATTATTTTGTATACCGCCCTATATCTCAGGGCAGTTCTCAACAGAAAATAACAATGCAGTCGTACCTTGGAAGTCAAACGGAATCCATTCCAGAAGTCCATTCAACTTCCAAAGCATTCGACTTCCAAAGCGCGGCTTCTGATTGGCTGAAGGAAACTCCTGCAGCCAATCGGGAGCCGCAGAAGTCCCATTGGACGTTCGGCTTCCAAAAGAACATTTGGAAACCAAAATAGTCACTTCCGGGTTTCAATCGTTCGGGAGCCAAAACATTCAAGAACTGGGCTATTCGAAAACCAAGGTATGACTGTATAAAGACACAAAATGCATAATAAAAATAATAACAAGAACAACCTAATAATCCCCCCTCCCCAACACATTTTAAAGGGGCATTGGATGTCAATCAGTCAAAGGTCTGGTTAAAATATATTATAATTATTTATTAAATTATATCAGAAATTGGCCCAGGATTGGCCATCTCCTGTCATATGAACATACAAAACTGCCTTCTATTTGTCCCTTTAGCACAAAGTTGTCTATAGAGACGACCAGCACCTCTCTGGGATCTTTGCATCACCTGCTACCTGATTGGAGACAATGGGGACTATAGCTTCTGTACGTATGGCATTCAGATTCCCTGGACCAGGAGAATTCTGGGTTCTTATGCAAGTGAACAGCCTCTCAGTTTGAGCCCTGTGGCATCTGACAATCACTCAAAGATGACAAATGTAAATCATGCACCAAAAAAGCAGTGTGTTTTAGGATAATTTGTTGTGGCTACTTTTTGTAATTGCAGCAGTCTTAGTGACACAGAACAGTCCTCTCTTTTTAAGCAAAAAGAATTTGTATCTTTAATGTGCACACTTAATATATAGGCCCATTTAATTGCTTCTGTAGCAGTAGCGACTCCATATACACAGAGCCCATGGGTGGCCAGAGTACAGTGATTGTAAAGACTAATTGCATGTGATCTGAAACTCGCAGGAATGTAGCTGACGTTGCTCTAGGGCTGCTTCACAGTCAGCTTATTTCTGAGAAGAATGCTCTGGAGATTTGTGATGCCTTTGTAACGCCAGGCAGTTTGTTTGCAAATACACAGGTGGAGCTCAAAGGAGGCAAGCAGGCACTTTGCTAATGCTCTTGGGCCTCAGAGTCTTGACAGAGCTCACCCGGTCTGATGCCAGATTTGGGCACCCAGATGTGAGCTTACCTGGCAATAGCAATAGAAAACAGACATTGAAGTTTATCACAATGCCCCTGACATAGCATTGTGAAAAATTAAAATGGACACCTACGACTGGGTCAGCCCACAGCTGAGCTGAGTGCCAACTTGCATAACCCTCCAACATTTCTCCAATGAAAATAGGGACGTCCTAAGGAAAAGTGGGACATTCTGGGATCAGATCAGAAACTGGGACAGCTTCTGCAAATCCAGGACTGTACCTGGAAAAAAAGGGATGCTTGGACGGTCTGCAACTGGTATAACAGGGGACCCAACAGAGAAAATATGTTACTCCTGTCTGCATTGCATGTGCCCACTTATATTGCCAAAAAAAGAAGAGAAAGGAGGGCATTGATTTGCGTGTGCTAATTTATATACCTAAATCCAAATTTAGACGTAATCAGTATAATTGAAATAGACACTTACAATGTATTTCACCATAGTGGGAATGACTGTAACCAGATGACTTGTGTGCCTGCATAGTCAGATGTTCATGTCAGTTTTAAGGTCCCTTGCTCTCCCATGTTAGCAATCTTTCTCTTTAAGCTAGACTTTGACTGGGCAATATTAGGGAACTGACAATAGAGACTGAAAGTAGAGGACTTTCCTCTGTAAAATAGGAAACATGACTACCCTTGTTGCAGATATTAATACTATGCAGTTTGAAGCGATTGGCAGCATAAGAACTGACTCCTTTTGGAAGAAATCATTGTCCAGACCCACAAAAATTTTATTCAAAGTTTTACTGGCAGAACTCTTCAAAACAAAACATGAGCATCAAAGATACAACCAAAACATCCATACAATGTATTGTGCTATCCTACACAGGCTCAGCATCCTACAAAATATGAAACAATTCCAACAGACCTAGAAACAGAAGTTTGTCTCTCCCCACAACCCGCTTTCCAGCCTCCATTGGCCTTAGGCTGTGTACTGTCCCTTCAGGAAAGCTTCGTTTACATCATCATCCCCTTTCAAAATGGAGATTTGTAACTCAGTACCTTCATCACATGATCAAAGGTTCACTGTCAGCACAGAGTCAAAAACAATCAACAGTTATTCATGAACTCATTAAGGAGCTCAGAGTCCTTTAGAAAACAACATGGGGGGGACCCATGTTAGCAACCCTTCAGCAATACACATTTAGACATTTTCCATTTTAAACCTTCATTAATATGCATACACTTTCATTTCAGTGTGAATTAAACCAATCATACTTAACAACCCTATCCAGCATTAGGTTTCACTCTGTTTCTGCATGGTACCTGTCATTGCTGTGAGGAATGAAAGAAGCTCTTCCATGTCAGTATTTATCTCCCGAGTGAACAGCATGGCCTGTGCCTACTCTTAGCTAATGGTCCATGGCCTTCATTGTTGTCCTTTCGACTTCCTTGAAGCAACAGTAAGAAGTGGTAAACCTATTCACTTCTGATCAAGCTTCAGGAACTGGGCCTCAGTAAGTAGGGCAGGCACCCCCAACCTTTGGCCCTCCAGATGTTTTGGACTACAGTTCCCATCATCCCTGACCACTGGTCCTGTTAGCTTGAGATCATGGGAGTTGTAGGCCAAAAAATCTGGAGGGCTGCAGGTTGGGGATGCCTGAAGTAGGGCCTTTCCAGGTAATATAGTACTAGGCTGCAGTAAGCATTAGGCTTCAGTTCATCAGGAAGCCAGATGAACCAAGTTCAAATAAGATTCGGGCGGCACTTTGCTCCATCTGTTTACAAATGTGTAAGTCACTTCAGGGCATGCTCATTAGCTCTATCATTATGGATGCTCTTTTGAAGGAGTCTGTCCCACAGGGTGCTTAAAAAATTTAGTACACCATTTCAGTTTCAAAGCACACATTTGAGGACAAGCACATAGACACAAGAGGACAAGCATACTGGCGCTTGTATCCAGAAGCTGTGCAAAGGAGGGCATTGCATCGTGATGATGGAGATGCCACTTAGCCAAAGAAACTATGTTGGGCAAAGAGGGGTGAGCAGAATGTCCATAATGAAGCAAAAGGAAAAAACCCACTTGCATCTGATATCTGTCAAAGGGATGTTAATGCTTCGAATTAAAGCAGTAAAACTGCTGAGGTTGCCACAATTAAAGTTGATAATATTCAAGGTGCATAAGTGACTTGTGCAACTGAAACTCAGCTCTCTCACACACAGAGATGGGGCAGAGAGATGCACACAAAATGGGATGGGCAGAGACAGGCAAACACATTCAGACATGAACACACACATATATTCAGGGTGGCACACCCACACCCACACCCAGTCAGCTAGACAATAACACCAGCCCACAAACAGCCCACAAACACCACTTCTTTCACTCTGAAGAGGAGCTGAAGAGGGTTCTTTCCCATCATACTGAGCTGAAAGGAGACCAGCCTCTCTTCCCAGCCCAACATTCTGCTGGGGAGGCAAAAAAACCCGCCTCTTTTTCTTAAGCAGTGAGATTTCATAGCTGTGGTGTCGCCCCAGAGAGACAAGTGTTGCCTTTCAAGCTAAGTTAAGGGCAAGAAGGAAATGTGCCTGATTTTTGGAAAGAAAAAATTTATTATTATTATTATTATTATTATTATTATTATTATTATTATTAATCAAAGAAGTTTAGTTTTGTTTTGAGCTTACAAAGTTGCTATTGTACTTCACCAGATCTTAACCTATTACAGTATTTGTAAGAATGGGTTCCAAATACCACTGAATTTGTCCATGGCAAGTCTGCGTTTATATGCAAGCTGTTCACATGTTGCAAGTTTGTATAAGTCTTCAATCGAATCATAGAAGGAAGCTGCATTTTTATTTTTCCAATTCATCCGTATAAGTCTTTTTGCTGTGGTAAGGGCATGGAGAGTCCACTCACATTGTCCTTTAGTAAGGTTCCATGTGGCGGGCATATAATTCCAAAGGATATTTTGCTCTGTAAATGTAAGGTTGTTCCATACAGTTCTGTTGACAGTTTCAGTTACCTTCTCCCAAAAAATCTTCCAATATAGGACAATGAAAAAATGTATATTTTAGAGAAGCATAATCGCTATTGCATCTCCAACAGTTAGTTACCTTAGATAGCCCTTTTTAAAACAAACGTAATGGGGTCCAGTGTATTCTGAATATTATTAATTGTTGTATGAGCCTCAATTTAAGGTCCAGAAACAACCTTGTTATAGCACTTAAAACAGTTTACCGCTGCGTGGTCGATATTGATATCTCTATTTCTTTATTCCATTCTTCCCTCAATACCTGTTTATCAAATTGGTTTGCTAGTAACAAAGATTTATATATGTTTTTTGTTGCATAATAATTAATCAACTGCTTCAATACCTCCGGGGTCTCTGAGGCTGTAGAAGTTGCTGGATGGACAGCAAAAACTTACCTTAGGCACATGGTTTGGTAGTGCAAGATTCCTGTGTACTGTGGAGAAGTAGGCTGATTTTGATTTGCGGGACCTAGTTTGTTTTTTACTAAAACTGCAAAATCCATCCGTCAAAGTTTGGTACAAAAGGAATACACAGAATCAAAGACTTCTGAGCCCAGGGTTTTATTTTAAAGAACAGATTTTTAAAATTGATTAATAAATTAAGTTATTCATGTGAAGTGAACATGTCTTCCTTGCACACACAAAATCAGTCCTGGCTGCACAAACTTCCCAGGTTTCTTCAGTTCAGCAATACAATTTAGGGGGAAAGAGTCATTTTGTTGCTGCTATTGTTGAACAAAGGGACACAGGTGGTGCTGTGGGTTAAACCACAGAGCCTAGGACTTGCCGATCAGAAGGTTGGCGGTTTGAATCCCTGTGACGGGGTGAGCTCCCGTTGCTCGGTCCCTGCTTCTGCCAACCTAGCAGTTTGAAAGCACATCAAAGTGCAAGAAGATAAATAGGTACCGCTCCCTCGGGAAGGTAAACGGCATTTCCGTGCACTGCTCTGGTTCGCCAGAAGCGGCTTAATCATGCTGGCCACATGACCCGGAAGCTGTATGCCGGCTCCCTCGGCCAATAAAGCGAGATGAGCACCGCAACCCCAGAGTCGTCTGCAACTGGACCTTATGGTCAGAGGTCTCTTTATTGTTGAACAAGCAGCAGCCAGAAATCCCTGCCAATCTACTTTGAATCGTCCAGGGATCTACCAGTAGATCTCGACCTGCTGCCCACCTCTCCACTAGAGTATTGCACACTTTGGACTTGACTTGCCAAAATGTTGCCTGCTGCTGAACTAAAACACTGTGCAAAAAAACAAAATAACCATGACATATATTTTGCTCTAAACTACTTCTGGGATGAGCATCATGTATGTACCATGGATATTAGAAAGAGGAGCGGTAATTCTGGAAGGATGTTAGCCTTACACACACAGGCACACACACACAAAAACCACCCACCTCTGTTAATGAAACAGAAAAAACCCACAAACTGAATCTGTCAAAAGCTCTATTGAAATCTTTGACAGCTCACAGATGCTTTGCCAACACCATGCAGTCAGCAGTATCAAAGGGTACTGAAACGTCTAAAGGAACCAGAAGCAGTACATTTCCCTTTTTCAGTCTCCAGGCAGGGGCTGTTGTCTAGGGCCACAAGTGCAGCCTTAGTGATATACTCTGCTTAAAATGAAGATTGACAGGCCCAGGAATGTATAAGCCTCCAGGTGTGCGTGAAACTTCATGGTAGTAATCAGTTCGACAACAGCTCCCAAAAAAGAGGAGGTTGGAGACGAGATAGTAGTGAATTATTTAGGTCATGAGTTGTTTGTTGAGAGCTCAGGCGAAACTCTTGCAGATTTAAGGCCAACCAGCGTCCCTGCGAGGCATTGATAAATCCAGCTAATATTGATTTCAACTTTTCCTGGCTGGATTTCAGCAGCCAAGATGGACTTCTGTTTGCAAATGGTCATTCATGGTCATTCCTCCTAGCTTACTGTCCTCGTTAGTAGGCAACACTAATTGAAATTGATCCATGCAAATGGATAAGAATCTTGCTCCTCTTTAGAACATGGAGAGAACTTGACTGGCGCATTATTCGAAAGTACACAATCAGGGTGGGTGGGTGTTTTTGGGTGGGTGGGTATAGAATCAGCAATGCTGTTCTGTTATTGCTTTGTAGTCATATGCATGAGGATGGCAGACCACCAATAGCATGATAAGCCTCCTGTTTCCTTCCTGGGGCTACAGAAACTGCAAAAACCATAACACCAGGCTAGCATTCTATGTTGGGCTTGGCTCACAAAATACACAGGCATGAGATGCCTTCTGTTGACAATAAATAAATTCTCTCCTCTCTGGCATGTGACCTGTTATCATTCTTATGTTCTTCTGGTAGGCACATAGACTGGTTTGCTTTGTGCCAGTTATGAGGGGAGTTGAAATGGAGTTGCTTTTAGAACTGTATTAACAAATCCGTAGGTAGCT
This sequence comes from Podarcis liolepis, assembly GCF_965112155.1. Lineage (NCBI taxonomy): Eukaryota > Metazoa > Chordata > Lepidosauria > Squamata > Lacertidae > Podarcis > Podarcis liolepis. The sequence goes on from NC_139571.1 coordinate 27,605,846, forward strand.
CTTATCTCTGTTTTCCATTCTTGGCACATTTTGGGGTGTGCAATATATAAAAGACAGACAGACAGACAGACAGACAGACAGACAGTTTGCATTTTGTAATGTAAGTTACCCAAGAACTAGAATAAACAAAAATAAGTAAATAAAAATAGCTAAAGTTCAACAAAGAGGTGAAAATTGCAGTTCCGGTTCTGCTAAAGCCAGCGGCAACCCCCTAAGGATTTCCTTCCATCCATAATTGGCATATCAGACATTTGAGGCAGCTCTGAGTCTTGGGAGCTGCAACGTGAGAACTCAAGGTCTCTACTGCCTTGATTTTTGTGGTACACGGGGAAAACTGGGTGCAAGCTGCTGTAGGTACCTCTAAGAGTTCCTCCTCAAACTTCACGACCAGCAAGACTTTGTAGCGTTTATGTGATTCGAATTCAGATTCCTGCCTGAGCTCCCAAAGCTGCTGTTCATGAAATGTGAAGTCTAATTCAATGTGAATTATAGCTTTTGGCTTGCCAAAATGAATAGCAAGCTTGAGGTGCCCACAAATATGAGTCGAAATAGAAAGTAGTTGCCCTTCTCAATGCTGTTTAGCACAGGTCAGTAGGTTTCATGTGAGAGTTTCGGAAGGGGAAGATACAGGGCAGGGAGGGGAGGAAAGAAAATGACAACCTATTCCAGATGGATCAAGCAAAGGGCTAGAAAATTCCACAGAGGTGAAGAATGTAAGCTCTTCAGAACTGCAGAGATGTTCCTTTGCATTACAAAACTAATATGGGGTCTGTTTTGCATCTTTAAGGCAGCTTGCACTGGCTGCCCATATATGCCAAATTCAAGTTTCTTGCATTGATTTAAAAGGCCCTTAACAACTGGGGTCCAGGCAGTCCTTAAGATATGCTGGACCCAATGATGATGATGATGATGGAATAGGACATCTCTATTTTCATCGGAGAAATGTTGGAGGATATGTTTTTCTTTTCTTTTCTTGTTTTTTTGGTAGGGGAAATGGGATGTATCAGGCCCTGTCATATGTTTACCAGATCCAAACAAGCCACAGCTTGGGACAATATCCTTTGTGGCCCAAGGACATGCTTCGGACATGGCATATTACATAGGCTCAGAGCCCATGTCTGTGAATTTCTGTGCCCTAGCCTATCAAGTAGTTTGAAATCCCTTAGGCTGACAGATGCTATAGAAATGTAAAATAAGATTTTCTTTTAGCATTATTTGCAAAGTACTATTTTTGAATTACCCATGGGCATTTTTATTTTATTTTTTGCAGGGGAAGGGAAAAAAAAACACGAATTAGGGACATTTGAAGATTAGGGACATCTAAAGCTCGTATCATGAAGTGCCTCAAAGCCATTGCAATATTTTCAAGGACACCTAAAGGACAGTGAAAAGGACAGAGATCACTTGGGTTACTGCTGTGCAGCAGAGGCAGAAGGAAAGTTGGCAATGGGGTGGGGGGTAGCATCAGATTCAGGCCCCCCATTTCTTTAAAGTGAAAGAGTACATAATGTAGAGTAATTTGGGAGGGTTATTGTAATCCTCAGATATGGTGTTAGATAGGAAACTGGGTAATTTAATGCAACTATGAAGAGAAATAACTGCTAGGAAGGTACAGAATGTAGCGTCTCACTGTTATAACATGCAAATTATACCTGTGTATACACCCATGAAGGCAAAGAAGTAATGGAGAAAGGGGTGATATCCATATCAGCTCCTGGTGCAAATTGTAGTAATAACCTTCTGTCATATCAGATTCATTGAATGAGCTGAAACCAGTAATTTCTCTTCCTACCTCTGGATCTTCCTTGCTATTAGAGTCATTATCTGCCTTTCTCTGTAATAGTCTGGGAGATTATTTGGATAAAAATCTCGCAAGTGCATGTCTTCCTATTTCTAATAAAACCTCTGTCAAAAAAAGCCGGTGCAGTGACTGAGCAGTGTTATGTCTGGGATTTTGAGGGCCAGGGTGTTCTGGTTGGTGAGGATTAGGCATGAGGGCCGTTGCTCAGATTGAGGGGGGCTTATAGCTCACTGGTACAGCACAACCTGTACTTCATAACTCAGGTACCATAACCATCATTTCTCCAGTGAAAATAGGGATGTCCAATTCCATACCCTCCAACATTTATCTGATGGAAATAGGGACGTCCTAAAGAAAAGTGGAACATTTCAGGATCAATTCAGAAACTGGGACCGCTTGTGGAAATCTGGGACTGTCCCTGGAAAATAAGGACACTTGGAGGGTCTGTTTTAACTCTTTACCCAAAACGTGCTACGTGGCTTCCCCTACATGGCTTCCCCTACAAGGAAAACATGCATGCACCATTGAAAAGCCTTTGGGAACCTTGACATGTCACAATTCAAGGCATTGGTTTAACACATACACCTCTTTACAGCTCATCCTCAGTATGTCTGAAGCGAAACTGCCTCAACCCTTCTGTCTTGCCAAGATCTGAGCTCCCTTGTGCATTATGAATGCTTTGTTGGTTGGTCAGAGAGGTCTTTCCCCACCTGGATAATTCACCTTATGACTAGCGGTGATGCTGAAGTTCATAATTCCAATTTCCTCGTTCATAATATGAAGCTTGGCAACTAGCAATGCTTGGCTGCATCCCAAAGCCTGTATGGATTCCCAGATGGGTTTGTTAGCCTTGATGGCAATCTGATCCAGTAATAACTTTTCCCTCCCATCGCTCTTGACATTATCAAACACTCTACATCTCCAACTGTTTACTCACTCTCTCCTCTACCATTATCTGACTGTGGAGGGGAAGGCAGAGGGAAATGTCTTCCTTCCTCACTGCATCCCTTGCAGGCGCCTGCAATGCTGCTGGGATCATGCTCTTTAGATGCTGGAAAAGTCTGCTTCCTGAGCCACTGCATCCAGGGAAAGGATGCAGGCCTCTCACCTCCACTGCCACAGGAGCCTCACAGAGAATGCTGACAGAGGCTTAAAGAGGGATTTTGAGCTTATCACATTGCTGATTGTGTTGCTGAAGGGCTAACAGGGGTCAAATTAGGTTGGGAAATTAGAAAGCTACAGTGGTACCTCAGTTTTCAAATGCCTCCATAGTCAAACATTTCAGAACCTGAACGCTGAAAACCCAGAAGTAAATGCCTCATTTTTCAAACACGTCTCAGAAGTCCAACGGGAAACGTGGCTTCCATTTTGAGTTTTCCATATTGAGGCTTTCATATTGAGACTTTCAATTTTCAAACGTTTCAAAACTCGAACAGACTTCCGGATGACATTCGAAAACTGAGGTACCACTGTATTTTCTCAGGCTAAGTGAACATGGTCTCCTCAAATACTCATTCTGAGTGGACTCAGGATTTGAGTCCTGGTTTCCCTGATCCTAGCTCGATGTTCTATAACATGGGTAGGCAAACTAAGGCCCAGGGGCCAGATCCGGCCCAATCGCCTTCTAAATCCAGTCCGCGGATGGTCCAGGAATCAGCGTGTTTTTACATAAGTAGAATGTGCCATTTTATTTCAAATGCATCACTGGGTTATTTGTGGGGCACAGGAATTCGTTCTTCTTCTTCTTTTTGTTCAAAATGTAGTCTGGCCCCCCACAAGGTCTGAGGGACAATGGACTGGCCCCCTGCTGAAAAAGTCTGCTGATCCCTGTTCTATAACCATTTCAGCATGCTGGCTGCCAGTGAAGCTGAGGGGATGCAGTTGACTTTTCCAGTGGTATCCACAGTCTGTGCTGCTCAGTAATTTTTTATTTTGGTGTGATCTCAAAGCGACAGCATAGGATCAGCTCAGTTTTGTCTGAGTTCTGTTTGCTTAGGAAATCCTAATTGTCCCAGCAATTAAAGGCTAAACATGAAGCTCTTTGGGTTAGACCAGATCTATTTAGTGAGTCAATTTAGTGAGTCAATTTAGTGGGTCAGACTTGGACCTGGGAGACCAGTTTTCGAATCACCATCAGGTCATGAACCTCACTAGGTGACCTTGAGCCGTTCACTGCATCACAGTTTACCCGTTTGGCAAAAAATCATTCAAGACCATCATTTTAATATTTTTTGGAAAAAAAATATTCCATAATTTCATTTTACCCTACCCCACAGGGTTGTTGTGGGGATTAAAGGAGGTGAAAAAGAAAAAAGGTGGAACATAAATGCAGTAAAGAAATTAAAATAAATAATAAAAATAGATTCAACGTGATGTTGGCAAACTAATTTGGATTTAACAGCCATTTATGTCCAGGAGCTCAAACACAACACGTTTGGAGTCTTTTGGTGAAATAAATACTGAAATTTAAAGAAGCTTTTTGCTGGAATGGTTTATAATCCTTTGCCTCACAGCCAAACAGCATTTGTCTCTCATCTCCAGAGACAGCTTCAATACTTTCCCGTAGTTTCTGGTTAAGAGGGGAGCAGGAGAAAGATGCAAGAACGCTCATTTTCAAAGGATGTAATTTTAAGGAAAATTAAGTTTTACTGGTACTTCCATCCAAAATTATGCAGCATTAGTTACATTTTGCCATCTACAATTGGATTAATCTGCGGCAGCCTAATGAAGTGCAATTTGTAAATGAGCTGTTTGTTTCTCTGAGAGGATAGCCTCAGTTGTCTTTTCTGTCAAGTCTCCTTCCAGTTGCTGCATTGTTAATCAAGGATGTCAAAGTCTCGCTCTTTTCAAATTAGGGAGGCTTTCTGAAGTTGTCACTCCACTTGGCTCTTTTAACGAGGAGCGAGAAAGGCAGGCGTTCTGCGCACGTTAAAGAAGAGGTTGGTTTTTCAGAGCCCCGGTGAAGCAGAAAAGCCTGCCTGCTATGGCACATCTTCCAACCCACCATTAAAAAAACACATTCCCACCCCGCAAAGAAACCCCTGCTGCTCTCAGCAATCAGGTTTCCTTGTAGAACATTTCTCAGGCTAGCTATTCATCATGCTTTAGTATGACAGAGGATGAAAGCAAAGAACAATTGCGTTATGATTATGAAAAAGATCAAAAGGGGAGGGGGAGAAACCCAGCCACTTCACCCTGTCTTCTCTGGAACTGTCAATGTGATGCAAAATGCTGGAGAGACATTAGCCCTGAGGAGGGTTAAATTAAATATTTACAAGAGCGCTGTAGGCAGCACATCCACCCTGCCATATAATTAGAGCTGAGCCCACCCCGAAAATAGGACGTTGAGCGTCCTATTTTCAGGATACAAGGAAAGCTCCCCCTTCTGGTGATTTTAAGGAGACCCTGCAGCATGCAATTTGCCAGCAGCAGCACATCAGTGGTTGCCAGTTAGCCAGGTACTGCAGACCCTTGTTTTTCAAAAGCCAAGCCATTGAACTTCTATTTTTGGAAATTTAGATATCTCTATGGTATTTTTTTCTCATGTGAATGGTGCCACAGACCCTACTGGATGGGTTACGTAGACGACCAATGGGGAACCACTGATCTAGATTTTTACAACTGAGAACTTTAAAGCTCTAAAAACTTTTTGTGCAGCTCAGCAGTCTAGTACTGGTCAAGCCATATGCAGAGACCATTGTCAGGGTCACTTGATTCATGCTTAGATTTTTTTTGGGGGGGGGAGATCCATATCAACTAGCTCCAAGTTTGACACCTAAAATTTCTTTTGGAGGTGATGTTTACATTAGGGCTGTATTTCCTTTTGCTATTCTCCATCAATTCATATGAAAATAAATTGTATTTATCAAAGGGGAGAGAAAATGTCTGACATTCTTGTGGATGTGATATATGGCCTTTTGATGCACTTATCTTCCTTCTAAAGTAGCCAAGGGAAGTTTGCGTATTATTTCTTTCATTCTTCAAATCATCTCTCCAGCAGCCTGCAATTTGCAACCTTCCCAGGTTGCAAACTGCCTGCATTTCAATCAGTTGTTGTTGTTTTTTCTTTTAGAGGGGAGGGGGAGTAATTCCTCCTTTGGAGCTTTTTTCAGATCAGGAAGCATAAGGCAGCCAGGGAGGCTGCAGAACACTGAAGGACTTTTTCCTTTCCTTTTTACTGCAAACGGAAATAATTTCCATCTCCCTTGGCCACCTTGCAAACACTAGAGTAAGCTCTAAACCCTGCACTGAGACAGAAGAATGGAAGTCTGTTTCACAGAGGAAGAAATGTTGAGGAATTGGAGAAAGGTGCCACTGAGATTATAGCATTCATGGTGGAAATGCTGTCCTGAAGAGCGACATAAGCAAAAAGGGTGAGAAAGAGACAGTGTTCCATTCAGCAATGGTGTACAGCAAATGGCCTTCCAGATATTGTTGGACTACAGCTCCCATTATTCTTCAGCATTGGCCATGCTGGCTGGGTCAAATGGGAGTTGAAGCCCAATGACATGTGGAGGACCAAAGATTCCTCCTCCTCTGAGTGTGTCTGAGGAAGCTCATGGATGATCCTAGGGATGCGCTATTTTTTATTTACCAAAATACAGTATGTATATGTACTGCCTACTGAAAAATAAGGCACAGAACCAATTCTTGGGATTAGATTTAGGCAGAAGAGCTCTGCTCCTTGTGATGGCTCCATCTTGTACAATACCTCCTATTCTTCTCCTTACTATCAACATTGACATTGTGAGCTCCTTGGAACCAGGGCCTGACTTCCTTCTTGCTTACAGAACTCTGCAATGCACTGCTTCCCTTGACGGTGCTCTATAAACTGCGAATCATAGTCTCTCCATTCTGATTTTGTAGCATCTTAAATTATTCTTTCTTTTGTTGTCAGCTTAAAAGGGGAAAAAATGCATGCATTTGTTTTTAGTATCCGACCTAAAGTTGGACAGGAAATCACAAATCTTTCCAATACCCAGTAGTGACATTTTGATCTGTAGGAAGCTGGCAAGTCAACCAGCTAATATCTATAAAGAAAATGGGATTTTGGCTTCTGTTGACCTGCCTTTCATACTGCTTTTCTATACACTCATCTGCAACAATTGAAGTGTGAATAATATGCAGCGCCATATTTTCTGACACAACATGCAATCTTCTGTTAAGCATTTTCCTTTTCTCCTACGGTGCTGCCGGTAAGTACAGTACAACTGATTTACGCTCTCCAGGATCCTGTGGCTGAGGGATATCGAATGAGAATGGGCATGTGCTGTAGGCTCAAAAAGGTGACTGGGATAGCAGGGGGAGAGAGTGATATGGCTTTTTCGTTCCTTCCACTGTTTTATTCTCTGGGCTGCCTCTCTCTAGTACTTGGCCCCTTGCCCAGCATTTTTCCTCCAGCTGATAATGAAAGCTAGCAGCTGCCTCAGTCGCTACCTTTTTTCTTGGTGAAGCCAGCAGGACGCTCTTTACTAAGGCAGTTTCTGTGAACCCAGAGGCAGCAGATTCTTTGCCGCCTTGTGTCGCATGCCTGAACTCAAGTTCTCCAAAGGGCCATGCAACCAAGCGCTCCAGTTCAAGGGACAGGTCCTTCCTGTCACATCATCCAGTTGTGGTGGAAATTAATTTCTTCACCACTTGTTCTTACCCAGGTGAGGGAACACCTTTAAATAAAACATGGAACCAAGATGTCAGGGAGCTGACAAGGAGAGCAGGTCATTTTCAAATCAGAGAAAAGGGCTGAAACATTTGGCTAACTTGCAGTTTCAGTCAAACCTCAGTTGTCGAAAACAATCCATTCTGGAAGCCCGTTTGGCTTCCAAAACGTTCAACAACCGAGGCGCGGCTACCGATTGGTTGCAAGAGCTTTCTGCATTCAAACGGAAGCCACATCGGACATTCGGCTTCTGAAAAACGTTCAAAAACCAGAGCATTTGCTTCCGGGTTTTTAGCGTTCGGGAACTGAAATGTTTGAAAACAGAGCCATTCAGGAGCTGAGGTTTGACTGAAGTTTCTTTATTAAGTAAAGCAGAACAAAGAACACATTGAGATTTCTGAAGGTTGCTCCTGTCTTAGTGAAGCTGTTGTCCAGACTGGCTTGTAGCTCCCCCTCCACTCCCTAGCCCTCTGTGTCAGGCCCCTCCCTCTATCTATGGCGAGCTCCAAGAGACGCTCTCTGTGTCTGCCTAGCTCTCTGCTCGGCAACATGCTGCAAGCTGTCAGCAGAAAAGCTGTCAGAGGGAGAACTGCCTAGTCTGGCTCCTTCTGTCCTTGCCCTGTGTTGAGGCACCTGTCTGATTCCACCTCTTCACTGTATCTCAAGCTCCCAGCCTCCAGCGCTTCCCAGCTCATCCCCTCCTCTGGGGTATGGCCAGTTTCCCACCACCAGGAACTAGGATCTAAATCCTCCCCCTCTGTACTTTCCCAGGGGGTGGGTGGTCTTGGGCATGTGGCTTCCCCCACTCTTTACCTGGCCAGTCCTTGACATCAGAGAATAACAACATCATGTAGGGACACAGTTTATTAAAACCATCACAATAGGAGAGCCCTAAGCAGAACTGCTAGTTAGAAAGACTGCAAATCAGAACGAAGCTTATATAGCAGCTCAAACACAGCAAACAAAGAGTCATAAAACATCTCATATTCTTCTGTTTACATAAAGAAAGGTTATGGGTCATGGGATGTAAAACACGTATGGTTCCTTGTTTTATTACTGTGATTAGGTTGTCACCATTGTAACTACATGATTACATGCTGTGCATATGCTGTGCATATCTGTATATCTACACGTATCTACAGTGTAGCTCTGTTTAGGCATTACCCTCCATGCGATTGTAGTTAGGGTGGAAGGAGAGAGTGGGGCCTGCTCTGCTATAACAGCCCCCTGGCTCCCCTCCTCCACCATCCACAAGGCGAGGAAGCCCACTGTATAGACTCTCCCTATGATGAGAAACCCTAAGCAAATAATGCTGTAGGCTTATGATGCTGGAAATCAGGCATCGTGAGACCTATGAGACCAGGGCTCAAATCTCCGCTCAGCTATGAAGCTCAGTGGGCAATCTTGGGCTAGTCACTGCTTCTTAGCCCAACCTAATTTGCAGGGTTGCACCTTGAGTTCTTCAGAGAAAAAGGTGGGGTATAAATAAAAGCATAAATATTTGCTTTGAAGGGCCATGCTGGTGGAGATCACAAGTGACTGACTGTCTGCATAGTCACTCTGCAAAATCTGTACAAAGCAGCTCCTCCTGTGGGCTGCTGAATCTCCTTATCTTTTTTTCCTGAGGCCAAGGGAACATAGCACCATGTTCCATTGCAGTAAAGGCACTCAGTGCATTACAACAGGCTAGAAACAGAATTCTGAACATCCTGGAAGATGTCTCTTTTTGGGTCTTTTTTGACTGAAGAAAAACCACCTCCCACCAAGCCAGAAATGGCACATTGTTGCTCACAACAAACCATGGAAAAACATAACACCCGTTTGTAGCTTCTCAGATCAAATTGTCAGGCTCAGCAGCCTGCTCTACACATGCAGCTGTGAATAAGCTGGAAGGATCCTGAGGTGCTGGAGCAGCCTGAACCTCAGATGTAAGGAAAGGATATCAAGAGGAAATCAGAGAGAATTAAAATTGTAGGGTTATAGATACGTGTGCACACTCACGCCCTGTTAGTTTGCAAACTACCTCATGATGTATTTACTACCAGCTAGTGGAAATGAAACTAGCAACGCTAAGCAACCCTGCTGACCTCTATATCGTGAGAGACTTTGAAAAATATTGTGGATCAACTTTGACAGGCAGCCTCTCTGACGCCGTGCCAAACCTGAAGGCTGGAACAACATTGCTAGCAATGTATGGTGAAAGATTTGCTCTCTCAGCACATCAATCTCTATCCCAATGTTTTGTTTCTTGCTCATTTGGAAATGTGTCCTTTAGATAAACCAAGGGAACTTACCTGGTAGACACAGGGTGTGTGTGTGTGTGTGTGTGTGTGTGTGTGTGTGTGTACAGTGCTTTTTTCTAAAAAAATGTTTAGGGTTACTCTCATTTTGACTCAAGAAAATCACCATTTTATAGTTCAAATTGGGGGGAAATAAATACAGTAAATGGACAAAAGTACAAAGGTTCAAAAAATGTTTAGGGGTATGTGTACCCCTAGAAAAAAGCACTGTGTGTGTGTGTGTATAAAATTTATGAATGAAATTTTTAAAAGGTCTTGTTAAGTACCTGTCTGTAGCTATACATTTGCATTCATAGTTTTGTTTAGCTCTGAACGGTGGGGGTTTTTTGTGTGTTTTTTCTGGGGAACCAGCCCTACATAAAATGGGTTGAGATAATCCATTTCATTCAAAAGTTGCCCCACAATCTTCTCAATCATCTTCCCCAGAAAGAGGGTATTTGTGACCAGGCAGTAGTTATCACAAACCAGAGGGTCCAGGGTGGTCTATTTCCAGGAGCAGTCAAATCAGCACCTCTTTCAAGTTGGCTGGGACCATTCCTTCCCACAAGGATGCATTGACCACCCTCTGGATTCACAATATCAAAGGGTTTCCTGGAGGTCAAAAGAAGATAAAACGGCTGCTGGCTAATTAAACGCAATTGCTTTGAAATTAAATTGATGTCAGTCTTTTAACAGCTAGGGTCGATAGAAACTATAGTTTGTAATGTGCTTTGTAACAGATAAATTGCTCTTAGTTCTTAATCCCATTTATCAGTGATTCGCTATCCTCTGTGCTCTCCGTCATCCTGTCCTGTCCCTGATTTAAAGTGTAGCTTGGGAAGGAATCAGTCATTGGCCTGAATCTTTAAATGCAGACTGTCAATCTTTCCTAAGGTGATGTTAGGGCAGGGAGGGAAGGGAGTGAGATTCACCCCTGCCCATCGGTCCTTTATTTACATCATGTGAAGAGAGGACCAACCAATCTTTGTTGCCTAAGAGGTGGCTTAGGTTCATATTGCTGTAGGGAAAGCTGGAGGCAAACCCGATAGGAAAGTAGACTGGTATGCTGGTGGTGTTCTCTATGAAAACCTGCAGCAGTCAGCTTTCTAGGCCTTGAACAGCTCTATTTAAGCCATGTAAATGTCAGAATCTTTTATTCAGTGGGAGATGATGAATGCATTGTAAAGGCTGACTCTGAGTTGCAGGCTGACTTAGAAGGAGGCATCTCATTTGATAGACTTGTCATCGTCAGTGTCGTGGAACTAAGATCTGTTCCAGTGCTGTGGCTTGACTTTCACTCAGGGCCATGTTTCAATTTGCCACTTCTCCCCTGCATCTCATCATGTAGAAAGATAGGCAGGTGGTCAATTTGAAAGCAAGAGTGGGGGATGGGTGAAGGGCACAGAACTCGCACCTAGCCTGACTGCAGCACGTATCTCTGTGCACTATTGTGCTATCTGGGGCTCTGACACTGGAAGTGACTCAGGAATGGGGAAGAGGGGAATCTTCATTTCCCCTAACAGGTACGTCCCTTGCACTTATATAATGGGATACACCAGGCATGTACAACAGGTTGATCACAATCTGCTGGTTGATTGCGGGAGTTTTCAAGGTCGATCACGGTATTAAGTTAAGTGAACTCTGGCTCATCCTTCTCAAAAAAACCTCAACATCTCTGGGCACTCTTTCCTCTAAAAAACACTCAACAACTCTGGTCAATTCTCCCCCCCCCCCAAAAAAAAAAAAGTTCAACAGTTCTTGGCAATGGCAATGGGTAGATCACTGCCAGCTTTTTTATACTGGGAGTAGATCACAGTCTCTTGGGAGTTGGACATGCCTGAGATACACCGTCTTTCTGTGTGATCAGAGCACTTTTAAATTAAGGTCCCAGGACAGTCCCAGGACACTATTTTCCAGGCTAAACATACCCAGCTCTTTAAATTGTTCCTCATAAACCCAGCCAGATTGGCAGGAGATGGTGGTGGTGGTGGTGGTGGTGGTGATGGTGATGATGATGTTTTACTTCTAGACCCTTGATCATCTTAGTTGCCCTCCTCTGTACACATTCCAGCTTGTCCACATCCTTTCTAAATTGTGGTCCATAGAACTGGACACAGTATCCCAGGTGTGGTCTGACAAAGGCAGAATAGAGTGGTACTATTCCTTCCCTTGATCTGGACAGTGTATTTCTAATGATATAGACTTCTTTGTCTAACTGAATACTAACTCAAGATCACTCTTCTAGCTCACATTTTACCTGGTGCATTTTTCTCCCTACATGATAAAGAGAAGAAGGCATGAAAGGGGACCTTAGAGATGCCATTGTTGTGGAATGAACAGAGAGAACAGAGTTCTGGGGATGGGTTCCTAACTTTAAGATAGGCTAGCATCACATCTGTCACCAGACAAACATGGTGTACATCATAGGAAGTTTTGATGTTTGCTCAGGCAAAGCTCATAGACAGAGTTAATGGGCTGCCTGGGTGTGGATTCAGTAGAGGAGGGCATCATAGACCAAAGACACTTTTGACCTCCAGCCTGGAGTGGCTCACTGCAAAGTAAGCCAGACCCAAAGTTTCTCTGCTCTAGCCCCTGTGCCTCCTGGTGTTCATCAGACCACTGTCGCAACTGTAAAAGTGTAATATAGGATGCAGTAGCAAGGGCCCAAAGCCTGAAAATGACCCACAAGGAATACATTATTTGATTGGAAAAAAGGAGTTCATATTCAACAAGTACACTATCCTATTACATATAGAATATTCAAGTTGGCTAAGACGAACTCTCATCGCTAGCTCTTTGTACAGAATTTCTTCCAATTACATTCAGCTCTTTTCAAACCAATTCTGTGACTTGAATAAAAAAGAGAGTTAATGCAACCTTTCTGGGCTATGTTATTATTCATCTTAAAACAAACGTACGTTGCTAGCAATGACAATTATCCAAACAGTTATAATGCACTAAAAGAGAAAATCATTGTGTTTACTATCTCAACCTGTCTGTGACTTTTTAACAACAAGGTACTTATTTACTTATGCAAAAATACATTGCATTATTTTAAACACACACACAAATGCAGCATTAAAACATCTTTATTTTGGCACGTATAAAAACAAAGGAAATAGCAAATGGTTTCTTTTCTCTCTTTTTGAAGAAGAAAAACAACAAAAAAGATAATAGGTTATCTGCTGATTTTGTAGCTTATGCACTGTCAAGAGACTAGTTCAGATATAAATACTCAGTGTGTTCTTTTCAAGTTTCTAATGGATTTCAGTTATTGTTCATGTTCAGCTTTAACCTCTAAAGTGGTAGGATTTTGCTATCAAAAATTACATGGCAATTTAATTTACATCTGAAAAATATTTCCAAGTTTGATTTTTCTTTTGTATTCTTTCTTTATTTTTTTGCATCAAAATTAGAATCCCACTGTCAACCTTAAACTGGCAACTTGACACTGACTCTAAGCAGCAGATTAGTCCATTAACTGACCCATGCTTCTCATCTCTTGCCAGCCTTGAAGCGTACTAAGGTGACCTCAGACTGCATCCCCCACCCCTCGCAGGCCAGTCTTAGATGAAAGGAGTCTTTCCCATTTCCCCTAGAGCTAGAAGTTAGTGGATAGGCACCTTTACCCTTAAGGTGTCTGAAGTGTGACCAGATTGCCAAATTGGAGGCTACAGTATCAATGGCTGAGGAGTCTGGCCAGGTTTGGAGAGTCCTCTTCTCTCTTCAGTAACTTCACAGATTAGAATTAACGAGCATTTGATATATTTATAGTCCTTTTATTATAGCATCATGTTTCAAGCACAAATATACTCTCCACAAGGAGGACAGTTGGCTACTCTAAACCCTCCTTCTGACTTCCAGAGCATTTAAGGCGCCAGCAGGAAGTCCCTCCCCCCCCTCTGACTCCTTCGCTCTCTGATATGTTCAGACCTCTGAGTCCGTGGTGAGGGTGGGTCACACACACTCTTAAGTGACGTCTTGACTAGCTGCCCCCTCCCTTCAGGTTCCCTTGTCATTATCTCATAATTGGGTAACTCTTCCCTAAGCTTTTCAGCTTCTGTCTCTCTGCTTCTGAACATGCTGTGGATGGGGGGGTGACTCTTCCCTCTCCAGCTCTCCATCGGAGAAAAGCTGGTCTGCCATAGAATGCATTCCCCTGTCCTCATCTTCAGACCATTCCCCGACAACCCTGGAGGTCACTGGACCTACGTCTGGCAGACAAGAGCCCAGCAAACTAGATTCCATAGTAATGGAGGCCAGCCCTGATAAATGAGTCTTCCTACACTAGCCCAACAGGACAGAGAACTCCCCAGGCAGGACACCATGAAGACTAGGAGAAATTTCCTTTGGCCCTTTTAAAGGGTTGGCCCTTTAAGAGACACATGTTCTCCTTAAGGGGGTGGATCCTAGGAGAAACAGTGGCGGAGGCTCAAAGCACTAAGTTGGCTTCCAATCTTAGAGCAAGAGGCTCATGAAGTCCATGGTGCTGCAGCAGGTGCTGCAGCCTTGCCCAGTGGGGGTCCCCCCCCCCCGTGGGACCATAATCAGATGGTATGCTCACCAGAATATCCATTCCAACGCACACCTGATCGGCCTAGACATGAGCAATAATGAGCAGATCTGACCCAAATTAAAACCTTCATCCTGCCAGCAGTATAAGGTAGGTGAAAAAGGTGAAGCCAAGGGTAATAATAATAATAATAATAATAATAATAATAATAATAATAACTTATTATTTATACTGCGCCCATCTGGCTGGGCCTCCCCAGCCACTCTGGGTGGCTTCCAACAAAATATTTAAATACAGTAATGCATCAAACATTAAAAGCTTCCCTAAACAGGGCTGCTTTCAGATGTCTTCTAAAAGCCTGGTAGTTGTTCTTCTCTTTGACATCTGGTGGGAGGGCGTTCCACAGGGCGGGTGCCACTACCAAGAAGGTCCTCTGCCTGGTTCCCTGTAACTTGGCATTTCGCAGTGAGGGAACCGCCAGAAGGCCCTAGGCGCTGGACCTCAGTGTCCGGGTAGAACGATGGGGGTGGAGACGCTCCTTCAGTGAGGGTAGACTACACGCAATACATGCCCTTTGCAGTCCCTTTGGACTGGACAACCCCACACTGCCAAACTTTGGAGGCTGGTTTGGTTGTTGAAGAGGGCATCATTCCTACCTCCTCCACATTGGCTAGCCTACATGAGCCAGCTTCAGTCCCTCCCCCCCCCCACTTCAGTGCTTTAAAGAACAGACCAAATCCATCCTCATCAGAAGGCATAGAGGAACATTAAGCTGTATAGAAAGACATTCAGATAGCCATACAAAATAGCCACACCTTTTTCAAGCACAACCACTTTCTCATCTCCCCAGCATGTATCCCAAGGCTAATCCTTCTCTTTCATTCCCATCCTTATGGGTTTTTTAATTGTCAGTGGTGAATTTTATTATTGTCTGTGTACTGCTTATGGTAATTTAAAAAGATCTTAAGTAGCATACAAAATGTTTTAAATAAATAAATAAAAATGATGTCTAGTCTCGCAATGCCTGAAAACTCAGCCCAGATATTAAGACAGTAGAAAAAACCTGAAGTATTAAATGTAACAGAGCATGTGTTAAGCAATATGTGCAAATTTTCAGTATACCTTATGTGCTAAGGTCACCACAACAGTTGAAGCAGAGACTGAAAGTACTTGCTTATTTTTTGCGGTTTGGAAATCTTGTTCCCTTTAAAGGTTGGCGTTATTACAGCTTGGAAGAGGAAAAGTCCTTGTATTTCTTGCCCTATATTTTTCTACAAAACCCATTAAATGGCCCATTGGGTTAAATGTGTGTTTGGTGACTTTCAGATGGGATTATTTACGCTCTTGCCCCTAGTGGTTTGAGAGGAGCTATTAACACCCTTTATAGCTGGTCGAGATTGAAAATTTGGGGAGGGGGCCTTCAAGATTCCAGCTGGTCGCAACTGAGAAATGACCTTCCAGGCCCAAATACTTTATTTTTGAACTGTCACTGTCTAAGGTGTAAATCCATTCTCAGGAAGGACTCGACGTTTGTGTTCAGAGTTTCAGAGTGGAGTGATTTTTACTGCTGAGTTATAAACCCCGAAAAATAAGAGAGTGTAATGGAAAAGAACAGTATGGGAACCATCAGTGTATCCTAGCTTGGCAGGCATTCATCTGCTGTCCATTTCTTCAACTTTCCAGAAATAATCAAGCTGTTGAAAATGACTTGAATTCTTTCCCATCCCACATTATACTGCCCTCTGTGCAAAAGAGGGAATTGTTGGAAGAACACAAAAGGGGGCGGGGAGTCACCTACATCAAGCTCTTCCATATGGAATGATGGGCCAATATCCCCCTACTCTAGTTTGATTCTTAATTAATCCAAGATTTGGATTTGTTTGTTATTTAGTTCATTAAGAATCAGCCTTTATGCTCCTTTGTGTACCAGTGTTGTTGCTCAGCATAAAAAGTGGCAAGAAGGCCTCTTAGGGAATCAAACCAATTTTGACCATCGTGTCCAAAATGCCCCCCCAACTGAACACACTCACATACCCTTCAACATTTCCCTGATGAAAATAGGGATGTCCTATTCAGTAGTAGTAGTAGTAGTAGTAGTAGTAGTAGTAGTAGTAGTAATGTTTGTACTCAGCCCATCTGACTGGGTTGCCCCAACCACTCTGGGTGGTTTCCAACATAGATTAAAAACATAATAAAACGTTAAGCATTTTAATAAAACAATACGAGGCTTCCTTCAGATGTCTTCTAAAGGTTGTATAGTTTCTTATTTCCTTGGCTCGGGGGTCACATAACTCCATACCCTCCAACACTTCTCCAATGAAAACAGGGACATCCTAAGGAAAAGGGGGATATTCCATGATCAAATCAGAAACTGGGACAGCTTCTGTAAATCTGGGATTGTCCCTGGAAATTAGAGACACATGCATGGTCCACACTCAGAATCCGGTGTGTGGACTACGGTATTTGGGATGTGGATGTAAATCCTTTGCATAAACTTAAAAGTATTGAAATAGAGGCCAAATGTATTCATATTGGCTCCTTGAAATGTAACAACATTAAGTGCATCTCGGGTATATAGGAAATGTAATATTAAGACTAGCATCATTCCTTTTTGATGCTGGAATAAGCTCTTTTGCAGGTATCAAGATCAAAGTGGCTTCGCTGCCATAATGCAGCATAGCAGGTGCTTCAGATAAATCATTTTCGGTGTATTAATGCACCTATATAAATCAATGAGCCTACATGATTTGATAACTCCTTGGCAGAATAAATAAGATATTTTTTGGTACTCACACAAATAACTCTTCAAGGTCTTTGTGTCTGGAGCATTTAGCATTGTGTCTCGAGAGAGATGATCTCATAGGTATAAAGTGCATTTCATCTGATTGTGAGGCACTATTATGTACAGATAAGCATATCCTCCTCCTCTCTGCATAATAAGGATGTCGTACGGAGGCTTCCAACAAACTGCCGTTTGGACACGGTCCTCTCGACAGTAGTTTCAACAGCTATTTTAAGAGGAGGCTTCACGTTTGCTTTGATTCCCGTCAATGTGAGTGGTCAGTTGGATGGTTGGGAAAGGCTGGCAAATGAGGGATCATCAGCAATTGCTGCTTCTTAATTGGATTTTGTGTTACCTCAAGCAGCAGCAGAAGGTAAATCTTGAAATATGAGCTGTTTTAGTGTCATCCATCCA
The DNA here is from genome assembly GCF_965112155.1 of Podarcis liolepis. Lineage (NCBI taxonomy): Eukaryota > Metazoa > Chordata > Lepidosauria > Squamata > Lacertidae > Podarcis > Podarcis liolepis. Next base: position 27,623,291 of record NC_139571.1, read on the forward strand.
GTCTGCATCTGTGTTGTATGTGCCATGTCACGGCCTGAGGGAATCAAAGTAACCGAGTTCATTCTGCCCTGCACAACCCCAGATATATTGAGAGGGGGGCAGGTAGATTGCTTAGCTGCAATACCACACATCAATTTTCTCTTGGCTCACCCCTCTTATCAAATTTACTGTTCCATTTCCCAGCTGCCAATATTTATTTGGCATATTTTTCTCCATCGACTGTGCTCTTTTATTTGTCCATTCTCATTTGTGAGGCATTTCCTCTTTCAGATGAACTATTTAGAAGTAGGGGTGGAAAGATCTGTCAATTTCAGTTCTCTTTATCTTTCAGTCTTAATTTCTGTTCTCTACATTTTTGCCTCAATTTGCAATTTTTTAAAAAAAACCTCAAGAATATACTTCACTATCTTAGCCAATGCTTTTTCTGGGGATACGCAGGGGTACACATTCCCCTAAACATTTCGTGAATCTAAGTTTGGCCTCATTGTGGGGCATTTTCCTCATTAAGGAAAATGAGAGTACCCCTAAACATTTTTAAGGGGGGAAAAGCACTGATCTTAGTGCAATTTTTTCCTGATAAATATTATATACAGTTTTGTTACATATTTTTGTAAGCAATTTCACCTAATACAACACATTTTTGTGGTTTTTTTTATTTTAAAAAAATCATTTTTATGCATCCGGTTCCCTAATCTGTGCATTTTTGGTATCATTGTGTGGTTTGGAGAACGGCGTCGTGAAATTTGAATAAGTACAAATTTCAAAGGATAGCTGGATTTTAGTTCTCATAGTGTTCTGGAAAATGCAAATATGGTAACTTCAGCTTCGAATGCAAAGTATACCAAATTTCTCCACCGTTCCTGTTTAGACACAGCATTATAGAGAAGGGGTGGTTGTACAGTGTTATGTTAAGTACTGTCCTCTTTTTCAAGGTGTTATTCACCCATCATTCTCCACTCCACAATTACTGTAAGGCTTAATGCTTTCCAAATCACATATGGGATCTACACCTCTTTTTTTACTATTGTTGGAACAGCACTGCCAGGCAGACAAAAGAACTCTGGCAGAGCCCTAGAATTCTATGCTACAACTGCATTCTGTGTGCTTCTTTTTTGGTAAAATATTGTGAGGGAAAAGTTTCTATCTACTCTGTTATAATAGGGGCAGAAGTTCAAAATCAGCTGTGCTGTGAGAACCTTCACTGAGACCAGCTTCTTGACAATGTTTTATTATCTCAGGCTTGTACATACTAGCTACTCACTGGTCACATTGTGGGCAGATGGAATTGCTTCCAGGTGACTAGGTTAGGAAGTTTGGTTGTTTTGTTTCTTTCAAACCACAGTTGGCTGATATATTTGTGTACAAGCTACTGCAAAAATAGAGGCTAAAAATGTATGTGAGCTTATTTACAATGCTAGATTATCCTCATTCTGACTTTACTGCACTGTCTGCATGAGATTAAATTTCCTTTTAACAGTATCCATGTGTGTTCAGGAAGTGCTCAGTGTCCTGGTCAGACAGTCAGGGACACCTATGTGATAACCAGCAACTGCCCATGTTGGTAGCTATTGTTGCAGTTATTACAAAGTGTTCAAAAAGAAGGAACTGCAACAAATCCTCCTAAAATGCAAAATATTTTTCTTTCTTTTGCGATTTAATTTTTAAATCAATCCAAATGTGGGTCTTAAACATTGTTAGGAATCTTCTCCCAGCCACCCCTCACCCACGTTCCCGAACTGAAATTTCTTTGCTTCTGAAATCTGATATGGCAAGACTGCTCAATCCTGTATCATATAACAACGTGTAACTTGATATAGTTTGGGCTATTGTGTTCTTGTTTTTCATTGGTGTGAAGCACAGGCGGACCGTAATTTTACCTAGGGAAAGAGAGGCAATGAATTTGTGAAAAATTCAGGAACAAGTGAGTCAGGGGCTAGGAAAAGCTGTAGAGCCACCATGTAGGATGTTGACCTTATTGAAGCATCTTACCTGGTGCTAACAATATTTCATGCATCACAATCTTCTGTAGGTAGGAAACTGAGGGACAGGGACAGGAACTTGCCCAAACCAGTAATGGCTGAGCTGGGATTTGATTCCATTATTTTCTGATTCAGAAGCCATTGGGTCCTGGCGATTTTTCACTGGAAGGTTGTATTTTAAAACTTGTAAGTTAGAAGAGCTTCCGAGAGTTTCATTGTGTCCCAAATCTCTAGAGGAATGGTGGTGATTAAACATAGTTGTTTTTCCCCCTCTTCCTAACATTCTTGAATAGACTCTATTACCTACACACACTGCCATAGTTGAGGATAAATTGCCTCACTAAGCTCTATTATTCTGGGGAATCGTAAGAATAACAAGCTGAGACACTGATGAACTCAGGAAAAAATGAATAATACATTATTGCTCACACTGAATCAACAGCATGATGGCTGAATGACACCAAAGAGATACAACTTGAGGGAACTGAAGGAGCTTCTGGGTAGTTCTGTGACAGTGGGGCTAGATGGGCATACAAAAATGAGTGCTGTGAGGCACTGGGGAAACAAGGGGGTCTACCCCAAACTGGCTTTTGAGAAGGGAGAAGAGCATTTAATCCACATTTTGTTAAGCTGTCAGATAAGAAACAGGGAAAGGGAGAGAGACTTACAACTCTTTGAAATGTTGATAACAGTTGCATTTGGACTGCTGTCTCTCGGCTTAATTTTTTAATATATTTAATTTATTAATCAAATTCATATCCTGCCCTTCCTCCCCAAGGAGCCCATGGTGAGATATGAACAAATGTCTTGCTGGCACACACAGTCCTTGCTTGTCTCTCTTTGCAGGAAGCACAGTTAAACCGGGAGGTCCCTTTATTAAACATAGTTTCCTGATTCATCAAAACAGGGAAACTGTGGTTACCAGCTTTGGAACAGGTCTAGGAATTAAACCAACTGAAGCCAGTAAACCATAGTTGCCTGGTTTGAATGAAACATTGAAACTCGGGTTAATTAGAGACTTCCTGGTTTAACTGAGATTCACATGGAAAAATGAGCAAAGGGGGTCCACACATTGGCAACATTCTTGTTAGGAAGCGGCCTTATATTATTATTGTAAACCACTTTGAGGTTGTCGATTTTTGTTACAATCAAGTTGGATATATATCTTGTGAAATAAATAAATACAGAGTCAGATCCTTGGTCCATTTACCTCAGTAATGTCAATGCTTACTGGCAGTGACTCTCAAGGATTTCAGGCAGGGAAATGCTGAGGATAAAACCTGAATATTCTGCATGCAAAATGTAGCCTCGGTCCAGTATACCTGAAGGAGCATCTCCACGCCCATCATTCTGCCTGGACACTGAGGTCCAGTGCCGAGGGCCTTCTGGCAGTTCTCTCGCTGTGAGAAGCCAAGTTACAGGGAACCAGGCAGAGGGCCTTCTCGGTAGTGGCACCCACCCTGTGGAACGCCCTCCCACCAGATGTCAAAGAGAAAAACAACTACCAGACTTTTAGAAGACATCTGAAGGCAGCCCTGTTTAGGAAAGCTTTTAACATTTAATAGACTATTGTATTTTAATATTCTGTATTTTAATATTCTGTTAGAAGCCACCCAGAGTGGCTGGGGAAACCCAGCTAGATGGGTAGGGTATAAATAATAAATTATTATTATTATTATTTAGCTTCTACTGATCTACAACCACTTCAACCTTGTTCATAGCTCACCTGATTAAACTGAGCTATGATTGTCCAAACAGGGCCATGGTTATGTGTATGAGAGAGCCTGAGTACTATCCTGATCAGGTTTCCAACTTAAAACCCTGTGAGAGATTGGTGACTGTTTTGTGGGAGGCCTACAGAGATAGCAATTCCCTGTAGGCCTTATTCTATGACATCATGGTGGACTATATTTATTGCCATGGTGTGTTCCCCAGATACTTGCCAAGAAAGAAAAATATTCTCAGGCCTAGGTCAGAGAGACAATACAGTACTGAAAGCCATGTTTGACAAGATAATCAAAGCACAAACGCACCTTTAAAAAAAAAGTGTTTGGCTTAAGTACATGAGAATTATCTCACTGAGCCAGACTGAAGGTCCTTCTAATCAGGTATTCTTTCCTGGCTATTGGCAGGCTGATATTATAGTAAACTCGCAAGGCAGGGCATAGTGTAACAGCCTTAACAGGATCTGGAGATCAGAGGCCTCTAATCATACAGCCTGTCCTCATCTGGAAAGTGCCACAATGTGCAGAAACTCATTTCACATTATACTTTCTCTTAGGTGGTTGCTGGAGAGCATCCTTCTACTTTAGCAGACACTTTGGGATTATGAGAAGGTCCTGACGAAATATGAACACAAGCCTTCTACCACACTTTACAACATGCGAGGGAAAACTTACTCATTTGCCTATTCTGTTTTTGCCACATGTAATGTGCAAAGAAATGGCTTGAGTTGTAGCCGCACCATATGAAGTGATGATTTTGAATTTTATGATATAGCAGTAGGGGACCTACATCCTGCTGCTCTCAAGGGACACTCTCTAAATTTATAACTCAAACAAATGGGGGTGTTGCTCTGTTTTAACATGAGAGGGAAGGTGTAGCCCTATTTCCCACTATTGGATGGGGGGAAAGTTACTAGTAAACCATATGGCAACAGACATAGAGTGGCTTCTTATACTTTTTCTGCCGCCACCAGGGGGATTTTATGGACAGCTCCAGTGCTGAAATTGGCCTGAAATAGTCAGCCACAAAGTACCAGAAAAACATTTAACCCACATACCATATTCAGTTTTGAATACTAGTACAATGTTATGGAATATGCAGAAGACTTGAGCCCAGATTCCACCAAAGGAGAAATATGTAGAATCTTGGAATAAGCTATGGCATAGGTTTGCCATTTGATTTTTATGTAAGTGAAACTACCTTACCTGACAAGTATAGATTATATCCAAATAAATTGTCCCATTAGCACAGGGATTTCCATCCTTGTAAGAGGACTTCCTCTCCATTTTCCATCCCCATTAGTCCTTGTGCTAATGCGACAATTTCATTGGCTACAACCCGATATATCTGAATCAGCTCTGGCTTCTTCCATTTCTTGAGAAAGACTAGGCGGTTGGCTATTTCAGGTTGTAATCCCAAAATTGCTTGGAAGCAATTCCTGTTGAAATTAATGGATGTATTTCTGTGGTGTGGGAATTTGGAATCCATGCTACCTGCTATTTTATCATTTCACTTTTCAAAAGCTGTGTGTATGTATCTTTAGATATTTGGCATCTGAAGAGGAAGCGACAAATTTAAAGGCCAGTTATCCTTGTGGTGAGTCCATCGGTATAGAGATGATTTCATCTGTAAGTCAGGGAAAGCATGTACAGAACTGTTCTTGGAGATCTGCAATACTGACACTTCCTTACCATTGAGGTTTGGTAGAGGCTAATCCTGAGCATTTTCCAGAACCACCGTAGGACCAATATTGACACTGACAATCTCGAATTGTTTTAATCATAATCTGAAAGAGTGGTTCTCTTTCCGGCTTTGGCCATGAAAATTGATACCCTCCTAATCGATTCCCAAAGCTGCAGTGTCATTCTTGTTTGTAATGCTTGCCATTGACTTGAGCTTAAGGCTCGTGTGTTTGATGCTTACACACACAGGCAAGAAATGTCACATCAAGCATACTAATTATTTCAAATGCGGATGTGTTCCTTGTTTTCGCTGCTATTTTCTGAACATTACCTCACCCGTTGGTCTCACCTGCCCCGAAACCATTATGTGTTCGCTGGTGGTGAAGCAGCTGTTATAGTTCCTGGAAATGGAACTTCCCCTATAGCATTACTTGCTGGAATACTGTGTCACCATGAATGCTTGGCGCCATTACATCATGCTCCCATGATACCTACAGGAATGGTGCAGCACCAAAGTTGTGCGGTATGTCCCAGGGGCCTAAGAGTTGGTTCACAGATTGCTTCGTTGGTTGGATGGACTCTGCCTGGTCAGGGACACCTACATTAAATTGCTGGTTGGCATTTACGGCTGTCATGGCTATGAGGGTTAAAAAAATAATGATGATGCAGATAGTAGAAAATGCTTGGTTTGGAAAGTCCAATAGTTCTGCCCTCAAAGGGTTAATTAGAGAGGGAGCCCCCATTCAGGACTAGACACTGTTTATTTTTCATGCAAGCTAGTGTTTCACTTGAGCACTAATTGTACCTGATGGAGCCATTATGATGTAGAAAGAGAAGCCAGTCACTAACTCCCCCAGTGGTTAATTACAAAGATGACGTAGTACCAGTGCTTTTTCCCCCCTAGAAAAATAGGTGCTTGGTACTCACCATGAAGTTGTTACAGTAAGTGCCACACTTTTTAACAACAACAAAAAGAGGTGCCAGTACTGCGTACCCTTGAGTACCCCTTGGGAAAGCACTGCATAGTACCCAAATCTTTCTACCACAAAAGACCTCTTGGGGTGTGGGTATGTGTGTATTCTTTAAAATAAAAAACCCAAGGGCACAGGCACTACTGAGAGCAAACAAGAGCATATTCAGTACTAATGGTATTACAATGGCACCTAGGGTTACAGACGCCGCTTCAGGTTACAAACGCTTCAGGTTACAGACTCCACTAACCCAGAAGTAGTACCTCGGGTTAAGAACTTTACCTCAGGATGAGTGTCAGGAGTGCGTGCAGGAACCAGGCCCTGTGGCTGGTAGGGCTTCGCAGAACTGGGGCTTTCCTAAGTTTGTTCTGAAGAGGCAAGGCACGGCCACACAGGTGAGGCCAATTGGTAACTCACAGCACCTGGTGGCAAGAGCTGGGAAAGGATATAAGGTCAGCATTTCCCTTTGGCTCTTTGCCACAGCAACACGCTTCCTTCCTTGCTGTGTTTGGCTTCTTAACTCCTTGCTTCCTGATCCTCGGACCCTTGACTTCTTGACTCCTGGTTTCCTGACCCTCGGATGCTTGGCTTCTTGACTCCTGGCTCTCTGACCCTTGGATTCCGGATGCCTGGCTTCCTGCTCCCACCCCACTGTCTTGTCCCCAGTCCCAATGTCCTCCGCCAGGAATTCGACCGCCTGTAACAATGAGAACAGAAATTGTGCAGTGGCAGCAGGAGGCCCCATTAGCTAAAGTGGTACCTCAGGTTAAGAACAGTTTCAGGTTAAGAACAGACCTCCAGAACACATTAAGTTCTTAACCAGATGTAGCACTGTAGTTACATTCATGAGCACCTTAGGTTCCTGTACCTAGAAAATCCAGAGCAGGTGACATCATTTGTGTTCTGCTTTATGAACTGACATATCTGCTGCTGCTTGCAATGAGCCTCGTGTGGCTTGGCATGCCTAGAAGCCTTGTTTTCCAACTGCAATGGATGTCTCCAAAAACAGAATCAAATGTGCTGCACTTGTCAAAACGCCTGCAACTTTATCCAACAGGCACTTTTTTAAAAGTTCGCCCAGCATTTGTCCACTTATCAAGTTTGCAAGCTATGGTGGTGGTGGTGGTTGTGCTTTTTTTCAGTAGTGGTTGTTGGAGCACAGGTAGGCCTCCATTGTTTCCTTGGCTTCCCAGCACAATGGGTCACTGATGCTAACTGAAAGCGGAGAGGCAAGGCACAGGGAGCTTGAGGTGGTGTGACATGCGATAATAGAGCCAATCCAATGCTCCTTCCACCATGCGCCACACCACACCAAGCTGACCCCTTGGTCAAAATCACCTGCATGTTCCCACTTCATTGCTCAATGATAATATGCTGCTTTGTGCTTACCACACAAGGGCAGGATCCTCTCCCCTCTCTCTCTCAGCAATCACCAGTGATTGACTGTGTCAGGAAGCCGAGAGAGTCCCACCCATGCCACTACTATTTCTTTGCTGTTGTTGATGCTTCCGCATTGTCGTTGTTGTGTTACGATCTGCTTCTATATTTAAACTTTGCTTGAACAAGCAGCGGTGCACACAATTCCCTTGGTACAATGTTATCTTCTCATACAGCCTAGTCATCTATTCTCCCTTTCTCCATCTCTCTCTCTCTCTCTCTCTCTCTCTCTCTCTCTCTCTCACTCACACACACACACACATACACACACACAACCACACACAGCATTTGGTGCATTCTGCTCCTTTCCCTACTCAGTCATCGCTGGGAACACCAGGGGATCTTCTCTAACTTGCAATGATTAGTGGCAGAGAGATATGTCTTGAATTTTGATCAGTGTGCAGGAAAATATGTACAGGGTCCTTTATTTCCCACTAATTCCTTCCCTGAGCATGCAGAGAAGGGACAGGGCACCCTCAGTTCTCTCCCCAGCCAGCCATGCTGAAAACACCAGGGGTCTTCATAGCATATGAAATAATATGCCAACTTGCATCCTGTTACTGGGTAATCTGGGGCCAGTCGCTCCTATTAATTTATTGAGATTACCTTCAGTTTCCATTATCCAAAAGCGCTAGAGAAAAGGAGCTGTGTACTATGTCACCATCAGCCTGTCACTACCCGCCTTCCACAGCCACAGGGGAGAACAAGGAAAGAGAGGGGGGGAGAGAGAGTTCTGGAGATGGGAAGCAAGAGGAGAGATATTTTAAACACATTTCCTTCAGCTCTGCAATTTGTCCCAAACCAGTGCATTAAGCTCCCATAGCTCTTACGTTAGTTATTGTGGATGTGAAAACAGAGGGCATAGAACTGTAGCATTGTAAGGTATCTCCAAGTCTTCTAGTCTACCTCCACTACAATGCAGAAGGCGAAACCCTGACAGATTATCCAATCTCTCTTTAAAAACCGCCAATGCAAGAGAGTCCGCCTTCTGGAGCAATCCATTCCACTGTCAAACAGCTCTTAGCATCAGAACGTTTTTCCTAATGTTTATTTGGAATCGCCTTTCTTGTAATCTGGATCCACTGGTTCAGGTCCTACCCTCCAGAGGAGGAGAAAACAAGCTTGCTGCATTTTCCATGTGGCAGCCCTTCAGATATTTGAAGATGACATGGGACAGTGGCCAGGCTATCACAATCACTGCTAAAGAAAAAAGAAGAAAAGAAATTCCCTGGTACCCAAATACTTTAATAGAATCATTCCCTCAGGAGCCACCACTATGAAGCCCATGCAATGGCTTGCAGAAATACAACCAGTCTCATATATATTTTTAATACTGTTTTTATTTATTTTCATGGTAGAGAAGATATGTTTTTAGAAAACAACTGTTACAGCAGTAAACAAAAACAAAACTCCTCCCGATAAAATGACAGGCTTTTATCATGCCGTGTATTAAAGTTTCATTTGAGTCTCATATTTTTTGAGAGAATGTCTGCTAAGGAGAGAACCACGACTGCAGAGCCTACAGATGGGCAGATATTCCCAGTAGCATTTCTGCAGTTAGCCAGGAGTCTACTCCGAGACTGCATTGATTGTGCAGCTGCAGTGAATTGTCCCAATCAGTGTAGTACTTGCTCACGGGGGTTCACATGACTGGGTTTATTTATTTCTGCATTTATTTATTTGTTTGTTTGTTTGGACTGAAATGTGGCACCCACATTCTCCTCTCTTTGAATGGAAAGCATCTGAAATGAAACAAAACAAAAAAAGTGAGACTCCAATCATATATATATATATATATATATATATATATATATATATATATGCAGGTTTTGGTGTCTTCGGGTGTCTTCCCGTGTAAGAGTTGGGGTGTCTAGGCGACGTTTCGACGAGGTCTCACTCGTCATCTTCAGGCTGGTGCTTTCGGCTTCTTGTTACTGGAACAGAGCAGGATCTCAGTGTTTGAGTTCCTATAAATACTGTTGAGGGGGTGTGGTGTATAGCCTCCGACGTTCTGGGCAGAGAGGAAGTTCCCAGGTTAGTGTGACTTTTCTTCTTTTGTTCCTTAATTACTTGAGGGATATCTTGAGTGATTTCTTGAGTGATATTCTGAGTACCATTTAGGAGGGTCATTAAGTGTGGATTAGTTGCTAAAGCTTTCGTGTCTTGACCTCTTGAGCTTGTGAAGAGTTTTTCTGAGAAGATGGCTGTACTGCACTTAGTTGTGCTCTGGCTTGGCTTCGTGTATAGGGGCGAGCTGTGGTTTTGTGCCCTGTGCCAGCCAGATCTGTGTAGGGATTGCAGGGGGGTGCAGCATCCGGAGGTGCCACTATGGTTTGGCTACTGGATGGTGTCTGTAATTTATCTGTGGAGAGGGTCTGGGTTTGGGTCTGGTGTGGTTGATTGGTGATGGCGTTCTGTGTGCCTCTGGTTCTGGTGTCGGTTTTTGTGGGGAGGGCTAATTTCCAGATGTCTGGCAGGCGGGACGTGTCGTCACGCTTGTTCATGTTGTGAGGGTGTTTCTCTATCTCGATGGCTTCCATGATTATTCTCTTGTGGTGATGTTCCATGTTAAAGAGCAATTTGGAATCTGCAAAATTAATTTCGTGTCCTGTTTCTTTCATGTGTTGGAAAAGAGAGGAAGTTTTTTCTTCTTTTTTGACGGCATTCTTGTGTTCTGCGATACGTGCATTTATTCGTCTGTTTGTTTGTCCAATGTACGTGGCTGGGCAGACTTTGCAGGGTATTTCATAGACCCCTTGGTTTTCCAACTGGATTTTATCTTTGGGGTTTCTGAGGATATTGGCTATTTTTTGGTTGGTGCAAAAGGCTGTTTTGATATTGTGTTTATGGAGGATTTTGCTAATTTTATCTGTAGTGCCCTTGATATAAGGAAGGAGGGCCATGCCATTGTTTTCTTCTGTGTCTTGGTTTTTGGGGGGTGTTTCTTTTTGGATTAGCTTCGTAACCCTGTTTTGCTGGTATCCATTGGCGATTAACACATTTGAGAGATTCTGTAACTCAGTTGTCAAGTGGTCTTTGTCAGCCAGGCGTTTGGTTCTGGAGATGAGAGTCTTGGCTACGGAGTTTATTTGTGCAGGGTGGTGGTGTGATTGTGCATGTAAGTAGCGGTTGGTGTGTGTTTTTTTCCGGTAGATAGTGTGTCCTAGGAAGAAAAAACTTCCTCTCTTTTCCAACACATGAAAGAAACAGGACACGAAATTAATTTTGCAGATTCCAAATTGCTCTTTAACATGGAACATCACCACAAGAGAATAATCATGGAAGCCATCGAGATAGAGAAACACCCTCACAACATGAACAAGCGTGACGACACGTCCCGCCTGCCAGACATCTGGAAATTAGCCCTCCCCACAAAAACCGACACCAGAACCAGAGGCACACAGAACGCCATCACCAATCAACCACACCAGACCCAAACCCAGACCCTCTCCACAGATAAATTACAGACACCATCCAGTAGCCAAACCATAGTGGCACCTCCGGATGCTGCACCCCCCTGCAATCCCTACACAGATCTGGCTGGCACAGGGCACAAAACCACAGCTCGCCCCTATACACGAAGCCAAGCCAGAGCACAACTAAGTGCAGTACAGCCATCTTCTCAGAAAAACTCTTCACAAGCTCAAGAGGTCAAGACACGAAAGCTTTAGCAACTAATCCACACTTAATGACCCTCCTAAATGGTACTCAGAATATCACTCAAGAAATCACTCAAGATATCCCTCAAGTAATTAAGGAACAAAAGAAGAAAAGTCACACTAACCTGGGAACTTCCTCTCTGCCCAGAACGTCGGAGGCTATACACCACACCCCCTCAACAGTATTTATAGGAACTCAAACACTGAGATCCTGCTCTGTTCCAGTAACAAGAAGCCGAAAGCACCAGCCTGAAGATGACGAGTGAGACCTCGTCGAAACGTCGCCTAGACACCCCAACTCTTACACGGGAAGACACCCGAAGACACCAAAACCTGCATTCCTGTACCCGTGAAAATCTACGAAAGCAAATATATATATATATATATATGCAATAAATAAAAGAAAATAATGCTCCTAGGCTAAAAACAGAGAGCCAGAGTTAAAAAAAATACCACAGTCTAAACAGCAGTAAAATCTAACTCTGGTTGAAATTGCTTTATCCATGGTTTTTAAATTATTTATATTTTTTTAAAAATGTTTGTTTTTAAAAAACCTATTTCCTATCCTTAGCCCTAAGACCTCAGGCAAATTACAACAATATATAAATCAATTAGCACTAAAAGGAAAAAAAGAAAAGAATATCTACAATGAAATGCAATGCAATCATTCATTTAAACACATCCCCCTCAAAGAATCCTCGGAACAGCTGAAAGGCCAAAAGTACTCCAGCCCTGTTCAACATGAAAAAGCCAGTCTCCTGCTGATTCTGCAAGATGAACAGCAAACCTCTGTGAAGAGGGTATTCCACTCTTGTTGAAAACTGTTGGATAATGGAAGGAAAGAAGAGTATGGTGTCTGGATAAATTGACTGTGTCTGGGGCATGGAATGGCAGACTTCCAAGAGAAAATGTTATCTTCACAGGAAGCTCCGACCCTTAAGGCCTGCTGAGTCCAGTTACGACTTCTGAAGTCTTTCTGGTCACTACATCTGAGGACTCACATAGCAATATGGTTAAGAGCCTGAGCTGGAAACTGGAAAGAAGCCAAGACACACACAAAAAATAATTGCAGGACATTTTTGAGCACTAAGGTTTTGGTACTGTAATTCTGGATCTCAAATGTGCGCTTTATAAACCTGAACCTGAACTGGTTTTTGTCGGGAGCATTTTCTCATCCCACCCCCTTCCTTAACTCCCCTTATTCTTATTCTAGAAATGCCAGTGGCGAATACTTTCTTGGATGCTAGGAAGTGACATCTAATAAGCAGCAATGCCTTACTGAGGAAACAAGTGCTGTTTTTTTAGAAAAAGAGGGGCCAGAACTCACCATGAACCCCTCCCTCATTCTCTTAGAATGGCAATGGTGCCCACCTCAGAGGTCTGAGTTATGTTGCGTTCTGGTTGGGAAAAAAGCCCTGGAACAAACACTAAGAATGGTGATGAAATTTATTATGTTATTTTCTGTTTACAAAATTCGCAGTTTAAAGTAGTGTAAATTAATTGAATAATTGAATTTTTAAAAAATCTAATTGTAAAGGTAAAGGTACCCCTGACTGTTAGGTCCATTCGCGAATGACTCTGGGGTTGTGGCGCTCATCTTGCTCTATAGGCCGAGGGAGCATGTCAGGATTGCATACTGCCATCCATATTAATAGTGTAGGTGTGCAAAAAGCTTCTCTCTGTGAATGAGTGCAGTGTTGTCTGATATAGAAACCTTTTCCCTGTACTGATGGGACTAAAAAGGCCCCCCTGCACCATTTTGTCTTCCTTTCTCTTTTTGTTGTGGGAATCCTTATGCCATACCTTAACAACAGCCACTTTGCATTGTGCCACACCCCAAGGCAGACATTTTCATAGTGGTCCTTTTGTGAATGGCCATGTCCGTACAGCAGCCATTTTGTGACTCTCTCCCACATCACTTTTTTCCCCAAAATTTTATATGTCCTCATTCACCCCCAAACGTTGGTGACTTCTGGGATATATGTTCAAACTTCGAAAAGACAGCAGGATCTTCAAACTATTAAGTAATAGATTATAGGCATTTGCCCATCCAGCCTTGAAGTATCTTTGCAACCCAAAAGGTTGAGATTCTACCTCGGTAAATAAAGAGATACAGAGCAGGTTCTCAGCTCTGGATCTGTGGGGATATGTGGCTGTTCTAAGAGGCCCAGGCTGTTCAGGGCAAACAAAGAAAGTATAAAGCTATTTCTGGATAATAGAGAAGGAAATTCAGATGTCATAGCATACGCGCTCTCTCTTTCTTGGCTGTTTTTCATCAGTTAATAACATATCACTTTACATTATTCATAAGAATATGGCAACAGATATTTAATAGGCAAGATCTCAAGGGACTGTTCCCACGCAAGAAGCAGCTGCAGCTCTGCTTGTCAGAAGTCATCCACAGTTTCATGGTTTAAAGGTCCTTGCGAAAAGTTCCTTTGACATCAGAAACCATTTGCAACCAGTAAGAACTGGGAATACAATCTCAGCTGTAGAGATGCAATTAGGACGCAGCAGGCCTGGAAATTCTATACTGTAACAACCATACTGCAAATCTTGAAATGTGCTCTCGCTCTCTAACACAGCGTGGGGCAGCACCTGAGAAAATTCTGACAACTGCAGCTTAATTTATCAGTTAGGTAACTCCTAGCATCCATAGTATGGGGAGCAGGAAAAGCACGAGGCAGCCAAGTTAATGACCCGGCCATGGATAAGCATTTTAAAGCCCCACTGATTTCAGTCGGACAGTTTTAAGCATGTGTTTCAGTGCCCCCTTGAAATTACTGGGAATTTAAACTGCTTGAGTTTGGCTAGATGAACAGCTTTGTGAATAAGCCCACAAAAGTTACTAGCAGAAAGAAAGAAAGAAAGAAAGAAAGAAAGAAAGAAAGAAAGAAAGAAAGAAAGAAAGAAAAGCCTAACTTCCTGGGGGCTGGCAGAGGATGGATGGAGAACTCCACAGGAAACAGAAGGGATGGGCCCTTCTGTTTTTCTTCTGTCAACTCTCTCACTCTCCTGCATGCAATTCTTTGTTGTCTTTGGCTGCTAGGTTAGTGTTTATATACAGTAGTGGTCTAGACCCTACTTTAACATCTTATTTGCTCCTCTTTACCAACCAGATTTTCTCTTTTCCCACCAGCTTTTCTGATTATCCACCACAGCTGCAGGTGGATAATAGTAGTTTCCAGTGTGTTGGAACATGATATGGGGGAGGGATAATTAGCTATGAATGATCCCCTTATGGTCTCTCATGAACAGAACGCACAGCAGAGGTAGCTAACCAGGTCTTATTGGATACCAATTTTGGTCAGGCACCATGGCCAGAAGCCTGAGATGATGGGCAGCGCAGTCCAACAACATTCGAAGGGCCAAAGGTTAGCCACCCCTTGTATACACAGTGGTATCTCTGGTTACAAACTTAATTCGCTCCGGAGATCCGTTCTTAACCTGAAACCATTCTTAACCTGAGGTACCACGTTAGCTAATGGAGCCTCCTGCTGCCGCTGCACCGCCATTGCACAATTTCTGGTCTCATCCTGGGGCAAAGTTCTTAACCCGAGGTACTATTTCTGGGTTAGCTGAGTCTATAACCCGAAGTGTTTGTAACCCGAGGTACCACTGTACTGGGTTTTGTCATGCTTCAAGAACCTGTAACAGACAAGCATGAGGGAGAAAGTGTGAACACCAGGGTGAGAGATCTGTCTCTTTCCAGATGTTGCAGTACAATTTCTATCACCCTCGACTATTGGCCATGGTGGCTGGGGCTGATGGAAGTTGAAGTACAATAACATCTGGAAGGCCATTGCATTTAAAGTTCTCTTAAAAGCTTTCAGCTGTATCCTGCTGATGTGCCTTGTCTTGGTTTCATATGTATATAATTACTGGTCCTTTGTGCTTCGAACCATCACAAGCACAGTGATAGCGTGTGCCAAGTACATTAGTATACCATGAGGGAGCCACAATGAGAAATCAGTAAATGAAACATTTAGAGGCTCCTATGAGCCAAAGCACCCATTCACAAAAGATAGGTACCTCTTCCTGTATCTTTGAATGCATCCTTAGTCTCCGCTTGGCTGAAATTGACATGAAGATACACAGGGAGTAGACTCCTCTCTAGAGGCTAATATTCATTCTTACATATTCTGTAGGGAAATAAAGGTAAGAGTAACCAAAGTGTACCTCCAAGTGTTATTTAATTGAGGTAACTGTACTTTTTGCCCCTAACTCACCCCATCATGAATGGCAGCTCGAAGGGGCAATTTAGAACGCAAAAGCAGTACTTGGGAAATGGCTATATTTCCTCAGCACCCCTAATTTGATCAGATTTGGAGTTCAAACCCATAACTACTTAAAAAAATAAAAATAAAAGATCTGGGTATACTGATCACAAAACACATTAAACCAACGAAACTTGTAACAAACCATTGCAGTGTTCAATGCTCCCTTTCAGTGTGGAATGCATCCAGGGCTGGATTTAGGTTTGATGAGGCCCTAAACTACTGAAGGTAATGGGATCCTTAATATGTCCAGCTATCCTTTGTCAAAGGGACGCAGATGATGCTATGGTTTAAACCACTGAGCCTAGGGCTTGCCGATTGGAAGGTCAGCAGTTCGAGTCCCCGTGACAGGGTTGAGCTCCCATTCCTCGGTCCCAGCTCCTGTCAACCTAGCAGTTCAAAAGCACACCAAAAGTACAAGTAGATAAATAGGTACTGCTCCAGCAGGAAGGTATATGGCATTTCCATTCCCTGCTCTGGTTTCAGTCTGGTTTCAGTGCTCCGTTGTGCCAGAAGAAATTGTCTGCGGACAAAGGCCAGCTCCCTCGGCCTGTAAAGTGAGATGAGCGCTGCAAACGCAGAGTCGTCTGTGACTGGACTTAACTGTCAGGGGTCCTTTACCTTTACCTTTTTTATCCTTTGTCAACAACAAATTGTCACTGTTTCTTGTGTTGAATATATGCTATATGGTAATTTATGGACCTAATAGGTATCTAAAGCCATTTGCCACTGTTGCTGTATGTAGGTTTTATTTTACTTGTTTTTTATCTTATATTTTGGAAATATACATCCAGGCTTGTTTCCTTTAATTTGGGGGGGGGGGGGCAAGAGAGTGGGGCACTAAGCTATAGCTTGTTTAGCTTATACGTAAATCTGGCACTGAATGCATCCAGCCAGCCATGCCCTCTTTAGGAATATTCCCTTTTCCCTCCACAACAGACACACTGCTTTCTGAGGCCAGTGACTATGTGCCATCTTCATTGGGTTGCTTTGGGGTAGGGCTATACTTCCTTGGATTCCTCCCCCCTTTTTGTCCACTTCTGCAAACCTTCAGTTTCCCTAGCATGCCTGAACTTGGATTTGTTTCTCATAGCTGAACACCTGAGTCCACTATTAGTGTACAGTATACTAATTTGGTGCTTTTGAATTATGGTGCTGGAGGAGACTCTTGAGAGTCCCATGGACTGCAAGAAGATCAAACCTATCCATTCTGAAGGAAATCAGCCCTGAGTGCTCACTGGAAGGACAGATCCTGAAGCTGAGGCTCCAATACTTTGGCCACCTCATGAGAAGAGAAGACTCCCTGGAAAAGACCCTGATGTTGGGAAAGATGGAGGGCACAAGGAGAAGAGGATGACAGAGGACGAGATGGTTGGACAGTGTTCTTGAAGCTACTAACATGAGTTTGACCAACTGCAGGAGGCAGCGGAAGACAGGAGTGCCTGGCGTGCTCTGGTCCATGGGATCATGAAGAGTCGGACACGACTAAACAACTAAACAACAATACTAATTTCAGAAACACTGCAGAAGTTGAAAAGGAACATTAGGTTGTAAGAGCCTGCTAGATTTGTCGGGTTTTGCAAGGTTCAGAACTGGGTGTATTCTGGCCACAGATATGATGGTTTTGTCTCAAGGATGGTGGACAGTTGATAATTTGGAATTTTCTCCCTTTCCCCCTCTTACAGTCTGACGGGGTAGAGACTCCTCCTCCCAAAAGCATGATCATTTTATACTTGTTGATAAGCTTCCAGATGGCAAAGAGGTTACCAAATACGACTGGAAATATATTTTCAAGAAAGATCCAACAAGTTTTAAGGGAATTCTTGTGGGAATATTCCTTAATTAAAGTATATTTTCCCTTAGGGAGGTGCTGTATTTGATTTATTTTTACTCAAATCAAGAATTAAATCAAATGTTAGTCCAACCCTGCAGGGAAACCCTATATTTCAATGATAAGGGATGTTGTTTGCCCTTCCAGGGAACACAGGCAGTGCACGTGGTAACAGTATCTTAAGGCTCAGAGCAAATTCACTTCCACAAAGTAGTGTGGCCTCTCAAAGGAGCAAACAAGGAGAATCATAGTAGATTAAAGCTGACAGGGAAAATGGAGCTCAGAGAAGGAATGTCCTTGTTTTTATCTTGAAGGAACAACATATTCCTTATGCAGTACATTTCTCCCCCCCCCCCCCGCACTTTTAGTACTCTAGACCTTAGGGACTACATGCTGGATTGCTTCAATTAACCTACACATTAGAGCTCAGAGCCACTGGATTTAATGATTGCGCTCTTGAAATTTTTAAAAGAATATAATGTAACTCACCGCTCATATGCATACTTCAAGGCCTTGGAGTTATGAATACAAGTGAATGATGAACTGAAAAGAGTGTGGCTTTGCTGCGAGACTTACTTATTCTCCTCAGCTCATCACCAAAGTTACATTCACACACAAAATTATTTGAACCCAAGTGGTGATTTACCCAACTTTATTTCAGGAGTAGTAAATGGAGCTTGGAGGAGTAAATGGAGGGAGATTGTGCAATGAATACAGTCATAACTCGTGTTACGTTTGCTTCATCTTACGTTTTTTCAGGTTGCGTCCCGTGGCGACCTGGAATTACCGGAAAGGGTTACTTCCGAGTTTCGCTGCTCGCGCATGCGCAGACATGCAAAATGACGTCATGTGCATGCACAGAAGCGGCGAATCACAACCCGTGTGTGCGCAGACGCACCACTGCAGGTTGCATTCCTTTCATGTTGCAAACGGGCCTCCGGAACAGATCTCATTCACAACCAGAGGTACCACTGTAAATGCATCAAATGTGACTTCTTCCAGAGTTCCACAGACTGCTACAGTTAAGACTGGTTTGGACATCTATGTCCATCAACCTTTGATTACTGAAGTTGTGAATGGATTCCACTGAAAAGCATCAGGATTGAAATGATGTGATGCAATCTGTGATGTTGGATCTCGGATGGCACATTCACACATATAAAAATCACTGCTGTGTTAGGAGAGGGGTAGTACCTCTGGTGGGGCTGGGCATGTCATGTTCCTTCTCTAGTAATCTGTCCACCTTTGGTCCCTACCCTGTACTAAGCTCTCACCTGTGGCTTCTAGAAGCTGTCAGCATGTGACATTGGCCACACCCTGGGACTGACCAGGTGAAGGTAGTCAGTGCATCTCAAACCCTCAGCGAGTTAGGTTTCCCTTGCATGCAAAGGCAGTCTCTGGCGGATTGAGACCAATAGTGGGTCCAGTGGTCAAGAAGGTGGTTTCTTCATGTGCTGTAGAGGGAAGTGAAATGCACTTAGAGTATTCCTTGTAATCACAAACTCCGATAGTGCAGATTTACGGAACATGGGGAGGATTCGTAGTGCATTGAGACGAATTCATTTGGAATCTTCTTCCAGGCCTCCTCTTTCACTGCAAGGTCTAAAGTGGAGCTAGCACATGTGGGGACATTAAGGGCAGAGCATGTTTGCATGTTCCTGCCCCACTTTTTGCCCACATACGTATAGTGGAATGCCTGAAAAGGGCTTAGGTCTGGCTGGTTTCTCATATATGGGCTCAGACTGGTTGTGACCATGCAGAGGTTTTCTGACATCACCCTTGCAAGATATTCTTGTGCGATATCCTATTTAAAATATATTAGCCCAGCTGAAACCAGATTCTAGAAATTTGCATCATTGGGGGGGGGGGTGTAAGACTCATTCAGAAGACTTGTTTGTTTATTTTGATAAATAATAATGAGACTTTTTGAAGATTGCCTTAGAATAAATTTCAAGTCTCTGAAGTTTAACATAAGAAACTGACTTCAAAAAGAAATGAAGTAATAACCAGTTCTGATTCCCATGTGCATTAACCCCCCCCCCTTTTTTGTGATTCTACTCATGCTATTAAACATGCAAAAAGCTAAGCTTCTCTCCACCCACTTTTTATTGATGAGCATTTCAGAGCTCATCTTGGGCTTCACTTATATGAATGTGGACAGATAGGAAGCGGCTGTACAGTTTTGAAGCACAACCTGTCATCTTGTATACCATTCAGTGAACATGTTTAACAAGCCACACACAAAGGTTTCAGAGGGTTTACTTGTCATCTTGCAATTGGTCAGGAAGCAGAGTCATAAGAGCTGAATGTGGCCCTCTAAGCCTTTGTCACTCTCCTTAGGCCATGGCTCCCCAGCCCCTCAGGCTATGCCTGTCATTGGCTGTGCTCAACCCCTCAGCTTTCATCTGGTTGGAACATGGGTAGGCAAACTAAGGCCTGGGGACCGGATTCGGCCCAATCACCTTCTAAATCCGGCCTGCAGATGGTCCAGGATTCAGTTTGTTTTTACACGAGCAGAATGTGTCCTTTTATTTAAAATAAATCTCTGGGTTATTTGTGGGAAATCCCCTTCTGAAAAAGTTCGCTGTCCCCTGCATTGGAATAAAGCCCTAGCTGGTTGCCTGCTTCTGATGTACTTAAATATTTTTGTTGTTGTCAGACTTAATGTTTTAGTGATATGTTCCTTGAATTCTTTCTCCTTCTTTCTTTATCTCTTTCTTTTTCACCCTTTATTGTCTGCATGTGTTTCTTTTTGCCAAACTTTGTGTTCCTTTTTGTTCTCCTCATTTGGACAAGACTCCCATTTTCTGAAGGAAGCTTTCTTTCCTTTAAAAGTTTCTTTGACTCTGCTCATTAAGAGCCCTGGCATCCTCTTGGCAATGCTGGTACTTTTTTTCCTGATCTGCGGTATGCCTTCCAGCTGAGTTTCTATTGTCATGCTTTTGAATAACCCCCTAAAGTCTGCAGAGACTTGACCCTCTTGGCTTTCGCTTTCAACTTCCTTTTTATCAGTCCTCTGGGGGGGTTTTTTTAGAAGTCTCCTCTTTCAAAGTCAAATGTAACTGCATTGTATTTACCTGGCAATTGTTAACTTACATACCGTATTTTTCGCTCTATAGGACGCACCGGACGATAAGACGCACCTAGTTTTGGGGGGAGGAAACAAGAAGAAAAAAATTCTGAACCCCAGAAGCCAGAACAGCAAGAGGGATCTGGCTTCGGGGACAGCCTTTGAAGCCTCTGCAGGGCAGCGGGGTACCTTCACCTCGCTGCCCTGTGGAGGCTTTGCGCAGCCATCCCCAAGGTAGAACAGTGAGACGGAGCGCAGCACTCCATCTCCCTGTTCTGGCTTTGGGCTTAGCTGTGCAGCCTGCATTCGCTCCATAAGACGCACACACATTTTCCCTTACTTTTTAGAAGGGAAAAAGTGTGTCGTATAGAGCGAAAAATATGGTATATGTTGTGGCCACTGTTCTCAATAAGTTCAGCAACACTTACATCTTGCAGTGAGTCCTGGTCACCACTTAAGATGAAGTCCAGGGCCATCACCTTTCTGCTGAGTTGCATGACTGACTGTTCCAGGACACAATCTTTTAGGGTATCTAGAAATGTTACCTTTGTTCTGCCTAGAACACATGTTTACCCAAGTCTATCTGGCCAGCCTTGAACCAGTCACTGCTCCATAGCGTATCTCAGATCTACCTAATCTACCTTTTAAACTACAACAGTTTTCTCTAATCTCGTGCCTTCTGAATCACACTGAGCTATAACTCGCATCATCTCTGACCACTGGTATTGCTGGTTGGGGCTGATGAGAATTGAAGTCCGAAACATCTGTAAGGCACCAGGGTTGCCTATAATGAAATGGTCTGTGTGTACGCCATCTGGCTACAAACAGAGGTTTCTGTGGCGGAGGAGAAGCTTTCTGTTGGTGCAATAAGTTAAAATGGCCAGGTGGAAGTTCAAAACACAGGTTCATATGCACATTACTGAAACCTCACCAGATTTTTCTCTTCTTCTTAATGATAATGTAGAAACATCCACACCAGCCCCACTCTTGCTCTTCCTCCTGTGCTACTGAACCATGTAATTAGCTAACCCATCTCTGATGAAATGACAGCCAGCAATATTTCTTTAATTAGTGCCATCTTCACAATTTTATTCAAAATAGTCCTCCATGTAATTACTGATACTTGTTGAGTGAGGGAGAGAAAGAGAGGGGAGAGAGAAAGAGAAGTTATTTACTGTGGAAAATGGCAAATGTGCAGAATACATTGTGTTCTCGGGATTCTAGAGGGAGTCTGTTTTAAATATGGAAAGTTTTCACAGGAGGGGGGGGGTCCTAATTAAAACATCCCTAGGATGTCCTTTTTATCCAGAAAGAAAGGTGGTCTTGTCCGTAGGCAGACAAATCCACTTTCTCCTTCTAAGGCTATTGTGTTTGCCTAGAGTTGTATGAATCAACCAGGTACCCTTTCATTATCAATATTCACAGTACAATCTCTCTGTTACACATCACAGCAGAGTCCCATTGGATGCCTATGACTTTTTCATTTCTTTTGTTTACTAAGCTCTGCAGTGGCAACTTGCCAGTTCCTTGTAAGAGGAAAATCCACTGGTGTGCCAATCTTCATGCGGGATTGAAAGCTTAAAAGGAAGGAGAAGAGGAAGATGACAAACAGAGAGATAACGAGAGGGGAAAGTATTGCCTTTAATTCCGCTGCAAATTTCTGGGGTGGGGTTTGAAGCAGGAAGGGGGGTTGTTTTCCTCATTTGCCATGAAACTTCAGTGCTTCGTGCAGATGGGTTCATTAGCAAATAAAATAATGCGACACTCTCCACATATAGACACACAGACATACACCAACTCACACACATAATAGGGGGGAAGCATTCTTTTCCGGATAGCAGCTGTTTCGCTGTCACACCTTTTGAAAACCTAGATATAAAGACAAATATTGTGAATGTTATGCGAGCCACAGAGTTAAGCCTCCATGAAGTGCATGGCTTTTCATTTACCGCACTTGAAAAGAGTGGCTTTCAGAAGGTTATATGTCCACCTGTAGTTCCCCGTTTCACGGGTGTGATTATATGAAAGTCAATGAAATGTTGCGGAACTATCTATATGTCTGTTGCTATTTAAAGATTCCAAAGCCACTAATCAAATTTTCTCCCACAAAAGGGGTTGTTCAACAGCTCATGGCATCTTAGGAATATTTGCTGCTGCTGCTGCTGCTTCTCCTTTTTTAAGCATTGCTCATGAATCTCAGAATTCAAATAATTTTAGTGCTCGATGCCAAGCCAAACCTAAGAGCACAGTGCTATTTGTGACATTGGGGCAATGAAAGCAGGGATTATGTGGGACCCAAATGTTGTTGGACTCACTCCTACTCCCATCAGCCTCAACTCCTACTCCCATCAGCCTCACCATGAGGCATTGTGAGGCATGGTGCATATCGGGAACTTTTTTCCTAGAAATAAAGCGCTGATCTCCACTGACAGAGACAGTATGCATTTAGATGCCCGTTGCTGTGGATCACAAGTAGGGAGAGTGCTGTTGCCCTGAGGTCCTGCTAGTGAATTTCATATGGGCTGTTCTTACAGTTCTGTGAACGGAAATGCTCTTATTGCCCACTTTCTAAAATAGCCCCTAATAAAAGGGCTCCTAGTAAAAAGATTGGTTTTGCATGTGGAAGATTTCGTATTCAGTAGCTGGCATCAAGGGTTGGAGAAATCTGAAATTCAGCATAGCCACTGCCTATCACTGTAGACTGGGGTAGACAACCTAAGGCCCGGGGGCTGGATCAGTGGCGTAGCGTGGGGGGTGCAGGGGGGGCCGGCCGCACCGGGCGCAACATCTGGGGGTTAGGGTTACCGGGCGCAAATCCACGGGTTAGGGGGCGCAAATTACTTGCCTTGCCCCGGGTGCTGACAACCCACGCTACACCACTGGGCTGGATGCGGCCCGATCGCCTTCTCAATCCAGCCCGCGTACGGTGCAGGAATCAGCGTGTTTTTTACTTGAGTAGAATGTGTCCTTTTATTTCAAATGCATCTCTGGGTTATTTGTGGGGCATAGGAATTTTTTTTTCCAAAATATAGTCCGGCCCACCACATGGTCTGAGGGATGGTGGACCAGCCCATGGCTGAAAAAGGTTGCTGACCCCTGGTGTAGACTGTATTCAGCTAGGCAGATCTGACTCTGTTGCTTCTTATGTCCATATTCATCCAGCCTCAGAGTGAGACCATGTGCTCTGTACCAGTGACGTGCTGTCAGTGGAGTAGTGGGACTAGACTAGCCCCCTAAATGTTCCTGGCACCTCCTTCCCAAAGACCAGAAAGGGTGATGTGATGCTTTGACAGGTCCAAGAGCCCTCCCGGCTTTGGTCTCCAGCATCCTGTCAGAGGCCAGGCCACGGGGCTTCTGCCTAGCTTAGGGAAGGAGGCACAATGCTCATGCGTGCGACATCAGGTCCCCCACCCTCGATTGCCCTCGCAAGCTGGTGCCTATGGCCCTGACACTTCCCCTGGGAAAAATTTCACCGCACACCACTGCTCTGTACAGTTGCCTGTACATCTGTACATGTGGGTGGCACTGTGGTCTAAACCACTAAGCCTATTGGGCTTGCTGATCAGAAGGTCAGTGGTTTGAATCCCTGTGACGGAGTGAGCTCCCATTGCTCTGTCCCAGCTCCTGCCAGCCTAGCAGTTTGAAAGTACACCAGTGCAAGTAGATAAATAGGTACCACTGTGGCAGGAAGGTAAATGGCATTTCCATGCACTCTGGTTTCCATCATGGTGTTCCATTGTGCCAGAAGCAGTTTAGTCATGATGACCACATGACCCAGAAAAGCTGTCTCTGGACAAATGCTGGCTCCCTTGGCCTGAAAGCGAGATGAGTGCTGCACCCCATAGTCACCTTTGACTGAACTTAACCGCCCAGGGGTCC
The DNA here is from genome assembly GCF_965112155.1 of Podarcis liolepis. NCBI lineage: Eukaryota > Metazoa > Chordata > Lepidosauria > Squamata > Lacertidae > Podarcis > Podarcis liolepis. The sequence continues at coordinate 27,647,801 of NC_139571.1, forward strand.
TTTACCTTTATATTTTTTACAGTTGCCTCCAATGTTAAATAAATATGGTATGTTAAATGAAACATACCATAATGAAGAACCATAGGCTGTATGGCAGGATTGCTCCAGAAGCATTCTTGAACACTCACTACTATTTTGGTAGATATTGTGGGTGGGCTTTAAAGCAACATGAAGGGCAGAGAGTAATAAATTCTCTGTTCTTTCTTCCCTCAAGCCTGGGAAATCCAACTGCATGGTAGCTTGTTCTGTTGTGCACAGATACATTCAACTCTTAAAGGTAAAGGTAAAGGGACCCCTGACCATTAGGTCCAGTCGTGGCCGACTCTGGGGTTGCGGCGCTCATCTCACTTTATTGGCCGAGGGAGCCGGCATACAGTTTCCGGGTCATGTGACCAGCATGACTAAGCCACGTCTGGTGAAGCAGAGCAGTGCACGGAAACACCGTTTACCTTCCCACTGGAGCGGTACCTACTTATCTGCTTGCACTTTGACGTGCTTTCGAACTGCTAGGTTGGCAGGAGCAGGGACCGAGCAACGGGAGCTCACCCTGTTGCGGGGATTCAAACCACCGACCTTCTGATCGGCAAGTCCTAGGCTCTGTGGTTTAACCCACAGCACCACCCGCGTCCCTATTCAACTCTTAGAAGTTGCCATTATTAAGACATCATCTTACAGTATAAAAACCAGCAGAGCGGCAATGGGGAAAAGTTTGCCTTGCTCTCTCGTGCTGCTTTTTATCTGTGTAGAAGGCTTGGACAGTAAAGTTGGGTAAGTGGGAGCAGGTCTTGGCAAATAGTCTTGGAAGAGCCTCTCTGCTCTCGCTGAGCAAGCAGAACAGATAGTGGACTCTGCGCTTTCTGTGGCAGGATGCCAAGGCTCCTCTCTTTTCCTCTTTATCATCCCATCCCTCCTGCTATAGTAACATGAACTCTTTAGTCAACCTGCTGTGAGATGAGCCTTTTGTGTTTGATTTTGCCTGTTGAAAGAACTGCTCCTTTTTGGCTGTGCCAAAATGGGATGTCTTTGTTTATTTCCTTGCTTGCTGCTAGAATGGGATCTTGGATCCTGCTGAGGAGGGAATTGAATTGATTGTCAAATTAGTACTTGCCCTAGAAAGAAAGGGATTTTGTTTATCTTCAACACATGCGTGCACACGCACATATATATATATATATATATATATATATATATATATATATATATTCCTTTTCAGCGTCTTTAATCACTTTTTATTGCACTGGTCACAATGGTTCGTTGGCCCTTCCCAGAAGCTGGATTTCCAAACAACCAGGTTTTAAAATGGTGTGCTGTGAATTGAATTTAGCTCTTTTCTCCCTTTTTCTTCTTCTTCTTCTTCTTCTTCTTTTTTAATTTCATAAAGCCATGAAATTTAATGATTAAGAAAGGCAAAATAATTAAGAAAGGTGCAGAATTCTCTCAGGCGATGTCTCTGGTCTGGGTTCTCCTCTTCCAGGTATGGCAGCCTGATAGGTAGAAACCCATCATTACTTTCCTCCCCCAAAAAACAATTTGCTTTTACAAGTACCTTATTTAAATAATATTCGAACGCTTAAAAAAATCAAGCCATGATATCAGAAAGCCTTTTTGTAGCAAATGTTTTTACTTGTGCACCAAAATCATTAACATGGTTTAGGCATGTGTGCCTCTTGGTATGAAATTTCAAAACTTTCTGGTTCTCGGTGGGTGTTAGATAAAGATTTGGGTGAAAACAGATTTGGAAAAGTATGCATGCATGTGTGTCTAAAAGATGCAATATTTTTACTTCTCAAACACATTAATCAAGGGTCATTGATTTTGTCTTTTTTTCAATTCTACATGATTAGATTGCAAATAGTACTGAGCGGGTTCCTTACTTTGCAACCTGTCAACTGTCCACAGCGTAATTTATTTTTAAACGACTCAGTGCATTAGCAATTGCCTATGAATTCAATAGTGCTAATAATGACACACATTTATCAATCTGGTAGCCAAATGAAATAGGGGTGTGTGTGACATTCCCCCCCCCCCCGAAATATTATTTTAACTTTGCTGTTTAAATGTATGTCTCCTGTATAAGATAATTAATACTGTTTGTAATGGGAATGTAGTTTTGTATCAGCCGTTGATGGCACAATATTGAAATCCAGCTGGGAACTTTCTCCTGAGTTTTAATGAATTAATCTGCTTTTAGAATAAAAAGTTAAATTAGGAATGAGAGGGGAAATGAATTTTCATGAAGGTAATGGTTATCTTTCAATACTTTAGAAATGCTGTAGATTAAGGCAGCCAAATGAATTTTGAGAATTTCTCCCAAGACGCAAATAGAATAGCTTGCGCTGGTTAATACATAAGGACTTCATATTCCTTAATCATGTTCTGGAGAGTGCATTAAAAAAAAAAACTATTACAGGAAGGGAAAGCACTTATTCTGTGTTCTCCAGCCTTGTATGCACGATGGCATACAATGGTAAAATAAAGAAGCCATTATGAATGGGATGTAATGGATTGAGTCATTCTGCAGTCATATGGACCACATTTATTGTTTAGCATTAGATGTGGCACTAAAATCATTTCATAATCTTGACAACCTTGACTTTCATATAAATATGGCAATAGTTATGTTTCTAGACTATAAGGTCATCAATAAAAGCCTGAAAATAATCCGGTAAATGTAAAATGTCAAACACTGGAGAAGAGTGATGCTGAGCAGTGGGTGGATGTTGGTATTATTCTATTATCTACAGCTATCTCTGCTCAAGGGACCAAGGTGGGGTGTTTGTGTGTCAAGACAGCCATCCAATGTGAAAGCGAGCAGAATTTCAACCCACAGCTTTCAAGAGCACTCCAGATTAGAAAACAGAAAGATGAACCAACCCCACCAAAACACAGGCTGCATGGCAGAAAGCAACTGCTTGGATTGAAACCTACCAAGTAGTGTGTCAAGTAGGGATGGCAGATAAATTTGATTCAATTGGCGTCTGAAGCTGAATCTGTCAAATTCACACTCTCCAAAACAATATGTGCCCCAAAACACACACATCCATCAAAGTTTGCACTTGACTAAATTTTGCAATGTAGCTCTCCATCCAGTGTCTTTAAAATGAACGTATTGTGGAAAATAACATACCAGAATGCATTATGTTTGGATAAGTTGGCTGCAGAAATTTGCACATTAGACAAAACTGCATAAGCAGCATGGAAGTGCTGAAGAATTTCCATGAGGATATAGCAGCAACAATCAACAATGACGACAAAGAGCTGCAGAAATGTTGAAAACTGAATTGAAGATCAGAAAAATGATAAATTGAGACAAACGTTATTGGCAGAACCTTCCATCCCTAATGCAGAGCCTTGAGCATCTTTCCGAATTTTCCAAAGCTTTTCACAGGTATGGATCAGGTTAGTTCACATTGGATTTCACAGAAATCAGTTACCCAAAGGATCTCTAGATGCATTGCATGGGTGGATCTCTGGGGCAGAATTGCAAATCATGATTTGACTGAATGGGCTGAATTCATAAATGGTATTGAAGGTTCCATTCTCTCTTCCCCTAAGAGGCACAAGCAAAGGAACTCTGTTTCTCCAAACTTTGGTTTCACCACTGTAATAGGTATGAGTTACTCGTGCGTAAACTGGTGCCTTTCTCGGTTAATTTGCCTTGTTAAACCTTTCTGACTGCACAGCCCCTTCTCATTGTGGCTGCCTCAGTCACTGGCAGAATCCGTCAGTGGGCGTTTCTTGAACCTCTTCCAACATAAAAGTTGTTTGACACCCAGTCTCCTCCTCCTCTCACTGCGCGGGAGTCTTCTGCGCAGGGAAGGCATGGGTAGCGGAGGACCTGGGCTCTCCTCACTGATGTCCAGTGAAGAGTCCTGGAGCCCTCTCTCCAATTCCTCCGTCTGCCCCCCTTTATCCCTGGTGTTGCACTGATTGGCTTCCCCCTCTCCTGAGCTGTTTCTCCCCCTGCTGCTGGGTCCTTCACCAGCATCATCTGGGAGCCTCCCCTTCGCCTCTCGCTCCGATGTCAGTTCCCTGACAACCACACTAACAAGTTACCACCCTTTCGCTATGTTTCCTCTATTGCAAGTACTCTGACATCGCTCTTATTATTACTATTACTCAAGATTTATCGATTTGACTTACAGCTCTATGTTGCTGTTTGCTTTAACTCTCCTGCATCCTGACCGAAAAATCTTGGAAACTTTGGTCATTCCATTATTTCCTATGTGCACAGGGCCGTCTCTACCCGGTGGTTCAAGTGGCTTGGGGCTTGGGGCGCCTAGCTCTGAAGGGCGCCAACCTCAGTATCTGGGGAGGAGAGTTGTAATCCAGGGAGAGCAGAGCCCATCCGAGCACCACAGACTCTTCTACTGCAGGCTCTGCATCCGGGGCCAGCGAGGCAATGACGAGGTGGCTGTCGGTGCAGAGGCGCCTCTGCGCCGGGTTTGCAGCCCCAGTGAGCCAGAGGGATCTTTGCAGCACGGCGCCAGATATGCTTAAGACGGCCCTGTATGTGCAACAAATTGCTTAATAATTGAATGTGAAGGGAAAGGCAGTAGTGGTTAGGAGAGAAAGAAAGAGAGTAGAAAACAATCACCAATAATCAATGGAAGAGTGATTTGTTTTGTGGGCATAAAGGTAAAGGTAAAGGGACCCCTGACCATTAGGTCGAGTCATGACCGACTCTGGGGTTGTGGCGCTCATCTCGCTTTATTGACCGAGGGAGCCGGCGGACAGCTTCCGGGTCATGTGGCCAGCATGACTAAGCCACTTCTGGCGAACCAGAGCAGCACAAGGAAACACCGTTTACTTTCCCGCTTGCACTTTGATGTGCTTTCGAACTGCTAGGTTGGCAGGAGCAGGGACCGAGCAACGGGAGCTCACCCCGTCGTGAGGATTTGAACCGTGACCTTCTGATCGGCAAGTCCTAGGCTCTGTGGTTTAACCCACAGCGCCACCCTTCTTTGTGGGCATAGCATATTTTAAACAAATATTCAAAAATGTATCAAAAAAATAAATTCAGCTTCAGAGTTGAATTCATTCCTTAACAAAACAATGGCTTATACTCTTGATCGTTTCAATTTGTGTGTGTGTGTGTGTGTGTGTGTGTGTGTGTGTGTGTGTGTGTATAGCTGGCAGTCCTCCTTAATAGCCTTTGGTCCCTTACAACTTTGTAAATCTGTTTGCCAAATCCATGATTGCTGGTTTGATGCAATAATTGTAACTGTGTTCCTGGGACACACATTTTACATACGCAGGCACCTTTTTTGTTTGACTCAGCCTTTATCTTTCTTGTCTCCTGGTGCTAAATCTGACTTCTTTCTGTCTTTGGGATAGTGCTAAAAACGTCTTAAGTATTTAATTTCAATGCAGGTTTGTCGGAAGGGAAACACCACTGATTAATATGCTGGATTTCTTGGTCTGTACTTAAAAAATGCAAGTAAAAGTGCACAAAACTATAATTAAAGAAAAATTTGACCCGCTGTGCTCTCAGCATCATCTGTAGAGGTACAAGTAATTGTTGCATGATTATATATTCTCATCGGCCTAAAGCATGAGAGTAATTGAGTGAAAAAAATCCACACATTATGGAAAATGATTACTGCCTTTGAGCCATAATAAACAATGACATTCTCATTGTGATGGTGCTAAGCAGTAGAACAAATGAGAGCAGCCTACTTGAATGCACACACTCAGGATCATTAGCAACTCATGTAACCCCCTAGTAAATAATTGAATCATGGGATTGTCCACAGGGTTGGCTGCTGAGGAATGGAGATGTTGAGGAGGGGGAGCAAGGCATAAATTTAACTATGACTTACTTGAGCAGGCATTTTGATGGTATGCATGTAGTCTTCCTGGACTGCCAAGAATTAAAAGGCTGTTTGTAACACTGATCGTTATTATTGATCATTGGTCTGGCTCTTTGAATATGCATTACAAAGTTCGTTACAAAAACCCAATGGGGCAGACCAGTGGTTTTCGATTTTTTTCAGAGATCCCTTTTCTCATTGCCTTGTCTACAGAGAAATGCCTGTGTGTTCTCAGAGTGCACATAGATTGCAGAGGTGTATTGGTCACACGCAGGTGGTGCTGTGGTCTAAACCACTAAGCCTCTTGGGCTTGCCGATCAGAAGGTGGACGGTTTGAATCCCTGTGACGGAGTGAGCTCCTGTTGATCTGTCCCATCTCCTGCCAACCTAGCAGTTTGAAAGCAAGCCAGTGCAAGTAGATAAATAGGTACCCCTGCTGTGGGAAGGTAAATGGTGTTTCCGTGTGCTCTGGTTTCATTACAGTGTTCTGTTGCGCCAGAAGTGGGTTAGTCATGCTGGCCACATGACCCAGAAAGCTGTCTGTGGGCAAATGCCAGCTCCCTTGGCCTGAAAGCAAGATGAGCGCCGCAACCCCATAGTTGCCTTTGACTGGACATAACTGTCGCTTCACCTTTATCTTTTTACTGGTCACACTCCCATTCCTGGAGTGCACACCCTGGATCATACCCACTGCTTTCCTGTGGCTGTGCACTATAGGGATAGTTCAGCACTGACAACTGGTAATGTTCTCTGAAGTGATAATGGGAAAACTTGCACTTGATTGCTGACCTTTGAAAACTACCACAGCGACTCATTTTTTAATCTGATTGTACATATAAAGTCATCTTTAGAAAGTCCTTCCCTGGGTGGCCTTGCTGTCTGGGACAAAGTGGTTGGTTTCTAGATTTGGGTTTGATCAGCTGTAACAGATATAATTGTGGAAAGAAATCAAACGGTGTCTGTTTGCTAGTAGAAGAGATGCCATTGCTGGAACAGATTCCACTTCTTCTCCTACCTACAGATTCCTGTGTGTGTTCCCCAAATCTTTTCTAAAGGGTTGGGGGATCCTCTGGAGCAGATTTGGGAAGCACAGTGGTTTGCAGAAGGGATGGAAAGGAAGTTGTGCAAGACTTAAAGAAATGCGGAGTCGTGAATTCTCACAGTGAATTTGTGCCTCTTCTGTGTCCTCTATTTTGCCTTGTTTTCTAAAAGAACTGCAAGACTTTAATGTCACTGGAAAAGTCCTTCCAATTAGTGCTTTTGTTTTCAAATGCAGTTGTTTGCATAACAGGAAAGCATGCCACCGTGGAATTTTCTCTCAAATCCTATATCCATCCAGCACAATTACCAGACTTCACTTGTCTGTGAACACCTCCATTGCTGCCTAGAAAATGGGACATATAATGGAACAAGGGCAAGCATTAATCCCAATTAGTACTTTTATCTGAGGACATTACAGCAATTATAATTGAAACACATTAGGTATAAAGAGAGAGGTCCCCTCTCTTTCCAAAATTGGTTAGTTTTTCTCTTTCCATTTCACTAGCTTGGGATAATGAAGAGCTCCTCAAGGAAATGAGTAAATCAATACGGTTTCTCAAACTATCTGTAGAGCAGGATTCTGGAACCTTTGGTTTCTGCATGTTGGAATACAACTTCTGCCATTGCTTACTGTTGGCCAGGCTAGCAGGAGCAGATGGGAATTGCAGTCCAACAAAGTCTGGAGGACTATAGCTTTCCCAGCCCTTCTATAGAGTACTTCATGGTGTTTGTAGATGAATGTTGACCAGATATCACTGTACAGTGGTACCTCAGGTTAAGAACTTAATTCGTTCTGGAGGTCCGTTCTTAACCTGAAATAGTTCTTAACCTGAGGTACCACTTTAGCTAATGGGGCCTTCCGCTGCTGCTGCGCGATTTCTGTTCTCATCCTGAAGCAAAGTTCTTAACCCGAAGTACTATTTCTGGGTTAGTGGAGTCTGTAACCTGAAGCGTCTGTAACCCAAGGTACCACTGTACTGTGAATTGCTGGTCAGTTAATTGAAATGGTGCCTTCTGTTAGCACAATGACAGCAAAATGGTTGGTTATCAGTTCCAAAATGGTAGGTGTTTTACAGTGGGCTACTAAACTTGCAAACAAGGATGTCAGAAACAATAGGAAGTGGATGTTGGAGAGAAAAAAAGGAGTTTAAAATCCAGTGATGAACTCTTTAGCAAAATGCTGATGAGCCACTTTGCAGCATAAGTCTGGATGATTGGACTAAGGTTGTTTTTATTACAAGAAAATTCATTTGACTTTCATGACTCTCTCCCTCTTTTTTAAGCTATCGTTGCAGAGACCTTGGAAAATCAGAATATATTCTTTTTATCAGATATTTTGAACATAAATTACAGAGTGCCTTTGCACTGTCAGAGCCCCACTCCAGGAGAAAATGAAATTAAGTGACTGAGCTTTAAAAACTAGCAGCTGTATGTTTAGAATATGAAAATACGAGGAAGTGGCGGGGAGTGTGATCCTGCCATTGTATCAAGCTAGAGATGAAACGGGAGAAGCCGAGCATCATCTGGTGCTGTGTGAAGAAACAAGCGTAGGGAAGGGAGCTTTGTAGCATGGCAGGGAGACAGCCTCCCAGGGCTTTGCCAAAGTTTATCCAACCAAACATAAAAGCTGCCTTTACAACACGTCTCAAGTGTCTTCCCCGCTCACCCACCCCATTCCCCCATTAATTCAATGTATTTGTGTGCAAAGCACACAGTGCGGGAAACTGGTGAGATTCTAACAAGTGCCAGATGAGGCCCCAAACACCCACAGGACACTCGGTGTGGCTGCTGATGTGAATGTGAGTCACATAGGCCTGTTGGATTCAGCAGTATATGCCAGGTAGCACTGGTTCGTTTTTTACACACACACACACACACACACACACACACACACGCATCCCCCACATACTCTTGGGAGTTGAGGAAGCTGTAAATAAAAAAATAACAATAACTAAATAAATTCTCTTCACTATGTGGACCTACTAAGCAAGAAAACACTATGTAGGAGGATATTTCTGACGTGATGAACTGCCAAGGAATACAGGACATTTTCCCTTCTGACAGTCATGTGGGAGAAGGAATGTTACAGCAGGTGTAGCTTTTTTTATTCTTTGCCTTTCGCCACTCCAGTTTCATCCCCTCCAACATTTCTCTGATGAATGTCCTATTCCATCATCATCTTGACTGGGTTGCCCCAGCCACTCCAGGCAGCTTCCTACATATATAAAAACATAATTAAACATTTAAAAAACTTCGCTATACAAGAGCTGCCTTCAGGTGCCTTCTAAAGGTTGTATAGCTACTTATTTCCTTGGCCCACGGAGATACGCATAACTCCATACCCACCGATGAAAATAGGGACGTCCTACCATACCCTCCAATGTTTCTCTGAGGAAAATAGGGACGTCTTTAGGAAAAGCGGACCGTTCTGGGATCAAATCAGAAAGTGGAATGGCTTCTGTAATTCCAGGACTGTCCCTGGAAAATAGGGACACTTGGAGGGTCTGCAACTTGTCATACAGTAGGAGTGAGAAGACTTAATATGCCGGGGGTCCCCCAACCTTGATATACCAGCGGGGGGGGGCATATTTTGAGATCTACAATATTGCCATGGGCGCACAGAAGTAAAACTGGTGAAGTTCAGATGGCAGCCCATAGGAGTTCAGCAAGCTCTGTGTTTCTGTTGCTTGCCTGAGTCTTCAACAACAGGAGGTAGGGCTGTCAAGCACCTACCAGGCCACTATATACAGCATTGGGCAATTTGCTAAAAATTAAAACAGTCTTATGTAGCACCTTAAGATGTTTTTTTAAAAAAATATTGTTTCCACTTTGGGTTGATGTAACCCTTTCTGCTTCTGGTCTTTATTTGGAATCCAGCCCTAATTGTAACACGAACCTTAAGAACATGGAATCCATTTTGAAAATGATGAGATTTTGCACAGTGCATTGGTGACAAAAAACCTGTAATAAAACTCAAGCATCCTATCTACTAGTGCCCTGAAAACTGCTATTTTAAAGCTTTTTAGCAAAGCTTTCTCCATCACCCTCCACCTCCTGCCCAATATATGATAGTCTTGTAAACAAAGGTGTTGAGTTTCATGCTGTCTAGCAATTGCCATGTTAAGAAGGAATAACAGAGGAAGAGGTTCAGGTGTTGTGAGCCATATCCTGAGGTAATTTTCACATCATATAAAATTTTCAGCAGAGCAAAAGGTTTGACAATTAAATTGGAATGAGGCTGGATATAGCAGGCTTCTGGAGGAAGTTAAGTGTCACTACCTCTATATGAAACCAGTTCACATTAGTACACCAAACTGTTACCTGTCACCAATATGTACAGTGAAATCTCTCGGTGATATCAACCTTGCTAGGCATCAGGAAACCTCCCAAGAAGGCTTATTTGAAAGTCAACAGCTGCTTCCCTTCAAACTTTTTGATTGAAATGGCTCCCACCAACGCCGAGCAGGGAGGGCTCAGGGGCCAGAGTTTCCCCCAGAAGTTTCAATGAAGGGACCCCCCCCCCCATGTTCCCCATTAAGCAGGGAGAAACAACAAGGAACCTCAAGGAGGGTAAGTAGCACAACTAAGAAGCTCCAGGGATGAGCCCTGTTCCACACAAAAAGGAACAGTGTGCTTAGCTATGCAGACTCAGCCTGCTTTCCCCTCTCAAGTACTAGAGAGCAAGACCTACCTGTGAATTTTGAGCAAGAGAAACTGCCCTTGCATTCGAAGGTTTGCTGAGCTTTCTCAATACAATGGTGCCTCAGATTAAATACGGTCATACCTTGAGTTGAATGTGCTTCAGGTTGAGCGCTTTCGGGTTGCTTACATTCCATTCAGGATGCGAACAGGGCTCCGGAACGGATCCCGTTTGCATCCCGAGGTATCACTGTACTTAATTCGTTATGGATGTCCATTCTTAACCTGAAACTGTTCTTAACCTGAAGCACCACTTTAGCTAATGGGGCCTCCTGCTGCCACCGCGCCGCCGGAGCACGATTTCTGTTCTCATCCTGAAGCAAAGTTCTTAACCCGAGGTACTATTTCTGGGTTAGCGGAGTCTGTAACCTGAAGCGTATGTAACCTGAAGCGTATGTAACCTGAGGTACCACTGTATTCCGTGGAGCTTTTTATAAAATCAGCTCTGAACAAACAAGTAATACTTTTAATAGTGTTTGGAAAGCATGAAAGGGGAAATGAAACCTGTCGTGGCCTCCTGGAGCTGTGTTAAAAGATGGCTGTGAAATTTCTAATTGGTTAAGAACTGCTGGGTGCGTTGAGCTAAAGCAAGAAGCTGTCCTAATGCCAGTTGAATCTCTCTGAAAGTCTAAGGGGTGCCGCCTCTTTTTCTTAATGTTTTCACATTTGCATTCTGTGCTCCTGCCGGTTCTGTTAGCATTTCACAGGAATCAGATCCATTAAACACAAATATTCTTGGATCTGATTACTGGCATGAATGCATTGGTGACAAAAATCACTGGGGTACCAGCTGCAAATTGAATGAAGGTTTATTAAGTGAAGATAAAAGCATGCCAAAACAGATGGAAGTTCCTTTTGGATTTATGAATTCCGGTGAGATTATTTTGCTGTAGTTCTTGGGAAAAAAGATGTGAGGCTTCTCAGTTGTGCAGTTAAAAGTGCAGAAGTTGGTTTTCATCTAGAGTAGCAATAAAAATCGGAAATATTGTAAATATAAACAATCTGGGTGGCTAAAATAAATTGCTAAACTTTTGATAGTAGGGATACCTTACAAAAATTATTATGGTGGAGGTGCACTTCATTCCTAAATTGAAAATTCTGCATGCATATTTTCTCAATCCTTTCCCAGAAGAGAATGCACAAGTGTTTTGCTTGTGACTACAGTAAAGGCCAAGGTATGCTGGTGGAGCTGTGGTCTAAACCACTGAGCTTCTTGGGCTTGTCAATCAGAAGGTCGGAGGTTTGAATCCCCGCGACGGGGTGAGGTCCCGTTGCTCATTCCCAGCTCCTGCCAACCTAGTAGTTCAAAAGCATGTCAAAGTGCAAGTAGATAAATAGGTACCGCTCCAGTGGGAGGGTAAACGGCGTTTCCGTGCATTGCTCTGGTTTTCGTGTTCCGTTGCACCAGAAGTGGTTTAGTCATGCTGGCCACATGACCCAGAAAAACTGTCTGCAGACAAACACCGGCTCCCTCGGCCTGTAAAGCAAGATGAGCGCTGCAACCCCAGAGTCATCTTTGACTGGACTTAACTGTTAGGGGTCCTTTACCTTTTACCTTTTTACAGTAAAGGCCAGTGAGTATTGCCCTCTTTTCTCAGCCAGTCATGGCTCGAGGATGCAGATAACCAATCCCTGTTTAACAGAATCAGAGAGTCAGAGGGGTTCATGTAGGTCTTCTAGTCAAAGCCCTTGCCTCAGTGCAGGAAGTCTAGACCAGCAGATTTATGTCCAGTTTCTGCTGGAAGACCTATAACGTGCTCTAATGAATTTATCTTAAGGATACCGTAATGGAACGGTCCACTTTCCCCTCTTGAAACTTGCTTGGAGTGGTTTGCCCCAATGGGTGTGGCTCTGGTTTGTTCCATGTTTGTGTTGATTGGAGAAAGTGAAAAGATATATGACATGCTCTGGCTGAGCTACATATAGGAACCACACACACCCCGTGTGCTGTTTTTAAATAAGAAGGAAGTTGTTTCTGAGGCTGCCAGTCACGTACTTTCTGATGCTGGTGCTTGCTCTTCCTTCCCACATCACCTCACCCTGGTTGTTGCTCTTTTTAATTTATTTAATCATTTTTTTGATACACACAACAACCGCAAAAGACACATACAACAAAAACCATAATAACAATAATACCACAATTTGACAATTCAGATTTGAATACACTGATATACCTACGACTACACCTTTTTAAACAATTTTTCCCACCTCTCTCTTTCCTCCCCCTACCTCCCACCACTATCTGCCTTATCGCTTAAATATTCCTTCCAGATTTCTTCATAATTATCCATTCTTATTTTGCGTCGACATGCAATTTGTTCATATGTAGCTAGTCCGTCCATATTATCAATCCATGTGCTCAATGGAATCTTTTTGCGGCTCTTCCAATTCATCAAAACAAGGGGTGTTTTTTTGCTTCTAATATAGCACGGTTCATCCATTTTTTTGACCCCTTGATTCTTGTTGTTGTTATTGTTATTCCAAGAAGAATCAGTTTTTATTTATTCTATTGCTTCCAGATGCACAATATTAATAACTGAAACACTTATTGAAGCCCCCCTTTTAGGGCATAACACTTACCAGGTGACCTACACAATCATAAAACAAACTACATTTGCAGCCAGAAAATTCAGGCACCAGGTGACTTCCTACAGTGTCCGTCCACCAATGGAACAGGCTTCTGCTTACGTAACATGACTTCTCCTTCCTCTCCCGTCTCCTGCAGCCCCACGTACCTCCACTGCCTGATTTTAAGGTTGGCCCATAGACATTCCTTTGTCTTTCAGCAGACACTTGTCTGCAGCATTCATTTTACTATGCCTAAATTGTCGGGGCACCAACAAACAGCAGAGCTCCTGCTTTCACTAGTGCTGCTTTGCAGAGATCTGGCTTTGTCCTTGATCAGCCCAGAATTCCTCAAAAGCTCCCTGCTTTTCCCTGGGATTTGATTGAATCCAGTGATTACTCCTACTAGATACAGTAGACCTTTGATCTGACCCAACAGGCCTTTGCCTGTGTTGTTAAGCAAAGGAACATTTAAGCTGGATGACCTTTCTGGTGCATTTTCACTGAAAACAGCTTCTCATGCTACCTGTCGCAATCAAGCAGGGATAGCACAGGTGTGTTGTGTGCAGAGTACATCCTGTGCGGTTTACTTTTCATTCCCAGCAGATTTCACTTCTGAAGCCCCTTGCCTTTGTCCTCTGTTGCCATTCACATGCTTAGACCTTTTCCTCCCCCAGAACTGAAATCTGCTGCAGCACATTGAGCAGTGCGCATTCCTCTCCCCTGGCTTGACAGAGTGCTCCTGTTGTACATCACTCCATGCTGTGGAACGATGCTGCTTCTGCTTCTGTGCCATTTGATTAGCAAAGAGCAACCATGTTCTGAGATTTGGACGCCTAATGCATTCCATTAACGTAAGGCGGCCTTGAAATCTACTGGTAACAACAAACCAGAGGGCAGTCGCAGTGAGATAACGTGCGCTCTCTGCTGCGTTGGCATACTGCAGGCCTGGAATGTGAATGGGGAGATGTGGTGTCCTTTTTTAATATATCTTCATTGCTCACTTTAGCAGAATGCTAGATCAGCTTGCTCAGTGCTCATTAACTAGCAGGGAAAGCCAGTTCCTCAATTGCGTTTGAGTTTTTTATGTGCTCTCTTGGCACATGAACATGAAGACCCCGCACAGTGCACAGCCCGACATTTCAGGCGCTGCAACTCATAAGGTATATTCTCTCGAAGTCTTGATAACACATTGCAGAGAATTATACTAAGGGATACATATTTAGTCAAATGGGCATTGTAAGGGATTGATTAGCTGCTTGTGCGTAAAAACGTGCTCCCTCAGAGTTTGTGCGACCCCACAAACCTCCGTGTGTGACGGAGCTCCTCAGACATGTCTGCTCTAGTCACTAGTAGAGTCCGACAGTGGCTGTCTGCGGAAGCGTTTCCAGCAAAGGAGCTCCTTAACGGAAACGCGTCTCCTGGACTCACGGCGTGACAGTTTCCGGCGAGGTGTGGGTCTCCCTATGGGAGACTCAGATACCTCCCCACTGTTCTCGCTGGAAGCTTCCCTGAGCCCTCCCTCCTGCTCGCATTCCCTCAGAGACCCACTCCTCCCCCTGCTGGTCCCTGCTTCAGCTGTTGAGTCTCTTTCTTCCTCCCTGAGTCCCTCCACCACCTGATGCTCCGATGGCAGTTCCCTGACATCCACCTCCCCTCCAGGGCCCCCCTCACCCCCTCCCATTTCCTCTCCCCTGGGAGGTGAAGGGCTAAAACCCCGAAACGAATCTTCCTCATCTTCCGACGTCTCGAACAATTCCCTCCATCGATCGTCGTCCTGGCTCGCTGAATCCTCTTCCTCTTCAGAATCTGGGAACCCCTCCAACTCCTCTTCCTCGTCGGTGGTGGCAAAGTATTCCCTTCGGAACCTCGCTACAGGCTGAGGTTTACGTGGGAACCTCTGATGAAAAGTCTCTATTAAAACTTCGTCATTGACATCCTCTGCCCTAACCCAGGTGTTTTCCGACTCCAGTTCCCCTTCCCACATTACCAAATACTCTACTTGATCTCCCTTCCACCTGGAATCGAGGATCTCCGCTACATGGTAGCTGTGTTCCTTCTCCTCCATTGCTGGTCCCCTAGTGACCCTCCCTTCACTGTCTCCTCTATACGGTGACAGCAACGACCTGTGAAAAACTGGGTGCAGCTTCATGTGGTTCGGTAACCGGAGCCTGAAAGCCACTGGATTGACCTGCTGCATGACTTCAAACGGACCCAGCCTTTTGGGTCTTAATTTCTTACAACCTCCTTTGAACGGCAACCCTTGGGTTGACAGCCACACCTGGTCCCCCACCCTGATGCTTTCACCTTCCCTTCGGTTTTTGTCTGCCTGCCTCTTATATTCCTCCTTAGCCCTGTTTAAGTTGAGTTGGAGCTGGCGATGGATCGCTTCCATTTCTTCAACGAACTGTTCTGCAGCTGGAACGCTCCAGTTCTCCCCCTCCCCCCCTGGGAAGGCTCTGGGATGGCACCCGTGATTAGCCAAAAAGGGGCTCATCCCCGTGGACACGTTCTCTGCATTGTTGTAGGCAAATTCTGCCAACGCCAGCTTCTCCACCCAATCATTCTCTCTGTCATTAACATAACATCTCAAATATTGTTGGAGAACCCCATTTGCTCTTTCCGCCTGCCCGTTGGTTTCTGGATGACGGGCCGTTGAAAAATTAACCTCTACATGCAGTAAGCTCATGAGCTTCTTCCAGAACCTGGAAGTAAATTGTTTCCCTCGGTCTGAAACCACCCTCAAGGGGGCGCCATGCAACCGAAACACATTCTCTACAAACAATTTGGCTGTTTCTTCTGCTGTGACCGCATGTGAGCAGGCTATAAAGTGGGCCATTTTAGTTAGCAGGTCTACTACCACCATGATGGCTGTTTTCCCTCTAGACCTTGGCAGATCAGTCATGAAATCTATTGCCACTGCTTCCCACGGTCTTTCAGGTGTGGGCAGTGGTTCTAATAAACCAGCCGGCGCCCGCCTCTCCCCCTTGGCTCTTTGGCATTGTTCACACCCTCTCACATACTCCCGCACATCTTCCCTGACCTTGGGCCACCAAAATTCCCTGGTAACCAGCCACATGGTCTTGTGTTGCCCAAAATGCCCTGCTGTGGGGCTATCGTGCAGCTGCTTGAGTACCTTCTCCCTCAATTCCCCTTCAGGTATATATAACGCTCCCTTATAATACAATGCCCCGTTTCTCTCCTCAAAACCACCGGATTTGTCTTCCTCCCTCCTGAGATCCCTGAATTTGTCCTGGGCGTATGCATCCTGCACCGTACCCTCTACCAATTCCCTTTGCCCCACCAAAGTCGCCCCACACACCCAGCGGTCCTCTGGAATGATATGGGTTTCTTCGGGTGCTCCCTCCCCCTCCAAATATTCAGGTTTGCGTGAGAGAGCGTCCGCCCTAACATTCTCTGGGCCTGGCACGTAACAAATCTCAAAGTTAAATTTGGAGAACTCCTGGGCCCATCTCAACTGCCTTTGGTTGAGCACTCGCGCAGTTCTCCAATACTCTAGATTTTTATGGTCCGTGCACACTTGCACCTTATGTTGTGCACCAACTAGCAGATGCCTCCATCTCCGGAACGCCTCATGAATAGCAAGAAGTTCTCGGTCGTACACCGTGTAGTTCCTCTCGGATTTGTTCAGCTTTCGCGAAAAGAAGGCACACGGTCGCCACTCTGACTCCTCCTTCCCCGGCTGCAGAAGAAGCACCGCCCCTATGGCTCTGTCAGATGCGTCTGTTTCAACCCTTAGCTTCTTTCGTAAATCCACATGCAGAAGTTGTTCTTCAGAGGCGAAGGCCCTTTTCAGCTCCTCAAACGCTCGCTCCGCCTCCGCCGTCCATACAAACTTCTTTTTACTGCTGAGACAGTCAGTGATGGGCGCCGTCAGATGGGCGAAGTTGCGGATGAACTTACGATAAAAGTTTCCAAACCCTAGGAACCTCTGCACATCCTTCTTGGTTTTGGGTGTTTTCCATTCCAGCACTGCCTGTACCTTGCCGGGATCCATGGCCAATCCCTTGTCTGACAGGCGGTACCCCAGGAATTCCACCTCCTTGGTATGGAACCGACACTTCTCCAGTTTGACCCACAGCCTGTTGGCTTGCAGTCTGCTCAACACTTCTCTGACGTCTCTCACATGTTGCTCCTCATTCTCCGAATACACCAACACATCATCTAGGAAAGCAACGCAATTCTTGTAGAGCAAAGGGCCCAGTACGTGGTTCATAAAAGATTGAAAACACGCTGAGCCTGCTTGTAATCCAAATGGCATAACGAGGTATTCAAATGCCCCCAAAGGGGTAAACATGGTGGTTTTCCATTCATCCCCTTTCCTTATGCGTATCAGGTTGTATGCCCCCCTTAGATCCAGCTTTGTAAAAATCTTTCCCTTCCTCACCCTGGTCAAAATATCATCAATTCTGGGCATAGGGAAAGCCACCGGTTCAGTCACTGCATTTAACCTCCTAAAGTCGCATACAAGTCTCGGCTTGTCCGCGTTTTTTTTGTCCACAAAGAACACTGGGCTACCCCCTGCTGCTTTGGACTCTCTGATGAAGCCTCTCTTCAGGTTCTTGTCAATAAACCCTCGCAACTCCTGCATTTCTCTGTCTGACATGGCATACAACTTGCCCACGGGAAGCTGTGCTCCAGGGAGTAAATTGATCTGGCAATCAAAGGGTCTATGAGGTGGTAGTTGGTCAGCTTCCTTCTCGCTGAACACGTCGCTGAGATCTGCATACTGTGGTGGTACCTTCACCTTCTCCATTACTTCAGTCCCTGCTAGGGTGGCTTGGGCCCCTGCTGAACCCTTTTCCCCTTTGCAGTGTTCTAAGCAATGTGCTGAACCAAAGGACACCACTCTTTGATGCCAACCAACCAGCGGATCATGTAGAGCTAGCCAGCTCATTCCCAAAATAATGGGAGCGCCTCCCAGGGTGGCCACATTAAACGCTATCAGTTCTGTGTGCCTTGCCACCCTCATTATCATTGGGACAGTCTGCAAGCGGACTCCTCCTCCCAACAACTCCCTGCCATCAATCGTGGTCACCTGCAGGGGGTTGCTTAAAGGGATAGTCTGTATCTGGTGTTCAGCAGCAAACTCCTTGCTCATAAAATTGCAGGAGCTGCCTGAGTCCAATAGCGCCTTTATTTTTAGGGGGTGCCCATTTTGCAGCTCTAGCGACACTTCAATCACTAGAGCAGGTCGAGGAGCTTCTGGCACGGGCACTTTCACTGCTCTTTGGCCTGGCTGCAGTGCCCCGATTGTGGCAACCAGGCGTTGGCTTTTACCTGCTCCGTTCCCCCCTGTTCTCCCCCCTCAACAGCTCCCACCACCCCTTGCCATTCCTTCCTCTGGGGGCAGACTCTGGCAAAGTGGCCTGGCTGTTGGCAGAGATAGCATTTCCGGGGGCCCTTTCCCTCCTTCTTAGCCCCCTCGCTGATTTTTGAAAATGCGCGCGCGCGCGCTGTTCCGATTTCCATCGGCTCTGCCGGCGGGAAAGCTGGCTCAGGAATGTCTGGAATGCGGAACTCCTTCCAACGTTCCCCTCTCCCTTCCCGCCTCTCCAAGGCTCTTGCCTCCTGCCGCGCTCCTATGGTCAGCGCAGATTTGGTCAGCTGATCCATAGACTCCGCCCTGGGGCTCCGTGACAGCTCGTCTTTCACCGCCGAAGAAAGACCTTCTTCAAATAGCATTTGAATGGGTGCCGCCGATAAATCCCAACTCAGTCTGTGAATCAGCATGGTAAACTCAGTCCAGTACTCACGGACAGATTGACTTCCCTGCTTACAAGCCATTAGCTGTCTGCGCACCGCCCCTTCCTCAATATCGCTGGAAAACATGATATCCATTGCACGAAAGAACTTCCTCGTGTCCTTTAGTATATCATTGTGCGTTGCCATTAGGGGTCGAACCCAGTCTCTCGCCCCTTTCTCAAGATGCCCAATTACGAAAGCAACTCGCGATTCCTCATCAGGGAACTCATCGAACTGCACATTAATGGCATATTGCATCTCTGTCCTAAAGGCATGGTAATCCTTGGGGTCCCCCCCAAATTTTTGCACCAATCCTGGTACCTTTCTGGGGAATTGAGTGGCTCTCCCCTTCTTGTCTGCATCCTGAGCCCTTCTCTCCTCCAGCCTCGCCGTCTGCAGCGCCAGTTGGACCTCCAACGCTCGGTATCTATCTTCCAAGCTTGGACCAGCTCCAGCCCCCGCTCCTCCGGTTCCGGTTGGTTCGCTCATGATGCCTTCTCTTGCACAGGCAGCGTACAGAGACTGTCGGACTGCTGTAAGGGATTGATTAGCTGCTTGTGCGTAAAAACGTGCTCCCTCAGAGTTTGTGCGACCCCACAAACCTCCGTGTGTGACGGAGCTCCTCAGACATGTCTGCTCTAGTCACTAGTAGAGTCCGACAGTGGCTGTCTGCGGAAGCGTTTCCAGCAAAGGAGCTCCTTAACGGAAACGCGTCTCCTGGACTCACGGCGTGACAGTTTCCGGCGAGGTGTGGGTCTCCCTATGGGAGACTCAGATACCTCCCCACTGTTCTCGCTGGAAGCTTCCCTGAGCCCTCCCTCCTGCTCGCATTCCCTCAGAGACCCACTCCTCCCCCTGCTGGTCCCTGCTTCAGCTGTTGAGTCTCTTTCTTCCTCCCTGAGTCCCTCCACCACCTGATGCTCCGATGGCAGTTCCCTGACAGGCATCCACCGCCGTTTGGTTTTAAATCAATGGCAAGGGGCTATTGCAGAGTAGATAAATACAGAAGATACAAGTAGAACGGAGTTTTTGTCAATGTGTATTAGTGGTAGGGGGCAGGAGCTTGGCAATAGAACTGGGTATTAGAAGCACATTTCCTTTTTCATCTTGCACTTCTGGAGGGCATGAACTTAGAGCATGAACTTCAGTTAAGGTCCTGGAAGACTCTTTGTGATATTCCTTCTCTCTCCAATGTCCAGGTGTGAGTGCCATCGCTTATGTAGATAATGCTGAGCTATGTCAGAGCAGATAAAGCTGAGCTAGTTGAATCAGCTAGTGGTCTGACTCATCATAAGGCAGCTTCCTATGTTCCTTGGAGTATCCTAAAGAAGATGATGGCAGACTTGCTGGAACAGGATACATTCCAACATTTTGTTCCAGGTCCCACTTGTTTATTTGGGGAATGCAGGATCACAAGTCATTAGGACAGTGGGCTATGCATTTGAATTTCTAAAAAGATCATTTTTTAGGCAGAGATTCAAAAACACTTCACAAATCTGTCTTGGTTGCCAGAGGGGCACAATCTGATCACAACAGATCACATGTTGATATTTTTGAAGCAGAGATTGGATGGCCACCTGTCGTAGATGCTTTAGTTGAGATTCCTTCATTGCAGTAGGTTGGACTCAATGACCCTAATTTTTGTTTGCTTGTTTGTTTGTTTATACCCTGTCCGTCTGGCTGAGTTTCCCCAGCCATTCTGGGAGGCTCCCAACAGAATGTTAAAAATACCAAACGTTAAATTCTTCCCTAAACAAGGCTGCCTTCAGATGTCTTCTAAAAGTCTGTTTATTTCCTTGACATTTGATGGGAAATATCCACAGGGCAGGCACCACTACCGAGAAGGCCCTCTGCCTAGTTCTCTGCAACCTCACTTCTCACAGTGAGGCAACCGCCAGAAGGCCCTCAGAGCTGGACCTTTGTGTCTGGGCTGAACGATGGGGGTGGAGATGCTCTTTCAGGTATAATGGACTGAGGCTGTTGGGGGGTCTCTTCCTATAATTCTAGTATTCTGTTATTCTGTTTTTTAAAAGTGTAACCTATTATTGTTCAAGTGCACAGCTAATAAAGTAACATAAATTAGATCAGCATATGGGTTTAAGTATGTGCATTATCATGTAGGTATGTTTCTTACGAAGAAATGGCCGTCAAGCAACAGACCTAGAAGCCTGAACTCTTGAAATTTAGGATTAAGGATAATTTAGGAGCTGCCTTCTATTTAAAGGAGCTTGGAAAACTACTCAAGCCCGTATAATCCTTTGGCCAATCACAACACTTTTTTCTTCTGATCATGTGGGGTACTAAAGTTAATTTTCTCCTGCAGCAAAGGTATCGTTAATAAGCAGACAGGAGGATAATGAATGCCAGATGTTATGATCCACCTGACTGGCAATGACTCCCAAACTAAAGCATAAAAAGCGGTACTTAAGCTGTGGTAGCCCGGTGTTGGCTAAGAATAAAAGGCGTTTCATAATTGTTAACAGCCATCCTACCAGGGGTGTATTTGATGTAAGGCTGAACTTGTCACCTGTACGAAGGGAAAGGTGCTAATGAGTGCAATATGGCACATACTTAACACAGCAACAGGAAATAGGCTTATGTTTATTAAGAACAATTAACAGGTTAATAAATGCAATTATCAATATTTCAGAGTTGCTCCCTGGAGTTGCTTGTAAAGTATTGCACAGGGTTATGGCCGACAAAGTCCTCCTCGGAGTTCATGCCTTGGAATTAATGGTCATAAGTTACTCTGAGTAGGACAAACTTTGGCTACAACCCACAGTCTTTAGTCCAGCAGATCCAGGGTGGACCTTCTGAAGCCTGGAAGACCCCAACCATTATACACACATCCATGCAAGACTTTATGTAATTATATATTAACTTACTCATCTGTCTTATTCAGTTGGTTACTTCTAATCTGAAAATGTAAGGGACACTTACAAAACAATTATAATTTAAGCAGGCTCCCCCCCCCCAGCCAGAGCTCAATGGACCTCGGCTCTGGCACCTCTCAGGTGGGTGCCATTGCCATTCTAAGAGAATAAGGGAGAAGTTCATGGTGAATGAGGCATCTGGCCTGGAGAAACTCTCCCAAATATTGATTTTTGTTCTGCTAGAACAAATCTCATGATTATCATGCAAGTCCTGGGTCAACCTACCCCTTTCGCTGTGTTTTCACATCTCTCTCAGCAAAGGCTTTTGGCTTCCTTGTTCTCATTGTGGGTCTTTAAAAGCACAGACAGAAAAGATGGGTAGATTAAGATGTTAATTAGAAGGAAGCAAAGAAATAGGATATTGTTTTGGGAACAAAGCAAAGGTAAGCCTTAGGAAAGAACTCTTATAAAACAAAAGGGAATCTGGAGAGCCCTGTTTTGGCACAGATGCAGTAGAGAGGGTGTGGCAAAATCAGGAAAAGAAGCTAATTTGTTGCTGGGGGGTTACAGTTTTCACTTAGACAGCTATTAGTCCACCAGGGAAGGAGGCACGTGACAATTTGAACCTTTGATTCAGAGAAATATTTATGGTACTTCCTGGATGCCTCTAGGTGTTGAGCAAATCGAATCAAAACCTTGCAATAATGCAATAAAAATCCTCTGTGAAACATAAAAATCCAAGACAGCATAAAACCCAAATAATATAGAAAGACCAACACAATAAAATGTAATACAAATCAGATGAGATACTGACATCCAGCCATACTGACATGATCTGAAACGGCCCGGAAGAACAGGGGAATCTTAACCTGGCGCGCAAAGGACAACCATGTATTGTAACCTTTGCTACAGAAAAGCTGAACCATCATATCTAATATGGCCAACTGCTGCATAAATGGGAATATAGTGCATCATTTATGATGTGGAAATTGGGAGAGGAGGCAAAACTCTGCAGCAGAGCACAACCATTACATGCAAAAGGTACCATGGACAGTTCCCTGCATCTATGTCTATAAGGGACTTAGGCAGTGTCAAGGACCTATCAAGTGTGCCCAGGTCAACCACAGGGCAGGGAAGCAAGGGAGGCATGGAATGCCATTAGCTTTTTATTAACAAAAAAAACAAGATTGAGTCCTCTGGTTCGTCTTAAACCAGCTGACACATTGCTGAAACTGACCACTAGTCCCATTCTTCCCCCTCTAGCCTTTTGCTCTGAATGCCTCCCAAAAAGGCGAAGGCTGTGTCAAGGGGTGGGCTCTTCCTCTGGGCCTGCCTGGCCCATTGCTCAGCAATGTGCAGGACTCTCCTTGATCAGGGTGTCAGAGGGGGTGGAGAGCCAGCAGGACTGGGACAGTCCTTCTGCTGGGTATCAAGGGCAACCTCTGACTCCTCTCTATCTGAATCTGTGCTCACACTGTGACTCTCAGCCTCTAACCCTATCCAGGAAGGTCCTCCTTTTCCTGAGCCCCCTTGGTTGCACAACACCACCCCCCACCCCGCTTCTAGCACCTCTCAACTTGTCCCTTCCCCCAAACTGCTCTTCAGCATCCCCACCACCACGATCTGGGATCTAAGTCTTCTTCCCTGTCCTCCCAGGGGGGCTCTTGGGCAGGTGGCTCCCACCATTCTTCCCCATCCAGCCAGTCTCTGACATGTAGCAGGACTCTGAAAGATCAGTCAGAGAAGAAGATGCTGGGGCAGATTCACCAGTGGTGTGACTCAGTATAAATCAGTGTCATTGGAGTCAAGCTTCAATCACACCAGGACAGGGATGTTCCCTTTCTCGTTGCAAATGCGTGTTAGATGCTACAGCTCAGGAGAATATTGTGATATTGGGGAGCAACTGTATATTGAAACAAGACTACCTGCATAAATGTAGTTACCATGAGAGTGGAAGTGAAGCTAAAGACAGCATCCAAAGGCAAGGTCAGATGTAGACTTTGTTAACTGCATCTCTCTATCACTGCCTTTCATGATAGATGATGATGATGATGATAGATAGATAGATAGATAGATAGATAGATGATAGATAGATAGATAGATAGATAGATAGATAGATAGATAGATGATAGATAGATAGATGATAGATAGATAGATGATAGATAGATAGATAGATAGATAGATAGATAGATAGATAGATAGATAGATGATAGATAGATAGATAGATAGATAGATGATAGATAGATAGATGATAGATAGATGACAGATGTACGAAAGGCAACAAAAATACTCATTTTTAAAATGCCACGTTAAAAGCAGTTGCGAAATTAACACACAGCTGTATAATCTTCTCTGGTGTTAAAAATGTGTTTTCTGCCTGGCTTTTGATTTTCTCACACACAGAAACCCTTGCTGAGATTCTTGAGCTGATCTTATTCACCGTTTGAACACGGCTTTGATGGAATCCAAACCATTTTCTCCAGGTCTGTCAAAGGCCCAGCTTGTAGCTGTTGTCAGAATCATGGCTTGTATGAAGTATTTCAGCCCGAAATCATTTGTTGTTGGTTGGTTTGTGTGGGTTTTTAAAAAAAGGCCCCTTCTGTGTCACATGGATTTCCTTGCACATTTTCTTCTCTTGTGTTAAGGCTTCTGTTTCATGTAGTCTGGATTTTACTCCTCTCTTTAAAAGAAAAGAAGCAGGAAAAAACACCACACACGTGGTTTGTGTTGCCAGCCCTCCTTGAAAGCAGTGCTGTGTTTGTTGTTGACGCCAGTGAAGGAAAGAGTAGAGCTCTCTTCTTTGTGTAAGTGTTTTCGATTTGCATTCAGGCTCCCTGTTTTGATAGATAAATACTTCCAAGAAATCCAAGCTCTCGCTTCTTGTTCCTCAGAAGCGACTGCAATGAAATACTGATAACGCAGAAAGTAAATCTTACTCTCTTTGCCCTCTGATAGGCCCAGACCTTATCTGGTCTCCCTTCACTCCAGTGATAATTGCTTATCAACACATGCAGACATCTCCTTATGATTCTGACACTGTGGCTTGCTGAGGCTCACCCTCCTCAGCAAAGGCTGGCGAGCAATTGGGTTCGGTAAATCAATTTGGAATGATCATGGTTGCAAACTAGGTGAAGGTGGAATATCATGCACAGTTGATTCTAGTGTCTTGGCTGATAATGTCTTTCCTGGAGGAGGAGGAGGAGATGGTTGCTTTTTCTGTGTTTTGAACCCCGTCTCTCTGCCAGACACAAGGAGAAAAATCAGGAACGTGCTCAACCAAGATGAAAATTTTAAAAAACCTAACACTGGGTTATTTGTTTTTTAAAAGAGTGCTCCTAGCCATGCTGACGCCTTCACCTACCTTGCAAGATCAAAGACACAATGATAAGACTCATCCAGGCAGGCACTCTCAGCTCTTTCGTATAAATAAATGAGTGAGTCATTTGTTTACAAAGCTGCTGCTTCGTATTAAATGGAAGTGTGGAAGCCACTGCAATGTGGCTCCTTCCAGGTGACATGAGAAGTCCCCTTACCCCTCTTGGGTGCAGCAGAGTTGCAGTTGCTGCCACGAGTAAACTAATATAGAGGTTTTGTCAGCATTTTGATTTTGCATCTTCCTTTGTGTTAAGAGTCCAGCCTGTCCAGAAATGAAACTAGGAATCAATGGTCCACTTTGTTTTTTCTCTATTTCACTTCCCCCACCCCCACCCAATCTTAACAGCAGTTTCGTGCAATTTTCTCCTAATACACACATTTTTGCATGGTATTTTTCACTAACGCATGTACACACCTTACACATTGTATATGCATTTTGGTACATATAACTTGGCTGATGAACTGCATCTCAAAATTTGGAGAAGTGCAATTTTTTTAAGGATGGCTCTGATTCACTTCATGTGTTGTTTTGGAGAGTCCAAATTAGGTGCTGTGTCCCATTGGTGTAGTGGTGATGGAAAAGGGGGGGGGGGATTGAGGACAGTCAGTTGTGGGTGAGTGAGAAACATCCCTCTTTTCATCTGAGGAATGTTGGAGGGTATGTATGCACTAACTGAAAAATTAATTAGGCTCCTCTTTTTATCTGTTGTACCTTTTTAAGAATATCTGTTTTAGGGATGCAGATGGCACTGTGGTCTAAACCACAGAGCCTAGGGCTTGCTGATCACCCCGTCGGCGGTTCGAATCCCCGCGACGGGGTGAGCTCCCATTCCTCAGTCCCAGCACCTGCCAACCTAGCAGTTGGAAAGCATGTCAAAATGCAAGTAGATAAATAGGTACCACTCCAGCGGGAAGGTAAACGGCGTTTCCGTGTGCTGCTCTAGTTCACCAGAAGTGGCTTAATCATGCTGGCCACATGACCCAGAAGCTGTCTGCAGACAAACACCAGCTCCCTCGGCCAGTAAAGCGAGATGAGCGCCGCAACCCCAGAGTCGTCTGCGACTGGACCTATTGGCCTTTACCTTTACCCAAGCCTTCCAGATGGTTATTAGACTACAACTTCCATCAGCCCCAGCTATCATGGACAACAATCGGGGTGCTGGAAGTTATAATCCAGCAACATCTGAGGGGCACCACATTGCCTTTCTCTGATATTCAGCACAAACGTATTCCAGGAGAGCCTTTTCTTATCTTTACACCAAGCAAACCCAGCAAGATGCAACCTGCTGGACGTGCCTGAGATGTGGATCTATAAAATGCTGACCCCCTGATCAAAGCTTTAATTAGAAACTCGTTCTCAATTAAAGACCCTGCACTTTGGTGTGGTTATTGCCTAGGAAAACTGGTTGTGCATTTCATTATGACGTGCAGCTGCAATTTAAAAAAATCTGGGATGGGGAAGCTTCTGATTTTTAAAAGGGTTATACAGCAAAGGCGCAGAACAAAGAATGATTCATCACATCACTCAAGTTGGCTGGCAGCATGCAAAGGTGGCTCTTGAGGTTTCTGTTACATGCTCTTAGTCAGTTTTATTGATTAAACCTCAAACCATCAAATGTAACACCATACTTTTAACTGGGTGGGGGTTTTTTAGCTGTTTCAGACACTTTGCCCAGGCCTGCTCTGGAAAATAAAAATAGCTGCAGTGAGCATGACATTGCTACATCTCCCTGGCACGCACAGATACCCAGTCTTGGTTTTAACCAATGAAAAACTAGTCTGTCGAGTGAGCCCAGGGGCTTGCAGTTACCTGGGACAGACAGACAGGCACAAGTACGGTACTCATGCAACACCTACTGATGGCCTGGTAATCATCTGTTGCCAAGACTTGAGGGAGTACAGCAAGTCTGGGGACATTGCCTGACACAGGATTGGTTTTCTGGTATTCAAGAACAGGAGGACACTGGGATGATGTGACAGTAATGGGCTGCTTACAGAATCTGCCTCTGCTGGGTTTCTGCATTAGTTCTGAGATTACCTTTGCCTGGAATGTTTAATGTTGGAATCAGTGAGTCTTCCAAATTTGTTTTTCTGAAACATAGAGGCAAACTACAGTAGATGTGTTAAATGTGTCATTAGCAACTGCATCCATGTTTAAACATTTTAACAGCAGGGGGTGTTGATTTTAACCCCTATGCAGTCCTGATGACTCCCCCAACCCACTGCTGTCAGCCTTCGGAAGAAGAATCGGCACCACAGAGTTGAGAGAGGAAGTAGAAGGCATATCACTCATGGTCACTTATTCTTTCTACTTCCTAGTTTTCCAAGCTAAGGTCAGCACCCAAACACAAAGCAGTGTTGCTGGTGGTAGAGGAAGGTAGGAAGGGTGCTTGCTTGTTTGTCCTGGTCTGTGGGAGTCTATGCTTGTTTTTTTAAAGAAAAAAAATCTCCCCCCCCCCCCGTATCTGTCTGCTTCTCCTTTTCCTTGATGGAGTCTGAGCAGCGGCAGACTTTGGTAATCATTTGTAATATGGTGCCCTGTGTGAGGCCAAAATTTGAAACCCCCAAATGGATCTTCTCAGTTATGGATCTACTCAATTTTGCACCTCCTTGGCTTGTCTGCACCACCAGGGCCATCTTTACCCAGGGGTGCAAGGGGTGCGGGGCACCCGGGTGATGAATTCTGGGGGACACCCGGCGGCTGCCGCTGAAGCTGCCTAAGCTCTTAACTATCTACCTGGTATGAAATAATAAATAATTTTGATCAAGCTAGAAAAACGAAATACATATATACCTAGCTATTACCGATATGTATACCTACTGTTTCACTAAAGGACTTTTGACTTTGTGTGCTCATTTACCAAAGGCGCGCAGCGCCAGTGGTGGTGCTTGTCATTCTCAATGACACCGTGCACACAAAATTATCTCTTACATCAAACTATTATGTTACGTATTGTAATGAGCTGCTATGCGGCAGCGGGGTCAGCGGCACCTTTGACACGACTGATGTTGCTCCTAAGTAGGTGCCTAAACAATACTTATAAGTTTAAGTGTGGTGGTGCTGTATACTTAAGTATAAGTGTATTGTAAATGAATGAGCAAATAAAAAAGATTGTTTATTTTTCTTCCCTTCTTTCGTAAACAAGAGATAAGGCATAAGCATGGTGTCTGACATAAGCATAAGAAAAGTTAATTTGGGGGATAAACTAAATTTGGGGGCGCTGGGCAGATCTTTGGACCCCAGCGGCACATATGCTAAAGACAGCGCTGTGCACCACTGTAAATCAGGCGCTGGCCTGAGGTCTGTAATGTTTGTTGCTGCTCTTGCCCTAGCACTGAAGAAGCACAAACACAGAGACCATGAGCAAACAACAGATGCTCCCTAACAACTAGCTCAGCATTGTCCAAATGGCAGCAGTTCTCCAGTGGTTCAGCTTTCCCACCTCTACTCAAATAAGCTAGCAACTGGACCTCTGCATGCTTGTGCTCTGCCGCTGACTAACAGCTATCTTATGCAAGCCCATTGGAATTACCGTATTTTTCGCTCTATAAGGCACACTTTTCCCATTCCTAAAAAGTAAGGGGAAATGTGTGTGTGTCTTATAGAGCGAATGCAGGCGGGAGGCTCTGCTCAGCGCTCCCTTTAAAGAGCCGTATGGGCCCCCAAGAGCCACACACACGCTCCACAAGCTCTTTAAAGGGAGTGCGGCTCTTGGGGGAGCCTTCCGCTGCCCTCAAGAAGCTTCGCGGGGCTATCCCATAAGCCACGACAGCAAGCGGGATCACTGCACAGCGATCCCGCTTGCTGTCCTGGCTTCTGCCTTATCTGCACGCAGCCTCTCCCGGGCAGGGGGATGAAGGCTCCCCCTGCCAAGGAGAGGCTGCGTGTGGCTATCCCATAAGCCCGGACAGCAAGAGGCTATCTCAGAAGCCGGATCCCTCTTGCTGTTCTGGCTTCTGGGATTCAGAATATTTTTTTTCTTGTTTTCCTCCTCCAAAAACTAGGTGCGTCTTATGGTCTGGTGCATCTTATAGAGCGAAAAATACGGTGATGGGATCTTGAGGAGGTTGAAGAATGTGAGCTTGTGTCTTTTGGATTAAAGATGGTTCCTTGTCTGAGCGGCTTGCAGGCTTGATTGATTGCCTGAGCACATGGCAGAGAGCTCTGCTGCATCACATGGTCTGAGGGGGGGCAGCTATTGCTGAGAGGAAGCCAGGCTGAATGCGGAAGTGAGTTGAGGGAGGAGTTAGCAGCCAGCAGTGGTTAAACTTAGCTGGTTGTAGCTTCCGGGAGCTTGCGAACAAGAGCTTGCAAAAAGGACTCACAAACAGGGGCATTTATTGGGGGAGTTTGATGGGAGGCCTGGAGTGCTGTGTCTAGGACCAAGGGGCATGGAAGGTGAGGGAGTTGCTTCAGTGACCTGCAACACCTGTGCCATGTTTGTTTTGTTGCCAGAGAATGTGCACTTGCAGCAGTGTACAGAGCAGCATTCAGGACATCCTAATATAAACTTCTAGCTATGCCACTCTGTGCTATGGCAATGTGAAGTATGAAAAACTAAACATTAAACAATTAAAAGTGTGTATACGTTGGGGGGGAAACACATTGCCTTGGGCACCAGTAGTATTGGCATAGGTACTACCACACAAACTGTCCAAACCATTTGGAAATCTGGACCAAAGTCTCGGTAGCCACATGGTGAACCAGCCACATGGGTGCAATTTTCAATAGTAACAACCGTGAGACCTTTTTCAGTAAAATAGCATTCCTACTGCCTTTCAGTTCTAAGTAAAGCCATTACAGAGATGATAATGCAGAGAAAGTAACTGAAAGCTATAAACGAGGGGAGGAAATTGCCAGGATTATTAAACGAGAAATGAAATCTGTGAAGCAGAAAGATTGTAGGAAGGCTGTTCCAGTTAGCCCAAGGTGCAAACTGATGTCTTTTCCACCACCAGTGCCAAATAGTGTGTAGGGAAGAAGAAGCAGCTGGAAGATCAGAGATTCATCTGTTTAATCTGTCCCTTCTTACCTGTCCATGTGTTCTTCCATTAGAGGTATATGTAAATCCCAAATTATTCTGTTCAGTCAAATGAACACCCAAGAACTCATTTCTGAAGGGAACTGGATTCAGAATTCATCCTGCCATTTTTGGCTGGTCGTCGTCATCCCTCCAAATCACCGAGCCAGCAAATCGATTCTTTCCTCCATGCAATCAACTGAGAAAAATGTGTCCCTAATTTTTTTTAAAAAAAATAAATTGGTTTGCCCTTTCTAGAAAAGGGACTAATATGCTTAGAACCTTCCAGCCATTTTCTTCCACCCATGAGCAAGCCATTGACGGTGCTCTGAATGGAGCAGGATAGTTATCCTGAGGACTTTGTTTTGTGCCTCAATTTGCTTAACCAGTTCTGGGAACAGCAAATTGATTTGTAAAGAGAATCAGTAGAGTAGAGGATCTTCACCTATTTCCAACAAGCACTGCCTTCTGGTTCTGGTGTGTCTCATTCCACACACCTCACTTTTCTCTGGATTAGCAACTGTGGAGGAGGCAAACTGTTGCTCTCTAAAGGAATGAATCTAAGTCACCAGTTGCCACTCCCTACGATACTGACAACCTCTCAATTGTGAGAGCTCTCTGGAGGCCTAGGACAATATCCCATTCTCTCAATAAACTCTTATGATGTTCACAGAATGCCCAACTAAGCAGCAAAGCAAAAGGTATTTTCACATAAATGTATAGCCAGCCAACAGTGGCTAGAATGTAAATTCAGTTGAAGAAATCATTCCTTCTTTATTTTACCCATGCATACAAATTAGTGTGAAAAGCTGGAGGTTGTTCACAGCATGGACATCAACATTTGCAATTGTTAATGCCTGTAGATCAAGCTGCTATTCAAGGCACAGGAATAGGAGCAGGTTATAATTTTAAAAAAATAGCAGCTTCTGATGTTTTTTTGTCATATCACAAGCTACGTAGCTTAACAGCTCCCATGCCATAGGACTCTTCTTGAAAATGAACCTTTTTATTTTATTTTTCAGAAACTGAGTTTACATGCTTTGGCATTCCTTATCCTTCATTCCCTCAAAAGTTCACTGATTCTTACATCCAGCGATTTCCCTTTCAGTTCTGGAAATGAGTGAACAAAATAAATCATTTTTTTGGAGCAGAAATAAGAAAGTGACAAAGAAGAAAGGGGGGGGGCTTGTTCTCACTCAGTCGACTGGAATTGTGTAAATAGCCTCAACTCCACGTTTATTGGCTGGCAGAGCCAAATGAAAATTTTCTTGTATGTGGCAGATAGCTCAGGTGGAAGCGGGGGGGGGGGGTTGCATTCTTTGTTCCTACTTTTGAAACGGGGAGGGGGGAACCAAAATGTGCAGGCCTACCACATTTTCTGCCGCACCTGGAATCTTTCCATTCAACAGTAATTAGTGAGATACGGTATCTTGATAGCCCTTCAGGTGTTTGATTCTCACTCTTTTTATTCCCACACCAGCTGCTTTCAGTAATGAGAAGAGTTCTAGTCAGCTCTTCGCTCTTTTCCCCCCTCTTTTTTTTTCCTCCTCCTTTCATTTCAAATGCTAGCAAATTCTCCATTGAGTGGCATTACAGCACATTTTTTATACACCTAGGCCAAGCCAAAATTAGCACTGTGGGGAGGAAGAGGGAAGAGGAGGAAGCAATATTATGCATCTGATTAATGCATGCAAATTCACAAATTTTGGAATTTATGGGGGAATTTGCTAAGCTGTAAATTTCCAAAGTGGTGTCCAAGTTTCATCTGGTCAGCCACCATATAAGGAAATTTGCACAGTGCTTTGGTTTCTCAAGTACAAACGCCAAATTTGGCAGTACTGCCTGCAGCGAGGAACAGACCGAACATGATGGCTTTGATAAATCTTATTTTGTAAGCAGCAGTACATCAATTACTATTTACAGTTCAGAACTGAAAGCTCTGTGAGCTGCTCAGGTGCACAAGTTTTTTTTGGGGGGGTTGTTTTGTTTTCCCCTCACTGAGATTATTGGAGGGTTTATGACTTCCCATTAACATTTAGCATGAGTTAGTTCAAAGGTGACAGAATCTGTACTGTATATTTGATAAGAGACAGAATAGACTTCTCAAAAAGGAAGTCCTGGGTGACTGGTTTGTTCACTGATGCTGTAAAAAAAGGAGGCCATAACTTAGAACCAGCTCTGGCTTGGCATTAAGAGGAGAAATATAATTGCTCCTCTTTTCAGATTGCATGTTGTGTCTCTTGATCTATCACTCCTTCACTTGCCACCAAGCAGGAAACAAACATCCGTCTGGCAGTTTCTGCTTTTATCACAGAAAGTGCAACCACAATACAGCTCCATTTTGTACATGTCCCATGGGCAACACTTAAGTTAGACACAAGCTGCTTCAGTTAAAGTAAGTCATCAGTATCATAATAAATCTAGGTCGTCTTTTCTGTAACATCTAGATGAGGAAGGGCTACGCAATCCCTGGATTTAGTGGTGGGCTGCATGAGGGACAATACAACTGACTCTGAATCCTGGGAAGATGTAGGCATTGTGAGTGAATGGTTCCTTACTCCAGATAATTGGTTAATTGCTTACTTTGGATGGACTTTACTTCCTCTGAAGGAGCAGGTTCATAATCTAGGAGTGCCCCTGGGTCCATCTCTATCACTAGGGGTCCAGGAAACCTCAGTACAGTCATACCTCGGGTTAAGAACTTAATTCGTTCTGGAGGTCCGTTCTTAACCTGAATCTGTTCTTAACCTGTGGTACCACTTTAGCTGATCGGGCCTCCTGCTGCCGCCGTGCCACCGCCGCTGTTCTGTTCTGAGGTAAAGTTCTTAACCCGAGGTACTACTTTCTGGATTAGCGGAGTCTGCAACCTGAAGCATCTGTAACCAGAGGTAGCACTGTACAGTCATACCTTGGAAGTCGAACTCCTTGCAAGACGAACGTTTTGGCTCCCAAATGCCACAAACCCAAAAGTGATTGTTTCAGTTTGCAAACGTTCTTTGGAACCCGAATGTCCATCACGGCTTCCACGGCTTTCGATTGGCTGTAGGAGCTTCCTGCAGCCAATCAGAAACCGTGCCTTGGTTCCTGAATGTTTTGGAAGTTGGACGACTTCCAGAATGGATTCCGTTTGACTTCCAAGGTACAACTGTAGCTAGAATTGCCTATGACTGGTTTCATCTGGTAAAACATCTTTGGGTGTTTCTGGACCAGGATAGCCTTACCACTAGATTATTGCAATGTGTTATATGGGGCACTGCTCTTGAGCTTGACCCAAAAATATGCAGCAAGTGCAAAATGCAGTGGCTCAACTGCTCTCTAGGGTTCAAATTCACTCACCGGGCCCAACTAAGTCCTGAAAGGTGGGGTGGGATTTGGATCCTCGCCAATGGAATCTATTTCAATTGCATCATAGCTGTGATTCAGAAACAACTCAGCATGAAAAAGCGGAGCCCCATTATAAATAAGTAGGAATAGATGATTTGTGGAACGTGCCCAAAGATTGTAGAAAACTGGCTTGAATCACACCCCATATTTTGCTTATTGTCGTGTGTTTTTCTTTGCTTGGGAACAGCAAGAAAAATTGTAATAATTAGGGCTAAGTGAGGACACAGCCCCAAGAGAAAATGTCAATTACCAAGTAATTACAATCATCCACACTCAATATACTCAAATAAATAGTCATTGGTTCCTGTGCTTACTTGCCATGTTTGTCACTGGTAGCATGTGAGCTTTCAGGTTTGTGAATTTCTAATTGTTTAGACTGAATTTTATGTGAATGGCTTTGGAGAGAATTGACACACGGTGCCTTTTGGAACTTGATCACTAGGAGGCCAAGCCATGGAGTTTAACATATGAGTCTTTCATCATAGGAAATTAAGTCATAAAACTTGCTCTTAATAATGCTGCTAGCACTATGGCGGGCCATGTGGAAAGGGGCATGACCCAACCAACCAAGGTATTGAACTCTGGCAAGCAAATGGGCGGTCCTTGGGGACGGGCAGTTTGAGAGCAGATATTTACCTGAGCATTAAACTGTTCAGCCTGAGAAGGTGTTGAGGTAGAATCAAAAGCTGTATAGCAGGAGTTGAAACCATACTAATTCCTTGAATCAGTACTACTGAGTTGAATGCTGCAATATGTCCCACTAGCCATCTGGAGAATTGGCACTGCGGTGCAGCAAAGTGCAAGCCAGGAGCTCCCTGTTCTAGCAAGTTACTATGGTAGCATAATTGTAAGGCATTTAAGGCCTTCTGCCATTTGATAACAACCTGTTCAAACCCCCTAATTTGAAGGTCCATGGAGAAATTCTTGCTCAATATTGGTTTGACTTCTGGAAGTAATGTCCTTTCCTGGATGCCAGTCTGTGACAGACATGTGGTTATATTCCACCAGGCTGGGGGTGAAGCCAAAAAGGCCTTGGCCCTGGTTGAGGTCCCTTTCAACTATACAGTGGTACCTCTTGTTATGAACTTAATACGTTCCGGAGGTCCGGTCTTAACCTGAAACCGTTCTTAACCTGAGGTACTACTTTAGCTAATGGGGCCTCCTGCTGCCGCCACACAATTTCTGTTCTCATCCTGAGGTAAAGTTATTAACCGGAGGTACTACTTCTGGGTTAGCGGAGTCTTTAACCCAAAGTGTTTGTAACCTGAGGTTATTGCAACTCAAGGTACCACTGTACAATCCTGTGACTCTGGGAAAATCAGGAAACCTCACAGCCACAAGGAGACTTCAAAGCACATTCAACTAAATTCACTTACAGTGCAATCCAAACCCAAGATCTGCCAGGTTTTGAGAGTCTGGATTCAGCTGATCTTGGTCTTTTAGAGCCAGGAGAGTCAGTGTGGTGTAGTGGTTAAGAGCAGTAGACTCGTAATCTGGTGAACCGGGTTCGCGTCTCTGCTCCTCCACATGAAGCTGCTGGGTGACCTTGGGCTAGTCACACTTCTTGGAAGTCTCTCAGCCCCACTCACTTCACAGAGTGTTTGTTGTGGGGAAGGAAGGGAAAGGAGATTGTTAGCTGCTTTGAGACTCCTTCAGGTAGTGATAAAGCGGGATATCAAATCCAAACTCTTCTTCTTTTAAGTTGTTATTTTTATAATATCCTCTGAAGGTCCCTACAGAGGCCCAAGTCCCATCTGAATCCTTATCAACAACTCCAGCACTGGGAATGTTGAGGAAAAGGAAAGCATTTAAAAAAATCAATTTGGGGAGTTTCAGGATAGCCAAAAGGAAAATGGGAGGTATGTTGTTCAGCATTTTCAGAACTAAACAAATTAAGTACCTCCACCCCCTTTAAGGGGGAATCCTGCCAATGTAAAAGGGTATAGCAATTGATTGACCTCATTTGTGTACTCCAGCTCCACAGTTAGCTAAGCCCTCACCCAATGGGAAGAAGCAATTTATTTGAAGCAGGCCTGAACAACTTTGTGACCTGCCAAGCCAAACCCAGCCCACTAACCTTGGGTTGTGATCTGCTCCAGGGCATCAACAAATCTCCTCATTTTACTGCCTGTCAAAGAAAGATGGTGAAATATGGAGTGAAACTTGTTAAACACCTGCCAGGCCGTAATGCATGTCTGATGGGTTGCATCCAGTTTGGTAGGTCACAAGTTTGGAACAATCAGGACACTGACACCATCGCTCAAGCGCCCCTGTGATTTGTAGGTCTGCTGGAGGTGAGCAAGCTGGTGTTTAAATTCTTCAACTTCTAAGCATCCACAGATAATTTCAGAAATGCTTTTGTGCCCGTTAACTATTTGTGCAGTCTGTTAAGGACTTCATAAATGTGCAATGCTGTGCCAGATCTTAATGCATGAACCAGAAAACAAATGGGAAGGTGACAGTATCTCATGCTCTCCATCTTTCCCCAGTGTGATACAGTCAGCAGCGCCCAGAGGGGAGGTCAACAGCTTTCTTCCTGCGAAATACACAAGAGGTTCTGCTTTGACAGTTCAAAGGAAGGGTGTCCCTAGTGAGCATGTGTTTTGCCTTGACTGACAGAATTGCTACACAGACTTACTGACAGAACAGCTGCTAACATGCTTGTCCAGGTTTGGGGGGGGAGGGGAGAGAATCTACATAGCTGATGGGATTGATGGCCAGAATCCAAAAAAAGTCACACGGGTTTTGCAGGCCCTGTGCAGCTTTGCATTTCTCAAACACCAGCCCAGCCATGCCACATAACAAAGCCGTTTTTAAAACTGAAGGGAGTTACTGCAGCCATTTCATTTATTCATAGAATCGTAGAATTGTAGAGTTGGAAGGGACCCCAAGGGTCATCTAGTCCAACCCCCTTCAATGCAGGAATCTTAGCTAAAGCATCCATGGCAAATGGCCACCCAACCTCTGCTTAAAAACCTCTGAGGAAGGAGAGCCCACCACCTGCCAGGGAGAAAATTCCACTGTTGAACAGCTCTTACTGCCAGAAAGTTCTAGATTCAGGTAGGTAGCCATGTTGGTCTGATGCAGTCAAAAAATAAAAATAAAAAAAATTGTCCAGTAGCACCTTAGAGACCAACTAAGTTTGTGCTGGGTATAAGCTTTCATGTGCATGCACACTTCTTCAGATACACTGAAACAGAAGTCACAAGACCCTTATATATAGTGGGAGGGTGGGGTGGGGTTTTTCTCAGAAGCGCAGTAGGAGATGGGTGATTGATTCAATGGGTCTGGTAAACCTGTTGATGACTGTTAACAACTGCAATTAGTCCTACAGGAAAAAGCAAGGGATAGTATGCAGAAGTGTGCATGCACACGAAAGCTTATACCCAGAACAAACTTAGTTGGTCTCTAAGGTGCTACTAAACAATTTTTTTGGTCTCTAAGGTGCTACTAAACAATTTATTTATTAAGTTCTTCCTGATGTTTAGTTGGAATCTCCTTTCTTGTAACTTGAGGCCATTGGTTCAAGTCCTACTCTCCAGAGCAGGAGAAAACAAGCTTGCTCCCTCTCCCGTGTGACATCCCTTGAGATAGTTGAAGATGGCTATTCTAGCTCCTCTCAATCTCCCCTTATCCAGGCTAAACATGC
Source organism: Podarcis liolepis (assembly GCF_965112155.1). Classification (NCBI taxonomy): domain Eukaryota; kingdom Metazoa; phylum Chordata; class Lepidosauria; order Squamata; family Lacertidae; genus Podarcis; species Podarcis liolepis. Next base: position 27,684,987 of record NC_139571.1, read on the forward strand.
CCAGCTCTTTCAGCTGCTCCTCATAAGGATTTCAGGGAGAGAATGTGTCTGGGTAGGCTAGGAGAGACCCTGGTCTGAAATGCTGAATAGTCATTGCCAATCAATGTGGACAATATTACTGGACCCCTGATCTAGCTCACTATAAGGCAGTTTCCTATGTTCTTATATACTGCTTCATTTTCTTTTCCCCCAACCAACCAAAATCAACCATGCATGGGTATGTGGCACTGTTTCACATATATATCTTCTAGGAGTCGCTGCTTCCCTGTAATAGTCTTGCTAAATGTTCATAAGCAGAATGACTTTCGTAAGTGCTAAAATGCCTGCCTTAGCATTAGAGGTGATTTATTGCTTTTAATTTGCTTCAACTTCAAATGCCCTAAACTAAAATTGCCCTCCGTGGTAGAACTTAGCCTTTATTTTTAACGGTTTGGCAAATCATAGCATCTATAAACGTTAATGTACACCCTTCCTACTAGCCTGTAACACAGGCAAACTAACAGAGCATACCTCTTAATGTACACATATTTCCCTGCAGATCTATTAAAGGGGAGGAAAAAGCTTTCCTGAAAATAAGTAATTCAGAATTGCAAATACACACACGCACACTATAACAGGATAGGGTAGGGTTTGGCCAAATCTTAGGGTGCTGAATAAAGGACAGAAGGGGACACAGACTGACAAAAAATGTACCGGTATATATGCAAATGTATAAATAATTATTAAAATATGAATAGAAATACAACACATTTCACCTGTACGCCTACTCAGACTGCTATCCAGGTGTTAAATGTTGTTGGGAAACTTAATGGCCCTGATCCCCCTTCCTGTAACTCTTTATTTCTAATTTTGACTTGGACTGGACATCTTCACATAGAGGACTGCCCTTTATAAAGTAGGACACATGGAGAGCCTCGCTTTTCACAGTGAGACACAAGCACATTAATATTCCAGACCTATGTTGGTTGCAAATTCAACAGAGCCTGGAAGGTACAGCAAGTTTACATGGGTGGTCCCGAATTCAAAATGTTTGTGTTCTATTACCATAGGGATGCACAAAAAGCATCCAGGTTAGCAGTAAAGTATTTCATTGAAGGTATTCAGGCATAGGGATCATTAATGAAACACATAGGGACCAACCCCAATGTGTACTTAATAATATAAGGACTGCATTGCTGGATCAAACCAAAGGTCCACCTACTCCAGCATCCATCCTGTTTTCCACAGTAGCTAACAGATAAGCAAAAGCAGAACATGAAGGCAATGGTGTTGGGTACCAGTGATACTGCCTCTGAACCAGGAGGATGAAAATAACCAGCACGAGCAATAGCCATTGGCAGACAACTAGCACAAAGGACAATTTTGGATGTCCACATTTTCTTTGGACATTCATATTTTAAATATTATTTATAATTACTCTCAGGTATCTAAAAAAATAATAATATTCAGCTTCTATATATTTATTTGGTCTTTCCCCTGTTCAACAGGAGGTTAGCTTAGGAGCTCATCCGTGTCATCTCCCATTCATGGTGCTATACAAACAGTCATGCAGACAAATAACAACTCAATTTAAACTCAGTCTTTCCAGGGCTATTGGGTTATGGTAGCTATTACTTAATAATAATTAATTAAGTGAGAGCTGGACTATAAAGAAGGCTGATCACCGAAGAATTGATGCTTTTGAATTATGGTACTGGAGGAGACTCTTGAGAGTCCCATGGACTGCAAGAAGATCAAACGTCTCTATTCTTAAGGAAATCAGCCCTGAGTGCTCACTGGAAGGACAGATCCTGAAGTTGAGGCTCCAATACTTTGGCCACCTCATGAGAAGAGAAGACTCCCTGGAAAAGACCCTGATGTTGGGAAAGATGGAGAGCACAAGGAGAAGGGGATGACAGAGGACGAGATGGTTGGATGGTGTTCTGAAAGCTACAAGCATGAGTTTGACCAAACTGCAGGAGGCAGTGGAAGACAGAAGTGCCTGGCGTACTCTGGTCCATGGGGTCACGAAGAGTCGGACATGACTAAACGAATAAACAACAACAAAGCTATTACTTAGTATATCTTAGCTTAATATGCCAAATTACACACATGCCTTTTGCCCATTCACTCATGCCCTTCTCCCTTCACAGTGTACCTGAAATGCAGAAGTTTGCAATTAACCATAGTTTCCTATGTCATCTGCACCAGGAAACCTCAAAGGTAAAGGATCCCTGGACGGTTAAGTCTAGTCAAAGGTGACTATGGGGTTGCGGCACTCATCTCGCTTTCAGGCCAAGGGAGCCAGTGTTTGTCTGCATGCAGCTTTCCGGGTCATGTGGCCAGCATGACTAAACCGCTTCTGGCGCAACAGGACACCGTGATGGAAACCAGAGTGCACGGAAATGCTGTTTACCTTCCCACCACAGCGATACCTACAGTATTTATTTACTTGCACTTTGACATGCTTTCAAACAGCTAGGATGGAAGGAGCTGGGACAGAGCAACGGGAGCTCATTCTGTTGCAGGAATTCAAACCGCCGACCTTCAACCAGCAAGCCCTAGGCTCAATGGTTTAGACCACAGCACCACCCGTGTCTGAGGAAACCAAAGCCCACTTCAGTCCATGATTTGAAAGCTTTATGGTTCTGAACCTGGTCACCTTAGTTTCCTAGTTCACATGGAATTGGAGACTTTCACGTTTCATTCAGGTGCATCACAAATGAAGAGAGACCTGACAGTGTGCATGGGCCAAAGTTCTGTGCATATCTCTGCTTTTTATTTTTATTTTATTAATAGTTTATTTCAGTGTTCTGCCCCCAGCCATAAATCTGCCATCTTCCACATCCTAACTTCTCCTTTCCTGCCAACAACAACCAGCCCCTCCTATTCGTAAGTGCCTCAGATTGTTCCTTTCTCAACTTTTTACCTGCAGCCAATATTTCCCCAAACCTCCCACTCTGATCCATTTGCTTTTTAAAAACTGTATTCTCAGGCCTCCTACTGGTTTGTGGTTTTTCCAGTTAATTTATTCAAATGGTGTTAATTAGTGCAGCAACGAAGAACAAACAAAATAGTCATTGCTAGTACACATTTCCCGTATTCCGACTCCTGCTGTTTCCCACACTGATGTTCAGTATAAAAATAATGCATATGTATACAGAGGAGCTGAAAGGATTCTCAATATCTCTGCAAAGCCAAACAATGAAATATTGAACAGCAGTCAAAATGAGAGTATATATCTTATGGCATTATATTGTAAAGTTTTTACAAAGAGGGTTTAGGATCTTCTCCTTATATTTTATGTACTTGCACCAGTCAGTTTGTGGGGGACAGTAGCCATCTCTCTTAACAACACAGAAATGGGATGGGGTGGGGCACCCAACTGCGATTGAGATGGTCAGCAGGAGAAACAAGGAGAGACAAAGGATTCTGCAGTGCTAGGAATTTCACATTAAATGCTTTTATTAAATCCTACATTCCATCTCCAGCTGTTTCCCACACTGACTTATAATTGTAAAAATAACTGATACTCATAAAGGAAACATGCAAGCAGTCTTTTTATGTGTTCATAGATCCCAACAATACAGTTTCCCTCAATGAGCAGGACTGTACACTGTACCCCGCCTTCATGCTGAGAATAAAAGTAGAGAAATCAATCCAATTCTTCTTCTTTTCTTTTTCTCTTTTCTTTTTCTTTAAAATAAAAATAAAAATAGGAAGTTGCTGTTATGTTGGCCTGGAAAATGGGACAGATGAAACCACACCCCTATGCCCCCAAACCTAGAGTTGGAGCTTGTGGAGGGGCAGTCATAAATTTGAGTGCTCTGCCCTAAGTAGGATCTCACCTGAAGCTACAATTATTAATGGACCGGGTAAACCTTTCCTCCTTCACAGGGTCTCCTTAGATTCAAAACTAGCAGAAAGCTAGTCAGGATCTTCTGTGTCCATGCAGTTTAAATTGCCACAGCCCATCCATGGACACATCTCCTATATCTTCAGAATCCCTCCTACGCAATACTTTTGAGTGGAGGAAATTCATTCATTCATCTATGAGTCATCAATAAGTGATCAAGGATTGAGGTGGTGCACTTGATAGATGAACTGTGCTGGAGAAGGTCTCTGTGCCTCTATTGAATCCTTTTCCCTCAAGAATGAAATTCCCCTAAACTGACTCAACAAAATGTTTCTTAACCTGCTGTTAAGAGACTTCCGGTGATGAAGATTCCATCATGTACTCTTGGTTCCCATCATGTATGCTTAAGAAGAAAGCTGTTTCTAGCATCTACCCTAAACAACACTGAGGTTTTTAATTACCAAGCGGTATATAAATTTCATGAAACAAACAGGCAAGCCAACTTTTTGAGTTGCAAGTAGAACTGATAGGGTTTTTTAATAATAAAAATTCATCTTGATGCCAACAGTCACAAAGAACCAGTGATCCCTATATTCCTTAAAACAAATTCATTCACTTGAAAATAGTTATCTAATCCCACTCTTCTTCAGGCTAAAGCCACCAAGGATGAAGGGAGCTGGTAATCGAACAAAAGAGGTGAATGATCCCCATCTCTGCCCCAAGGCATGGGATAAACCACAATCCCATAAACGACTAAGTAGAATCAGACTTCGTTGAGTCTGACTTCCACAAGCACAATGCATCTTCCCCTGACCCCAATACACCCCTGCATTTGGGGAAAATCCAGAGCAGATTTGGGGGGGCACAGGGAGAAAAGAGACAGACATTCCAGTGTCCTCACAGTTCTGTGCATGCAATGATTTAGTTAGTTATAGCCCTCAAAAAAAACCTTTTACAGAGTAACCCTAACTACATCTATTCAGAGATAAGTCCTACTGAATTCAGAGGGGACTTACTCCTGCGTAAGCAGGGTTAGGATTACAGCCCCAATTATCTATTTTCTTGGTTGCAAGCCTGTGCTCATTACTGTTAGGAACCAGGGTAAGCATTAATTCCCTGCTTTTAACCCAAACTAGCTACAGTAAAGAACTCCTTCCTGTCATCTTTTATCATCGACTTCACACTACTTAGGAGAGTTCTTTTGTTGGCGGTGGTGTAATGTACTGTAGATATCTGCAGTCAAGCTTTTCACACTTTTGCAACTAAAATGAGCGCTCCAGGGGGTGGGGTGTGCTCGTCTTCCTCTGAACCTGTTTACTTTCGGCTTCATATATTAGATGGATGAGATAGGAAATGAATTCCCTGCACGGAAGGAATATCAGTACGAAAGCGCTACCCTCTCAGGCTGCGTTCCAAAAGTAATGATCAGAGTGGCTGAAAGCTCCTTTCATCAGAAGCCCCAAATCACAGGGCCTGATAGGTTTTCAGTGGTAACTTAATTCCTAATGAAGTGAAGTTTAGCTTGGTGAGTTTTTGACACAGCTGGACACCGGTAGCAATTCTTTGGCTTCCAAAGCTTTAGCTGAAGAAAGGAAGGGGGGCTTAAATGAGTCTCAGCAGTCTGTTCTTCTCAGACAGTGCTGAAATCTCACAGGGTCACATAACAAAGAGGAGGCTTCATTCGCGTTCCCAGGCTACATCAGAGTGCCACCACACAACCTGCCACACATTATTAGCCTCGTCTTAGAAGATGCCCAGGAGGAAACTCAAACAGCTGGACAAGTCAAGGTTGAGGCATGTTCCCGCAGTTATGAGAGGCAGTTTACACTATAATGGGATATAATTGCCCTTCAAAGATGGCTCACTGCAACCAAAGTTACCCTTTGGGCAAAGGGGGATGGCCAGTCCACCAAGTTTCAGGCAGAAGCGAGTCCTACGCCTTTCCTGGCCAGCCCAGGACAAAGTTTCCCCGATGAAATGGGCAGCGTTGTCGAGACAGTTCCTCAAAAGCTTTGTCTTCAGTTGACACAACTGGAGCTCATTGGGTCAGAAGTACTCACTCACTTAGCTTTCATTTTCTCTCTCTCTCAGCCCCATTTATAACCCTCTTTCTCTCCTTATGCTAGACTATTCTATCCCATGTACTTGCAAAAATTGGCTGATGACCTCATGATACCCTTGCTACCTGCTACCCACACAACATGATACCTGCATAAAATGTATTTGTAAGCATTTGCCAATGCCGTGATCCCATTGTGGTGGCCCTAAAGTCAACTGGATATTTTTAAGTGACAAATATTGATTGAATCGCGTGCTAGATTTCCTTGTGATCTTTTATATTAATAACCCGTGTATAATAATAATAATGCACATATGCAGCATACTCTCCAAAATTCCTCAGATGAATATAGGGACATTTCTCACTCCCCTCCAAATAACCCTCCTTGACCCCCCATTTTTATCCCCTGCCCCACAGAGCTTTTCCTGTCTGAAGAAGGATGAGTGGTATCACCCCTACACCAGCAGGACACAGGCCCTCCATCATCTTGAGAAAATCCCTAAATCCCAATTTTATTTAATTTTATTCTTTGGTAGATTTGCAAAAAGGAAAACACACACCAACAAATAAATTTTAGAAAGGGGCAAAATTAGATGTGGACACACAAAGCATTTTAAAAAATAAATAAATCCAGACTTCTTGTGCTCTGCTATCCCTTTCTTACTGCCTAGGGTGGCCCTGCCCTCTGACTGCCCCTCAGAGCCAGAACATCATGCAAGGCTGCGTCTTGGTGGCAACAACTTCTCCTCTTCCTCACCTGCTCTCCACCAGCTACTACAGACTGCCCAAGGGAGGAAGTTATAAACCAAAAAATACATAAAAATTCCCCTGCATTGCAAAACAGAACAATCTGAACAACATCAAACAACACGTAGGCTAATAATATATTGACAAAATTTATGTAACACTATCAAACTGTTTCAAAATTCATAAACAGAAGACATGTAATATGTGCAGGGAGTCACAAACTAATAAGAGTCAAGTAACTAGCACCAAGACCCACGCCGAGGGCCTTCTGGCGGTTCCCTCATTGCGAGAAGTGAGGTTACAGGGAACCAGACAGAGGGCCTTCTTGGTAGTGGTGCCCGCCCTCCCATCAGATGTCAAGGAAATAAGCAGCTATCCTATTTTTAAAAGACATCTGAAGGCAGCCCTGTTTAGGGAAGTTTTCAATATTTAATGCTGTGTTGTTTTTAACACTCGATTGGGAGCCACCCAGAGTGGCTGGGAAAACTCAGCCAGATGGGCGGGGTATAAATAATAAATTATTATTATTATTATTATTATTATTATTATTATTATTATTATTATTATTCCATAAGCAGAATGATTAGAATGGTATGTCACTATAAAGAACCATTGAAATTGAGGCTGAATGCCTTTCCATAGTAAATATCATATCCAAAATGTTGTCGAGAATGAGCTGGAGCACAGTGGAGCTATAGGAACAGCCAAGGGCAGAGGAAGGGGGGTGCATGGGTGCAGGTCGCCCTGGGTGTCACCACTGAGGGGGGTGACAAAATGCCAGGCAGCACTCACTGTGGGGTCTGCAGTGCACCTGAGCCACACGTCTCTCCAGGGAGAGACGCGGTGACTTAGGCGTGTGCCGGCTCCGCGCTGCCCAAATGATCCGCCCACTGCCCACCCCCTGGCTGTAGGACGGCTGAGTAGAAGGAAGCAGGCAGACTCTGGAGGCTCCACGGTGCGCCCCGCCCCTGGCACCTGAGCTGCTTCCTCCGCTGCTGAGAACAGCAACACAAAAGTAAGATGGTAGGTGCTCCAGACGTTACAAAAGGGTGTTCCGAGCACAGCAGCAGAGAGAACAGTTCTTCCGGAATAATGAACTGTTTCAATGCTAATTCTTCATCAGCTGGAAAGAATATAAAATTCAATCCATTGCATTCAAATACAATACAAAGATTGAAACAATAGGCCTGCATATAAACAACCAATAATAAATACATACCAAATTAATTGTCCCCAAAGGTACATCAAATAGTCAAGGGAGGTGGTTGGCAGTGGCAGCCATACGCAGGCAACGGGATTTGCCCTCACAGCTGCCACTCAGGAGCACATCCTCCTCCCCAAGCTCGGAGGGGGAAATAGGGACATTCCTGGATCAAATCAGAAGCTGGGGTGGCTTATGTAATTCTGGGACTGTCCTTGGAAAATAGGGACACTTGGAGGGTACAGTGGTGCCTCGCAAGACGAAATTAATTCGTTCTGCGAGTTTTTTCGTCTAGTGAATTTTTCGTCTTGCGAAGCACGAAATCCCATAGGAATGCATTGAAATTCAATTAATGCGTTCCTATGGTCAAAAAAAGTCCAAACAAAGCCAAATTTGGTACAACAAGAGTTTATTAAGTGCTCTTTAAAGTCACACATACTGTAAAGAGCATTTCAAAAAGTGAAGGAACAATAAATTAAGTTTCTAAAAATGACAGAAAAACATTTAAAAATCAACAAAGTGTACAGTACATTTTCTAAGACTCTGGGGGACAACTCGAAGAAGGTTCCTCTTCCACTCTTTGCTTCTTGCTGAAGAACCCCCTCCCCAACTGTTCTCCCAGCCGCCCACCACACAGAAATTCAAATCCATATTTTTTTAAAAAAAACAGCAGAGTGGCCCAATGGTCACAGAAAATCATAAAAATGCAGGAAAAAACCACACAAGCTTCCAGATTCTTGCAAACCCCTCCTCAACTGTTCCCCCAGCCACCCACCACACAGAAATTCAAATCCAGAATTTTTTTTAAAAAACAGCAGAGTGGCCCAATGGTCACAGAAAATCATAAAAATGCAGGAAAACACACACAACACACACAAGCTTCCAGATTCTTGCAAACCCCTCCCCAACACCAAGTCCTTGAATTCCAAACACCCCAACCCAAAATCCAACCCCCCCCAAAAAAAGTTTTAAAAGTTTAAAAGAAGTTTTGGAAAAGCTTCAAAAATCACCAAAAACCTCAAAAAAGGCTACCACACCGCGTTCTATGAGTTGCTCCTCGAAGTCAAGTCGCAACTGTATTAACGGTGTTAAGAAAAAGGAAACAAACTTGCAAGACGTTTTCATTTTTCGTCTTGCGAAGCAAGCCCATAGGGAAATTCGTCTTGCGAAGCAGCTCAAAAAACGGAAAACCCTTTCGTCTAGCGAGTTTTCCATCTTGCGAGGCATTCGTCTTGCGGGGCACCACTGTATATGTGCAGTAATGCCTGCATGTGGAAGGGGCCAGTTAAGTCAGAAGTCAGAGAATTCTGCCCATGCAGGAGGCTGCATGGGAAGAGAAAGGAAGGATATGGCAAGGAAATAAATGACCCATCACATTTTTGTTATACTTTCTCATAATTATAATGTAATGCCTTCATGTTGAATGTGTTATTCATTGCTTTATATTTAATCATTGCAAGCTTCTGTTGAGTGCTGCATAGCAGACAGGCAGCCTTAAAAAAAAAAAAGGAGCAAAATCAGTGAATGAATCAGGAAATCCAGTATACAGGTCGTATCTGTCCTTTGCTGTGAACTCTTTTTAAAAATAAATCTTTTATTAGTTTTTCAACATATCATTTTCAACAATAATTAAACGTACTTTTACATCTTATACAGTTTTTTTTTTACTTCCATCAATCACATCTGAAAATTTTCCAATTTATTCACAATTTACATTTCTTATTTTAACTATTACTTTTAAATCTCATAACTAGTATCTCTCTTCTTTCTCTTCTTTGCAATATTTCATATATTTCTCCCTACAAAACTTCTTGTAGTCCTACTAGCGTAATTTGTTGATTACAGCTGCTCTTCAAATAATTCATATATTTCTTCCAATCTTCTGTAAATCTCTGGTCCCGCAGGTTTTGAATCCTTCCTGTCATTTTATCCAATTCTGCGTAGTCCATTAATTTTGTCTGCCATTCTTCTTTCTTCAGGCTGTGAACTCAGTAAGGTGCTTTAGGGAAGCCATTCTCTCTTGATTTCCAATGCTGGTCGGTGACAAGGGGGAAATAACACTGACCTAACTTATAGGGTTGTTATAAGGATTAATACAAAATAATACATGTGACATACTTTTGAATGTGTAGCATTGTTTTGCTTTGTATTATTTTATTGTGAAAAATCTCACAACAATCCTGACTTGTCAACAGCCTACACAAATAAAGTAAAAAAAGGGGGAAAGGGAGGAGTGTAAACTACTGTTAAACCTATCCCCTGCTTGGGACTTGACTACAACTCCCATCATTCCTGATCATTGGCCATCCTGGATGAGTCTGATGAGAGATGGAAGTCCCAATAAGATTTGGAGGTCTTTTCTGGTCCACATGTTCAGTTCAGACATCAGTTGTGGAGAAAATGGAAGAACCAATATTTAGGTACATCCCTGAACTTCAGGAAAACCAGGGCTTTTTTTTAGCAGGAACTCGACGGAATTCAGTTTCGGCACCTCTCAATGGGTGCCATTGCCATTAAAAGAGAACAAGGGAGTAAATGATTTATACTTGTTCTAAATAATGTTTATTAAACATTATGTTCGTTTTCTCCAGTATAATCCAATCTTTTACCCATATTAAACATTATGCCTAGAATAAAAATGTAAAGTATATGTATGCTTTGGAAAAGAGAAGAGATAAAAGAAATACAAAGAATGATACATTTGGAGAATGCAAAGATAAAGGTGGAAATAGAGATTCAAAGAAGTTGAATTGTGATGGAGGGAAGCTGCAGGTGCAGCGGCAGAGTATTATATGATAAATATGTAATATTTGCTTTCAATGTTTTTGGATTGTTTTCAATCTTTTTTGTATTTGTTGTTTTGTCTTTGTTTTTCTGTACTACTTACTTAAACTAAATAAATATATAAAATTGGGGGGGGGATAAATAAAAGAGAACAAAGGAAAACTAGGTGTATGTGCTTGGGAAAACAGATTCATAAGCTTTGTTGCAGTTGTTTTAACTGAAAATGAATGGGATTTGCCTTAACGTGAGACTCTCCTTAAACTAAGCTGACTCTCTTGTTTTCTTCTCTCTTCCCCTCTGTCTTGGCAGGCCTGTGACGGAGGATTAGACAACATCAGTGGAGTCATGCTTCACACAGCCATATCATGCTGGCAGCCATTTCTAGGTCTGGCTGTGTTGCTAATTTTCATGGGCTCCACCATAGGCTGCCCGGCCCGCTGTGAGTGCTCAGCACAGAACAAGTCTGTCAGCTGTCACCGGAGGCGCCTGATTGCCATCCCCGAGGGCATCCCCATTGAGACGAAAATCCTGGATCTTAGCAAGAACAGGCTGAAAAGTGTCAACCCGGAGGAGTTCACAGCTTTCCCTCTGCTGGAGGAGATAGATCTCAGCGACAACATCGTTGCCAACGTCGAGCCTGGAGCCTTTAACAATCTGTTTAACTTGCGCTCCTTGCGGCTGAAAGGGAACCGTCTGAAGCTGGTCCCTTTAGGGGTCTTCACCGGGCTGTCAAACTTAACAAAGCTAGATATCAGTGAGAACAAGATTGTCATTCTGCTGGACTACATGTTCCAGGATCTGCACAACCTCAAGTCCCTCGAGGTTGGGGATAACGATCTGGTTTATATCTCTCACAGGGCCTTCAGCGGACTGCTCAGTTTGGAGCAGCTAACTCTGGAAAAATGCAACCTAACTGCTGTACCAACAGAAGCCCTTTCTCACCTTCACAACCTCATCAGCCTACACTTGAGACATCTCAATATTAACCTTCTGCCTGCATATGCCTTCAAGAGATTGTTCCACCTGAAAAATCTAGAAATAGACTATTGGCCTATGCTGGACATGATCCCTATCAACAGCCTATATGGCTTGAACCTCACCTCCCTCTCCATCACCAATACTAACCTGTCCACTGTCCCTTATTCTGCCCTGAAGCACCTAGTTTACTTGACCCACCTGAATCTCTCCTACAACCCCATCAGCACAATTGAGTCGGACATGCTTGCCGATGTGGTGCGCCTTCAAGAGCTCCACATAGTTGGGGCCCAGTTGCGTACCATCGAACCCCACGCATTCCAAGGACTCCGGTTCCTCCGGGTTCTTAATGTGTCCCAAAACCTGTTGGAAACCATCGAAGAGAACGTGTTCCACTCCACCAAAGCCCTGGAAATCCTCTGCATAAGCAACAACCCACTGGCTTGCGACTGCCGCTTGCTTTGGATTTTACAAAGGCAGCCCACGCTGCAGTTTGGGGGCCAGCAGCCAATGTGCGCCGGCCCGGACAGCGTCAAAGAGAGGCCCTTCAAAGACTTCCACAGCACCGCCCTTTCTTTCTACTTCACCTGCAAGAAGCCCAGGATACGCGACAAGAAGCTGCAATACCTGGTGATCGAGGAAGGCCAAACGGTGCAGCTACAGTGCAGTGCAGATGGCGACCCTCAGCCCACCGTCGCCTGGCTGACGCCGCGACGGAGACTGGTCACTGCCAAATCGAATGGGAGAGCTACGGTGCTGGGAGATGGCACCCTGGAGATCCGGTTTGCCCAAGATCAAGACAGTGGGATCTATGTTTGTGTGGCCAGCAACGCTGCTGGGAACGACACACTGTCAGCCACCCTAACCGTCAAAGGGTTTGCCTCGGATCGTTTCCTTTATGCCAACAGGACTCCTATGTACATGACAGATTCCAATGACACCAGTTCCAATGGAACCAATATGAATACATTTTCCCTGGACCTTAAGACAATACTGGTGTCGACAGCCATGGGCTGCTTCACATTCCTCGGGGTGGTTTTATTTTGTTTCTTACTACTTTTTGTGTGGAGCCGAGGGAAAGGCAAGCATAAAACCAACATTGACCTCGAGTACGTCCCCCGTAAGAACAATGGCGCGGTTGTGGAAGGGGAGGTCCCGGGACCACGCAGGTTCAATATGAAAATGATTTGATGGTTGTGTGCTGCTAGAATTATTAATTCTTCCCCTGCCCCCCTCTCCTGTGGCATTCTGACCAATCCAACAAGCTTGGTATCTAGGAATTGCCATGCTAGAGGCTCTCGGCCGTCGCGGTGTCAAACGGTACATGGAAACCAGGAAGACTATCTGAGGTTGTACAGCAAAGCCTCTTGTTTTGAGGCTGCGTGTGTGTGTGTTAGGGCTTTTTTGCAGAGTTGGCATACAGTACTAATTGTTTGCATTGCAAATTTTTTGCCATTCTGAGGATCTCAGTAACAAACTGTCGGCTCATGTTCACGGACAAGTGTTCAAAACATTTTCTACCACTACAAAAATAAAAAAATAAAGGGAAAAAACCCTACAGTGTAGGATTTACATATTTAAAGAGAGAGAGAGACGTTTGTCTACAACATAACTCTGCAGTGAAATTTGTATCTATAGATCTCATTTGCTAAATCCTCGCATCATACATACCTTCTAGTTGATTCGACACCACAAGATTAATGTATTACTGTATTTTTTTTAATATACATATTTAACTGTGTACATTTTAAAGCAATACAAATGAGACGTTTTTGTTCCTTCCACAGTAACTGACCCAAGTGTGATGTCACTTGTTCCATAACTACAGCCAAATTCCCAAATCAGACCTCTGTAGTCACCAATGAAAGATGCTGTGGCTTGTGCCTAACGTTACATCAAAGACCAGAGAGAAACTGTCGAGGCAGGCAGAATTTACTGTGTCCCCCCTTGCTCTTCTCTTTATGGAAAGAAAGGCATGTGCCTACTTTTGATATAGAATGGAATATTTTTTTAAAGTATCTGTGAGATCACATTGGACCCATTTACTGTAAGAGTCCAAGGTCCAACTTCCTAGTCATGGTTGGCACCAACACTGGCAAATTAACTGGATGACCATTCTTTGCCCCACTCATCCCTCTGTTTTAATTTCTTTTCCATTGTTAAGATGTCAGTGTGCTGGGATAAAGAACCAGGTTAATGCATTCTGCCATATTTCCAGTGAAGTGCCATCAGAGTTTTATTAATGGATGAGAATGCCGCTCAACAAAAGCCCTTCCCCACTCAATAGCTTCCACAAGGCCAAATTACTGCCAAACTTCAAGCCACTGTCCATTTTGTATTTATAAGAAACACTGGGCTGGTCTATACAGTCCTTTGCTGCTGTTTTTTTTTTATTATTATTATTCTCACAGAAATGACCCCTGGCAGCCTGATCGTGTGAAGAACAAAACCCTAGAGGCACCATTTCAGACTCCAGGATGGTGTAAGAGCAAAGAGATTGCTTGCAAAAGATATGTCATACATTAAATATAAGAAAACCCAGTGTATTTTAAGAGCATTTCTTGTGTGTTTTTTAATACCTCACAATAATTTGTATGCCAGTTACACAACACAAGACGAAAAATGCACATGATGTGGAAAGGTGGTTGTGTTTTTAGCATACATTTTAATCGATTATATAAGCAGTAAGATGGCTCCAGTGAGATACAGGTGCTCCCGAGAATCATCGGATCTGAAAATGGCTGCCATCTATGAAGAAAAGCCCTGGTGGAAAAGTATAAATTGGGAACTGGTGGTAGGCAAAGTTATACTATGCAGGGAGTTCTGTGACCATAATGCTTTGAAAAAGAACTCCCCGCATCTTGAAGACTGCTGTGAAACAGACACACCTGTCACAGCTTCACGGCACTCTCTTCTCCCAATTGCATCACTGAGGTCAAGTGTACAAGTAAAACAGCAGGGCAAATATTACTGTGTGAACTGGCTGTCCTAAAGGTAAAAGCAAAAATCCATGCATGTCTATCACTCGGTTCTTCTTTATAATTTCATGATTGCTTTAACTGTTCCTTGTTGCCATTTTTGTACTTCGGTTGTCTTGCCTTTACCCATGATGAGAGTGAATACATTGTGGGGCAAGAGAGGACTGCAGACTGGGAATAGTTACGTGTGTGGTAAAATTGATAGTGCTGTTGTCGTTTCTCCTCTCGAGATCTTGCAAAAGGGGCCATGGGAGTTGGACTGCTGTTGCAATGTGATATGATGCTGGTATGACCAACTGAGGCGGTGGAGAATCTAATTCTTGTTGACCATCCCAACTTTCTAGTAGAGAGGTGGAGGACATCTAGCCCTTTCGATGTTGCTGGACTACAGCTTCCATCAGGCCATGCTGTCTGCAAGTTGTGTAAGTTGGAGTCCAACAGGATCAGGAAGTTACAGAAAAGATTTAGCAATTCCATGAAACACATCTATAGAATAACAATATCCTCCCCCCCAAATCTGATCTCTCAGTGAATGTAAGGAGCCTAACAAGTCATATTGCCTACAATTGAGATTTCAAGGCAGTTTTAAGGTATTTAAGGGATCAACCACACACACACATTCTAAATCCATGGGATTTTGAAGGCAATAATATAGGTTGTGTCATTTCATTTACAGCTTTGTATTCAAATCAAGGTAGGGGCATTTATATAAATTTTCTCAACATCAGTAGATGGTATGTTCAACCCCATCATTTAGTATCAAACCAGCATATATACCTATATTACACTTTGTACAGTTGTATCTGCAAAATTCTTTTTACATCCCATCCTAGTATATTCATGATGATGCAGCATGGTGGTGTTGTCATCCATCTATATCCCCACCCCACTGATAACGCAACATTAGAGCATTAACATAACAGAGGAAAGGGCCAGGGGTGGGCAACTTTAATGTGGGAATCAATCATGCTATTGGTCCTTCCCACATAGTCTTAGAGTATGAGAGCACCATGGGAAACAGCCATGAGGGAACAGTAACAATTCTACTTGTATAATGTAAGAACGAGCCATTAGGCCCAATTCACACATAAGAGCAGCTTGACAGCTGCTTATCCGAAACTTCTCCCCATACTTCTCAGGGATCATTTAGATAATAGCACTACAGCTGGTTCTTCCACAGCTGATCACCCAGCAAAGAAGGAGAACAGCCAGGAAGAAAAGAGCTGTCTAATTGGCCCCATCTAGAAGGTGCCTGTATCCAGAAGTTCTTGGAGCAGGGTAGGAAGATGTCATGGAGAAAATTCCGCCCGCACCCTTGTTGAGTTAGTGTGAATTGCCCTTAAGAGTGGCTCTAGATGCTACAAAATTGGGAGAGGGTTGACAGGATGCACACACAATTCACATTTCTTATTTCTATGTTTCCTTTCAAAACATCAAACTGGAATTTGAACCTCTGAGCTCCAGAGGCAGAGACAGCTCATGTATTTCACCGCAAGGGGAGGTACAGGACGAGGATCAGGGAGAATGGAAGCGTGATATATTGTGCTTCCTCTCCTGCTCCTCCATGACCTGGCTTCCAGGATTGGCCACCAGTCTTTTAGGTCCTGACTTTTCAGTGAGCCCCCACAGTGAAGCAAATATCTGATGGAATGGGTGCATCGTGGCGACAGGTCTCTTTCAAGGTCTTGTTGGATTCTGTGTTTGCTGCTTACATTACAAATATATGTGACATCAGAGAGTAAGTAGAGGACTCCAGAGGTTGCCTTTGTGAGCAATGGTTTTGTTTCTTCCCCTCCCCAGAGACCTTTGATATCCTTCTATGCTTTTAAGACATTGTGGAATTTTAATAATGCTAAATGACTCTGAAATAAACATGCTGACAAATGAGAGATGAATTTCAAGACTAACATGGCAGGGTTTCTGTATTGTATGTTCATATAGATAACTAATATAAGCAAGACAAAAGGAAAAGATAGCTGAATAGCTGGAGATATTTCATTTACTTCTCCCTTGTAATTATCATTAGCCACTAATGACCCCGTTCTCTCTCTTTTTAGTGACAATGCCTTTACTGACTACAAACAATAAAGTTATTTTTTTCTTAAATTGAGTAAGGCAAACTTACTCAAATCCAAATGGAATATCTATTTTCTCTACTTTTAAATTGCATTGAAAAGAGGGAGAAAGAAACAATAGGATGAAAGAGAAGCTGTGTCAGTAAAAAAAACAAAAACCACACGCATAATTGTTGAACCACACAAGATAATGCCTACATGAAATGAGAAATATGTTTTTTCTGCTGTGAGGATACTCAGTTTTTGTTGCAGCTTAAAATGAAATGTCATCAATAGGGTGGCAAAAGCTATGGTGCATAGCGATGATTGGAAAACCAACCAGTAGTACATCTCATAGAAAACACCTTATGATACTTATTGCTTTCTTATTCTCCATAGGTAATATTTTATTCCTTGCCTGTTCCAATTTTGTTTCTGTAATCTTCTTGCACATTGTTATTCTCTGTTTGGACTTCGCTCAGGAATCTAATCTTATATTCTATGTTTTTCACTGATACGTCCAGAGTTCCGTGTAGTTATACAGCAACACAGGTAAGCCTATCCAAAAATTTCACAAGCATAAGGTGCATCCTTGTGGCCTGGTTATGCGTTTGGACCTCCTGAAATGCAATGGATGGTTGTGTCTGCTTTGTGTTGGGTGTGTTTTCTTTCAAGCAGGAGATTATCACTATGAATTGGCTTGCTGGTGCTGGTGTTTGATAGTGTAGTGGTTCAATGAAGGCTTTTAATCTTAGTGGGAAATATCTGATAGGAAATACAGAGAAACAAGAGCATAAGGGGAAAATACCTTCAGGTAGTACCATCTCAGTTAGGTGTTCTTGGTAGTAATTAAGTACTAAAGCTGCAATCTTTTAAATCAGCTTTCCCCAACTTAGTGTCCTCCATAAATTCCATGATCCCTAACCATTGGGCCATGCTGGCTGAGACTGATGGGAGTTGTAGTCCGAAATATCCCAAGGGCCTCAGATCAGGAAAGGCTGCCCTATATACGTACTTGGGAATCAGCCCCATTAAGTTCAACGAAATTTATTTCTGAGTAACCATGCATATATTATATTTCATATAATTTGGGCATGGAAAGGGAGTAAGATAGGAGAGAAGCAAAAGTCTCTAATCGGCCCATCTTCTGTAAGAAATGTGACATTAAATGTGTCTGCATTTTGACAGACTCCCTTGCACTCAGATCTCAGAGGCTTAAAAAGGAAACAGGAGGAATCATATAATGCTGTTTCCAAGTCTCCCTGTGCTTTCCTTTTAAGTACTCAAGATCAGAGCCTTCAAGGGGGAGTGGAGGAGACTTACTAAAGGTTTTAAAACAACCCTGTGCTCCCATTTCCAGTTCTGAACACTGCAATTTAAGAAGGATGTTGACAGGCTGGGCAGAGGAGGGCAACCAAGATGATCATGGAAACCAAGCCTCATGAGGAACAATTGAAGGAGTTGCGTGTGTTTAGCCATCTTCAAATATCTGAAGGGCTGTCACATGGATGGAGCAAGCTTGTTTTCTGCTGCTCAGGAGGGTAGGAAATGGACCAATGGCTTCAAGTTACAAGAAAGGAGATTCCAACTAAACATCAGGAAGAACTTTCTGGCAGTAAGAGCTGTTGCGCAGTGGAACAGACTCCCTTGAGAGGTTGTAGACTCTCCTTCATTGCAGGCTTTTAAGCTTTTAAGCAGAGGTTGGATGGCCCTCTGTCATGGATGGTTAGTTGTGAGTCTTGCATTACAGAGGGTTGAACTAGATGACCCTTTGGATTCCTTCCAAATCTGTGACTCTATGAAACAGGAACACAAGGGCTGCCTTAAAGCCTTTGCAAAAGCCTTTTTGAAGTAGCTCGCATGAGACAGCTGCTTCAAAGGGTGCTTTTGTGCAAGTCCTTAATCCACACTAAACTGATGAGCAGGGATTGAATTCTGCTACCTTGGCTGCACAATCTTGTGCCTTGCTGAGAACAGGAAAGCGCTGTCAATGTAGGAGTTAACCCTATCCTGTACATCAGCTCATGCCTCTAGTGATGTCAGTTGATGGACAGGTCAGTGTGGTTTGAGATAAATGGCTTCATGGGCCTAATTGGACCCCTGGCATCAGAGGTTCCCCACCCTGGTCTATAGGACAAGATTGGCTCATGGAACTGTATATATAGTGAGTAATAGCACAATCCTAGCCTATTGAATTCAGTGGGTCTTGCATCCAGATAAATGGAGTTAGGAATGCAGCTGAAGAGACCGAGCTGTCAACCAGGAAACTCTCAGTTACAATCTCACCCCTGACAAAAATGTTTAGGTAGTGTTAGGTAAGTCAACCTCTCTCTGTCTCACCATCTGAAGTATGGGAATAATGACACGGTCCTCATCATTAAGGTTTGCTGAGATAATGTATGTAGCTGCTTTGAAAACATAATATATTATTATAAAATAAAAACTATGATGGTGTTTCTGGTATAAATTCACCTCTTTGGGTTTCCACTCATTTGAACTTACGTTTCCATCCTAAGCATATATACTAGGAAGTCGCTCTTATTAAAAAATCAGTGGGCTGTACTGTTGTATAAATATGATTAGGATAAAGATGTTCAAAAGCTAACTGTGACCTTTATTCTTCGAGCTAGCATGAAATGTCTGGAACGCAAACAGCTTTTTTCATTTTTAAAAATGCCAGCTTCTCAGAACACGGCAGTTGCAAGGTGCTATTTGTATATTTTGTGATGCAAAGGCAGATGAGTAAAAACTGCTGTAATTCATTCCAGCTCTTCTTGTCCAGTAGCACTGCCACCTTTTGGTTGGTAAAAGTGTTTCCTCCTTGAAAATTGGATAATTGCATTGGCTGCTATGTCAGGAACCATAGTGGTCATTTTCCACTGGAAAAACCCTATCCCAAAACACCACTTAGACTGCCCAGCAATTGATTGCGCATTGTCTGATGCTCATTCATAGCTTCAGAAAACCCAGCTTTTTCATATGGGAGTCCACAAAAGTACTATGGAGCACACCAAACCCATCCTAGAGGCCCATAGGACTGAGATGTTTGTGGGGGGGGGGGATCCTCATGTCAATGTGTGATTCCATCCTTCAGAGGTGACTGGAGTGTTGTGGGGTCTAGCTGTTGAGAAAGTGACAGCTGCACAATGTGTAGAGCAGAAACTTTCACTGCAAAAATAATAATTTCTACTCCCTAAAACTGAAAACAGCAGCCTTGGGGATGTTGAGGAGTTATTTTTAGGGCCAGTTGTACATTTCTGTTTATACATTCCCAGTAAATCTGTCTGGCGAAACACGTTTCTAAACCGGAGTTTATAAATCTGCTACAGTTCCTCCAGCAGTCCTACAATTTAGCTGGAACTGTCTGCCTCCAGTAATAATGGAATAATGGTAGAATAAAAATGGAATAATGATGCTGGAGCTGTGCATTTGACATTTTTTTCCTGTGCTGGTGTCCAGATTGAAAATCACTGCCCCCGTACCCCCCCAAAAAAAAGGCTGCACAGGGGAAAAATTGTATGATACGTGTAACTTTCACCCAATTGAGCAAATAGTTTGGGGCGTTTATGCAGTTTTAATTGGGAAATGGTGCAGGTCTCCCAGGATCTTATCTACTGTATATTGATCTGATTTACAGGTCTGAATTACATTGTTTGTTTGTTTGTTTGGTTGGTTGGTTGGTTGGTTGGTTGGTTAAAAGCAAGAGGTCCTCATCTCAGATCTTTCACATCATATCTAGTTGAATATGGATTAGGAGTTCTGACCACCAAATCTCTTTTTGTTTCTTGGGGGGGGGGGTAGTACACTCCACCTGGACTTCCATTAGGTCCACCCAAATCCCACATTCACTGTTGTGAACATGTCCTAAACTTCTCAGTGCTGTGAAACAGGCAACGAGAGAAATTATACAGGTCTGACCGGTTGTGTGGCAGGGTTAAAGACTGAATAAACACTGCTGGGAATAGCACTCCTTAACAGTAGTAGAATTAATTATATGGCTGGCTACTGAAGAAGACAGAGGGTATTTCAAAGTCACCCTGGCATTTTGGATATCTTCTATGTCTTCATTTTAATATGAATGTATTCTGAAGAGCAGAAAATAGAATTGGCTTTCCTCAGTTTCTTCTTTTCTTCTCCGGCCCTCTGGTTTTACCAAATTTTCATATGTGCCTTTTGTGGGGGCTTGAAATATTCTTTGGACCCCAACGCATCTGAAAAATAACTAAACCATGCTGTATTCTGTTGGGATTTAAATCCTTGCAGCTGGCCACAGGCCTTTCTACATTAAACCACAGTCTTGCCGATCAGAAGGTCGGCGGTTTGAATCCCCACAACGGGGTGAGCTCCCGTTGCTCAGTCCCTGCTCCTGGCAACCTAGCAGTTCGAAAGCACAAAGTGCAAGTAGATAAATAGGTACCACTCCGGTGGGAAGGTAAACGGCGTTTCCGCGAGCTGTTCTGGTTCTCCAGAAGCGGCTTAGTCATGCTGGCCACATGACCCGGAAGCTGTCTGCGGACAAACACCGGCTCCCTCAACCTATAGAGCAAGATGAGCGCCGCAACTCCAGAGTCGGTCACGACTAGACCTAATGGTCAGGGGTCCTTTTACCTTTAACCAAACCTAAATCAGTTTAAGCTTATTATGTTAAATCCTTTGGCTTTCACCTTTGTCAGTAATTCAGATCTGTTGGCTTCCAAAGAATGCGGAGGGTGCAGGAAATTCTTAGGGAAATGACACCTGTCATTAGCAAATGGAGCAAGGATGGAATCCAATCCTGTGTAGACAGTAGAACCAAGCGAGAATTTTTTTATATGCAGAATGAACATGCTTAAGGCAGCTTCCCTACTCCTGATCTAGACCAACCATGGACTCTCTTTCTGCTGCAGTTTGTGTACTGCATGCTCTGTCATTCAGGCAAGCTTCCCGTTCTCTTCAATGAAAGTGAGAAGTTGGATGGAAAATATCTTATCTATACACGGCTGCATTTTAATTTCTCTTCTCACAGGACAGAATGAGAAGCCCTGTACTGTCTAATCTGCTCTGGATCTTTCTGATTCACCTCCCCTTTCAGGTAGGCTTGTTATAGGGATAAGTGTGATACAAAGATGGAAAGAACTTTGTTCAATAAAGGTAGCTTTCTCCAACCTGATGCCCTCCAGGTTTTGGACTGCAATTCCCTTTAGCTCCAGCCAGTGTGGGCAACGGTCAGGAATGATGGGAGTTGTAGTCTGACAAGATCTGAGGAGGAGGGTGAATTCAGGCATGGTTCAAATGATTTTTAAAAGTCCTACAGTATTTGTCCCCTTCTCATATTCATATATCCATCTAATCTATCTGTCCACACACAAACACCATGGACATTGTGAAATTGCATTGCACCCCATGAAAGAATTTCGCATTCAGCAGGAGTATTTTGGGATAGCAAATCAGGACCCAATTTGCCCATAAGAAATTTAGCCTCTATAAAAGTATTTTACTTATAAAATGTATGATAGGTTTGAGGGGACTTCCCTATGGAGAGAGAATCCAGCCAGGTTTTGCACATCTCTCCTTGCTTTTGAGACAATCACATGCTGAGAACAATCTGCAAGTTTGAATGTTTCTGGATTCTCCTCCCCTGCCCTCTTCCTTTTTTTTTCTTTCTTCATTTTACACAGGCAGGTGCTTTGATAAACTGCCAGCCTATAATAGGATTTGGGTTGTGTTTTCCCCTCTGATAGTCCAAAGAAGATGAAAAGCTACCCTTGGCAGAGTCAATAAAATGTTCCACTTTTTGTTGTCATGATAATTATTCCAAGGAAGACTTTATCCATAAAATGCAGAATAGCCAGGAGACAAAGCAAGTTTTCATCACTGCCCCCACCATTGAAAATTACAGGACTGTGTACTTTAGAACATAACGTATTATCAGACCAGGACACAAGTCTGCTCTGGAAGCCAATAATCAGCAAAGGAAGGTGTTTCAACCGCTTCTGTTAGCAACAACCATAGAGATGGGAAGAACCTCAAAGGGCATCTAATTCAAAGTCCTGCCAGACAGAAGCTAGTTCTTTTTCACACTGTGAACAGGTAAATAACATTTGCTACAACAAAATGTAGATGAGAGTGTGGCTGTTCTCATCTGGTTGGCTCCCATGAGAACAGAATGCTAAATTAAATAGATATTTGATTTGATCCAACTGGGCTCTTATGTTCAGTTTGTTCCACTGTCAAACAGCTCAAACCATCAAGAAGTTCCTTTAAGTTAAATCTCTTGGTTGAATCCATAGTCGGAAACAGAATACTTCTAAATACCAGTTGCCAGAAATTACAGGAGGAGGAGAGTGCTCTTATGCTCAGGTCCTGTTTGCATCTGGTTGGTCATTATGGTAACAGGATGCTGGACTAAATGGGCCATTTAGTCTGATCCAGAGGCATTTCTTATATCCTGATGGTTTGGGTCCTATGCTCTCCAAAAACAAATTTCTTCCATCATCTATGTGACAGTTCTTCAAATATTTGAAGACGCGGGTGGCGCTGTGGGTTAAACCACAAAGCCTAGGACTTGCCGATCAGAAGGTCGGTGGTTCGAATCCCTGAGACGGGGTCAGCTCCCGTTGCTCGGTCCCTGCTCCTGCCAACCTAGCAGTTCGAAAGCACATCCAAGTGCAAGTAGATAAATAGGTACCGCTTCAGCAGGAAGGTAAATGGCATTTCCGTGCGCTGCTCTGGTTGGCCAGAAGCGGCTTAGTCATGCTGGCCACATGACCCAGAAGCTGTACGCCGGCTCCCTTGGCCAATTAAGCAAGATGAGCACCGCAACCCCAGAGTCGGTCACGACTGGACCTAATGGTCAGGGGTCTCTTTACCTTTACTATCATATTGGGATTCTTCTCCAGGCCTTCTTTTCCAGGCTGCCCTGCTCCTTCAGCCTTTTCTCATAGAACTTTTCTCATGGCCTCTTGCCATCTTTGTCAACCTTCTTTGAACATGTGCCAGCTTGCCAATATCCCTCCTAGACTGCAGTGTCCAGAACAGCAGGTCCATTCCATATGACAGCCTTTATAGACTCAGATACATTGCACTACTGTACGGATCTATAATGCTGCTATTTCAGAGAGATTAGGTTGCATCCTCACATAATATCTGGGACGAAACAAGGGACTGTCATAGGATTTGGCAAGACCATGAAGTCATTAATATCCAAGCAAGAGAGAGAAGGGAGATAGGTCTGCCTGCAAGAAGCGCAATGAGTGAATAAGAGCTTGACTCTTGCCTGTTTTATATGTTCAGAAACCACTGAGTTGGTCCATTAAAAGCCAATGAGATTGTTTTTAGAAACAAGAGCACAGGAATGGCAAAACTCTGTGCTCAGGTTCCTCCATATTGGCCTTCTAAACTATGGACCTTTAGAATGCACAGACAAGAATCACATTTTCATCGCTTTTCCAAATCATGGGGAATAGAAACATTTTCCTGGCCCAATTATGACAAGACACTCTATGATACAGATAAGGGCCTTCTTGGTGCCTGTTTCCAGATTGTGGTACGACGCCCCCCTTTTCCTTTTACTGGCAGGCAAATACTTGTTTCTTGTGACAGGCCTTTGCCCACTAACCAGCTGTTGTGGCAGTGTCTTCTGAGGCTGAGCGTTGTACTTTGTGCATGTGTGCGTGCTTTGGAATGGTTTAAAGTGCTGTTTTTAAAAGGGTTACTTATTTGTTTCTAAATATTTATAATGATTGTGTGTGTTTTAGTTGTCTGTTTTGATTTATGCTGTGAGCCACCTTGGGTCTTGCAACGGGAGAAAGGCAGGATATAAACAAAAAATTAAAAACAAAAAACATTGCCTTACCCTCCATGAATTTCTCTAATCATTTGAAGCCATCCAAGTTGCTGGCCATCACTGCCTCTTGACGGAGAGAAATCCATAGTTCCACCACTTTGTGCTGTGTGAAGAATTCCTTTCTTTTGCCTGTTCTGAATCTTCCATAATTCAGTTTCATGAGATGTCCATGAGTTCTAGTGTTACGAAACATGAAGCAAAATCTTTCTGTATCCACTTTCGCCATACAATGCATAATTTTAAATAGTTCTATCATGCCACTTCTTACTTGCCTAAACTAAAAAGTCCAAAACGCTGCAACCTTTCTTCATAGTCACCCCATCCCCTTGATAATTTTGGTTGCCCTTTTCTGAACTTTCCCCATCTCTACGATATCCTTTTTGAGATGAAACAACCAGTATTCCAAATGCAGTCATCCCTCATATTTGTATAAGGGCATTGTGATATTGGCCATGTTATTTTCAATTCCTTTCCTAGTGATTCCTAGCAGCTGCCATACACTGGGTTGACATCTTCATCAAGCTATCCACCGAGACCCCAAGGTCTTGCTCCTGGTCATTCACTGCCAGTTCAAACCCCAAGAGTGTATGTGTAAAATTAAGGGTTTTGTGTGGTTTTTAAAAAAATTGATTTTCTTTGCCATGACATGCATCAGTTCACATTTGTTTACATTGAATTGCATTTCCATTTTGCCACCCATTCACTCAGTTCGGAGGGGTCATTTTTGAGCTCTTATCCATCCCTTTTTTGTTTTAAAGACTCTGAACCATTCAGTATCATCTGCAAACATGGCCACCTCACTGCTCACTCTAGATAGCTTATGATGAACAAATTAAAAAGCACAGGTCCCAATACCAGATCCTTGAGGAACTCCAATGCATTTTTCCCTCTGGGTGTAATTGGTCCTATTAAATGAAACTGCTTTGGATTAACTGCTTGGTTTCTCTCCAAGAACATTTGGCAGAGCCAGAAATGGATTCGTTCTGCTCTGCCAGCGGTCTAGAATGGATTGTGGAGAAGCCTTGTATAGCTTGGGAACATCCGATAGTCAACCCAGTAGGCTTCATCTTGTACAGTACCAGACCCTGCAAATGTCCCTATTTTCCAGGGACAGTCCCAGATTTACAGAAGCCATCTTGTTTCTGATTTGATCCCGGAATGTCCCACATTTCCTTAGGACGTCCCTATTTTCATTGGAGAAATATTGGAGGGTATGCAGACTCCAGAATATGGAAGGTCCAGTGTCCATTCTTAGAAACTATCAGTGTGGTCTAATTGACAATGAACTGAGTGAGTAATCTGGCTATGACAGGTTGCAGTTACTCCGGTACGATATTCTCATGAGATCATTTGTATGAGCACATTAACATTGGACTTAACAAATGGCAAGGTGTGACATTACATTTCCAGGTGGTTCTCTTTATGCCGTGGCAGAAGCACATGGGCTACCATGAGTTTCTGTGTGCATGAGTTTGTGAAATATCAGCTACCTCAGTTAACTACAGAGCAGACCCCCCTTCCTTTCCTTGAGATAAGGTGTTCGTCACTTCGCTCCTATATTCCGGCATAATCCATGATGGAAGTGGGGTGTGGGGTGGGATTTCTGCCCATGTAATTAAGGAGAACATGTAACTGAGTAGCAAGATAGTGCCAGCCCTGCTCTGACAACAAGGAGGAAATGGAACTGAATCTTCTGTGAAAGTGGATGCAACATTGGGCTGCTTAACACCTTGACTGAGTACCTGGGGGTCTGTATTCGAATTGCAAGAGCCGGATCAGTAATTGATACCTGAGGGATTCATTTAGCTAGTTAGAGCTGTAATCACCAGCTGGAAGGGCTTATTTTACCTCATTGCTTTGAAAGGGGAAGTTATATTTTTCTAAGCTATTTTCCAAGAACTTTGCTATTTGTATTATTCAGAAAGACAAGCAATGGCACGGGCTCTGTCTCCTTTGTCGTCTTTTAAACTTTTATAGGACTTCAGTGCTAGCAGCTCCACAATCTATTGCTGTTGGTACGAGCTATTAGCTGAGTGTACAAAGACTAATAGGTTACATCCATTATATGCAAAGTTTGGCTATCACTAGGAAACAGTGTTTCCTCTTTAAAAAGATAGCTGTGTTTTATAGAAGTCTGTGCAATACATCTACTTTATTGCCCTCCGGAGAATTCTTTCTCTGAGCAGAAAGAGCAAGCAACGGCATGCAAAGAGTTTATAATGACAGAGATAGCCTTTTGATTTACAAGAGCGAGACTTTTATGCGGATTTTAGTGATTGGCTGGCTCGGAAAGAAACATTTGTGTTTTCAAGAATTGCAACAGCATTTCAGGCAGAGCTGCTTTTCCTGTTATGGCAACATGGTGAAAAGAGAAACCACAATGGACAAATATGCCTATTGCATTGGTTCATTTCTAGGAGGGACATAGTCAGGATCCTTCCTGAACTCTGAAACAAATAATGTGACATCCTGGCAAGTTCAAAAATGATAGGGCTAAGGGCCAAGCTATATGTTACATGAATTGCATGGGTGCAGTTAGCATGCATGTTTTAAAATGGAAATAGCAGCTGCAGGGGGACCAGAGAGGATGGAGAGAATTTAACTATTTCTTTCCTGTATGAAAACTGCCTCCCCCCAAGCTGTTAACTGCATCAGCACCAATGGAAACTTTCTCCTGAGTAAAGAGCAGCCTCTGGGAGGGGAAAATTTTCATTGAGACCACAAAGGGTTTAACACGTCCTCCCCATCCCATACTGTCCCAGTGTTGAAACCTCCTCAACAGCAACCAAAAGCATACACTTTAATTGCATTCATGCAATTAATGTTGCATCTAGGTTGAACTTGAAAGTCCACATGAATATTCTCACCCTGCTTTGAAGCTGTTAACTGGGCCTGCCCACAAAAGGAAGGCCAGCCAATCAGTACACAGAGGTACATGGGGCACATGGAGCCAACAACAGCCTTGGTACATATGCACATTTCCCCTGCCATGGAACTACTGAGGATGCAGAAGCTCATTTGGCGTTAAGGAGTGGCAATGCTATTCATGAAGGAAATTAACTGGGTCAGGGACAAGGGGCAGAATAACAGAGCTCAGCAGAAGATTCCAGGTCAAAAGGTTAGAGGCAATGTTCCATGTGAATGAATGTCACATAGGCTGTGGTTTCAAGGATTGTATGTGGTGGAGGAATGCACTATTGTTCAACCTGTAAAGATGAGTCTTGAAAACCTCCAAGCTGAGCCAATCTAGTGCAACACTGCGTTGTTCTTTTCAAATAAGCTGGATGACTAGTGATTCCTTCAATCTCCCTTCATTAGCTGTAGATGGCATTGGGCCATTTAAAAGTTCCCTGACTAGCTTTCTTTTCCTATTCCAACAAACATCATGGCATAAAGATGAGTTCTACTATTGAAAGGATTCCCACGCCCCGCGTTGCTTTACCTTGGTGATTAAGAATGCAACAAGTATAAGGAGTCAGACCAATAATCCATCTAGTTTGGCATTCAAGGAGCCACAGGGACACAATCTTGCAAATGGACTTGGTTGTTCTGGTTTGCATATCGTGTGTTATTATCCATGTTGTTTTCTGTTGCCCTATAATCAGTGCTTTTTTCTGGGGGGGGGGACGCAGGGGGACGCATACCCCTAAACACTTTGTGGATCCAAGTTTGGCCTCATTGAGGGGCAGTATTTCAATATGAGTAGGAAAATGAGAATACCTCTAAACATTTTTTTAGGGAGGGAAGCACTGCCTATAATCCACAGATAATGTCAGTAGTGGCCTGTGTGGTTAGGTAGATATTGTACTGGATAAAGAACTTGGTCTGAATAATGTACAAAATTCTATCTCCAATGGACAAATATTGACATTGTGATTAATTAAAGAGCTTTCTTTGTGACAGGGTGACCTCATGAAATTCCAAATTATCTAACTATCACAAATTCTCTCTCAAGACTCCAGGTAACATCCTATATTTGAATTGGGGTTTTTTAAAAAAACGTTCTTGCCTTCGCTTATGGGCTATGCTAAGTCCTGCCTGTTGTTTTCTTCCTGGCTTGATACATTTATTTTAAATGGCTTGTTCGTCATTAGTTCAACTGTATCTTAACTTCCTGTCCCACTCCCACTCTGGGGAAAAAGGGGGGGAAGGAACTTCTTTTTACAGATTACTGCTAACTAAGTTAGAAATACACACACACACACACACACACATTTCTTAGTCAACAAGGAATCAATTTGAAAACATCAAAAGAGCTTTAAAAATTCTTAAAGAGACTAAAATAAGCAGATATAGGGATTCTGGGTTGAACCAATACCAATGTTCAGTTTAATGAATTTTTCATAGTACCTTTTAGTTGCTCATTGGCTATTAGCGTAAATTTTGACCAGCTGCTGCTAATGGGGCCTCTTTCTTGAAACTGTAGTTTAGTAAATTGCTTTTGGTGACACAATGCAAAAGCTGAAAAACGTCCATTATTTCCCACCTAGTCCTAATACTTTCAAGACAGTTAAATCAATGTTATTTAATGTCATGCTAGGAATCAATAATGATCATAATGTTAAAAAGCAAATTCTATTCCGTTTATGCCGAATGCTTCCTTCCTTTATGCAATGGCCCTGTTGCATCCATATCTTTGGTTGATGCAAACTGGTATTCATCCTACATCTTCATGCCAATTTACACTAGTTTATGTCTAAACTAGAGAGGTTTTCTTCCTATGGACATCAATGCTATCAGCTGGCAGCTTAGCAACACGGTTTTGTGTATCCAATTAACGCCTTCCCTGCATTTCTTTGGCTTTATAAAGAACAGAGTGACCCAAACCCATATACCTGAAGTTATTGACTCCCCAACCCAGGTTTGTAAACAGCTGAGAAAGAAAACAGGATGTTCTCCAGGCAGCAAGACGGCTTAGTTAAACTTTTATGATTTGAATGATTGCTGGTTCCTTTTTCTTTTCCCAAACTACTGATGTGCCTAAAATGACTAATATTGATATATGGGCAAAGGCTGTTGCTCAGTAGTAAAGGATATGTTTTGCATGGGAGGGGAGCCCTGGATCAAATTCCTGACATCTCCGAGAAGGGCTAGGCCAGACTACTTTCCAAGATCCTGGAGATCTTTTGCCAGCCACTGTCACTGAAAGTGAGTTAGATAGATTAATTGTCTGACTCAGTATATAGCAGAAGGGCTAATCAACATTTGTATGTGCAAGTAATGTTGATGGACTTTGCACCTCATTATGTTGGTAGTTCTCCATATTGTCTGGACCTTTTCCTCCGTGTGATCTCAACCCGCAAAAAAAGAGAAAAAGGAGAGAGAGCTCCTGGTGGTGTGGTGAAAATTGCAAAACATACAAGAGACATTCTTTCATACAAATAGTTTTGCCATACGAAGCAGCCTTCATGCAATGGCATTTCAAATGGCCATCCACATGGATGTCTATGAGCAT
The DNA here is from genome assembly GCF_965112155.1 of Podarcis liolepis. Taxonomy (NCBI): domain Eukaryota; kingdom Metazoa; phylum Chordata; class Lepidosauria; order Squamata; family Lacertidae; genus Podarcis; species Podarcis liolepis. The sequence continues at coordinate 27,714,900 of NC_139571.1, forward strand.
TGAGCCTAAGGGAAACAGAAGCAAATGGGTGTTTACTTGTTCATTTTGCGAGATCATGCAACTTCTCCTCTCAAGAAAAAGTGTGCCTGTTAGAATCATAGAGTTGGAAGAGCCATAGAGTTGGAAGGGCCATCAGAGGATAGATTGTCTTTTTAAAAGGAAGTAGCATGGTACATAGCAGTAGTCCTTTAATTTGCATGGCTAGTTCAGACAAACAGTACATAATGTGGTAGAACTACTATTCATCTGAATCTCTTTATAGAGCTGATGGGGATCCCTTTTCCCCTCTTACATCTTTCCAGAAACCAATGTAATGCAGAAAAGTAATGTTAATGCAAAGTCAGGCTTTCCCCCTGATGTGCTCATCTTTCATATGCAGGGATTTTTTTCCCCCATGGAAAACCACACAATCTTCCACACAGTCCTGAAACACTTGTAACTTCCTCATTAGCCAATTTGTGTGAACTGAGCTCAATACTCCATGTTTGCTTGGTGAGAGCCTAAGAAAGGTGTTACTACATAAAAGAACTCCAGTAACTCCTACACTGGCTTGTTCGAGGGGTGTGTCAGGTGTGCCCAGCCACATTTAAAAAAACAAACCCAACCACAAATCAATGCAGGCAGAAGAAAAAGGCTGGAATGGATCTGTCACTTCTGCCTGCCACCTCCAGAGACAGACATAGGCAGAAGCTGCAAAACCCTTCCAGCTTTTTTCTTCTGCCTGCATCTGTATCTTCCCCATGGCTGAGTGTGTCCTACATCCACTTGCCATCTTTTGTGGAGAGAGATCTGTGAGGGTGAAAGGCTGCTTTTGTGGCATGAATGCAAGGAAGGAAGGAAGGAAGGAAGGAAGGAAGGAAGGAAGGAAGGGGAATACCCATCCCACCCTCAACCCTTTAGGTTGCCTCAGGTTAGCTTAGCGTGGGTCTTGCCTTCTTGGCCATTTTTGTGGTTGTTTTGTTAGCTTTTTACTTCTTGCTTGTCCTTATTTGTTTGCCTTGTCACTCACTTCTTCCTTCATTGAAATAAATAAATTATTCCCTGGGTGCACAACCTATTGAAATGCCTCTGACTCCCACAAGCCAGAAACACCTTAGTTCAGTGGATTGGTTTGCTTCTCATGTAGCTCCTCTCTCATGGAGGTCTCTCACCAAGATCTAACCTTTAAGTGATGAAGGGCCAGAATATCTGAGGATCTCAGTGTTGTATGTTATAACTGGGCAAGTGTATCCTGAGGGCCAAGATGGAAGAGAAAGTCAATTCCATGAAAAAAATTAAGGTGAAGCTACCTAATTTGCATTTTCCAGAACAATATGAAAACCAAAGCAAATACATCCTTCAAAATTCACACTTCTCCAATATTGCATTGCAACTCTCCAACCAAGTAGTCTGTATAAGAATGCCTATACTGGAGTAAAGTGTGCATTTAAAAAATGCATGTGAATACAAATGTGGTTATTAGGGAAAAAATGCACATTAAAATGCTGGTGTATTTTCCTGAAGAGTTTTTTTTAAATATATAATAATAATAAATCAGACCGAAGTGGAAATATGGGGAATTGAACTTAACAATGGAGAGAAACTAAAATGGACAGGGTTCCCCTACCCCAACTGAGACTGTCTGTGCTAGGGTGTCAGGAAATTTCCAAAGTGTGCTTTCAGTTTAGTTGTGTATGTGTGGGTGCACAGGAGAGAGAATGACTCTATAGGTACTAAAAGTCTATAGGTAATCTATAGGTACTAAAATGGATATGCAGCACTGCCTACTCTCAATGGTATTATGAAGACCATGGCCAATTAAAGGTACAAGATATTTGAATATTCTGCTTAAAGACTGAATTAACCCCAAATGTCATGTGTACGAAACATATTTTTCCCATTATTATCTACGGGGGGAAATGTTTGAACAAATACTAATCAAGGGACGTAATAGCTACTAGCAAGTTGAAAAGGAAGAGTGATACTAAAAGCGCCTTTTTTACTCTGTGAAGAAAAAGTGAGCATGGAGATTTACTGACATACTTTATTATGAGGAATTTATTCCTTTCTGCCTGCCACCCTCATTACTACCTGTTGTTTCAATGTAAAATATACTTTCCTGATTTCCTAAAAACAAGAATTCTAACCACTGCCCTTGCTTTCACCAGAATTAATTTTTTCCCAATCCAGGTTTTGCTAAGAAAAGAACCAAAAATAATAGAAGTCTCTTCCTCATTGTCCCTTCAGCTATTGAACATTGCTTTTCACTGAACACTGTTTTAATTGTACCATTGTTCTGCTAAAGCCCTATTGTCTGTGTCCTTCAAAACTGTTGGTTATTTAAATGACAAAAAAAAGCTGAAAAGCACATTGTTGTAATTGATTTGTATGTTTGAATTGTCTTACCAGAAAACAAGGTTATGAATTTCATCTGTTGAGACGCAAAAAGAAAAATACTTTCCTACAAAAATAAAGGTTAATAAAAATGAAATAATTATTATTCTGTGTTCGTGTGGTTGTTGTTTTTTTAATTTAAAAAATGTGCCGATGCTTCATTGACGTGCCATATTGGAACACATAGGTTTATGAGAATGGGTTGAGAAAGCTGATCTATTTAGATTTTAGGGTTTATCTCCCCCATCCACAGCCATGTCCCCAGCTATGCTTGCACCCCCTGTTGGATTGCCACTGTGCATGCACTTGGTTCTTAGTCACATCCCTAAGGGCAAGACTTAGGGGGAGAAGTTCAGGGACCCACTTGGCAGAGTGAGCATGGCTTACCACATTTTGAAGAGAGGTTCTCCCATGGGCCATCATGTTACACACCTCAGATAACGCAGGAACATCCAGGGCAGCCTCTTCCACTGATCTTAGTACACAGGCTGATTGAAAGAGAAGGTGTTATCTCAGATATTTGGGACCTGGACCATTAAGGAACACAACCTATGGGGCTTATGCTAACATCATAGCACTAAGGAGATTGTTCCATCATGGACCGAGATTGCCCAATGGACTGATTTCTTTTCATTCCCCAATGTGCTGCTGTGGGACTTGTTCTGGAGTTGGATCAAGGCCTCTCCTTCCTACTTTCAGCTTCACCTTAATCCCAAGGGGGTCACTGTCAGACTTTATTTTCGTTCAATAAAAAATGCATATCACTTAAATGTAAGCACAACCTTTAAGTGGGTTACAAAGAATATAAAATGCAGTTGTGCCTTGGAAGTCGAATGGAATCCATTCTGGAAGTCCGTTTGACTTCCAAAATATTTGAAAACCAAAGCGCAGCTTCTGATTGACTGCAGGAAGCTCCTGCAGTCAATCGGAAGCTGTGGAAGCCCCGTCAGATGTTTGCCTTCCAAAAACAGTTCGCAAACTGGAACAGTCACTTCCGGGTTTGCAGCATTTGGGAGCCAAAATGTTCGAAAACTAAGCTGTTCGAAAACCAAGGTACGACTGCACTGTACACATTAAAATGGTTTGTGTTAAAAATGCTTAATGGGGAAAAAAACCAGCCAAGTTTACAAAAAATAAAAATGAGTAAAAATCAACAGTTGAAAGGTATACATTATTTTTCTGCTTTGTCTTCCTGTAAACTCTCCTCGTATCCCTTGAAGTCCAAATGTGGATGGTGTGTTTGTTGAATTACCCTTGTGTTTTCTGTATTTCCTTATTTTGTTCAATATAAGCACATTCAGATGCAGTGCCCGAGAGTAAAGCACTGGTTCTGTGGTGCTAACAAACAAGCAAAATGTTAACTATGTTTGCCTTAGCGTTAAAGCAAAGCAATTGTGGAGTTTGTTTCTGCAAATTCATCTCACCCTTCGCTGATCCAGAAACAGATCAGCAGAGCGTCAGCGACCGATTCCAAAGCCGAGAGCCTAATACATTATTTAGATTTCCAATTAAACATCTGCATGGTAAATAGTGACAAGGCTGGCCTCCCCCACTGTGTGTGTTTTTTGTTATCTTTACAATAAGGCATGCATTATTCATGTGATCTTTCCGTTTAACTACCCCACTCGACGGAATCTGAACTGCTGCAGCCTGCTTCACAAAGGGGATCTTTGCAACTTTTGGGGATTTGACGTGCTTTTGAACTGCTAGGTTGGCAGGAGCAGGGACCAAGCAACGGGAGCTCACCCCATCGCGGGGATTCAAACCACCGACCTTCTGATCGGCAAGACCTAGGCTCAGTGGTTTAACCCACAGCGCCACCCACATCTCCTTATCCACTGCTTAGGAATAGCTTATAGGCCTTAGGTCTATTTAGAGGACTTGGCATTTCAGTGCCACCTAACAATCAATGTTCCTCCAATCTGCAGAGTCTTTTGCTAAGAAGGGTAGTGAGGAGATCTCCTCCCAACAAGATGCTCTGTGCTCCACAAAGGAACCAACAGGCTACATCCTGTAATAACATCCCTCAGCAAGGGGACACAGAGAGCCTGCATTCCAGCAAATCCATCCACAGATTCCACAGGAGAGACCTTGTCCACTGCCAGTCAGCAACAATGGTAAGTGAGGATCCATCTTTGCCCCCTTGTTAATTTCTCCAAATTACCTCACTGAATTGGCAGCTCGGTGGCCACAGCAGTGAGGACTTCAGTCATAAAGAGATAATTGAATTATAGAGTTGAAAAGGATCAACAATGCCCTTGTCATAAGAATTGAGGGAGGGATCTTTTGTTTTTAGTCAGAAGTTTGTTCTTGTTGAGGAAAGCTTCTGTTGCAGAAGCTGAAGGTCCACTGACAGTGCAGAATGGGCTCCCTGGGTGATATCTGGCAAGGCAGCCCATGCTGGGGAGAAATTGCTCCCCACTTTTGGCTCACAGCGGAGTCTACTCTTCTGAGTACAGAAGTAACCATCCCTGACTTACAGAGGAGTTTTGCTCCGTTTTTCTGATATGGGGACAAGACAAGAAGCAGCCTCCTCTTGGCTGGCAATAAGGTCAGCTCTCCAGCACAGAGAAGAATCCAGTCTGGCTGCCAATTGAGGCATTACTCCTGGGCTAGGCCTGGAAAAGGGGCAATATTAAGCATGGGAGTCCCATTTTCATAGTTGTCACCGTACCAACCTTTTTGACCTAGTTCTGCAGGACATAAATGCCTAGCTCAGCAGAGCAGCTATTTAGGGGCAGCACTAATTCACTTACAATACTAAAGTCCAAAATGGGAAGCAGAACCAAACAGGAAACTCTTTCCCCTCAAAAAAAAGTCCCTGCTTCCTTTTTCTGACCCCAGTTGACTGGTGTCAAGACACTTCACCCAGAGTTTTTTCAGCTGAATAACACTGATAAGAGAATTTGGGAAAATGGATTCATCAGTCCTTGCCCTGAACCCCTGGCCTACCTGGTGGCAAGTCAGTATATCAAGTCCAAAATTCAATGTCCAGGGGTCACTCCACACAAGAAAAGTCTAAAAGTCAGGAAAGGCAGCCCAGGCTAAATCCAGATAAGCCAAGTCCAGCAGTGAGGATACAGTCCAGAGTCAAACCTGAAACACAGTCCCATAGGGGTCCAGGAGCATCCAAGCCAATGTCCGTTAACATGGGCAGTTGAGCAGACACAGCAACTCAATTCTGCTTCCCTTTTGTACAGATTGCAGCATCTGGGCTTGATGAGGCATGAGACCCTCACCTGTCCTGAGCTTCCTCCAGCTGAGGACTCACACACCTCCTCCCAAAGCTAGTGAGCCCCACCTGGGAGCTGGGCTGTGGGCCCTTGCCTGTCTCAGCCTCTTAGATCACCACTCCTACTTCTCCCTATGCCTCAGAGCCCACCATGTTTGTGGAGACAGGCTATGTTGATGGGTCCTGCTGCTCTGGTTCCTGTGCACCATGCCCTTGCCATCTTCCATCGCCCTGTGAGTACTTCCTACAGCAACCTCTCTGTCCCTATCCCCAGCTTGCCCCAGTGTGTCCCAGTCCTGGCTACACCCCTCATCATGATCCTCTTCCTCCTTGTCATCCTGCCAGTTCATGACAGTCCAGGAGCATATGCTTAGGATCCAGATATCAAGTAAAGGGTTTCCTTCCCGCCCCCTTCAAAATTCAGGCATCAAGGCCACTCCAACAAGTTCACTTGCCTCAGAAAGTAGAAAGCTTCTCAGCAACCAAACAAACCCTCTCTAGTTAGCAAGCAAGAGGTCTTGGCCTTTGCCTGCTTCTAGCCTTTTGCAGTGGTTTTTCAAGTGTTACATAAGCAGCTTATTTCTTTTGAAAGGGGAAGGGCAGCCATCACAGGTCAGGGCGCAGCTGGAGTTTTTGACTGTGCTCTGACCCCAGAGTCTGAAGAGTTCCCGAGGAGAGATGGCTTTCCTCTCTGACACAGCTGACAGAGCTTCTTGCTCTTGGCTTTTCATCACAGTGGAAAAGCAGCTGGCGCTGCAGCAAAACAGGCTGGTGGGTGCTGCTGTTGAGCTGCAGCTCTTGCCTCCTGAAGCTTCCTGCGCGGCAGGCCTGGAAGCAAGGCCAGACAGCTGCTCAGCTACTGTGACCCCTTTTCTGGCAATATTGACATGGAATTCTGCAGCAGCAGCAGCAGCAGCAGCCATAAAATGGCATCCAGTAGTAACTGGAGCACACAGGCAAGAGAGGAGTGCAAGTACAGTGGTACCTCAGGTTAAGTACTTAATTCGTTACGGAGGTCTGTACTTAACCTGAAACTGTTCTTAACCTGAAGCACCACTTTAGCTAATGGGGCCTCCTGCTGCCGCCGCGTCGCCGGAGCACGATTTCTGTTCTCATCCTGAAGCAAAGTTCTTAACCTGAAGCACTATTTCTGGGTTAGCAGAATCTATAACCTGAAGCATATGTAACCTGAAGTGTATGTAACCCGAGGTACCACTGTACTGTACATATTAAACCATAGCTGTTAACATTTCCCTTTTTTTAAGGGAAATTTCCTTATTCTGAATAGGATTCCTCGCAAGAAAAGGGAAAAGTTGACAGCTATGTATTAAACCCAAAGGTTCCTTAGAGCCCTTCCCATGTCTCCCACCTTTTTTACCTCAGGAATTATACTACAGAGTGATTGCTCTGGTCCAGGGGTCAGCAAAATTTTCGTGGCATGGGTCAGTTCACAGTCCCGCAGATGCCACGGTGGGCCAGAGCGTATGTACTCATGTGCAAATGCTATTTCTGGTCTCCTTCCAGCGTGCAGGAGGCATGTGCAGCTTCCCATTGGCTGCAGGAGCTTCCTGCAGCCAATGGGAAGCTGGCCAGCATTGCAGAAGGCGGTCCCCGGTCCATGTAGGGTCCATGGGCCGCTTGTGGCCCATGGGCCTTAGGTTGCCAACCCCTGATCTGGTCTGCCTTTTCCCCTCAGTGCCAGAGCAGGCATGCTCTCAGTTTTTCCTCTCTGAAATGCGAGCCAAACTTTCCTCCCATCCCTTTCTGGCCATGAGACGTATGCTGGGGACATAGCCCCATAAGGGCTTCCTTCCCAGCTGCCAGAAAGATATAAATTCGGTTCAGATTGCACACTGGCTATGAGATGCAACCACCATACACAAGAGTCACAGTCTAGCTTAGGGGTAAGGCTCTGTGGCATAGACAGCTCTGTCTTCCCAGTGCGTTGGTGCCACTCCCCACCTTCAAAACATCTGCTGCCTGAGGTGGCCCTTTGTGGCTGGCCCTGAGGGTACATCTCAAGAGATCAGGAACAGTCAACCATAAGTCTTTTTCATAAATTTCCAGGAGCCACACTTGACCAGGTTGTGAACTATCCGTGATAGTTAAGCCACAGAGTTCAACCTTTCCTGGGATATTCCCCTGTTTATTGTTTTTAACAAGTGCTTAACTCTCTTGAACAAATCTCATGTACCATGGCAAACGTTGGTCAAGGACAGATACAGGTCAGCAGCAAAAAGTGGGTTGGGAGGGGTGGGACTTCATTTTTGTTGCCCTTGTTATCCATTTAAGTTTCCCTTTGTGATTCACGGTGACATGCATTTATAATGGGAAGGTTCTATGGCAACGAATAATGTGTTCTCAGAGATGTATAATGCATGCTTTTTAATTAGTTTGCCTGCTCTAATTGATTAACATTTTTTCCCTGTGCGGTACTATTACAAAGAATCAGCAATGTTACTCTTTGCAGCGGGTAATCCCTGTAGGGAGCTGTCCTATTCCTCTGCCTGCTCTCCACTGCACAATCCTACACAGTTTAACATTCCTGTTTAAAGTCTGCTGGGAGCAGCATGATGTGCTCTAGATACCAGAAGCAATAATGAACATATTAAAAGGTCAGCCAATGCAGAAAACGCCTCGTGTGAAAATGGAAACCCTGCTTGCCTACGAATGAAGGGAGGTTTATTGTGATGAATATCCTATTGTAACTAGAAAGAAGTAGGTGTAATCATCTCTATGCCCCCTGCTTGCCCTGCCTGCCTTTCTATGTTGTTCCCTGTCTAAACTGTTCTTTGTAAAGTCCCTTGTGCTCCTTGTATCTTCAAAGAGTGAATGCTAGAGAGACAGTGGCTCTGACAAGGATCAGCCCAAGTTGTTTTGACACCCAGTACAGAAAATCCAAATCTTCTGTGACCTCTGGCATTGCCCAGAGCAACTCTACTTCCGGTGCATAGAACATTTGGCTCTCCAGATGTTGCTGAACTGCAACACTCATCAGCCCCTCCCAAAAGCGTAGCCAATGACAAGGGGTGGTGGCCATTGGAGTTCAGCCACATCTGGACGACCATTGATAGAGATCCTGAATGGTCAAGTGTCTGCTCACATGGAGGAGATCTATGCCCATAAAGAGTTTCTTTTTGCCTGCAGCAAATGTGTGGCTGGGTCATAGTTGTTTGGCACATTAGTGGTAGGAATATGGCTACACTGCATGGGACATTCTTTAATGTTAGCTCCTCAACAGCCTTTTGCACACATTACTTTTTTGTTGGGCTTATTTAAGTGGAGATTGGAATGGATCGATACTTTTAACACCACCCCCAGCGTTGGGTCTTTTTTTTTTTTTTTTTTTTAGCAACCCTGCACTGAGCATGGTTGTCTATATAGGAAGGCCAGCAGGCAAGCACCTCCACCACATGCAATTGGGCTCCTTGCAATCAGGACACCTACACAACCAGGTCCCAAACACATAGAATTCTTACACATGAGGAGGCATTTGTAATGTTGCCCTTCCTATAAAGACAGTCATCCTAAATGGCCCTAAACAGCCTCGGCCCAGTATACCTGAAGGAGCGTTTCCACCCCCATCATTCTGCCAGGACCCTGAGGTCCAGCGCCGAGGGCCTTCCGGCGGTTCCCTCATTGCAAGAAGCAAAGCTACAGGGAACCAGGCAGAGAGCCTTCTCGTTAGTGGCACCCGCCCTGTGGAACACCCTCCCATCAGATGTCAAAGAGATAAACAACTACCTGACATTCAGAAGACATCTTAAGGCAGCCCTGTTCAGGGACGTTTTTAACGTGTGATATCTTAGTGTGTTTTTGGTCTTTGTGGATGCCACCCAGAGTGGCTGGGGAAACCCAGCCAGATGGGTGGGGTACAAATAAATTATTATTATTATTATTATTATTATTATTATTATTATTATTATTATCCCCAACCATTGGGGGTGGGAGCTAAAAGTGCTGTCCCACTAGGGCTGTTGTGGATTCCACCTTAACACATTTCTTTCAAAGGCTTGTGGTAGACAAGGGGTATGACCTGGTATAGCCAATATAGAGAGTGGGTTCAGAGCACTAAATTTTTGGTGCTAACCTGCTTAGGATCTGCCTGGATGAGGAAGCCTATATATCCAGCAGCTGCTTTTGTTTCACATCTTTGCAAAGGGTTATCCAGCTTGTTAGATAACCCTTTGCAAGGATGTGAAACAAAGGCAGCTATTTGACATGTGTTCCTTAGCAACACCTAACTGTGGTGTTGCAAGTAGTAGCTTTAGTGCCTTAACAACTCAGGCACATCTGTTAAATGCTACCGTGCATTGTTTCATCTTTGTCTGCAAAAGACACTCTGTTGTATTAATTATGCACTCTAACCCATAGAATTGCCTCATTTGGAGAGAGAGAAACACAACCCACCCCTTTTCACTTTGGAGCAATCGTAGCCAAAGCCCTCAAAGATGTATTATTACTACTATTATTCCCACAAAACCTCAGCATACTGTACTGGAGAACTTATGCATTCATCAGTCAGAACAAGTACTTGTGTGCTGACTGGAAACATAATAAACAAGAGGACATTTTACAGTCAGCGGTCTCATAAAGTCTCCTTAAGTGAGGCCTTGTGGATTTCCTGATCCTTGTTCTTGATCCTCATCGTGCACTTGTAGCACAACATGAATGGCTTTCCCACCTCCTCCCTCACAAAAAGTTGATGGCAAATATGCAATAACAATTTTATTAAATTTACTAATGCTCCCCATGGCTGCCTCTGACAAATGCAGAAGCCAATGTGTGGGAGTTGTTCATGCCGTGTGCTCATTATTTAATAAGGAGGCCGTGCCGTACACAGGCTCTGAATTTTAATGAATCTTCTAAATATATGGAGTGCACAGTTTGAAATACAGCAACGTACAGACACAACATGGACGATAAAAATGCAAATTGCTGCGGAGAAGGATCAAGCCAACGGAGGGAATAGATGGAATCTGAGAGGAGCGATTCGGAAGCTAGGCACACACTGTAAATGGGAACTTGACAAGGAAAACATAGTTTGGTAGTCAGAGGGATTTGGAGTAAAACAGTGGCAGAAAAACTGGCAAGGTCATCATTGATATTATAGGATGAACACAACTTACTCCTGTATCAGAGCTTGAAATGAAAAGAGGCTTATTTCTGGCCTATTCAGGATTATTTCTGCAGGGCTTAAGTGAAATTCAGGTACAGGCATGTCTCATTGAGGTAGTCAAGCTGTGCGTCTGTGGACTACGTCACTTCAGACTTCTGGGAAGGGATCATATGACTGTATTCCGACCCATGAAGAAATATTCCTACCCAGGAAAGTAGCATGTTGAGGAGAAGGCTGTGTCTCAATCCCGTATCATGCCTTTGCTTCTCATCATTGCAAAGTGTCAGGCTTTGGGGGCTCAGCTTCCTCCCCCTTGGCTGTAGATAAGCAGTACAAAGAGAAAGCAGTCTCTTACCAGTAACAGAAATGTTTAATGAATGCAGCAAAAGAACAAGCAACCATTCTCAGAGTGCAGGTGCTCCCAATTAAGATTCCGCCCACTTCCCTCTAGTCACTTCCGTCCTCTCGTCTCCTAGCCACCTGATCTCTCAACCATTGAGCCTTTTGCAAAGCCACCTTAACTAATCTCCTAGCCTTGGGACTGAGAGGCTGCGCATCTTCCAGTGAGTCTGCTAGCTCACTCTCTTCCTGTTCTTCTTCTTGCTGTTCACCTCCCTGTTCTGCCCAACTATTGTCTTCTGAACTGTGCCCCTCAGCAAACCATTGTTCCAAATCAACACTACTCCACTGCTCCTGTGGAGTTTCAGGATCCTGGCCATGAGCAGGGGGAAGGGTAGGCTCCCACCATTCCTCATCAGAGTTGTACTCCTCAACCTGGTCTCTGACACAAAGATTATCTGGCTTGTTAGACGACCCTTCACAGTGACACAAAACAAACAGCCATTTGGTGTGTTTCTTTGCATTGAAAGCAATTGCTTTATTCCCTTAACAACTTGGGTACATCTGTTTCGCTCAGGTGATGAACTTTTCTTTGGAATTTGGACGATGCCAGTTCAGTCTAATGGCAAGGGCTGACATAGACGAATGCTAATTTATGAAGCAACATTCCTTCACAGCCAATAAGGAGAGGGTGAAAAATATTCCTGATTAGGTAACTTCAACAGTGGTATAGAAGGAGGAGTTTTTGTTGGCAGAGCTTTTCTTATTCCCACATGACATGTAACCCCTACCTACATATGAGGGTTGTCCATGTGGTTGCCATGATTTGTGAAATTGTGGTGGCCTTTGCTTGAGCTGCCATGACCATGCAGGTTACAATACCCACATCTACACACCTCATGAGGTCACCACCATGGCTGCAAGTTCAGTGGTGGCCCCATGTGCTTCTAAGATCTTGTGCAGTGAATTCTAAGTAGCATGAATTGAGACACTACTCTTCAGGCTAACTCCTCCTATGCTTACATATTGGTCATTCCACGCCAAATCACCTGATTTTAATACTTAACTGTGCTTTTACAACTCAGATGTATGTGTAGATACCTATGAGATAGGGGACGCGGGTGGCACTGTGGGTTAAACCACTGAGCCTCTTGGGCTTGCCAATCATAAGGTTGGCGGTTCAAATCCCCGTGTCGGGGTGAGCTCCCGTTATTCAGTCCCAGCTCCTGCCAACCTAGCAGTTCGAAAGCACACAGTGCAAGTGGATAAATAGTTACTGCTCTGGCGGGAAGGTAAACGGCATTTCTGTGCGCTGTTCTGGTTCACCAGAAGCAGCTTAGTCATGCTGACCACATGACCTGGAAGCTGTATGCCGGCTCCCTCGGCCAGTAAAGTGAGATGAACACTGCGACCCCAGAGTCGTCCACGACTGGACCTAATGGTCATGGGTCCCTTTACCTTTACCTATGAGATAACCTCAAATTAATTTTTTAAGATTTTTGGGTCCAAAATTGGGCGCATGAGAATTTTTTGGAAATTTCGATTTACGCACACGTTAGGCTAATGCAATTTATTTTGAGGTTATCTCATAGGTATCTACACATTAAAAAAAAATTGAAGAAAATCTGAGCCGTGAGAGCACATGACACCAGGTGATTTGGCATGGAATGACCCATGTGTATTTTCCCATTCCTTCAATGAAAGGTAGGCAGATTTGGCTCTGCCCACAGGTTGAAAACAAGCAGCAGTCCCCCCCCCCCCAGGATGTAGGGCTCCCATGATTATGTTCTGGTGTCACAATGGAGTGGTGGTGTTTCTCCCGCCACCCCAATGATAAATAACTTAGCATAATTATTTCCATGTAAACATGTCCTAATTTACAGTTTTTGACTTCATCCCTGTGTCCTACCTCACCCAACAGTATCAAAAGGAAAAGTTGTTTTCAGATTATAAGAAAATTGAATTTGTATTGCTTGCTGCTGAACTGTGTTGATCAAGGTCAGACCTCATCAGCTAATAGCTTTGGACGAAATGATCAATGGACCAATTTTCTCCTTTCCTCTTCCTTCTCCCTCCGCGCCCTGTGGCTATATCGTTTCCACCACTCTATTCTCTTTGATGTAAAAAGATAATACCTGGCTATTTAGCAAAACCTAGGCGGGCAATTTGTTCAACTTTCTCAATTATTAGTGTTTTCACTCAAGAGAGAAGAGTTATTTCCATGCTTAAATGCGTGTTCCTGAAGCTAACGCTGATTTAAAAGAAAAAAGAGAAAAAGAAAATTGTTTATTATGTTAAGTGCACCAATACAGCCCATAAGCTATCCTAATTAGAGGCAAATAAAAGCAATTTACTGAGGCAAAATTGTAAGTGTTTTTGCTCAGCAAAGAGCCAGAGTGGTTTCATCAGGAGGGGAAAGTTAAATCCCTTAAATGCAAACAATTGGGGCTAATCACCCAGTGACTGTTTGAACACAAAATTACTAGTCTAAATTCTTGTATTGTGAATACGAGAAACTACAGACTGGTGAGGCATTTCGCTTAATTAGCTAATCCAATTTAACAGTGATCAGAACACAACTGCCAGATTTATAGCCCAATCCAGCCACTTACTATCCTTTGGCTAGATGATAAGGTGGATTGTATTTCATAGGGCAGTGGTTTTCAACCAGTGTGCCGTGGCACCCTGGGGTGCCTTGAAGGATAGTCAGGGGTGCTGTGAGCAACAATGGCCTCTGTCCCTCTTTCTTTATCTCCCTCCTCTGATATCGTCTCATGTTTCTGCCTCTCGAAAGCTTACACAGCTGTTTGTTGCAGCAGCCTTGGCTACAAGCTCCGCAGGTGAATGGTGCCTCTGGGGATGGCCAGCAAGTGCTGGCTGCCAGTAGCTGGGGCAGCCTCAGAGTAAGCAAGCAAGCAGGCAAGGGAGCCCAGCCAGTCAGTCCACCAGCCCTTGTTGTTGGGAATGGACAGACAAGTGGGAGGCCGGTCAGGCAGGCTGCCACTGTTGCCTTTCAAGGTAAGGTGCTGGCCTTACATTCACCTTTAGCCAGTCTCCGTTGGGCCACTAAGGCTGGGGACATCCTCTTCCCTGGCCCTTGAAAAAGGGTGAGAGGATGTTGGCTCTGCAGGCAAGGGTTGACATAACTGGGCTCCTGAGCTCCACAGGGATGCTACAGAAATAATGTAGTTGGTCAAGGGAGCCATGGACTCAAAAAGCTGGAAGGGTGAGCATGTATGCACTCAAAGAAGGAAACCTGGAAGAACTGCCTTGAACTATCTGGTGCTGGGTTGTGTCTCTCAGCTAGGGGTGGAAGGATCAGTCATTTCCCCCTCTCTCAGTTTCTAATTTTTCCAGTCTCAGATTCACTTCTTCCCATTTCTGCAGCCATTTGCAAACAATCGTCATCATCACCTTCATAAACATTCATCAGCATTTTAGTGTGAATTTCTCATAATGCATACATAGTTTACATACATACATATATACATAAATTACATTCATAATTTTATCTGTAGGTCACCTTTCCGTAGTTAAAGCCGTACTCAAGGTGGCTTACAACATGAAAAAGTTACAATTTCAAGCAAAGCAAAAGTAGTCATAAACAATAAGTAAATCATCCAAAAGTACACAACCAAATTAAACAATTTCCACACAAATAATAAGTTCTAAAATAAATATACCAAAAAAAAATGCTTCCCCGCCCATACAGCAAAAAAACCCCTAAACAATACCCCAACCCAAGAGTCTGTTCAGTTCCCCTCAGCTTCTGTAGCTGGAGTCAGTCAGGGCCCCAACCTGCCACGCCAGGTAGAAAAGGGCCTACAAAGCAGGGAACAGGTCTTCCAGGACTCATAGGGCCGTGACCTTACAGATTACTCCCATTTTTTCACCCAAAGAGTACTGTTGGATTGTATGTGTGTGGTTTATATTGTAATGTCCATTGACTAACGCCAAAAACAGACTGACTCTACTCCTGTCTTTTTATCCTCTGAGGAATGGAAAGCATTCCCTGGGAAAGTCGGTAAGAATCCGTAAGAGTCCTACAACCCCCATCATAAACAGTTTCATAATCTTGCTTTTTACTGGCAAGCACCTAAATTTACATAGATTATTTGAATGTTTAAAGACCATTTTTGTAATGTGGGAGAAGGGGGAATTCAAAACCATAGGGTGATGCATGCGCATATAAGGGAAATGTGTTCGCTTCAGTTATGTTTCTGCCACTTCTACAAAGCAGATGTTACCAGGCTTTCTGTGTGAGATTCTTCTGCAGTGTTCTGTTAAAGAGTTTTATGAAGCCCACCTGCTGTGTACTTCATGCACAGAGGCACCTTTTTATGGTGCTTTTAAAATGTTGATGGCTTTCTTGGTGGCTGTGATGCTTACAAAGAACCTGTGAAACAATTTAGGAACGAAAGAGGGAGAAATCCATACCTGAAGATAATGCAACTAGAAAGAACTCTGCTTTAGACAAAAATGTGTGTGCCCTTGTTAACTGTCTCACATTGCTTACAACCAGTATCTGCACATCTTCATCGGAAGCATCAGGATGAATTGTATCGGTCCTGACACTGAATAAAATCAGTCTTAAATGTGCTGCTTACTTAACTGTTTAGGGTTTGGGGGGCTTTAAAGGAAATCCATGAAATCCCTCATGTTTTATGAACTTGGGTGTGGTTGCCACAGGGGAAAAATGCTACTGCACAGTTGGGGTTCCAAATGGCAGCTAGATAACTTTGAAAAACACCCCCGGGCATGGAACTGTTAAGGTAAATGGTTTAATTTCCTGGAATGGGAATGTTTGCTTATGTTGAATTGCTGTGTATTTTTAGCATGGCAGTATCTGTCATGTGATTGGCTGACTGTGAGTCACATGAGAGAGGCAGTCCATTCTGTTGTGACTGTTATTCAAGTAACTGTCGTTTTTAACTGCTTTCTGTTCTATCTGTGTGTATGTGTGAATAAGGGAGAATGGCTGCTGAGAGAAACGTCTCAGGATACTGATGGGGATGTCTGCCTGGAGTGAAGCAGCCAGAGGAAGATCCTTAAATGTCAATAGGGAGAAACCTGTGCTTTCTATAAGGAACAAAGTGAATAAGCATGAGATTATAGATATGTTCTTCTCAATTATATGTTTATGAAAGGAAAGTGCTGCAGTTTCCTACAGCAACTGTGTGCTTGACTGGAGACTTCCAGTGTGTTAATATCAAACCACAAGGAGATGAGTAATAGTCTCCAGAGTCCTGGAAAACCACAGCAGAGTGTGGTTTTATTAAAACGACTTTGGCATCAACAAGCATTTAGAGTAAGGCCTACTGGAAATAATTCATGACTGCCTGAACCAGGCCTTGCTTCTTTGTGTGATTACCATCAATTGAGGGAAACAGTGAGGACCAGCCCCTCATTCTCTGTCACATCCCTGTATCTGGCATCATCATCTTTCAGAGTAGGGAACCTGGCATAGTTGTTCAGGCTGTCTGTGCAATAACCCTGGTTTAGGAGATGCGGGTGGTGCTCTGGTCTAAACCACTGAGCCTCTTGGGCTTGCTGATTAGAAGGTGGGCGGTTTGAATCTGCGTGACGGGGTGAGCTCCCGTTGGTATACTCCAGCTTCTGCCAACCCAGCAGTTTGAAAGCACACCAGTGCAAGTACAGTCATACCTCATGTTACGTCCGCTTCATGTTACGTTCTTTCACGTTACGTCCTGCGGCGACCCAGAAGGGTTACTTCCAGGTTTTGCCACTCGCGCATGCGCAGAAGCACAAAATGACATCACGCACATGCGCAGAAGTGGCGAATTGCAACCCACGCGTGCACAGATGCGCACCTGCGGGTTGCGCTCTTTTCATGTTGCGAATGGGCTCCGGAACAGATCCCATTCGCAACCAAAGGTACCACTGTAGATATATAGGTACCGCTGCAGTGGGAAGGTAAATTGTGTTTCCATGTGCTCTGCCATGTGCTCTGCCTGTCACGATGTCCCGTTGCACCAGAAGTGGTTTAGTCATGCTGGCCACATGACCCAGAAAGCTGTCTATGGACAAACGCCGGCTCCCTCGGCCTGAAAAGTGAGATGAGCGCTGCACCCCATAGTCGCCTTTGACTTGACTTAACCACCCAGGGGTCCTTTACTTTTACCTACCTTAGGACACATACGGGTGTGCCCTACACCCTCCAGTTATGGCTTTTTCATAGTTTTCCTGCATCATTCTATTGAAATGCACACTTGGCTCCAAATCAAGAACACATTCGCCACCACCCACCTGTCTCCATATTTTGGGCAAGTTTTTGGCTTTAATTCCTCATACACACACACTAGGCCCGGCATATTAACTAATTAAATAGTTGTTTGGCACCTTTTCCAAAAAGCCAATCTGTTTCATTTCTTTATTTCTTTATTTATTTTGAAACTTTTCTTCCTGGCAATGATGGTTGATGGCCAACCAGTCAGCATTTGGTGCAATGGCTTCTGCTGGAAAACAGGAAGAACTGGCTGCTCCTGAGTTGAGTCCTCTTAGGAAGGTTGTCTCTAGGCCAGAAAGAGATGAATGTGTGTGTGTGTGGATCAACAGTTAGCTCACTATGCAAACTATGTATGTCTCTGTGAAGCCTTGTTTGTTTATTGCAATAGACTTTGTCTGTAGAACTGGAAAGCTGGCCACAGATATAGGTACTGCTGATGAATAATCGCTTCAGGATGGCAGCACAGGAGACGATTACCCCCTGCCCTCCTTAAATAGTCCCCGCTATTCCAAAGGTTGTGTTGGAAAAGCAATTATTAGCAGAGGCCGTGAAATTGTTCTAAAAAGGAAGGACAAGACGGAAGAGAGAATGCACACAGGGCAATGAGAATCTTAGAGAGGGCATGTTGGCAAATGCCCAGCTCATAGCCAGGTTTGATAGAAGTGGAAAGGGGAAAGTTCATTATGATTTAAGCAGATAATTTTTGACTTGTGCAGAGGTATTTGATTTAAATGAAACCAAATGGGGTTGAAGTCTCTTAATTACGTATGTCCACTGTTGATCCTTTGAGAAGTGAAAAACGTTGGACACGATCCTGCAGCACAGTAGCTTGTTGTACTTAATTACCGACAGTAACATTGGCTTCATTAAAGCCTTTGCTTCTGAAAACTCGGTCAGCTGAGTAAAACCAAGTTCGAATGCCAAATCCCCTTTTAAAACATCTGAACTTAGACCTCCAAAGTTTCCCTTAGCCTCCCTGTAGCCTGATTTATCCCCTGTAATTATAGGTGACCACCAACCTTCAGAGGCCATTTCTGAGCTTCCAGTGTATAATTTGCTTTTACATTTAGAGCAGTTGTGCTAATTATGAGGGCAGCATAAATGCTTCTCTCCTGGAGTGAGCTGTATATATAGCAAGAGTGAAATAATGTGCTTAAGTAATTTGCAATATGTTCTGAATAAAGGGGGAAGTTGGATTATTTTCTTATTTGGCAACTTTATTCCAGTCACTTGAGCAATCATTTTTTAAAAATTTGAAAAGTTATACTTTCATTTAGAAATTTATTTATTTTCAGATGCCTGTGAACACGTGGTCTGCTTTTGTGTATACAGTGCAATTGTATGCATATCTTCTCAGAAGGAGAAAAAAAACAACCTTCAGTAGGGTTTACTTCTAGGTAAGGCTTACTTCTACAGCCATAGTCAGATACGATAATCCAAGCCAGAAACAGTGCCCAATTAAGAACTAGAGATGCAGAAATATTGGCGGTATTGAAGTCTAGGAGGATAATTGAGATATATACAATATCTATTTTTCTATCAACTATAAACTATACAAGTCCTAAACGTTAACAAAATGGAACGCATCAGATGAAACTTACCGCAAAATATTAGGGTTTTTTTTTTGCAATACACGTATACTGCTTTTTAAGAAAGAAAGAAAATCTTTACGACAGATATAGCCCCGCCCCCCCCCAAAAAAAGAGAATTAGAAGTGGGGAAATAAACAGATTAAAATGGTGGATAAAACAATCTCAAAGGAACAAGCAGAACTCTTGAAGGCAATGGCTCTCCTCTGGCACTCAGAATTAAAATGCGTCAAAGATGCCATGTAACTACCATGCCTAAAATATTCCTTGATAGATGATGATGATGATCTATTATTTATACCCTGCCCATCTGGCTGGGTTTCCCCAGCCACTCTGGGCAGCTCTCAACAGAACATTAAAAACACAATAAAACCTCAAACATTTAAAAACTTCCCTAAACAGGGCTGCCTTCAGATGTCTTCTAAAAGTCAGATAGTTGTTTATTTCCTTGACATCTGCTGGGAGGGTGTTCCACAGAGCTGGAGCCACCACCGAGAAGGCCCTCTGCCTGATTCCCTGTAATTTCACTTCTCACAGTGAAGGAACCGCCAGAAGTCCCTCAGAGCTGGACCTTGGGAGTGAAGATACTCCTCCTCCTCCATGATTTTGCCTAATCACATTAAAAATAAAAAAGCTGTCTAAGTCACTGGCCATTACCTTATTTTCTTTAATAGTTATGAAATGCTACTTCACACTTCTTTCTTGAACCTACTGCCTTCCTGCTTCAGTGAACAACCCCCAAGTGCTAATTCTTATGACAGAAAGAAATACAAAACGCTGGGCGTTGTGCTATCTTGGAGCCCCTGTTTTTAGCAGTTCTTGTTTTTATCTGCAAGCTGCCTTGAGTTGCTGGCACCTGTCTTGTCTCAGCCACGGTAAAAGGCAGGGTTATAAATAAATATATAATAGTGGCATGGAAGGGAGATACTGTAAGTTGTTGGCAGCAAATGTAGTTATTAGACTACGAAAGCAAGTTGAGTCCTGTGAGAGGAAGGACAGCCCTTTCTCCCTCTCGGAGTTAGTGGAGGAAGGTTTATCCATGGGATTGAATGATATTAATGAGAACCAGCAGAGAGAGCTTTTAAATACATACTTGAGAGAATGAAGAAGGGGTGCTGTTGCACGAACCACTGCACTCCCACTTCAATTATTAATAGAATCTCTTTTTAGAAAGGAAAAACCTCTCTTTTGTCCCTCTCTCTCCCTCAAGTAGAGGAGACTAGTCGGAGAGTCATTGCTCTGCTTAAGATTACAATTGGACAGCTACTCACTGTGTGTATCTGAGCATTCAGCAAGGCATTTAGAAAGCCAGCGGTCCCTTTCCTGCCAGGATGCATGAAAGAGTTGGAGAACACAAGCAATGCTAACTGACGGGTGGAATCTGACCAAGTTGGAGAGTGTCAGTCTAATTCATTGGTCTTCTCCTAGCAGGTTGGGGCCAGTAATTGACTCTAATATCAGGTGAGTCACATCAGGAGAACCATTGCCATTTTTGACTCGTACTTAGGTTTGTTTGTTTTTTAAAAAAAGAAGAGTGCAGTCTCTGGCCCACTGCCTACATAATGTTCACTTTTGGCAATCAGGCAACGCTATGTTTGCTCTGATACTTAACTGTTGTTAATACTGACCATGGTTCCTTGTCTTAACCTTGATTAAAATCTCAAATGGATATAGAGGGACACCTCTTTCTTGCAAGGAGAGAAGCAGGGAACCGGTATGAACCATACGCCCATCAGTATCCCCAGTGGAGCCCATTAAAGGAGCCCATTAATGTCCATTGTCCTCTGCTGCATCTTCAGGTAACCATCAAACCCTTTAGATTTGCAGATACCATCTTTGATATTTGATATTTTGCCTTATTTTTAATGTATGGCAACTCCTTGCTTTAACAGTCTATACATTATTGTAAGTAAGTAAATAAACAAATCCAGCATCGAGCAAAAATGAGCTCTGGGGACTGTCCTGTTCCATTTTTCAGCATCTCCTTTATGCAAGCAAATCCACTAATAAGCAACAGGATGGTCGCACCATAAATCCACCTCTCTCTAGGCAGGAGATTAGTTATTTGATTAGTTGGAGGTGGCTTCTTAACAAATCCAAAAAGTGAAGGTGGGAGCACTTTATATTAAAGAATATGGAGCATAGTTTAAAGAATTTGATCAGCTGTACAATTTTTCACGTGCTAAGCAATTATATGTTAGACTTCATTCACGCCTTGAATTGCAAGCACGGCTGCTAGCATTTACAGGAAGCTTAAATTATTCTTGAAGAACAGTTTAATTTGGTGTGTTCTGAATTATTTCTTTCCATTACATTGTTACAGCCTCAATCTGCATAGTTTAAATGAATAATGCTTAGCTCTTTGTAGACATCTGTCTGTTGCAAAGCTATCTAGATAAACTGCACTATTTTGAAGGCTATTCGCTTTGGGGGAGGCATGCAATATCACACCCATGTCTATATGGAAATTGCTTTGAGAGTTTTCTCCATGAATCACATGGAATGAGGCAGTCTTTCCCCCTTCAAGAAAGCTTCTCAGCAGAAGGCACTGATGCTTTCGTTATAGGCGATGACCTTTTTATTCGCCCAGGCTTTTTAATTGTCTTTTATTGTGCATAGATAGCTCAGTTGGTTAGAGCATGCTGCTGATAATGCCAAGGTTGCAGGTTCAATCCTTGCATGGGACAGCTGCATATTCCTGCAGGGGGGTTAGACTAGATGATCCTCAGGGTCCCTTCCAATTCTTTGTTTAATTTTGGCTGGATCTTTCCCAGGGTGTTGACATGGGCTTCTGAGAAAGACTGTTTGATCTTTTCCTGCTCCATTTCTTTTCACTTGCTTTTAAATTATTTTTATGTTCTGTTGTTAATTTGCTCGTCGCTTTCAGTATTTTTAATAGGAAAGCAGTCTAAATTTTAGCAACAAAATGACACTTTAGAGGCAATTACCAGAAAATCTTTCATTTACATAAAACCTAGTTAACTACTACAACGGTTTGTTCCTAGCAGTATAATGCTTCATGGAAAGGAGCTGTCCGTGGTGCTGGTGTCCCAACTTCCATCTGGCCCAGCCAGCATGGCCAATGGTTAGGAATGCTTAGAGGTATTGTCCAGCAGCATTTCTTGGGCCACAGATTTCTCTGCTCCTGCATCAGAATGTACTGGGTCAGTACAATATGCAGAAGTGGCATGTTCCCTTGCTTTGGGTCAGGCATCAGTCAGCAACTAATAACAGCAGAGCTCCAGAAGTCAGTAAAGTTAACTCTTTATTCAAACTGAAGCAGAAGCATTCCAGCCTAGTGGTCCCAGCAAGCCCAGCAAGCCTTCTCTACAGGTCTTGCCCTGATGAGGCAGGTGCAAGAAGACTGAAGGTCCTTGCCTTCCCATTGCCCATTCATGCTACTCTTCCCCCAGGTCCTTTCCAGGCAGTCTCAAACTGTGCCTGCACACAACTGAATTCAATTCAGCCCGCTTCATTTCCCTGCATGTCCTAGGAGATGAAGGGGGAAAGGAACTGAGCACAGCCAGAGGGCGAGACTCCCTGGCCTCTGCAGCATCCTGCCTCTCTGTCTCTTGGTCCCACACCTCTCCAACCCGCTCTTCTGCCTTGGAGTCTGAACTGTCCTCTGCTCCAGACTCTTCCTGCTCACTAAACCCTGTTACCTCCCTTGTGTATGACCCTTCATCCTTGCAGTCTGCTGTTCTTCCCTCTTCTCCTTCTGACCACTCATCAATGTCCCTGGCTCTGAGCTGTCTTCTCAGGGGCCTCCTTGGGGGTTTCCCAGCTGGCACCTCCCACCACTTGCTCAGTAAACTTTCAAACGGCCAACTGTCTGAATATTAAACCAAATCCAAATCATTTTTTTCCTCTCCCATTCTCCAAAAGAGAGTGCAGTGGTACCTCTGGTTATGTACTTAATTCATTCCAGAGGTCCATTCTTAACCTGAAGCACCACTTTAGCTAATGGGGCCTCCCGCTGATGCCACGCCACAGCCACGCGATTTCTGTTCTCATTCTGAAGCAAAGTTCTTAACCCGAGGTACTATTGCTGGGTTAGCGGAGTCTGTAACCTGAAGCATATGTAATCTGAAGCCTATGTAACCCGAGGTACCACTGTACAGTCATACCTCATCTTACGTTTGCTTCATGTTATGTTTTTTCAGGTTGCGTCCCATGGCAACCCGGAAGTACCGGAAAGGGTTACTTCCGGGTTTCGCCGCTCGTGCATGCACAGTAGTGCTAAATCGCGCTTCGCGCATGTGCACAAGCACCAAATCGCACAGCGCACCTGTGCAGATACGGTGCTTCAGGCTGCAAGCTTTTCATGTTGCGAATGGGCTTCTGGAACAGATCTCATTTGCAACCAGAGGTACCACTGTATCCAACTGGCCTGGAGACTTTATTCCCCATGTACTTATGGTGCTTCCTGCTTGGCAGGGGGTTGGACTCGATGGCCCTTGTGGTCTCTTCCAACTCTATGATTCTATGATTCTATGATTCTACTTAAGAATTTGAAGGTTTAGAGAAGCAAGGAATCAGCACCTTGCTGGCGTGTCGTCCATGACCTAAGCTCCAGAGTTCGTCCCCCAGGCCATATGTATCCCACCTTCTGGCTTACAGACATCTAAGGGCAGTGGCGTAGCGTGGGGGGTGCCAGGGGTGCCGACCGCACCGGGCGCAACATCTGGGGGGGCGCGAGTCCAGAGGGAAGGGACAAGTTCCTTCCTCCGCCGGGCTCCCCGCCGCCACCGCCAGCCTTGCGCCCTAGCGCGCGCGCCCCCCGCCGTCGCTGTGGCTGCGCTCCGCTCACTGCTCGCAGGAGGAGCAGCCGCTGCAGCAGCGCCGACGCCGCCACCGACGCCTGGCCGGGCACGGGCAGCCTCTGCACCCTGCCGCCGCCGCCATCCCCTCGGCCCAGCCACAGGCGGCGGCTGCTTCTGCCTCCATCCTCCTCCGGGCAAGCAGCGTTGTTTGCGCGGCAGCGCCAGCGGCAACTCGCAGGTTAGGGGTTGGGGGGGCGCAAATTACTTGCCTTGCCCCGGGTTAGGGGGCGCAAATTACTTGCGTTGCCCCGGGTGCTGACAACTCACGCTACGCCGCTGTCTAAGGGACAAACTACACAGTACCCTGGAGATCCCGATTAACTCTTCCGATATTTTTCATTTTCATTTAAATAGGAACAGTGGGCTTTGAATCTAATCAGATCACAGGTGTTGGTGGGGGACGTGGGGGTTTAACTCTTTCCCGCTGTAGTTTTCTTTTTGCTTTTAAATCAAAACTGCTTTTATTTTATCCCTTCTGTGGGTGGTATGGCAGATGGCTACTGGGGGGGGGATAACTTTTTTTGGGTGGTGACACTACAGTTATGCAGCAGCTCCCACACCACCATCAAGATCAGTGCCAGGCCTTTTTAGTTTTCCCAAGCTTGTTAATCTCTTCCGGCTCTAAATGGATTCTGCTATTATTTTTATCTTATTTTATATATTTCCTTGTTGATCTGTTTCATTATATGTGTTTTTTCAGATTTGTTTTCATTCTGTTTGTAAGCCTGGTTTTAGGGGAAGCACGTGCATGCTGAACATGGGTGGGGACATGGGTGGGACATGGGTGGCGCTGTGGGTTAAACCACAGAGCCTAGGACTTGCTGATCAGAAGGTCGGTGGTTTGAATCCCCACAACGGGGTGAGCTCCCATCGCTCTGTCCCAGCTTCTGCCAACCTAGCAGTTCGAAAGCACATCAAAGTGCAAGTAGATAAATAGGTACCGCTCCAGCAGGAAGGTAAATGGCATTTCCGTGCGCTGCTCTGGCTTAGTCATGCTGGCCACATGACCCGGAAGCTGTACGCCAGCTCCCTTGGCCAATAAAGCGAGATGAGCGCCGCAACCCCAGAGTCGGCCACGACTGGACCTAATGGTCAGGGGTCCCTTTACCTTTACCTTTTATGCACACTGAAAATAATAATTTATTATTTATTATTATTATTATTTATACCCCGCCCATCCGGCTGAGTCTCCCCAGCCACTCTGGGCGGCTCCCAATCAAATGTTGTTGAATTACACTTCAGGTGTAGCAGTAGCACACACTGACCCTTTCATATCATAACATACACTTTCCTGCCTTTGGTATCAACTAAGGCTGGACCCTAACTGAACTGTGAGTTCAAATAGCATGCTTATGTTCTCACATCTAAATGGCATGGACATGTATTATTATTGGCAGAGGGCCAGCACCAGGGATGGGCACTGTCATGCATCTGCCAAGGTCCCTACCTCAACAGTGGGGCCACTGCTAACTACCAAGCGCCCCTGGTACTACTGCTGTTGCTCCTTCCCATTGACACCCTTCACTGTCTCTTTCTCAACATCCGACAGGAAGAAGGTTAGAAAGCAAGTCACTGCCTGATCATGTGCTTGCTTCCTACTTTGGATGGACATAGGGAGTGGGTCATAAGAAAAGGAAGACTAAATTGATGGTGGTGGTAAGAAAGAAAGGAGTCTACTGATGGCTTCAAAGTGTTGGTGCTGACCTTTAAAGCCCTAAACGGCCTTGGACCTGTATACCTGAAGGCAGTGCTTTTTTTCTAGAAATATAGGTGCCAGTACTCACCATGACAATGGGACACGGGTAGCGCTGTGGGTTAAACCACAGAGCCTAGGACTTGCCGATCAGAAGGTCGGCAGTTCGAATCCCCTCGACAGGGTGAGCTCCCATTGCTCGATCCCTGCTCCTGCCAACCTAGCAGTTCGAAAGCACGTCAAAGTGCAAGTAGATAAATAGGTACCACTGTGGCAGGAAGATAAACGGTGTTTCTGTGCACTGCTCTGGTTCGCCAGAAGCGGCTTAGTCATGCTGGCCACATGACCCGGAAGCTGTACACTGGCTCCCTTGGCCAATAAAGCGAGATGAGCACCGCAACCCCAGAGTTGGTCACGACTGGTCAGGGTCCCTTTACCTTTTACTCACCATGAAGTTACAGTAAGTGCCACACTTTTTAACAACAACAAAAATAGGTCTAGTCCTGCATACCCTTCAGTACCCCCTGGGGAAAAAATGCACTGCCTGGGGGAACATCTACACTTCCATCGTTCTGCCCAGATACTGAGGTCCACCTCTGAGGGTTTTCTGGAGGTTCCCTCACTTCGAGAAGTGAAGCTACAGGGAACCAGGCAGAGGGCCTTCTCGGCAGTGGTGCCCACCCTATGGAATGCCCTCCCATCAGATGTCAAGGAGATAAAGAACTACACAACTTTTAGAAGACATCTGAAGGCAGCCCTGTATTGGGAAGTTTTAAATGTTTGATGGAGCCAGCACTGGTTTGGCATGTGTCTTTTAACAGCAGCCTTCTCTAGCCTGATGCCTTCCAGAAGTTGCTGGACTTCAAGTCCCATCAGCCCCAGCCAGCACAGCCAATCGTCAGAGATGATGGGAGTTGCAGCCCAGCACCTGGAGGTCGAAAACATGTGAAAGGATAGGACTTCCATTTCTGAGTATTTTAAAGGGGCTCTCCAGATTTGACAAGAGGTCCTTCTTTTGTATTTGCACATGAATACAAATGTGACAGTGACAATCAGCCCAGAATCAACTTGACCCCCTACTCTGTACCCTACTACCTGTATTGTATTCCTACTGTTGACAAAGAGAGGGAGAACTGTTGCATAAGTAGTTCTGGGATAGACATTTAATACACTGGCTGCCATTTTCAGAGACAGTTGCTGGAGTTAAGAGAGGAGAAAGTTTAAGCAGTGAGCTATGGCGTTTCTCACCACTTAAATCACTTGGTAATTCATCAGGCATCCGAGCTAATGAACGAGGGCAGGCTGAGTGATTGCCTGTTAACTACAAGGCACTTACAATCTGTCCCAGGAATGGCTGCATGACAGAGATGAAGGTCTTCCTTTAGCATAGTTAGGCTGATTAATAATATTGTGAGGGTGTCTAGCCGTAGAGTATCTAGGATCGAGTGGTAATCGCACCTTGTTCCTGTTTGTGCCATTTACATTTTGATTAGTTACTTATCAGATGCTGCCATTGTTTGTAGAAGGGTTTGTGGAGATCAGGTAGCTTAAACGGCTGTTCCAAATTGTGCATGCATACCGAGTACAAAATGATAACCAGTGGCAAAATGTTTAATAATGTGCACTAGGCATGGCACTTAGACTTAATCCAGCTGGTAGAATTCACCAAACCATAGACCCACAAACCATGTATGGCAGCAGCTCACCATCAATTTAATTTCCCGTACTTTGCTGCCAGCTCGGACTGGCAAACATTGAGGAGGGGGGTTCTGAAATACTTGGCAGACCAGTTTCTATGGTTGAGCTTTGTAAGTCTGAAGAAAGGAAGGGCAAATCTCTCTATTTCTGATTGTTGTTACTGTCACGTTTTCTGGTCTGTGTCACTTTCTAGTGTTTTTACCCATAAATTCACACCATCCTGTTTCAGAATTTATCTGAAAATTCCTTTTTGTTTTTTAAATCTGCACAAAAAATTGCACACATGTAAATACTGGTCAATGAAAACTTATGCCATAGTACATTAATTAAAAGACAACGAACAATGATTTAGCACACAAGATCTGTGGGATGTAATCCACTTGTACAGTCTAATGCAACATTCCTTATTTCCCTAGAAATTTTTCCATAAAAGAGCCAAGCCATGCCGCCATTTTCTCAGTCTCTTGAAGTTTTTTTTCTGTTGCCTTGCTTTATCTTTTGCTGCCATGCAACACATGAGTTCAGTCTCCATATGAGATGAACTCACAGTTTATTGTGTAACTACTAAGAAAAGCCTGCCTTTCAGGGATCAAATCGTGAACTGAAATGTGAGTAAACTTGTTGTTACTCTTGTGTCTTTATTCTTTTAGGAGGGATTAAAGAGGACACCAGGAAATAATCTTAACTAAGAGATTCAAATGAATCTGCAAACTAGCTTTCAGCTATATTGAGGGGAATCTGTTCTGCTACATCATTTACTAGCGTGAGTGAAGGAAGGATAATACTTATTCAACAGTTTCAGGTTAAGAACGGACCTCCAGAATGAATTAAGTTCTTAACCCGATGTACCACTGTATAATATATCGACCAATGACATTGCTAGAAGGATTTCCTTTCTGACAGATAAATGACCACCCAGAACCTTTTCATGTATATGTGATTTTACATTATTTTATTTTGCTTTGAGCTTTTAAATTTTGTACGGTAATTGGTGTTTTTTTGTTTTGATACTGGTCATTGGCTGTTAATAAAATGACTTATTAGTCATTAGTTAGAGGGACATAAAAACTGGCTTATGCTGAGTCAGGTCATTGCTCCATCTAGCTCAGTATTCTCTACAAAGATTTACAATGGCTATCCAGCATTTCAGAGAGGGTTAGGTTCTACCAGAAAAGAAGTTTGCAGTGATGGGTGATGTTTAATGGGTGCTCACGTGTCACTTGTGATAGTTTTTTGCACTGTTGTATAGTACTTACCTACCAGTCTGGCCTCAGCCCTTCTTGGAATCTTCACTATTCTGTCTCATCATTCTGGAAACTCTGACGAGGACAGAAGGAACTTGAAGCAAACTCAAAGAAACGATTCCTTCCCCACTGCCAATTCTGTTCACTTAAAACTCCTTGAGGGACCATTTGATGTTATACTTCCCATGTAGGAAGAATTGCATCTGTCACAGGATAGCAGATGGAAGATTCCCGTTTCCCATATGTAAGCAATCAGTCATCATCGCTTACCGTATCCGCATGCTACTTATCAGTGGAAATCAAACTAGGCTGAGCTAGGTCTAACGCATCTTTTGGCAGCTGAAACTTACTGTTTGAATTAGATCCTCATAGATTTAATTGTGGGCTTTCAATTTTGTGTGTGATTCTTGTTGTTTTTTAAAGCAAAAGTTGTTGATTTTTTTGGGCTCCTATGGTATATGAAATTATAACCACTTGGAGTGCTCTCCTTATTGGGGCACAGTTGTGCAAAGACCTTATTTGTATTATTATGGAATCCCTGTGCAGGTCAATTTGTTCTCTTTTACCTGGTTAGGCATGGGAGAAGAAGAGGCATGGTTACACACCCCATTGCTACAATTTCCAGTTTGTTAGAAGCTGCTGGGATCTGCATGTGGCTGTCCCATGTGGAGAGACACAGAGGTACAGGCAGTAGCCTTCTCAGTGACAACCCAATCATTCTGGGTAGGGAAAATATGAAAGGCTTCCTTTTTTAAGCTAGGTCTTACCTGAGGAAACAAGCTGTTCCTGATAGTTCTGGTGTGCCCTTTTATTCTGGGGTGGCCTTTGGTTCTGCATCCTAGTTTGCCCTGCGCGATCCTCACTTGCTCTTCAGTCCTGACTCCTTTCTTGTTCTTCAGTTCTGCTTCATGGTTTGTCCTCCAGTCCTGACTAACTCCTTGGTCCTGGCTCCTGGCTCGTCCCTCAATCCTGTCCCATGGTTGGTCCTGCCTTGCTCATCAGTTCTGACCAGTTCTGACTAACTCATGGTTTCCAACTCCTGGCTCACTTCAGAATGTTGACCATGACTCAGCCCACTGTCTGTTGTGCACGGCATCATATATCTGCATGAAGGTTAATGGAGCACTGTTTGTTCTGGGAGGGGGCAATGGAGTTGGCAATTTTAACTAGAATTCCCTTTACTGTCTTTTGTTTGTGGGAACAGGGTAGTTTATCCAGTAAATCCAGAACAGCCACTTTCAGAATGTGGGGATTTGCCGTGCTATGAGGAGATGGCCAAGAGAAGGAATAACTTTCCCTGCGGCCTTTCCAAGCATTATTTGCCAACCCTGGTTGTGGTATTAAAAACGACAACAGTGCATTGTTACAGTTACTGCAGAGTGTGTAGTAACAATGAACAGCATTGAAGGGTTGTTGCAAAACTGCTCTCTTTCAGCTTCAGCCTCTTGCAATAGGAAAATAATAACAAGACAGTTGTAAGCCACTGAGGATAATGGTTATGAACTGTGTTTCTTATATGTATTGGCAGAGACATATTTAATAAAAACCAAAATAACAACAACAACATTTTTACACGCAGCAAGACCTAAGTTGGAACTATTATGGGCAGCTGTATTTGCTTCTACCATTTAAGTTTAATTTTTTTGAGTGGTGAAGAACACTTTCCTCACAAATCACAGCAACACTAATATCATCATTTTCTCCATTGTTTTCTTCAAGTGGCACTGTGTTATTTGGCTATAGCCCTCTAATCTCTGTATTCAGAACTGCTTTAATTTTGCCATTGTTGATCTGTTGTTAGCAACTGATCAAGCCTTAATATCTATTATTATGCATTGATTGGTTGTGCCTGTGTAGAATATCTAATCCTGATTAGAAGAGTTCTTAGAAGAAGAGGAGCCTGCCTCTGGACTTGTTCTCTGCCAGTCTTAAATTGCAGGCTGGATCGCTTGACCTTGCATTGTCTTTTCACCTCTTTTATCTCAGTCAGACTCCATCTATTATACAGCTAACTTGAACAGCAAAGTTCAACTACTTATCAATAAAGTCGATGACGGATTTATGTGAAAGTTTGGATTGGATTAGGGTTTAGCTGACAGAATCCCCACACCACCTAATGTGTGCTAAGGTCAGAACAGGCAGACGTTATTTTTATCCCCCAGACGTGGAGATACAGTAGGTATAGCATCAAAAGTTGCCCGGAACGTCTACTATCAAACAATGAAATGCTCAGAGCTGTGTGCTTCAGCGTGTATGTCGCTGCCGGGCAATGGTTTCATTTAGTGTATCTCTTATAGCCTGCTTGTCGCCATACTTTTCTGCTTTCACCTAGATGAGCTGTGTTTTGGACAGACCTTTCCCAAATTGAGATACATTGAACTTTTGACCAGTGGCTTCCTGGCAATTTGATTACCTGATCCTTCCCTTAGTCAAGTTGAGTGAGTCTGTGTGGGTGCGCCTGGTCGTGCCCCATCTCAAAAATGCAGCCAGGGCCAGGGCCCCCAGCCCCCCCCCCCCCATGTCTGTCTTATCAGGATTCAGCCTCAGTTTATTAGCCCCTATCCAGCCCTTCTCTGGCTCCATTTCAACACCTGGTTGGGCAAGACCACTCTCAGAGAACTACTCCCAGTCAGTGTGGACAGCACTCAGCTAGATGAAAAAGTGGTCTGATTCTGTATAAGCTTCCTGTTCCAATGTACAAGCATCCTATTCTTGCTTCTAATGAATCACCTCTAGACATTGCTTCATGATAATTGCTGCTGTGGCTACCTCTTGGTCTGCCAATCAAAAAGGACAGAAGCATCATGGCTGACCCAAGCACTAACTCTGCTGCAAACAAAAGCACTTAATGTAGTCTGGTCAGAAAGAGAAAATTGTTCCAGGTGCAACTGAGTGTTAGAGTCACAGTTCTCATCTGAAAAGTGTAAAGCTGCTCAATTAGCTTGATGCAAATCGAGTATTGTCTCTAGCAGAAACTCTGGCTCATTTTATGGCACACTCCTTGACTTTCATGAATGGAAGGCAAATTGTTGATAGGTCAGCTCCTCTTAGCAACCATGTAGAGCAAGCACAAAGGAATGGCTGCTAAAACAAATTGCTGTTTCGGTCTCTGCAGCTGACCTGTTGCTGTTCATGGTCCCAGCTCTTGAAAAAGCTGCGCCAAGGAAGGAAGAACTCACGCCAAGTTTCATTGTAATCGCTGAAGTTCCGTCTGGCTCAAACCGTCAATCCCTTCTGAGCAACACAACTCTAATTGGATTAACTGAATGGCTGAGGGCAGAACCAAAAAACACAACCCAACTGCCTTATTGTTCAATATATTTCTTTATAGATCATTGTACTTTTATTCTCTGTTACAGACATCAGCTGTTGTGGTGGGAATGTGAAACAGGTCTACCATTTTGAGCAGAAGCCCTGTGCTGTTGTTGTTTTGATTAAAAAAGAAAGTACAATGAACTAGACCATATACCAGTCTCACCTTACACAGGTCTTTCCCAAACTGGCACCTTCTAGGTGTTTTGTACTATAACCCCCATCATCGCTGGTCATTGGCCATCCTGAATGTGTCCCAAAAGCATCAGAAGATACCCAGATGACAAAGTCAACTCTGTGCCATTGCTGGCAGGGAAGTGCATTTCATAACTACATCAAGACATTGAGTCTGTTGAACTAGATCAGGCATAGGCAAACTCCAGCCCTTCAGATGTTTGGGACAACAATTCCCATCAACCCTAGCTAACAGGACCAGTGGTCAGGGGTGATGGGAATTGTAGTCCCAAACATCTGTAGGGCTGGAGTTTGCCTATGCCTGAACTAGATATTATGGAGATAAAAAAGGAAAGTTGATATGCAGATACAGCTTTGGCAGCAGACCAGGATTCTTTGTTACCTATAGTTCTCTACTCCTCTTCTCCACTTCTCAGAATCAGAAGGCATCCATTGTACATATTTGCCACAGCATCACTTCTCCCCTTTCTGCCTCCCATCTCTGGGACAACCTCCTTCACCACTAACTATTAAACTGCCATTTTGTCATTATTTTTCAATATGTTCTGATACCTTCTCTCTAGCTCTTCTGTGGACCTTACAAGAGCACTCCGCTACCTCAAGTAAACTCTTTAAAGTTACTCACATGGTGTTCCTGAGTGCTTGAAAAATGTGCTAGTTTCCAAGCCAGCCAGCAACACAGACAGCAAAGAACAGAGCCCGAGTTGCAATGAGAAATGGTTCCAGTAGCACATTTGAGCTAACTTTTCCCCAATTGTTCATGATCCAGAAGGACCTTTTCCTCTGAAGATGGGGAAATGGTCTGCAAAATGTGTCCTGACCAAACACAGTAACATAGTTTTAATCAAAAGTGACAGTTACTAAGGGTAACTACTGAAGGCAATTGTGGCATCCTCCCTTATTGAGATGGAGACCTCAGGAGGCCTGATAGCAAATTAGTATGCTCTTGCCTGTTCTGGATTCAGCTACTGTTTTAAATCCTAGGCTTGTATCCAGTGGTGACCCTCACACTAATGGAAAGCTATTTGATCCAGGAGAGATTTATGTTAGCAGAACTTCCTCCCGGCAACCTTCCACAGCAGATCCCATGGCATTCCAACAACTCTTGGGCAGATTTTACAGGGGCTTTGAGGAGGAGGGAAAATAACCAAAACTTGCCTTACTCGTACTTCCCATTCCACTTGCAGAATCCTCTACAGGATCAAAGAGCCTCATTATTGCAATGAACACAATTGGATACAATGCACAATTCCCAAGCACCCAGTGTTTCACCCCAAAGTTACCAAGTAAAATTCCTTGGGCCAGATTCAACTAAACAGTTGTGCTAGCAGGAGCTAGCACAATGAGTTCCTCTAGCACAACAGGGCTTTCCATTCTCTCCTCCCCCAATCTGCCCTTCCAGTCAGCTTTATGGGGGGATCAGGAGAGTCCCCAGACCAGCATGGGGGGGGGAGTTCATTGTGCTGCTGGAACAATTGCAATAATGCAATGTTGAATTCCAGCCTTTGTTCATAATTTTTGCTTATGGACATCTAGCAAATTATTGTGCAGATTGCTTTAGCGTCTTTCTGTTTAGTGAATGATTTCATCCTCTGCGGTGAGGCAGACAGCCTACTAATAATATTTTTAAAAGATGGTTGCACTCTGAGTCAGTAGGCAGCCATAGATAGGTAGGAATGTCGTAGGAGGTTGTTTTAAAATGGATGGAGATGCCAAGGATTATATCTCGCTTCAAGGGCAACTGTTTGGTATAGGGAAGTATCAATTAAAGCTGAAATGGCTGCTCAGCTGATTGTTTTGAATGTGTGGGCTCCTTGTAGGCGACAGTAATGCCCAATATGAGCGTAATATTCCTGGAGTGGCACCATTAAGATGATATGCATCCTTGAATGGCATTTCACAGTGGAGTAATAGCTATAGTGGAGCTATATAGCACAGAGGTAGCATTTGCATCTTCTTATGCATTGTGCAAGCTACAGACCTTTAAAATATTATAACTATTTGGTATTACAGAGAAGAAGCATAGCCAGGTTAATGAATGGGACCATGTTCTGGGAAATGTGGCTCTGCCACAAATACCTCAGGGACCTTTTATCTAGCCCCTCAAAATTCAAGTGCACGCCGCAATTTAAAGTGAAAAGATTCCTTCTGGAATAATTTAACATTTGGGTAGCCTATTGTGCATTTAATAGTTGTGTGGAAGAGAAATTTCAGCAAGTGTACATGGCTGCTGAAGGGAAAGGGGCCCTGCCTTCTTCTGCATATGGCCACCCTATTTATAGAACCAGTGCTTTCTTTTCTTTAAAATAAAATTTTGGGGGGTACTCTCATTTTCCTACTCACATTGAAATACTGCCCCTCAATGAGGCCAAACTTAGATTCACAAAATGCTTAGGGTTATGCGTACCCCTGCGTACCCCCAGGGGTAAAAGCACTGTACAGAACTATGCAGTTTCTGACTCTTCAGCCTGCAAGGAATTTCCCCTCAGCCTAGGACTTGCCAATCAGAAGGTTGGCGGTTTGAATCCCCGCAACGGGGTGAGCTCCCATTGTTCGGTCCCTGCTCCTGCCAACCTAGCAGTTTGAAAGCCTGTCAAAGTGCAAGTAGATAAATAGGTACCGCTCCAGCGGGAAGGTAAACGGCATTTCCGTACGCTGTTCTGGTAGCCAGAAGTGGCTTAGTCATGCTGGCCACATGACCCAGCTCCCTCGGCCAATAAAGTGAGATGAGCCCCGCAACCCTAGAGTCAGCCATGACTCGACCTAATGGTCAGGGGTCCCTTTTTAGCTTTTTTATTGGGCTCAGATTAGGCAAAATGATGTGGTTGCTTCAGACAGCAGATGCAGCCTGGCAGTGGCAGTGAGGTGTTGGGGGGGGCGGAGCCATGTGCAACTTGGTATGTCCTAAGGTAGTCTTTTGCCCTCAGGTGTGGAGAAGAATGCTGCACCATTGCCAGTGTTGAGTTAAGATTCATCTGCCAGCCCAGTCAACTTCTGAATGTAGAACAGGGAGGGGCAGCATTTTCTCCTTCACCTCTGGCAGCAAAACGTTGCGGTCTGGTTCTGGAAATTTGGCTGAAAAAAATGAGTGCTTTCTGTTTTCCATGATCCTGCAAGAAACGCCATTCAGAAGTGACACTAAATATGGAATGATGCTGGCCTGATCTACTCCTGGTTGTTGCTGCTGCAACATTTTATTCCTGCTTTGTGTCATGAGGGATCTGTGGGAGTTCCCACAGCAGATATAACCTAAGGGTGCTGAAATTGCATTGCAGAGCCAGTCCCTCCCCCTTGCCACTGCTCTGTGAACACAGTTAAGAACTCCTACTCAAACACAGCTGAATGAAACTCAATCAGGGTAGAATTTCCACCTAGTTCTCTAGCCTGTGGGAATGCTTTTCACCTCTTTTAACGGCATAACTGGTATGAACATTTGCCTCTATGGCCTTGCAACACAAGAAGAGCATTTGTCTACTGAACGCTGCAGAGCTGTGGGATTTCAGGAATAGTCCCCTGTTCCTTCTTATTTCTTGTACAATTCACTGAACCAAGAGTACAGCACTGTCGTTTAATCTAGTGTAGAATGTAGCCGAGTTTAAATGTGGTTTCATCAGGCTCCGTGGTTATACATACAAAATTAACTTGAGGGCTTTACGCTAGCTGTGAGATTAATTGCAAATCAGGCCTTTGCATTGTGTCCGTCTTGAGCTGTAAGGAAGGATAATTGTAAAGGAAAACGGGCTACAGTCGCCATACCCTGCATGCAAGGTTATATAGCTGGAAGAAAACAACACTCAGCCCCTGAGAAAGAAACTTGGTGGTATTATAGGATTCCATTATAGGGGTTTTCTTCCCTGACACATAACTATTCTTTTATCATCCTTGTTAGCATTGCAAACCTTTGCAGTTACAGTTCTTGTCAGATGCTGTGGCTGGGACATAATAGAATAGTAATAGCCCTCTTAGCCAATTTTACAACAAGACAGGCCTCACTTTGGGGAAGAATTTTAAGTGCACGTACTTAAATTTCAGCCAGATATGAAATGGCACTTTTAAGTGCCTTCTTGATTAGGGACGCTGTCAGGGATGGCTTGTAGTTCATTAGTAGGTTCTCAGGAGGAACTAGGTGACCTCTGTATGCACCTGCCTGCTTTCAGTTGTGCATTTGATCTGCAGATCGCTAGAAAAGAGAGAGATAGGTCGCTTGTTAGTACTGAGAATGAAATGAATTGCAGCGAAATAACAGCGCAAGACTGGAAAGAGAAAAGAGGAAAATCCACTCCTTCCCTCGTATGGTGTGGAGAAATTGGATCGGACAAGGGAGATGGTTTTATCCCTCTCTCACAAAACTAGAACTCGAGGCCTTCCAGTGATGCTGAATGTTGAGAGATTCAGGACAAAAAAATTCAGACAAGATGGAATAATTTGCTTCTTCGTACTGTGCACAGTTGAACTATGGCATTCACTGCCACAAGAAGGAGTGATGGCCACCATCCTGGGTTGCTTTAAAAGAGGGTTATTATTTATTTATTTATTTATACATACATACATACATACATACATACATACATACATGGGATGCAGGTGGCACTGTGGGTTAAATCACAGAGCCTAGGGCTTGCCAATCAGAAGGTCGGTGGTTTGAATCCCCACGACAAGGTGAGCTCCCATTGCTTGGTTCCTGCTCCTGCCACCCTAGCAGTTCGAAAGCACACCAAAAAGTTCAAGTAAATAAATAGGTACCACTCTGGCGGGAAAGTGAACGGCATTTCCGTGCACTGCTCTGGTTCACCAGAAGCGGCTTAGTCATGCTAGCCACATGACCTGGAAGTTGTACGCCAGCTCCCTCAAGATGAGTACCGCAAGCCCAGAGTCATCCGCGACTGGACCTAATGGTCAGGGGTCCCTTTACCTTTTACATACATACATACACACATACATACACACATACATACATACTCCACCCACCTGGCTGGGTTTCCCCAGCCACTCTGAGCTGTTCCCAAGAGAACATTAAAAACACGATAAAACATCAAATATTAAAAACTTCACTAAACAGGGTTGCCTTCAGAGGTCTTCTAAAAGTCAGAGAGTTGTTTATTTCCTTGACACCTGCTGGGAGGATGCTCCACAGGGTGGGCACCACTACCGAGAAGGCTCTCTGTGTGGTTCATAGGGACAAGGCTATGAACGTCCACTAGCCACAGGGATTATGCTCTGTCTCCCCTGTAGGAGCAGTATTCTTCTAAACACAACTTGCTGGGGATTGCAAGTGGGAAGAGCGCTTTTTGCACACGGGTCCTGCTTGCCGGCTTCCGAAAGGCACTTGACTGGTCACTGTGGGAACAGGACACCAAACCAGATGAGCCTGATTCAGAAGGACTCTTCTTGTGCCTACTGTATTTTCAGAGGCACAAGTTGCTAAGGGCTGTCATGATCTAGGATCCGACTGTCCATTCTAAGGCAAGAGGAAAAACTGTAAGGGGAATGGGTCTCTCTGCTGGCCATCAAGCAAGGGCTTGTTCCACCTGCCTCTAATAAGGTTAGAGCCTAATTTATGTGTATGAATCCCCTTGGTCTGTTTCATTGGCTTTCATGCTTTTATATTGCTTTATCGATCTTAGGCTGCACTTTTGTTTTAATGGATATTCTTTTCATATTGTACATAGTGTACACTGCTGAAATATTTTTGACATATTAAGTGGTTTGGAAATGCCTTTAAATAATGAATGGAACAAATAAATAAAGATATTAAAATAAATGAATCTGCAGGTTGGGGTACAATTGAAGCTGACTGGATCTTCAGTCACAAATTTCACATA
Source organism: Podarcis liolepis (assembly GCF_965112155.1). Classification (NCBI taxonomy): domain Eukaryota; kingdom Metazoa; phylum Chordata; class Lepidosauria; order Squamata; family Lacertidae; genus Podarcis; species Podarcis liolepis. The sequence continues at coordinate 27,752,586 of NC_139571.1, forward strand.
TAGAATACGCATCAGGTTACAGGAAAAGTCATATTTGGTTCAGGTGTGCCCTCCAGCATCCTCCTAGCCCAAATCAATCGCATACAGAAGCCTCGAGCACAGTTGTTTTGTGTGCATACCTGTTGGATTTGTGTATTTATATTTAAACATTTTTTAATGAAAACAAGAATAAAAATTGCATGCTGTACCAATTTGGATGCCCGTATTTTGGAAACAGGGACAAGGCAACCAGAAAAAGATGTGCTGAATATTATAACTTAGCCAAGATGAACTTCAGTCCCATTAATTTCAGTTTCTTTTCTTTCTTTTCTTCATCGTTAATTTTGTTTTTGTGCAACTCGAGCGTGGCTAACTTTCAGGTACTGGGCCAATACAGTATTCTGTCTCCCAACCGTAACATATTTGATCTATCTTTAAATAATGCATCTTCCCTCCATTCCTATCCTCTGTCTATCTCCATTGAAACCTCTAATGATACGCAACATGTTTCCTAAACAGAGTTTGAAACCTACAGTTAAAGCTGAAAGGGAGATGTCCCTAGGCTGGTGAGCAATTTACATAATCTCTAGCGTACAGGCATTCCAAAGAGCTGCACCTGCTTACGTTACACCTGTTTGGAGCTATAAGCAGATCTAGCATGTCTTTAACCAAAGCTTCATTAAAGTATTATGTTGTATACAAAATATTTTCTTCCTGGGGAACGCTGGGCAAGAGCCAAGGAGAGATGTTGCAGAGAGATGTATAGGAATGTGCACGCACGCACACACACATATGCATAATTATGTAGGCAGGAAAGAGAATCTTATCATCTGGTAATGCCACCAACTCACCTGTGCTTGTTAATTGCTCTGTTTGTGCAAGAATGGAAATCTGCTCATCAGAGAGGGATTCTTTCTTTCTTTCTTTCTGAGAGACCCACGAAGAGGCAGTAGTCTGAAATCTGTCATCTGTGACAGGCAGGAGAAATATTGTGCCAGCATTGTATTGGCAAGGCTTACAATAGCTTATAATTTGTTTGCTTCTTCGTCTTCTTCGTCTTCTTCGTCTTCTTCTTCTTCACTAAACTAGTATGTCAGCCACATTTTTATGCTTGCTCAAAGCTGTCAAAATGAAGGGAAAGAAGGACACATTTGCAACCCGCAGCGCTGTGTCTGTGCATGCACGTGATGCAATTTGACGCTTCTGCGCATGTGCAAAGTGTGATTTAGCACTTCTGCGCATGTGCCGAAACCCGGAAGTAACCCGCTCCGGTACTTCCAGGTTCGGGCGGTTGGTAACCTGAAAACACGTGACCCACAGTGTTCACAACCCGAGTTATGACTGTACCTCTTCCTGAAACTTCCTTCCCCTTTCTAGTCTAGCGCTTACATTGGTCCATAGAAGGACTGGGGACTCAGCTACATTGGCAAAGAAAAAGCACTTTATATTGTATATGACGCTGTGGAGTTCTGTTTTTGCCAACCCAATGTCTCATACAAAGTTTACAATGTGTTTAACTGAAATGCTTCTTTGATGTGTTTAGATCCAGCCTGGATTTTTCCCCAACTAAACAAATCTTCCCCTAAATTCCCTAAAGAAATTCTCCCCTAAATATGAAACAAGGAGTACTTGCCTGAAAAATTCTTCTCCGACTCAGATTAATATCTGTGCTGGGGAAGAATTCAAGCCTTCTCTCCTCCCGACCTACCAAGCCCCCCATTGCCTTTTCTTTTCTTTTTGCTGCTCCAGCATTCTCTCCCCCCCCCTCCCCATGCCAGAGATTCTCTGGCATGTCAAATGCAAGGCATGCTGAAAAATGTGCCTTTTCCAGTGCTAGCAAGCCATGTTAGCAACTGCTGGAAAACTACATTACCAAGTGCTTATTGCACCTGGCATACAGCCATATCAGCACGCCAGACATTAGCAAGGGGAGTGGGAAATAATAATAATAATAAT